>NC_142154.1:632500-1257500 GCF_024610735.1 Ursus americanus
CATGTGTGTCACAACCCCATGCCTCTTGATTCCTGTACGGTTTCAATGTAATCTGTGTATTTGTAGTATGAAGAAAGTTACAGAAACTAGGGTGCACAACCATTTTACTTTAAATTTTTGGGATTATTTCTCTGTGCTCTAGTATAGTGTCTAATGATTGTTAGTCAAGCAGCTACTTTTTTTTCCTGGTTTTGGTACATTTTAGGATAGCTTTAGGTTTTTTGCCTTAGCAAAAACTCAGTTACTATATGTATTATTGCAAACTTTTACACTCTGAGCTAGTTGGATTTTTCTGCCTGAAAAAGGAAAAAGGATGAGGTTGTTTGATTATGAAGTAATGACCAACTTATGTTCTGAATTTTGGTAACCTGCATGTTGGCAGGGAGTGATTTCATGTGTTCACTTTTTAGAATATGGTTTAATACAGATGCAAAAATTTAACTACAGAACCTAATTTTTCACCTTGAAGAGTTAGACTTTTTTTTTTTTTTTTTTTTAAAGGAGTGGTGTGTTGATCTGTTAACCAGGAGTGGACAGTGGTCATAGATTGAACATATTCTAGAATATCTAGCCAGTGGAGCTCTCTTTTTCAGTGATGACTCTTTCTCCTTGGGATCCACAAATATCACATCTAATAATTTACTCATTTTTGGTGCTGGACATTGAGAAGCCTATAATTTTTACTATGAGAGGTTTTAAATTACTTTTATTAGTGGTGTTTTGTCCTTCAGAGATTGCCAGAAAGTAGTTCTTCCAGGGTTGTTTTCTGACAACTTTTAAGGCTTTGTGTCACCTGAGCTGTGCTGGTTCCTGGTTCCCCCCCGTGAACAAGCCATTTGATTTGATGAGCACTCCAGTGCTGTGGAAGGAGGTATTCTCTGACTCTCACGGTCCTGTGACTTTGGTCTTGTTTAGGTGACCTAGCCCAGTTTTATTTTTTATAAAAATTTTTCACAAAATGCTTTTAGCTACGAAGAAATACCAGACCCTTCACTTTTCTTCCATTACTATAGTTGTAGAAAGGTGGAAATCTACAATGTGTACAAGCACATTCCTTGTGATTTTTTTCCTCCTTAGAAGTTAAACTATTTCTAATAATGACAGATAGGATTTTAAATATTGAGAATTTGGGAAAACAATGGAAAAAACTATCCTTTGTCTTGTAAAAGTAAGTTATAATTTTGAATGTGATTTCTAATATCTAAATTATTTCTGATATCCAGGAAAGTTCATTGTATGGCTCCTGGTGTATATTGTAGATTATTTTCCTATTGAGGAAATGTTTAAACTGTATTTCAGTCTTGTATTAGATTTATTATACGTGCAGATACTCTGTCAGTTTTGGGTAAAGTTGAGAGCATTACAGTACAATAAGAATCTCCATTCTCTACAGGTCGTAGAATATCTCATTTGTGCGTATCATGTGTAGGAAAGTTAAAGTCCATCCAGGAACTCAGAAAAACAGCAAATTCATGGCATAGGTTTGCCCCCCTCCACATTTACACTTATAAATAATTGTTTTAGGATTTCTGTAGCTGTGAAAACACAGGTTTTGTGCTTAACTCTTTTATGTACAGTATTTTGTGTAAAATTACGGGTAGATGTGTACAGCTTAAAGACCTGGGTTTTGAGTGGTATTTGTAGCTTATAAGAAATTGTGAAAGTGCCAGATGCTTGTATTTCCTGGTTTTGTGGCTTCAAAGTAATGTTTTTTCCTTTGTTAGAGTTCAGTAATAGAAGTAAATGATAGGCTGCATAGATTTGTTTTCTGCTGATCTTATATACTGATTTCTTGGAAAAAATTTAAAAATGGCACTAAACAATGGAGATCTTTAATATCTTTTAGATGTATTTAATTTATTAATGAACAAAGATGTACTTTTTGTAGATGATTTGGAATGTAGATCAATATACATAATTTTGGAAAATTTGGTCTTAGTAAGTACTTAGTTGAAGCCTTTAGATAAACCCACTTTCAAATGGGGAAGAGTTAAGCAAATGCCCAGCAAGTGTGTTACGTTTATATTTATACTTTGTAATTAATGCCACTGATCACTGTGATTGTGGGAATCAGTGACCGGCTAGCTTTAGAAACTTCTGAACTTCCGTTTGTGACCTGTGAAAATTTCTGAACGTCTGGTCTTCAGTTACCACCCTAGTAGTGATGTTCCTCAGAGCAAAAGATACTTCATCTTCCCGTGGTTCAGCAAGGGTTTTCAGCTTCTGACACATAAAGGAAACTCTGGAATTGATTTGGTTTTTGTTACTTTTAAATTTTTAATTAAAAAAATTTTTTTAAGTAAATACTATGTCCAATGTGAGGCTTGAACTCGCGACTGGGAGATCAAGAGTCATATGCTCTAGTGACTGAGCCAGCCAGGCACCCCTTGATTTGGTTTTTAGATTGAAGTGCTTATTTAGATGTATTTCATATCAGAGTGGGAAGGGATTTGCAGGGATCTAAAGTGGAACTTTGTGGTAAATAAAAATTTGACAGCTCCCCTTAATTTAGAGAGAATGGAAACAGATATAAGTAGGTGTATGAATAAAAATAAGATTCTCTTTTTGAAAATGGTTTGTAAGATATCTTACTTTTAGAAAGTCATACAGCAAAAGCCCAGTCTCCAAATTGGAGTTTTTTAAATATATAAAATAGTAATATTTTAATTTAGTAAATATATAAATATTTTCAAAAGCACAATAAATAGTATATTTCTAAATTTTTAAAAACCTTATTGGAACTTGTTGACACAGACATTTAAATATTCCATTTGTAAATAAATCTTAATAAAGCTTAAGCTAAGTTCTGCACCTAGTTACTGAGATTACTTTGTACTATGCTGTCTGTATCAGAAGTGCTGTGAGGCCCAGGCGCTCTGAAAAAACTTTGAAGACACGTGAGGATATTGTAGCCCTTTTTCCTGTTCCTGAAGGAGCTCCCTCAGTACACCACCCCCTCCTGACCTCTAGGTAAATGCATGTTTTAAAGTTTTCTCTAGGAAATCATGTTGAGGATTGCTTTTTAATTATTTATTCTCCTTTTGGCTATCTTATGTAAGAGGTCAGAGGTGGGAAATCATTAAATGAAAGATTTTGCTTTGAGGATACATCGAATTGTGTCACTAAAGGAGCTCCCTCGGCAGGAGAAAAGAATCACTTCGCATGGATAGTTCAGCATTCCCTAAGAAATACCTTGTTTTTGTTTTCCCCTTTGGAGAAAAACCACATCAGAAACCTTGAAGGAGCTTTTCTAAGTGCCAGAGTGCTTAAGCAACTAGATATTTTTAAAGGGTGGTTGGTTCTACCTTTTGATGTTTAAAAAGCCATCTCTCTGGTTATGTCTTGGAAGTTAGTGCATTCATTCGTGAGCGAGTGAAGGTTGAGGACGACTAGTCTCGTGTGCCGTCCGATAATGGTTTGATCTGCAGTCTGAGCTGAGTTGGTCTGGATGGTGTTTGAGTGTGGTAGACCTAATCCTATTCCTGACCTCCCTTGAGTGTGTTTTGTGTGTCGGACTCCTGACTATTTTACATGTATTATTTTTTACAACAATTTTATAAAGGTAGGTATAGTTACACCCATTTTACAGTGATGAAAATAACGCACAGCGAGTTTTGTAACCTTGCTGTTATGTTACGTATGATTAGCTTTGTATGGACTTCATTTTTTTGGAAATTAAAATTCAAGATCTCTTTATTCTGTAAGGGTAGTTGCTTAGGGACTCTTCAATTACGTGCCATGCTCTTAAGTCATTTGAAGAAAGGATTTGAATAATCTGTTTTTGTAATCTGGCAGTTGAGATTTGGAATGCTGCTTTTGAGGATTTGAAATGTTTACTTCCTTTACAAAACAGATTTTCATTGTAATTGAGAATGGATTTGTAGTCCGAGTAAATTAAATTTTGCCAGAGAAATCCAAAGTCTTGCCTCTTGGATCTCTAAAAAGTAATTGGTGGACAAAGTCTGAATAGTGGTAAAAATGATTTTGAATGATAATTTAGCTTTTGTCTTTTTCAGTTGGGATGAATGGGTTCCAGAAAGCAGAGTACTCAAGTACGTGGATACCAATCTGCAGAAACAGCGGGAACTCCAAAAAGCCAATCAGTAAGTTTGTTTTGCAGCATGAGTATGAGGAGAAATGTCTATAAGGTAATTTTGGGAAATGGAGTGAACAGTAGAAATCACGTTGGCTGCCTGCCTACAAAATGATTCTTGGTACCTGTCAGCTGCTGTGTTGGGGCTTTCAACTTCAAGCAATCCGAGAAGCCGTTCCTAGAAGAAGGAAGTAAATAGTGGTCATTTCTTGAGTCTGTCAGTAGATTTCGATAGAAAACCGCAGAATGTTGTTGGAAATTCCTGTATTGCAAACTCATTGTGATCTTACCTCCTGGGCCCTGTGGGAGTCACACTTGGGGGGGTGGTGGGACTCAGTTTGAAGATGAATTTCAAATGGAATCAAGCTGGCACAATTTATTTTTTCCACATAAGTATTCATTTAATGACAACCATTGAAATTATTTTTGAAGGGAGCAATATGCAGAGGGGAAGATGAGAGGGGCTGCCCCAGGAAAGAAGACATCTGGTCTGCAACAGAAAAATGTTGAAGTGTAAGAAGCTCTGTCTTTGTTTTAATTTTGCATATTGTTTTATAAGTGAAATTCAAACTCAGTACTCATTATCATGTATTAGGATTTATTGAAAATGGAAACTGGGACATTTTAACTTGAAAATGCCAATGAGACTCCCGTTCTCAAGTATTGGGGTTGTTGAAAATACATAGTAATTACATATTAATTCCTTAATTTCCCTTAGGTTTTCTTAGCACCCCGCCCCCCCCTTTTTATTATGGTGAAAAGGACATAACATGAAATTCACCGTTTAACTCATTTTTGAAAGTTGTAATTCAGTGGCGTTGAGTACATCCCCAACCCTTTTTAAGGTGTGTTTGTGTGTGCATGTACTCGTTTTCTTTTACAAGTAGAATAGTACCAGTAGAACACAAGTCTTAAGATATTTTTTGGGCAGATGTGCTTTTTAAGTAGTACTAAAAATAAATACTAGTTCAGTTTTTCTCTAGAAACCCATGGTAAGAATGTGTGAGATGTTAAAGTTTCAAATTACCCACCCATGGGGGGGGACACATTTTTTGTCCTTAACTCTTAAGATTTAGAACATCTTGGTAATAAAACGTATGTGTGGAAGTCATGCACACATGGCAAATCAAAAACTTATTAAAAGATCATTTTATTTTTTGTGACTTGATTATTTTCATTTAAAAACAGGTAGTTTAGGGGGCACCTGGGTGGCTCAGTCGGTAACATGTCCGCCTTCGGCTCAGGTCATGATCCCAGGGTCTGGGGATCGAGCCCCACATTGGGCTCCCTGCTCAGTGGGGAGCCTGCTTCTCCCTCTCCCTTTGCCCCTGCTTGTGCTCTCTCACTCTCAAATAAATAAAATCTTTAAAATTAAAAAAAAAAAAAGATCTAAAAAGAGGTAGTGTAATGAGTGGTCATGTTCTTGTCAAAGGATCAAAAGTAACAGTACTCTAAAGTAGATTTAGTGAAGAGAGTCTGTATGTTTTTCCTCAGAATTACATCATATTACTTTAGAGTTAGTGGTCTGACTTTACTACCTAAACACGAGATGTTTGTCATGAAGGTAACTAGGCATTTTAAAGGTTCACCTTTGTCGAGGTGACAATTGATGGGCAAGGAACGGGTGTGCCACTGAGGGCGGCCCGCAGCTTTCGTTAAAAAGCAGTAACAAATGATGTTATTCTTTGGAAAACTGCCAGGAAGTAGCAGTCATTAGGGTTTTAATAGCAAGCGAGTCTCAAAAAGCAGCTTTCTCACGGGAGAGAATGATGGATTTTCATCAAAATGTGTTTGATTTAATGCTAATCCTTTCTCATGTTAAAAGATGGTGTAGAAAATCAGTCTGTGTAGTAGTAGTAGGCTTAAAAATTATTTGTATTTGAGTATAAAGGGTTGTATAATTTGAACTATAAAAATAATGGCTCAGTAAGTATACGAAGTAAAGCTTTAAAACTCAATTTTCCCTTCCTGGAGAGCGGGGGCCTCTTCAAATTTATTGGCTCCTGGGTCTTTTGAGGGATCCTGGGTCTTTTTGGTCATCTTATCATTAAGTAGGATAAGATCTGTTCTAGGCTCACCTGGTACATTTCTGCCCTAAAACATGGAACCTCCTTTTTCTTCAAGAGCCTTTCTTAGTGCGAAAGATGACATTTTGTGGAGATCATAATCTGAGTGGTTAGAAAAAACATCAAGTAATTTTAAGTACTGCTTTGCCCTGGTAGAATAGCAGGTATATTTTAAAGTAAAAGTAGTAATTAAACCAAGCAGTATTTTTTTCCCATTTCTTTCCTTTTGAATTCAGCTTTGGATATAATTTTTTTTTTAAAGATTTTATTTATTTATTTGACAGAGATAGAGACAGCCAGTGAGAGAGGGAACACAAGCAGGGGGAGTGGGAGAGGAAGAAGCAGGCTCATAGCAGAGGAGCCCGATGTGGGGCTCGATCCCACAACGCCAGGATCACGCCCTGAGCCGAAGGCAGACGCTTAACTGCTGTGCCACCCAGGCGCCCCTTAGCTTTGGATATAATTTTTAATGCTCGATTTTATCCTACTCGATCTTCAGGGTTTAGTAATTGTTCTTTCTCTGAATATGCATAAACACAAATGCATCTGGTTAGAAAATAGAACCAGGTTTACCTTCGTCTTGTTGACATCTTGGTCCTTAAGTTTGGGTGCTAATCTTTCTGAACTAATAGTGAATATGTGCAGGGGCGAAAGGCAGAGGGAGAAGCAGACTCCCCGCTGAGCAAGGAGCCCCACGTGGGGCTCGATCCCAGGACCCTGGGATCATGACCTGAGCCAAAGGCAGACGCTTAACCCACTGAGCCACCCAGGCATCCCTGGAATGGCTTAAGAATGACTTAGGACTTCAGTTATTCTTTAAATTGACTCTAACAGCTAATATTTTGACTATATAATACTTAGTCACAGGGCTTAGAGAAAGGAATGCAGACAACACTGGCAATTTATTGTAGGAAATCTGTGGCATAGTTTGAGAAACTAGCTTTCTTGTTTAATTAATATAAGCAAGAAGGTTGAAGCAAGAATGTCCGTGAGTCTTTACTGCTGTGATTCATCGAAGTATAGTTTATAGATTTTGGGGTTAGGGTCAGTTGTCAGTGTTTTTTCTTTCATTTTGTGGTATAGAATGAGTGGGTATGGAACGTGTGTGAGGGCTCTACGTTTCTCTTGGTCTCCACCTGTTCTTGACACGTATAAGTAAAAGCTCATGGTTTAATCTGACCCAGAAACACTGTCCAACAAGTACTTGTGTTCCAGAAGTTAAACTTGGAGAAGCAGGAAAAAACCGGTACTTTGAGGTAGCCAGATTTTTGTACTTATCCCCAAACAGAAGTGAATTTGAGTTGTAAAATGAACCCCATGCTCTAAAGTAGATCAGAATAATAACATTTATAAATGTTTTTTAAAGCAGTAAAGAGTCAGCCTACTCTGGTGTTCTGGTTCGGTTCCGCCAGATGTAGCCCATACTCGTGGGCTTTTTGCACATGATGTCCTTGTATTCTGTGAATAGTTGTGTGTGGAATTAAAAGTAACGTACTGTTCGCGAGTTTGTCAATAGACGGGAGGTAAGTTGCATTAGAGATGATGACCAACAGGAAGGAGGCATTAGCTTTGTTGTGTGTAGGGGAAGAAAAGAGTATTAGGTGTAGAAAAAGGAGGGACTGTCCAGTTGAGAGAAGTACAGAGAGACGGTGGCTGGTGACGGCGGAACATACACATGTCCCATCAGAGTTCCCCGGTACTGAACCAGTGGGGGATACTTTAACCTTTGGAACTTTGTTTTGGTAGAACTAATGATATATAATATTTTTATAAACTATTTAACATATGCTGTAAACTTGTAAATTAATAATATCCTGGAAGTCTCCCAACGTGTTTTTGGCTTATTTTTGTATTGTATGGAGGGAGGTGTGACTTTAGCCCAGCTCTCAATGAAAATTCTTGTCTGAGCAGGAGACTATATTCACAGCCTGGTCTTACCATCCAAGGCAGTATTTCTCTATGAACTTAAGCCTGGTAAAATAGGGAACTTTTATTAGCAGTAATCACTTATTTTTCTTTCTCTTTTCTTCCCTTCTCCTTTTAGGAAAACCAAAAAGAACAAACAGAAAAGTAAGAATATTAACTTTGTTAAAATTATTTTATCTTTATAGCATTTACATTTTGAAATTAGTGTTAAATATTAAAATTTACAAAAATTTTAGAGTAAGTTTAGTTAGGTTCATCGGCTGTGTCAAAGATGAGTCACAGCGCCATTCTGCAGGGTCCGGTATGTAGTAGGGTAGTACTTGGCTAGTAGAGCCCCAGCTTTGGTGCTGTTTTTACCGTGGAGAAACCTGTGTCATGTTGAGTTGTAATGATTGAGAAGACGATACTGCTTAGTATTGCCTTATGCTAAATGTTTGGTAGAACTATTATAAGAGTTATATTTTTGCTTGGATTACGATTCCTTACGGTGGATTTGAGTCACTCCTATGTAATGGGAAAATGAAAACAGCGGGGATATCATGAGACTGTTTTCCTTATGCGTGTCTCCTAATTAAGCTGAAAATCTCCCTCCTTCTCCTGAATCTGCAGCACCTGGAAATGGGGACGGTGGCAGCACCAGTGAGACTCCCCCACCTCCTCGCAAGAAAAGGGCCCGTGTGGATCCCACTGTGGAGAATGTGAGTATTTCCTCGACTTCACGAATTGCGTGTTAGTGTTCGTAGTTGGTGCAAACAGCCAGAACTTGAGTCTCGAGAACATTAACTTGGTTAGCTACCAAAATGAAAATATTCCTATTTTTGGATAGTTTTTTTTAAACACAGCTTTCTTCATTTCACTTGTAGCTCTGAATATGTCCCTGCTATGTATGTCCTCCCCAGCTCGTCATCAGATACTTGTTTGCAAGCTCTGTTGATGGACAAAACCAAATATTGCGTTGATGTTCGACTGTATAGACTTACTAGTTCACATTAAATGGGTTAGTATGTCCAGTGATGACTTAAGAGACCCATAAAAAATAGCACAAAAGCTTTATCCGTTCTACATATGTGTGTGCATATGAGAATTTCTGTAAGTGATAAAATGTCTTCTTTCTAATTTCCAAAGGTGTGAATTTGGAAGGTTCTTTTCTCCCAGCAGCTTAGCTGTAGGGGTTTTTCATTTATGAATTTTTGAATGCCAACTCTGGCAGCCCATTTGAGTACTTTAAAGAATTACTTGATATCTGGTGCCTCTAAAGATTGAGAAAAGCTCTGAATTTTAGTTGTTGTTTAGTGAGAAAAGGTAGGCTTTTAATGCCATTTCCTTTTCTGTCCAGGAGGAAACATTCATGAACAGAGTTGAAGTGAAAGTGAAGATTCCTGAAGAGCTAAAACCATGGCTTGTCGACGATTGGGACTTAATTACCCGACAAAAACAGGTACCTTGAAAGCGACACAGATTGTCATCTATAGATGTTCCTGATAGTGTGAAAAAATTTTTAAGGAAAAAATTGCATAGACTTGAATATTGAAGGGGTGTGACTGTTGAGTGTTATTTTAGTTCAGAGACTGGACAGTGTGATCGGATCAGCAGAAGGTGTGACTTGAAGAGGACTAAAACAAAGTACATATAAAAGTCCCATGAGTTTATAATGAGAAAAGGTGGAGAGAACTCCATTTGGGAGGTTGCTAGGATAGCAGATCCTTCTGAAAATTGATAAAGACAAAGAAGCACGTGTTTCCTGTTCTACTGTCATTGAAAATGGGATAGTCTCACCTAGTGTTGCTGCTAGTGGAGTGTAACAGGAAGCACACAGTACTTCCTGCAAGGTGTTCTGGCCTCCAGAAGAACCCAAATCTCCTCCAGCGCCAAGTCTGACTAACTAGATAAAGGAAGTAGGGGCAGTATGAGGTACGTGCGTGACGTTGCAAGGATGCAGCCATGAAATCCAGAATGAGGAGCTTTATCAGACAATGAACCAAGTTCTTAGAACAGATGGCACGGGCAGGAAATGGGGGCGTGAAGGGTGACTGCTTCGGCGTCAGAGACTTCAGAGACCCCAGTCCTAGACAGTATGTGGACCTCGTTTGGTCTTGATGTGTTTCTGGAGCTGAAACGCTGGATTCAAACCGTGGCCTTCCCAGTTACTGAGTTTGGACAAGTTACTCAGCCTTTTTGTGTTGTAGTAGGTCCCCTACCTCCCACTGCTGGTGTGAGGGTGAAGAGATTCCACGAATGCTTCCATTGGGGTCTGGCACATGATCCACATGGTGAATAATGTCCGTGGCAGGGAGGAGCGTGTCTGCGTTTCCGCGCGGTGCATTCCATAGATCGTGAACGGTCACAGTGTGTGTCCAGCGAGGACTGGTCTTCAGAGCTGTGCTGTCCCGTATGGCCGTCCATAGCCACGTTTGGCTACATACTTGAAATTAAAATAAAATTTTTATTAGTTTCTCGGCCGCATGTTGTAAGTGCTGAACAGTGCCGTTTCGCATTTCCTAACTGTTAGTTGGTCTTTTATTGCATTAAAACTTTACAGTGTAATTTTTCTTAAAAAAAAAAAAAAAAAAAGAATACTGTGGTATTCAAGTGTGTTTTTGTTTTCATAGCTCTTTTATCTTCCTGCCAAGAAGAATGTGGATTCCATCCTAGAGGATTATGCAAATTATAAGAAATCTCGAGGAAACACAGATAATAAGTAAGAATATATAAATCTTTGAAGTATACACAAAGATATTTTTCTTTCAAGTATTCTTATTTCCAAATAAATCCTCTGAAATGTCCACTTACTCTTAAAAATAATACCATCAGAAACCAGCAAAATAGAATTTCATTGGTTTGACATGGAATTTGGCTGGCAGACTTTTTCTTCAAAGGGCCAGATAGTAAATATTTCAGGTAAAATTGGAACTATTACGTGTAAGCGTGTATATATCCATTTAAAATACAGTTTTTTGAGAATGTTTTTTAAAAACCGTTCTTAGCCTGAGAGCTATAGTTTGCTTACCACTGGTTTATTTTTGGAATTGATTTTTCTTGTTCTTTTGTTTAAATCCCTTAAAAAAATTTGTTCATTAAAAGTTCATGGCCATTAGTTGAACCTTCAGTTCAAGTCCCTTGCTCTTCTGTTGGTGGAGTTAATCCCCGTTTCTGAGTTCTTTTCAGTGACCTGCTTTGAAAGTAAATATTTTTGTCTTTGTGTCAGGGAGTATGCTGTTAACGAGGTGGTGGCAGGAATAAAGGAGTACTTCAATGTGATGCTGGGCACCCAGCTGCTGTACAAGTTTGAGCGGCCGCAGTACGCGGAGATCCTCGCGGATCACCCGGACGCGCCCATGTCGCAGGTGTACGGGGCGCCGCATCTACTGAGATTGTTTGGTAATGTCCTGTGTAGACAGACAGTTCTTATCCTTCGGTTTTTTATTTTTTAATCTTTTTTTTTTAAGATTTTATTTATTTGAGAGAGAACGAGTGGTGGGGAGGGGCAGAAGGGGGAGGGGAAGAGAGGGGGAGAGAAGCAGACTCCGCGCTGAGCAGGGAGCCCGATGTGGGACTTGATTCCAGGACCCTGAGATCATGACCTGAGCCGAAGGCAGACGTCTAACCAACTGAGCCACTCAGGTGCCCGTGTCGTTTGGGTTTTTAATATTTTTTGTCTTTCCTAATTGACATAAAGGGGTAACAGAAAATAGCATTATAGAACATTCCATTTCAATTTGAACTTTATCTAAAATGTTAAATCTGTTTAGAAGTGTGAAGAGTTTCTAAAATCACGTATTTTAAAGGCATCAGTGATTGCATTTGCTGCTCAACATAATAAAAACTGCTAGTGCTGTCACGTACACAACTTTGACTACATAATTTTGTTCACACAGTACGAATTGGAGCGATGTTGGCCTATACTCCTCTGGATGAGAAGAGCCTTGCATTATTGCTAAATTATCTTCATGATTTCCTAAAGTAAGTGTAAGGGTATGCTTGAAATTAAAAACATGAATTCCTACAGTGTACTGAAAATCACCGATGTATTGGCACCATAGATAAGACAGAAGAGAGCAGTGTGCGTACAGTAGAGACATTGTCCATGGAACAGCTAAGTACGAGTGTTGGCCACCACAAATGCTGGAGAGGCACCTGACGGGAACAATTGGCTAGTCTTTTGGAAGGAAGCAAAGTCTGATCCACACTTACTGTCCCAGACCAAAATTGTAGTTGAATCAAAAGTATAAATCTAAAATGGAAACTATTAAGATAATGATGGAAAAATGTTTCCATATTTTCATTTTTTTTAGAGTGAGAAAGTTCTTTCTAAATACCCAAATAATAGAGGAAATGATGAACTATGTAAAAAGTTAAAATTCTGTGATTAAAAATAGTAACAGAAGAGTTGTGATCCCGGTGAGCAAAGCAGTGACAGCCAGCTGGGTGGGCTCCCACAGCGACGGCAGCTTGGTGGGCTTCCGAAACTGTGCAGGGTTCCCGCTGTCAGGGTCTCTGTCGTGCTGGCCGAGATTAACCAGGCTGCAGAATTGGGGAAAAGGGCAGTGCTGGTTTCCGCAGCTTTTTGGACGGCATTTTGGCAGTGCCTGTTGAAAGTTCAAGTGTGCTTCCCTCGCGCCAGACTGTTACTCCTCTGGGAACTGACCCCGTAGAAGTGTTGAGGTGCACAAAGATTTCCCAACGCACGAAGGTGTAAAATACACGTGTATAGGGATGAATTCTCAACGGCCTAACCGCTGTTAAAGCATGTAGCTCTCAACAAACTGATGAGGAAACGGTCCCATGTTGTGGCAACCGTAAACAGCCAAGTGCAGGAAAAGTAGGTGTGAGTCCCCTCATTTGTGGGGAAGCATTTGTACTCTTTGGGAAAGATCTAGAAAAGTGTGGTCCTACCAAATGGTGGATTAGTTCCTCAGTACCGTTATGGGAGGGAAGGTTGAAGTGGTCATTTTCTACTTCATCTGTTTCTGTATTTGAATTTTCTTAGAGTGATAGTATGTGTTTTAAAGTCTCAAAGCTACAGCGCGTGCCTGGGAATGTCTGTGGCATTACAGTCCCTGCTCTTGTGGTGGTGAGGAGAGGGCCTCTCTGCCGGGACTTCTTCATGAGCTCGGTTGAGGACTGAGTTTGGCGCTTGGCGCCTCAGTTCAGGACTCTGATTTTTATGGTGTTCGTCAGTTTCTGAATCTATATTTCAAACAATGAGTTTCAAAGAGCTGAAGAAAACACTAGAGGTTCCTTTAGGATGCAACATCTGTTTGCTAAAATCAGTCCCAGCTCTCAAGTTGGTATTCCGAAGACAGCTATTCCTCACTGTTCTGAAATGGGGGGGGACTCTGGACTTCGTCGTTCTCTGCATCATCGTCTGGTGTGTACGGCCCCGCGCATCTGAGTTGTGTGACAGGGGTTTACCTTGAGGTCGCCTTTATTTTAGTGTATTTTCAGCGGAACTGTTTGTGCGGCATCTGTGCCTTCAGTTAGCTCAAGGTAGGCTTCTCCATCTCTGTAATGACTGACGTTTTGTTTTTAGATACCTGGCAAAGAATTCGGCGAGCTTGTTCAGTGCCAGCGATTACGAAGTGGCTCCTCCCGAGTACCATCGGAAGGCCGTGTGAGGCGGGGCGCCGGCCCCCCTGCGTTTGGATCTCTGTAAACACATTTTTGTTTAGTCCTTCTCTTGTACAAATGATGTACTTTGAAAATGTTAGTGTATAACAGAGTTGATGTTTGTTTTCTGTTTGATCTTAAACAGAGAAAATAAAAGGGGTTACAGCTCCTTTTTTCTTTTTTTTTTTTCATTTCAAAGTTGCTACCAGTGTATTCAGTGACGGACAACGGAGAGACATACTGTAGACTGTTCTATTGCCTAGTCGACAAAGCTGCTTTGAATGCTGGTGGTTCTCTGCCTTTGACACTACGCACTTTTATAATACGTGTTAATGCTCTATGACAAATGCTCTGATTCCTAGTGCCAAAGGTCAATTCAGTGTATATAACTGAACACGCTCATCCGTTTGTGCTCCTTTTTTTTTTCTTTTATGGTGCTTAAAGTAAAGAGCCCATCCTTTGCAGGCCATCCATGTTGTTCCTTAGGCATTTTATCTTTGCTCAGATTGTTGAAGAATGGTGGCTTGTTTCATGGTTTTTGTATTTGTGTCTAATGCACGTTTTAACATAATAGACGCAATGCATTGTGTAGCTACAGTTTTCTGGAAAAGTCAGTCTTTTAGGAATTGTTTTTCAGATCTTCAATAAATTTTTTCTTTAAATTTCAAAGAGCAGTGTGCTTGTGTGGATGCGTTATGAAACCTTTTCAGATCTAGACAGTGATTTTTCAGGTAGGTGTTTTTCTTGTGTGGCCTTTATGGAGGGAGGCGGGTGGCTTCAGCATCAGCCTCTAAGCCCCAGAAGCTTTGGCAGTTTGCTCTCGGGTCGTGGCGAAGCAGGTAGAGATCCACAGGACTGCGTGTCTACTTTTCCCTAGACCACTCCTGTATCTGCATGACCTCTGGCTGTCTCATTATTTTAATGTGTTTACATCAACGTGGTCACAATGCCTGAAATCCAGGATTTTCTTAAGTAGCCCTTAACCTCTTCCCTCCCATTATGAAGAGAGTCTTGACAGGTTTGCCTGGTGATACTAAAGGCAGTAATCCCTTTTGGACGTTAAATGTATGAAGTCGTGGTGAGTATGTTTTCATTCAGTAGTGATCTTGGTGTGGCTCCAGAGCGGGACGTGTACTAAGAGTAGCTGGAATAAGACGTAGTCAGGATGGTCCTGAACAGACTGTTCTGGTTCAGCGTAACCATCAGTGTTAAAGTCTTTCTTTAATCAAGGTACAGTTGACGTCAAACATTAGTTTTATGTGTACAACATGATTCTGTATTTGTCTTGATTGTGCAGCGGTCACCAAAGTCTAGTTAACATCCATCACGATAGGCTGTTATCTCAACTTTTTAAAAACATTTTGTTCTAATACATTTTGTAGAATATTTATTTTAGAGAGAGTGTGCGTGTGTGAGCTGGTGTTGAGCAGAGGGAAGCAGAGGGGGAGAGAATCCCAAGCAAACTCCCAGCTGAGCGTGGAGCCCGACTCAGGGCTCGATCTCAGGACCCTGAGATCAGGACCTGAGCCGAAACCAAGAGTTGGACGCTTAACCGACTGAATCCCCCAGGTGCCCGGTGATACGTTTTTTTAAACCTGGGTTTTGCTGCCCTTCCCGGTATTTACTGCAGGAAGCCGTGTGGTGGGAGTCCCGGCCGTGTTTGACAACTCAGGATCAGCGTATAGCACGTGCTGCAATCTAGAATTTTCAGTCTTAAATTTATTCCTTGGACTAGTAATTGAACCACATGGAAGGCAAGGACTGGAAGGGCAGGAAGGAGCCTTGTTCCTGACGAGGGCGCCGGGAGACTAGCTGTCCTGGTGCTCCGCTGCCCGTCTCCCTCCCTCGTTCCTGCTGCGGTTCGGTTAACCGGTCCGCGAACATCAGGGCTGTTGATAGGTAGTGCATCCCTTCCTAAAAGGCTCTGTTTTCAGACCGCTGGTAAACGGCAGATTTTACGGCCTGCCTTAGCACGGTCCCAAGAACCTGACGGCCACGTCTGTGGAGACCTAGCTTGGTGGGGTGACCGCGTCCCCAGCGCCCAGTGCATCAGTGTGCCGGCACCTCATTACCTGGTGGTCCTATTTAATTAGTTGGGCTGCTTCTCCGGTGTTGCGATTGCTTGCTTAAAATCGAGGCCCTTTGCGCACCCTTAGCCTCCCCACCCTGCTGTTTTTTTGCCGTTCCTGCCTGCCTCTTGTGCAGCTCTGTCGCTGCCCTCTGCCCACGGGCATTTGTGCACGGTCGTGGCTAGTGTCCGCAGTGTCTGCCCCCGGTGCGTGGTTCAGCTCCGCGTGGCAGAGCCCCGGCCCTGTTCTGTGTCTGCCGTGGAGTGTCCTCGCCTTCGGCTGCTGGCGCTCCCTGCCCCCTCACATTAGTTCATTGTCCCGCTGCTGCCAGTATTTCTTAAAGACAGTCCTGCTGCTTCCCTCCTTCCAGCTAATGGTTTCCTGTTTGAGAGCGTTTGTAACCCCACCTGACGGCACTGGTCATTCTGGCCCAGCTCTGGAAGTGACACCACCTCAGTCACCGCGCTCTGCTTCAGTGTGTGCACCCTGCATCTCGTTAACACACAGACAGTATGTGTAAAACACCCTCAGTAATGGCTAAAGAGAAAAAGAATTGAGTGCGAAAGACCGTGGTGATTCAGGCAGCCTCCCACTGGGGGTTCTTAGAGCGTGAGCGGGAGTATGAACCTCTGCTTGGAGGCCCTGGGGGGGCCGGATCTGCAGGAGGACGGGCCCGGGCCATGCGAGCCGGTGTGCAGTGCTGCTTGTGTCCTCCCTGGTGTTTGTCCAGGTCGGGGGCCCAGGGGCCTGCTCGGCTGACCTGTGCTTTTGACAGTCTCCAATTGGGCGGAGGCATGGGATTCAAGTCGGGGCTGCCACGAACATAGGACCCCATCTTCACTTAAGATAATGGGTGAAGGAGACATAATTGTTTTTATGATAAATGTTATAAATAAAAGGTTCACCTCATTATGTGAGACAATGAAGAACAAATCAAGAGATTTGAGAAGCAGGCTCGGGGTAGAGGCTGCTAGATTGAGTTTACTTCTCCCATAGAACGAACCCCCCGAACCTGCCCCGAGAAGAGTCGTTGAGATGTGGGAGGGACTCGGGCACTTTAACTATACTTA
This sequence comes from Ursus americanus, assembly GCF_024610735.1. Taxonomy (NCBI): domain Eukaryota; kingdom Metazoa; phylum Chordata; class Mammalia; order Carnivora; family Ursidae; genus Ursus; species Ursus americanus. Next base: position 649,332 of record NC_142154.1, read on the forward strand.
GCATTTTCAGAGAGAGAAGAGTTGTGATTAAGAATTCCAGCAGAGAACTGAAGAGAACCAGGTCCAGAACCAGGACCTCCGATAGCTGTAGTAGGAACTCAATGAGTGGGTTTAACAGATGGGACACAGGTGATGACAGGAGTGGACTGGCAGACAGGAGAGAATGTGCATGCCTGGGGGGAGAGCCGGGAAATGAGAACAAGGACCCCGGGGAGCTGCTGGGGTACACCACGTGATGATGCGCGTGGCGGCGTGGGGCTGTGGCGGGGCGGCACCTTCGCGGACCTGCTAAGGAGTAGCTCTAAAGACTGAAGAAGCCCTGTGAGCCTCAAGCCTGATGAAGAACCTTGAACCTCTGTCCTTAAAACCCAAAGAGGACTTAGAAAGCTTCCCAATGAACGCTGATCGGTGCAGACAATGGAAGCCGGGAGCCAGTGGGGTGTTCATGGTGATGGCAGAAAACCTCAGCCCAGCAGCGTCCTTGAAACACAAACTCGAGACAAAGCCAGAATATGTCAGAAAGCTCAGCAGCAACCCCAGCAGGAGAGAGAACCCCAGCATGTTCAGTGAAGGAAGTCAGACTTGCATGAAGCAGCGAAGGCCAGGCGAGGTGATGAAGACACGGCGGAGGTCAGGGTGGGGTCACACCGCGGAGCAAAGCTGCACAGGCCTGGTCTCGTCCAGGCACCAGGTGAACTCCAGCCCCATGACGACAGCGACCTGGAGGTTCTTGCATCGTCGAGGGAGAAGGCGAGGGTCAGGAAGACATGTCGTGGAATCTAGGGTACCCAGGAGAATGGATTGATTGAGAAAATGAAAGTTAAGAGTAAGGAGTAAGGGGGCGCCTGGGTGGCACAGCGGTTAAGCGTCTGCCTTCGGCTCAGGGCGCGATCCCAGCGTTGTGGGATCGAGCCCCACATCAGGCTCCTCCGCTATGAGCCTGCTTCTTCCTCTCCCACTCCCCCTGCTTGTGTTCCCTCTCTCGCTGGCTGTCTCTCTCTGTGTTAAATAAATAAATAGTCTTTAAAAAAAAAAAAAAAAGAGTAAGGTGGTCTGTCCAGACCCGGATGTATTAATAATTGTTAGCGGCTAAATGCTGCTTAAAGATTGTCGTGGCGGTGAAAGGAGAGAAAGCCGACGGTACTGTTACAAGGGACACAGGTGACGTCCAGGTGACGACAAAGGAAGAGTGGCAGGCAGGAGCCTGAGTTTATGCTGTTGCTGCCTCAGACAGTAGCCGTGTTCTCTCTCTCATGCCTGGGGGCCTGTGGGGCTTAGCTGGGCAGTTCTGCTGGCCCTGTCTGGGGTCACGAGCCAGACGGGAGGTGCCACCTCGGTGGGGTGTCCCGGGCGTGCAGCGGTCCCGGTCATGTGGGAACGTCGCGTCCAGATGAAGGCCCAGCTGGAGCCCTGTGGAGCAGGAAGCCCGGCACGCAGGGGCCCAGATTGAGACCCAGACCTGCCCAGATGTGGTTACTCACCCAGAAGCAGTGGCTCTCCCGTTCCCGTGCAGGACTCCAAAAAGCTTTAGTTGACATCGATCATATGTGTTGAAGTTTACTGACTTGGGAATTAAATGGAGAACTTTTAAAAAATAAATTGAAATAAATGAATAATAAATAAAATGAAAAAACATTGTAACTGTCAGCATATTTCTAATTAAAATAATTACTCCCCAGAGGAAATTTAGTGAGAAAAGTGGCACTGTTGTACACTTTGCAAGTACTGGACGACTCATTCTCAGTTGTCTCACATTCAGTCTCTCGTGGTCCCTTGTTTTGGCTGAGGCATGGGAGGAAAATCAGTCTCTCATGGAGAAGGGGGTATTTTATTTTATTTTATTTTATTTTATTATTATTTTTTTTAATGATTTTTTATTATATTATGTTAGTCACCATACAGTACATCCCCGGTTTCCGATGTAAGGCTCGATGGTTCATTAGTTGTGTATAACACCCAGTGCACCATGCAATACGTGCCCTCCTTACTACCCATCACCGGTCTATCCCATTCCCCCACCCCCCTCCCCTCTGAAGTCCTCAGTTTGTTTCTCATAGTCCATAGTCTCTCATGTTTCATTCCCCCGAGAAGGGGGTATTTTAACAGTTGTCTCAGGTAACGGGGTATTCTTTGAGACCACACCAAAGCTAAACAGCTGGTTGTTTTGTTTTTGTCTTTAATTGACCATTTCAATTTCTTTAACAACCTATGTTATTGAAGTATACTTAAGGTGTCGTATGGGTTCCAGGCGCACGGGTAGTGGGCTGACGGTTCTGAACGTGACTCCGTGCTCACCGCGGTAAGTCACTGTCTGCCACCAAACCACATCACCACAGTGTGATTGTCATCACTGGGCTGTACTTTCCACCCTCGTGACTCACTCATTTTGTGACGTCTTAGTCCCCACCCCCCGGTTGCTAAGGCCGATGTCTCCCTCCACCGCACCCCCGTGCCCCCTCCTGGTAACCTCCGGTTCATTCTCTGTAGGTAAGACTCTGTTTGCTCATGGGCTTTGATTTTTAGATTCCACATACGAGTGAAATTATATGGTATTTGTCTTTCTCTGCCTTATTTCCCTTAGCATAATACCCTCTAGGTCCATCCACGTCTTGCCACAAATGGTAAGATTTCATTCTTTTTGATGACCGAGGAATATTCATTGTATATTTGTCCCACATCATCATCTTCTTCTTTTTTTTTTTTTTTAAGATTTTATTTATTTATGTGACAGAGAGACAGCCAGCGAGAGAGGGAACACAGCAGGGGAGTGGGAGAGGAAGAAGCAGGCTCCAGCGGAGGAGCCCGATGCGGGACTCGATCCCGGAACGCCGGGATCACACCCTGAGCCAAAGGCAGACGCCCAACGACTGCGCCACCCAGGCGCCCCTGTCCCACATCTTCTTTATCCATTCATCTGTCGATGGACATCTGGGCTGCTTCATAATTTGGCTGTTGTTTATAGTGCTGCTGCAAACATCAGGGTGCCTGTATCTTCTAATTAGTGTTTTCATTTTGGGGGATAAATACCCAGTAGTGCAATTGCTGGGTCGTGGGGTAGCTCTATTTTTAACTTTTTGCGGACCCTGCACACTTTTCCAGAGCGTCTGCACCAGTCTGCATTCCCACCAGCAGTGCACGAGGGCTCCCCTTTCTCCACATGCTCGCAGCACCTGTCGTTCCTTGTCTCCTGATTCCGGCCACTCTGACAGTGTGAGGTGGGATCTCCTTGTAGGTTTGATTTGCGGTTCCCTGATGATGAGTGAGCATCTTTTCACGTGTCTGTGGGCCACCTGGACGTCTCCTTTAGAGAAAGGTCTATTCAGGTCCCATGCCTGTTTTTTAAATGGGTTGCGTTTTTGGTGTTGAGTTGTGTACGTTCTTGATAGTTCTAGATATTAACTCCTGATACATCATCTGTAAATATCTTCCCCTGTTTGTAGGTTGCCTTTTCATTTTGTTGGCGGCTCCCTTCACCATATACATGCTTTTATTCTGCAGTCTCAGTAGTTTATTTTTGCTTTTTTCTCCTGCCTGAGGAGACCTGTTTATAACTATGTTGCTGAGGCCGATGTCCAAGAGGTTACTGCCTGTGCTCTAGGATTTCTGTGGTTTCAGTTCTCACGTTTAGGTCTTTAATCCATTTTGAATCTATTTCTGTGTCTGAAAGTGGTCCGGTTTCATTGTTCTGCATGTGGCTGGCCAGTTTTCTCAGCACCGTGTGCTGAACAGTCTTTTTCCCCATTGCATGTTCTTTCCTGCTTTGTCGATTAATTGACCGTATCATCATGGGTTTATTTCTGGGCTCTGTTCTGTTTCATTGATGTGTGTGTGTCTGCTTTTGTGCCGGGACCGTACTGTTCTGACTTGTAGCAGATCTTGAAATCTGGGCTTGCGATACATGTCCAATTTTCTTTCTTGAGATCACTTTGGCTATTTCGAGGTCTTCAGTGGTTCCGTACAAATTTCAGGATTATTGATTGTAGTTCTGTTAAAACACACACACACACACACACACACACACACACACAAAAACAGGTACTAACTTTCCGAAGGTTAATTGTAAAGTGGAATCTGAAACCCTAAGATTTTCTGACCCTTACATTAAAATCCTTTAGTCTCTGAATGGATACCGCGCTCATGCATAGTTCGTAACCGTGTGTTGGGCGTTTGGAAAGTGTGGGTTCCCTGAGTCCCGCACATTTTCCAAATGTTAAACAGCTCTTCGTACCACGTGGAAGGTTGGTACAAGCGTTTCTGGGGAGAGTGCGGCTGGTCCTCTGTGAATGGCTCCAGAGTGGGGATGTTTGGGCCCATGACCGCTCACGGAGGGCATCCGTGTGCCGCCCGCACGCCTAGCCCCTTCAAGCCTTCCCAGCTGATGCTGAACAGGACAGAGATGAGCCGTGCCGTCCACGACCTCCTGCCTAACCTGCAGATTTGTGAGCAAAGAAAATGCTCCAAATAATTCAGGTGACTAAGCCTTGGAGTGGTGTGCCACGCAGGGCTCGGTAACTGAGTGCCCTGTCTGCCGGACCCCCGGGTTTGCCCTCAGCTGCCTGTGACAGCTCGGTCGGTCCAGGTCCTCCTGCCATATAGGGGACACCAGTCTGTCCTCGCTGGAATAGACGTGCCTTGGAATAGATCCGTACCTGCAGACGGATCTGCCCTCCCCCCCGGTCCTCTCGCCGGCGCCGTCACCTGTGGGCGCAGAAGTCTTGGTTTGCTGTCACGGCGTTCTGCACCGCGTTGCTTCCGACAGCGCCATGGCCCTGAGAGTGTGGTGGGATGCACCGGCCAGGACGGGCCCCACAGAGAGGACTGAGCGGCCCTCCCGCCGTGGCGGCCTCTCGAGAATGCACACTGGAAGCTCAGCGGAGTCGGAGTGCCTCTCTCACACCACATGCAGAATGTTTGCTCCCCGTTCCTGCAGCCTGGGGCTCTGCTGGTTTGGAGAGCACGTCTCGCGCGAGAGCCTGGGCTGTGGGGCGCAGAAGCTGGACGGCTGCGTGCGGGACTTTGCGTAGGCGCCGGCTCTGAGCCAGCGAAGGACTGTTCATGCTCTGAAGCTAACATATTGCAGTAACCTTTTGGGGTTTTTTAGATTTATTTATTTATTTTAGAGAGCGTGAACAGGAGGGGCAGAGGGAGACAGCCTCTCAAGCAGACGCCCTGCTGAGCGCGGAGCCCAACGTGAGGCTCCCTCCTGCGACCCTGAGATCGTGACCTGAGCTGAAACCAAGAGTCGGACCCTTAACCCACTGAGCCACCCAGGCGCCCCTGCAGTTATGTTTCTCTCCGAATCCGAACAGGGAAGTCCTCAGAGGGGCGACAGAGTGATAGCAAAGAAGGCTTGAGTCTGTCGACAGTGAGTCGGTTTATTCCAGGCTCCTGGGCCCAGTCTGAGAAATGAGCTTGCTTATTCATTGTGTATTTAGTTTGGAGTATCTGTCATATGTCCGCTGCGTGCCAGGCTGTGGCCCCACCTAAAGAAACCAGAACGACTGAAAGACGCCCCCGCCCCAGTCTAAAGTGCAAGGGAGTGAGGTTCCGCGAGAGCCCGAGGAAATGGTGCTGGGACTGAGATCTGGAGCATGAGGAAGGGCTAGCGTGTGCAGTGGACAGCCGTGCACCGGCTCTGGGGCAGGAAGGAGCGTGGGTCGCCCGAAGAACTGGAATCCAGTGGGCATGCTGGGGGTGCGGGTGCTGGTGTCCTCCAGTCCAGGAGCAGCTGGGTTCAGGTGGGCAGAGACGGGGATGGCTCGTGATGGGACTTGCGTCTTGAGCAGTTGCGGGAGGCAGACGGGGCAGCTGTGCCTCCAGGAGTGGGGGGGACGCTTGGGGGGGGACTCGCGTAGTCACACATACCTGTTTGTGGAGGTGAGGGTGTGGGGAGGAGGGGAGAGGTGTGGAGGTGACCATGTGCAGAGTTGGGGCTGGGAGCCCCATGGTGCCCTCTCCTGGAAAGGGTCTCGGGCACCGCCCTGACGGAAGCGTCACCGCAGTTTGCGGTGGGGCCCTTGAAAGGAAGAGGAGCCTCCCATGGCGCTTCCAGGGACCCTGTGGGTTGCGTTTGGTTCCCCACAGTGTCCTGGCGGTCTGCATGGCAGGTGGGTCAGTGCGGGGCGTGCTTGGGAGGGGCTGTAAGTGGAGGGACCTGCTGGTGAACCCTGGGTGGTGAAGCTGTGTGCCAGTCACTTCCCCACTCTGAACCTCAGTCTCTTTGGGGAAGGGGTGCTGCTGATGGTGCCTCCATGTACCCAAGTGTCCTGGGCTGTGGACAGATGAGCAATGAATGTGATGAAATAAAGCAGCGTCCCTGTCCCTCGGTCGGGGAGAGACCGGGTCAGCTCTGGAAGGTTCTCTCTGGTGAGAGCTAGCTCAGTGGGGGGCAGGCTCCATGGCACCCGCTGGTGGAGCAGGGGTCACCACCATCCCAAAGACACCTGCATGGCCCCAGGTCCAGTGTCCAGCCCCCGCGGTGGCTCCCCCTCACTCAGGGGGGTCATGAGAGCTGGGGGTCTTGGTCACTGTCGCCCGAGGGGGCTGGTGACATGTGTGGGAGGCCGTGACACCCCCCCCCCCCCGCACGACGTGAGTGTGCCAGCCGTGGCTCACAGGGCACCTGGGGCCTGCTTTCCACCTCGGAGACTAGACGGTCCGGGCAAAGGGGGTGCTCTCAGCCCCACCCCAGACCCGCCACGTGGCGCTCGCAGCCACGCTCACTGTTGGACTGTTAGACATTTTCCTCCGCTTTTTATTTTGAACGCAATGCCACAGAAGAAGTTGCCAGAACAGCCGGGTGAACACTGGCTGTCATCACTGCTCGTGGGTGTCACGGCCATGTGCACGTGTCCCACGTGCACACTGCGCGCTCACTGCTCTGAATCACCTGGAAGTCGGTGTGAATGGGAGTGAGTCTTCAGCAATCTCAGGGCAAGCTTCTGTCCCAGAAAAACTGGCCCGGGACACGACTCTGCCGTCCTCTCCGGGCTGGTGGTGGGGCAGCGGGAGGGCGCGAGGAAGAGGAGCTCACAGTCTGGATTTCGTGTCTGGAATGGGGCCACAGTGGCCTGTGAGACCGGCCAGCTTCACACGTCCAGTGGTTGGAGTCCGGGGGGGCAGGTTTGGGCTGGCGTGGAGCAGGGGTGCTGAGAGCCACTCCCTCCCTGCCGTCTCCTCTGCCTTACGGAGGGGGGACCCTGAAAGCAGGTGGAGCAGGACCCCCTAGGACCCCAGTGCCTCCCATCTCCCAGGAGCGGCTGGGGCGCTGTTTTCAGCAAGTCCTTCCCAGGTGTTGGAGGGGCGGCCTCTCCTTCCCCCTGTTCTTCCTCTGTGAAGCCGCCCAGCGAGCTGCCACCTCCTCCACGCTCTCATGCCTCCCGACTCACTTCTGCGAGTCAGCTGTCTGCACTGTAAGCTGGCAGGAAGACCACGGCTAGGAGGCCTAGTGCGGCTTGAAGCCGAGTCTGTATGTTGGCCCCACAGGCCCTGGGCCTCTCCTGGGACACCAGCGACACAAGACCTGTATCAGTCACAGGACCCAGAGTCCGTGAATTCTGACAGTGTGGGTGCCGGTGCTTCCAGAACTTTCCTTGGGGACGCCGCTGCTTGGGTCTCGCTGGGGCCGGGCTGGGAGAGACCCGCGTGGGGGGCACAGCCCTCGTGTGCGTCAGGCCAGCGCTGAAAGCTGGACGGTGCTGCTGGCGTCGAGAAGCCACTCCGGGGTCCCGGCGCCCTCCGGGGAGAGTCTGGGTGGGGGAATCCTCGGAAATGAAACCCAAGTAAAATGGTCTTTGTTAAGTATGGCCGGTCTCCATCGTGACACTCGAATGTTGAGAATAATTAGGAGGGGCGCTGGGCTGACTCGGCCGGTGGTATGTGCAACAGTTGGTCTCAGGGCTGTGAGTTTGAGCCCCACAGTGTGTGTAGAGATTACATAAACAATAAAAATTATCTTTTTTAAGAAAGAAAAAAACAGGAATTGAAAATAGGAAAGGAGAAGCAAGAGACGGGGGGGCGGATGGTTTCAGAAGTAGAGGCAACGAGCTTCACAGGGCAGCCCTGAGCGGGGTTGGGCGGCCAGGGCGTGTGTAGGAAGGAGGGGCAGAGCTGCGGCCTACGGGGCTGTGTGGCCTGTGTCACCAGCGTGGGACCTGCGCTTTCACTCCCTCTTGCAGATGATTGCTCCGGCCTTTACCTCCACAAGCGAGGAGCATTGCCCCCTCGTGACCACCCCTGCCTGGCCCTCCAGGAATTCTGGAGCTCGGTCCTCAAAGTCAGACGTGACACTGATCCATTGTGGTGACCATGGGTCTCCCCAGAAACCAGGGCCGGGCCCACACCGGGGTCAGCGGCACCGGGTGTGGGGTCTGCCCCAGGAGCCCTTAGATTGTGAACCGGGGTCAGCCGCCAGGGAGGGCCTCTGCCCTTGCCCTCCGGGGGTCCCCTTCTTTCCGCCACGAGCCTGCCTCAGGGCCGCCCAGACCAGCCCGCTGGCTGTCCCTGACCCCGTCCTCTGGCCCACCGTCGCCCGGGAGGGCACCGTGGGGCAGCCCGTGCCCCCCCACCCCCACCCCCCGGCTTCGCAGCACAGCTGCTGGCTGAACTGTGCATGTGCGTGGGAGGCCGCGCAAGGGCTTCCCAGAATTACGTCTGTTCTTTGCAGCCCAGACGTGACGACTCTCACTCAACATTAGGGTTTTCCTTGAAAATACTTGAGACCTTTACCAAGAACTGTAAAGAGAAAATAGAAAGAATCCTTCAATATGACCCTCCAGGCACCCGCCTGTACCAGCCAGGGTCCCAGCAAGACAAAGGGAGGAGGCCCAGCTGATGGTGGCAGCTGTGGCCCCGGGGCCTGGCGGGGCCCGTTCCAGTGACTCAGAAGGACCTTAAGTGTTTTAAGAACTCTGAGGACTCTAAGTCCTGCAGGGAGGCCGCAGGGCCGGGAACGGCGTGGGGGCCTGGCTCTGTGCCTACTGATTTCGTGATCTGGGGCATGTTGCTTAACCAATCTGTTCCTCAGTCTCCCCGTCTAAAGATGGGGTCATGACCGCGTCCTGCTCACGGGGGTCTGGTGGTGACACCAGCCGCTGAGTGCGTCAGGGCCCGGAGCTGAGGGAAGCTGCCCAGTTCCTGGAAGGGACGGCCCACCACGGCCTCGTCGGCGGCCACACGCCGGCTGGTCTGGTGTCCTCAGAGCCCCGCGGGGGCGACAGGGAAGGGATTCCTGGTCCTCCCCCGCCTCTCCTGCTGCGCCTGGCCCAGGGGGCCCACTGGGACTTGCCTGCAGTGGTGGGCCGCCTCCTTCCCTTTGCCCCATGGTAGCTGTCCCCTGGGGGTCCCCTGGCCCTTCAGGCACGTTGCCTCTGGCCCTGACCTCCTCCATCAGTCCCTGCGGACGGACAGATGCAGCCTCCTGCCCAAACTCGTGTGTTGACTGAAACTCTGCTGCCCGTTCTTTGCCCGTGACGCTGTTTGGATGCTAAAAACAATTACTAAAAGTTTAAACTCCACGTGGAGTTGGAAACAGTCACTGGATGAAGTGGCTGCTGCTGGTTGTCAGGGAACCCTTGCACTCAGCTTGTCGACGCGGAGCCCTCGCAGGGGCCTTCCCGCTGCTGTTGGGAGGACCCGGGGGTTTATCCTGCCTTATTTACGTCCTCGTTTATAAGGCGCGAGGAGCGCGGTTCTAAGGGATAACTGGGATAGAACGTATTAGTTGAAGCAGTAATTTGGCCTCTCAGCTCTGGTGGAGTTAACGAAACGTGATCCAGGTTTTAGGGAGGGGTTGGGCTCCCGCCCCGCTGTTGTGGCGGATTTTATCCTGCAGCAGAAACAGTGATGTGTGCTGTGCTCTCCATGTTCGAGACTCCCCCAAATTCATCTTGAAACCTGATCCCTGATGTGAGGGTGTTAGGTGGGGGTCTGGGGGGTGCTCGGGGGTGCACTGGGGTCCTCGCCCGACCGAGCTGCCCGCAGGACGCTGAGCAGTGCACGTCTGTGGTATTTCTAACAATGGCCCCAGCGGACGAGCAGCCTGTTTATTTGGAAGCTCTTGAATGAGGCTGCACCATCTTTAAGAAAAAAACAGCTTGACCTTGAAATTACAGGTCGTATGTCAAAGAGGAGGGGAGAGCGAGCTGTTCTCTCGCTGCGTACCGTGCTCTGCACTGGCGGCTTGCAGACACTGTCTCGAGCTGCTGTGACCCCATGGGGAAGGTGTGTTTTCCCATTTTGGGGGTTCGGAGCGGGACCTGGGTCTGAATCCTAGCGCTGTCATATTGTATTATGTAGGTGTTGGGGTCATGCTCTCATCTGCGAAATGGGGGTGACAGCGACCCCCGTGGGGTGGTTGTAAGTGTTGTGGGTCATATGTGTGAAAGCGCGGGGCGGAAGCCGTGGGTCTGTGCTCGTCTGTCTGCCTGCGGTGATCGAGTACACGGCACAGCTGGAATTGGAGCCAGGTGACCCGAGACCCTGCCACGTCCTGCCGTCCTTGTGTTCGGGTGACGGCTGGAGTGAGCGGGCGCCGTGTGCTGTCCTGAACACCATCTGTTCCTGGCAGCGGGTGGGGGCGCGAGTTCCGTCTCCGGGCCTTCACCCTCATGTTTCCCTGGCCCAGGCCACGCACCCAGGGGCCACCAGGAGCCGGGCTGGTGGCCCCATGGGCGCGTGAACGTGGTGTGTGTCAGGGCAGCCACCCAGTGAGCCGGACCTGCCTGCCCCTTTTCCTGGGAATGTCGCCACTTTAGCACTAAAAATTCCAAGTCTTGGGAACAAGGTCAGTGCAGGCAAACTGAGACGGTTGGTCAGCCTACACCCAAAGCCGGGCAACCTCAACCTAGGTCCCCCACAATGCCCCAAGCAAGAACCTGACAACCCAGAAGGAAGCTGCTTGGAGGTGTGCACGCTCGTCCGTCTGTCTGCCTGTCTCTCTCCCTCTTCCTGTCTCTCTCTCTCTCTCTCTCTCTCTCTCTCTCTCTCTCACACACACACACACACACACACACACACACACACACACACACGTCTGAGGAGGGGGAGGGACTTCACCCTTTCAGGACTGGGGCCGCCCAAGGGCTTCATCCCTGTTCCCAGAAGGGCAGCTTCTGTGCGTGGACACTGCTCTCCGGAGGCGGGGGATTCAGAGGAGGGCGATCCCCCCCCCCCCCCGGGAGCGGGTGTCCTCGTGCTCGAGCCAGAGTGGCTTTGCAGGTGGCGCCCACTTGTACTGAATGGGAAGTCCCTCTGCTGACGAGTGCAGCCCTTCTCACGGACGCCTGGTGGGTGCACTCATGCTGCTTCCTCTCCCGGAACCACGGGCAGGCCACAGCCTCAGGTCCCCCTCTGCAGACGAGTCCCCCTCACCTACCGGAGCTCAGCAGGCACTAAGCTGAGTCATGTCACGGAAGCCCCAGCCCTGGGCCTTTCCACGTGCTCCTCCCGTGGATTGGAGTGTCCTCTCTGTTCTTCATGGAAGCCCACTCATCCCTCCTCCCTCAGCTCTAATGTCTTCCCGTCTGCGGAGCCCTCTGGCTTCCTGGCAGCAGAGCCAGCACCTGCCTGTACGGGGGGGCATCCCGTGCAAACCCTCAAACACTCATCCCTGGACTTCTTTTAAAGATACCATTCACATATCTTTTTTTTTTAAAGATACCATTTTGCACGTGTACAATGCAATGAATTTCAGTAGAGGCACAAAGTTGTGCCAACATCACCACAATCTAATTCCAGAACATTTTCAAGACCCCAAAAAAGAAAGCCCAGACCTGTAAGCAGTCGCTCCCCCTCCCCCTGCCCCTGGCAGCTACCAGTCTCCTTCCCATTTCTGTGGATTTGCCTGTTTTGGACGTTTCACATGGATGGAATTATTCAATACGGGGTCTTTTGTGTTTGGCTCCTTTGGCTGAGCGCGGTGTTTCCCGAATTTACCCTGTTGTGGCAGGGGTCGGTGCTCATTACTCTGGGTAGTACCCCGTCCTATGGACAGACCTCATTTCATTTATCTGGGTGTCTGTTTCAGAAGGGGGACACGTGGCCTGTGGCCACAGCTTGGCTGCTCTGCCTGCACACGTTTCTGGGGGGACCTGTTCTCAGTTGTCTTAGAAGTAGAATTGCTGGGTCACAGGTAAGTCTATTTACCTTCTTAAGGGACTGCTGCGCTGGTTTCAGAGTGACTTCCAGCACCGTAGGGTCACCAGCAGGTGCGTGAGGGTCACAAGCCCTGTGCCTCCTCACCAGCTCTCACCCCTGCCCGTCTCTCTGACCGCAGCCGTCCTAGCACCCGTGTGCGTCTCCCCCACGGCGGGTGGTGCTGGCCCTCGTCTCGTGTGCTCGTGGGCACCTTGCTTATGTTCTTTGGAGGAGTGTCTATGGAAATCTTGTGCCCAGTTTAAATCGACTTCGTTGTGTCTTTACTGTTGAGACGCATTCTCTGTCTATATTCCAAATACTAGATCTCTGTGATCTGCAAATACTTTCTTTCGTTCTGCGGGTTTTCTTTTCACTTTCTTCACAGGGTCCTTTGAAGGATGAAAGTTTTTAATTTTAATGAACCCCAGTTTGTATTTTGTGGTTGGCTGTCCCTGTCGCCTGTGTGTTTGCTGTCGTATCTAAGAAACTTGCCAGATCCAGCCTCCTGAAGATTTGCCCCTTCTATGAGTTTTATAGTGTTAGCTCCCACATTTAGGTTGGTGATGCATTTTGAGTTAATTCCTGTAAACGGTGTGAGGCAGGGGGTCCAACTTCATTCCTCTGCACGTGGACGTCCAGCTGTCCCAGGACCATTTGCTTAAAAAAAAAAAAAAAGATTCCTTCCCCATTGAATTGTCTTGGTGTCCTTGTTGCAAATCAACCACAAATGGAGGATTTCTTCTGGCCTCTCAATTCCATCCTATTGATCTGTACGTCTGTCCTTATGTCCGTACCACCATCTCTTCACCACCGTAGCTTTGTAGTGAGTTTTGAGTGGGAAGTGTGAGTCCCCCAGCTTTGTTCTTCCTTTCCAAGATTGTTTTGGCTGCTCAGGGTCTCCAGCATTTCCCTGTGAGTTCTAGGGTCAGCTTGTCTGCTTCTGCAAAGAAGCCAGCTGGGATTCTAGGAGGGATTGTGTTTGTAGACCAGTTTGGGGAGTACTGCCATCTTACAGTATTAATTGTAACCCACAAACATGAGATGTTGTTCCACTTATTTAGATCTTAATTTCTTTTTTTTTTTTTTTAAAGATTTTATTTATTTATTCGACAGAGAGAGATACAGTCAGAGAGAGAGGGAACACAAGCAGGGGGAGTGGGAGAGGGAGAAGCAGGCTCATAGCGGAGGAGCCTGATGTGGGGCTCGATCCCATAACGCCGGGATCACGCCCTGAGCCGAAGGCAGATGCTTAACCGCTGTGCCACCCAGGCGCCCCTAGATCTTAATTTCTTTGGTAACATTTTACAGTTTCCAGGGTATAAGTCTTACACATCTTTTGTTAAATTCTTCCTAAGTTTTTTATTCTTGCTGATTCTGTTGTAACTTGGGTTGTCTGTTGCTGGTGTACAGAAATACAGTTGGTTTTGTATGTTTATCTTGTATCCTGCAACACTGCCAAAGTCATTTACTGACATCAACGGCTTTTTTGGGGTGTTTGTGTGTGTTCCTGAGGATTTCCTGCATACAGGATCATGTCATCTGCAAACAGAGGTAGTGTACGTCCTCCTCTCCAGTCTGGTGCTGTGACGTCTCTTTCTTGCCTAACTGCACTGTCTAGAACCTCCCATACAAGGTAGAAGAGAGGGGTGAGGGCAGACAGCCTCGTCTTATGCCTGATCTTAGGAGGGAAAGCTTTCATCTTTCATTATTAAGTGTGATGTTAGCTGTGGGGTTTTCGTGGATGCCCCTGTCCGGGTGAGGAAGGTCCCTTCCATTACTAGTTTGTTGAGTGCCTTTGTCATGAAAAGGGTATCAGATTTTTTAAAAATGCTTTTTCTGTCTATAGAGAGGATAACGCAGTTTTTGTCCTTTATTGATATGGTGTATTTTATTGATTTCCATATGGTGAGCCAACCATTTATTCCTGGGATATACCCCACTTTGCTCGTGATATAGAATCCTTTTCATATGTTGCTGGATTTTGTTTGCATTCAGTATCTTGCTGAGGATTTTTGTATCTACAACAATAAAGACCATCGCTCTGGAGTTTTTTCTTGTAATGTCTTGAACTGACTTTCACTGTTCTTGTCTGTTTGGTTGTTTTTGCTTTTTCCTTTATTGTCTTTACCCCCAGTGTGGGAGCTCCTTGGGGCCAAAGAGGTGTCCCGTGAACTCAGACCTCCAGGGCCCAGTGCCAGGCCTGTTATGGAGGGGTGGGTGATGGTGACCCCAACAAATGACAGGCCTTTCCTCCTGTTTCACGGCAGGCGTGCCCATGCAGGACGTCGACAGCATCCTTGCGCCCTCCCCGGTGCCTGGCACAGCAGGGTAGCTGCTCATAGCTGCCACTGGCAGGTGTTTGGTCACTGAGTGAAACACTGGGAATTGACCTCTGTGGCCCCTTTTACAGGAGATCCATAATCACCTCTGGGTTTGAGGGCAGCACACAGCCTGCGCTCTTGGCGGCACGTCTGCCCTGAGACCCAGAGGTCGTGGCCACACCCAAGCCCATAGTCTGTAATGAGCGTGGACATTTTGAAATGGCTATTTGATTTCTTGTGGTAATTTGGATTTCTCTGAAACCTCATCCAGAATGTTTTTCAAAAAAATGAATGACTTCATGAGAATATGATTATTAATAGTGTTCTATATTGGTTCATTAATTTTGATAAATACACCATACTCCATACCAAGACAGCAACCGAGAAAACTGGGTGTGAGATACATGGAGACTCTCTATACTGTCTTCATAATAATTCTGTAAATCTGAAATGCTTACAAAATTTAAAAGTTTATTTTAAAAAGTGTGGGTGGATAAAGATTTAGGTTAAATTGTTGTTCCAAATAGTTACCCAATTTCCTAGCACCTTTTATTGAGTAGTAAAGGTTGATTTGTCCGCCTGCTACTCAGTCCTGAATTCTCATTTTGTGGACCTGGGGTGACTGACCTGTCCGTTCTTAGCTGGGAAACTTTCAAGTGCCAACATCCATTCCCGTCACTTACTTACAAAGTCTTCTTAACCATCTTGGCCTTGTTTTCCCTCAAATAGAAAAGCATCAGACAACTTTATTGACATTTTATTTGGAAATGTACCAAACCCGTGTTTTTATCCCGGGCGAGAGTCGATCGTTGGTGTTGGCCTTCCCCCTCAAGAAGGTGACGTGCTGCTCACTTCGTTCAAGCCTTGCTTTTAATAATTTTGTCATTTTCTTGCACATAGACTTGTATTTTTCTGATGGTGACTCCTGGCCACGTGTGTTGTTGCTGTCATGGACATGTTTTTCTTCTGGGTTTTGTTGAGTTTCTGTGTCTTCTGTGTCTGGTGACCAGCCACTTTCTGAGCTGTTTATTCTGGGTTTTTACGTAGACTCTCTTGGATGTTTTCAAGCCGCGTGGTCACACCATCTGCAGACATTCATCTGGTCGATTCCCTTACTGAAGCGGCCACACCTTCAGGATTGACGTTAAGCAGCACTGCTGGTCTTGGGCCTATTTGTCACGTGTCTGCCCTTAATGCCACTGACCATGGGTCTAGGACCCTACTGTGTTAAGGAAACATGCTTGTGTTTCACAGTTCTTTGTTTTGTGGTGGCGGCATCTCATGTTACTGGAATTTTCTAATAGATTAAAACCATACAGTTATTTTCTAGATGAACCTTATCCAAAAACCACATTTTTTCCCCCCAAGTGTTGTCAACCTTAAGGGAACTGTGCACTGTAGGACAAAGAGCAGAGCCTCCGCTCGGCCCATGGACCCTGCTCCGGGGGCCGACGCCGCAGACGTGGCCACAGTCCTGGGGCCGCTTTCTGAACAGACACCCAGAGTTCTCAGGAGGGAAGGGATGGCGTGGAGCTGGCAGGAGCACCAGGCGTGTTCAGGGAGGGGTTGGTCAGGACGGGGTGGGCACTCCTGGGGGCAGGGCTGGCGTGTGGGTCCAGAGACCACACAGGCAAGTCCAGGCTTCCAGGCTGATGTCTGGGTCTGAATCCTGACTCTGCCGAGCCTGGCAGGTTTCCCCCTGCCCTCCCCGCGCCCCTGCCCGCCGCCGACGGGGCACAACCCACCAAGGTCTCCACTTCAGCCCACTCCTCCTCCTGGGCATCCCTCGGGGTGGACAGTGACCCCTGTGCCCACACCAGCCTCCCAGCCAGCAGCCCCTGGATGCCTCCCTCCCGGGGGGACAGGAGCCTGCAGGATGGACCAGGCCTGTGTCCCGTGAGGTCCCAGCACACACACAGGCTTGGTCTGGGGAGGGGTTCACCACATGTTTATTGGATAAAGATCACAGAAGAAGCAGTCGTGGGCACTCTCCACACGTGGGAAGCAGCGCTTGTGGGGAGTAAAGGATATTGTGGGTTCGAGTAGTTAAGAGGAATGTTTAAGGCACACAGCTGGTGGCCTCCTTCGCCTCGGAGGACGTGTGTAGGCTTGTTGCTCGGGGGAGGGGGACGGCTCTTCTTCCTCATTTTCTCGCGGCCTCCAGGCCCAGCATGGGGGCCAGGGCCCCCCTTCCTGCAGGGCAGGACTTCCACCGCCAGTCCCTGGTCGCCGGCCGCGGCCGCCACGGCGCCCCTGCTCACACCAGGGGGATGGGGTAGGAGGCGCACGCCGCCAGGCCACACATGTTCTTCCCGCGCTCGATGAGGAAGTACCTGGGCAGACAGAGCGAGCTGGGGCCTGGCTGGGGCTTCCTCACCACTGCCCTTTCTGGAATGTTCTGTACCGCTCCCCGAGGCCTGACTCCAGGGTTGTTGCCAGGAAACCGCTGACCTGACTCTGAACAACTTTCCCTTCCCTCTCTTTGACTGCAGTATTGTGTCCACTCCCACCGTCCCTACAATTTACCGGGGCTCCTTCTCAGCCCCCGCTAGGCCCTCACTCAGTGATGTACTCATCACCGGGCCCCCCGAGAACACAGGGTCTGACGGCAGACACGACAGAGCCCCGTCAGGGTGTGCAGCCGGGGCCCTCGGTTCCAGCCCCTTGCCCCTGGGAGGGGCTGTGAAGGGTCAGGGGTAAGCTTGCGGCCCGGATGTCTCTCCACCCGCCCTCCCAGCCGCTGGTTTGGTCCTGGCAGGGCTGGCTCTGTGCTGAGCCGGTCCGGTTCCACCCACAGATCCTACTGGGACAATGGACCCCCATTCCTGACACACAATTGTTCGGATGTGGGGCCCAGGACAGGGTTGCACGGGCGTGTCTTGGGTGTGGGGGTTCAGCCTCAGGCTCGTCCTCTGGGGCTGCGCTGGGGCCCGGCTGACCAGCCCACGGCCATGTATGTGAGGGGGAGGAGACCTCCCAGTCCCCCTGACCCGAGCAATGATGTCCCTCCCCTGACACGGGACCCGGAAGCTGCTTACCCGTTCATCCCCCACTGGGGACCCCAAGAGTTCTTCACGATCCAGTAGGGTATCCCATTTTGTTCTCCGTACCCGACAGCCAGGACCGCGTGGTTTACTTTATCTGGAGTTTTATGACAGGAAGTGCTGGAAACAGAAAATAAAAAAGGGTTGGAACACAGAGGAAGGAGGAGTGCATCCGGACGGCTCAGCCCCGTCGGACGGAGGTCCTTGAGGCTCCGAAGTGGCGTTTCCCAGCGCAGGCGACTGCAGGCACGTAGGTGGGGAATCGGCTCCGTTCCATCGGTGCACGACCACGTGTCTGGGGAGCTGCGTCTGGCAGGGAGCGGACCGGGCGGAGGCCACCGCTGTGGGGCCCCCCGAGGGCTGAGGCGCCCCGAGGAGGGGGTCAGCCCAAAGGGGATGGGGGTCCTTGGGAAGGCCGCTGTGTGGCTGCAATAGGCAGCGGGCCGAACGGGGAGCATGGGGCTGTTTCCCTGGGAAATGGGCTCAGAGAAAGAAGACCCAGATCACCAGGGTCCCCCAGCCCAGCTGACCCTGGACCCTGAGGGGCGGGGGCCACTGGCGCGGCAGAAAGTGCTCCACGAGGCGGACTCTGGCTCCACGCGGAGGACGGACTGGTGGGGGCTGCACGAGGACACATGGGTGAGCGTCCGTTTCTGGGCAGCGCAGAGGGGAGGACACATGCTAGGTCTGAGGTCTCCACGGGCCACGGCTTGAGAGGGCAGGACGGGCCCGGGACCTGGGGGCCCACTCATCGTGCGGGACAGGCGTGTGGCCGGGGGCAAGGGTGAGGCGAGCCGGTTCCGGAACCGCGCGGTGGGGAAGCCCCCAGCCCTGGATCCTGAGAGCAGCTCCCCCGTCCTCCCGCTCTCACACCTCCCACTCGGACCTGGATTTTCGGAACTGGAGGCGACTGCGGCCTCGCAGTCTGGGTCTGCCCTCCCCTGTCCTCCTCGCCTGGCCAGACAGCCGCAGGGTCAACTCAGGGTGTGCGGAGGGCCAGCCCTGCCAGCACGGGGACACCGCCCGGCCCCTGTCCCTGCGGGGACCCCGGCTCGCCTGGAGTAGACGCCTTTCCTGTACATCATGAAGTCGCTGGTGACCTCGAAGGCGAAGCTCACGGGGTTGTACAGCGCCACGGCTTCCACCATCGCCCGCTCGTCGTTCTGCGGACACGGCCTCTGTCACCGCTCTGCCCCCTCCCAAATACAGCCCTTTGCCCCGAGGCAGGAATGGGCATCCGGGGTGCGTGCGTGTCCGGAAGGAAGGGGGAGAAGGCTGTCGGACCAAACAGCCACCGAGGGTCGGGCTGCCCCCCCCCCCCCCATAGCAGGTGCTGGGGTTGTGCGGAACGGCCAGACTCCTTTGGGGTTTTATTTGGCTTGTGGGTCCTCTTCTGAAACCCTGGCTCCCCCGTAACCTCCCTCCCTTTCGCTGGTCTGGCCTCTGGGCCATCTGTCTTCCCAGGGACACCCCACCGTGCGGTAGGGGCCGTGGGTGCTGGTGGACCGGCTCATTCAGTCCCTGACAGACCACACTGGCGCCCGGCCCAGACCCAGGTCAGAGCCCGAGGGCCTGATGCTCGTCCCACACTCTGTCCCTTTCGCCTCCCGCCGCCACCGCGCCTGGGATGCCAGGATCATCAAGACTTTCTAGTCCCAGCGCTCTGCCGCCAGGGGAGGCCGCCCTGCTGCGCCCACTGGCCATCTGACAGCAGTGGACACTGGCCTCCTTGGGAACACCCTGCCCATCAGAGAGAAGGATCGCTACTCACGATCGTGATGTTGGCCACATCCTTCACGAAAGCGATGGCCTTGCTGGGCTGGAACTTGCAGTCACCATCCTGTTCAGGGGAGCAGAGGGGGTGGAGCGTGGGTCAGGGAGGCTCGGCCCTGGGCGGAGACCTCAGGCCTCCCCCGTGCCGTCCGGTAACGTCTGCGGAGCTAAAGCTCTGAGTGCCCGGGCTGGGCGATGGGGTTGCTCAAGAGGGGTCAGAGGCATCCTTGTTCTCAAGGAGCTCACAGGGACGACACGGCCCAGTGCTGGCTTCTGCGGAAGTGGGCTTGCGGGAGCCTGGGGGACCCGGGGAGAACGGCAGGTGAGCAGGGGCCTGCCTGGTGGGGGAGGGGAGCGCTCATCTCCGTGCACAGACTCTCGAAGAGCCAGGTCACGTGGAGGGGAGAGCACTCCCGAGACGGGAGAGAAGGTGGGGGCACGGCGTGGTGTTCGGGGCTAGCAAGTGGCTGGGCTGGAGCCCAGGGTTTACGAGGGGCCATACAAGGCAGGTGCGTGGTCAGAGTGAGGTCTGGGAGACCCCCTGGTCATCCTGGGAGAGCTGGACGAAGGAGACAAGGTCATGGACGGACCAAAGGAGCAGGTGTGGGGCCTCCAATGGCTGGCAGGCAGAACTCATGTGAGGGTCTGGGGTGGTCAGCCCGCCAGTGGCCAGCAGGTCTTGGGGAGGCTGGTGTGGCTCTTCAGTGAGGGGAAATATCAGTGGAGCCACAGGTTTGGGGGGAAAGACGGGGCTGTGGACAGGCCGGGGTGAGGTGGCGGCAGGCCCGGGGCAGAGAGGATGCAGGTGCCAGAGAGCACGGTCCGTGCGAGAGTGACCGAGGGGCAGTGCTGATGGACGGGAAGGGCAGCGGAGGCTGGTGCCCAGTGCACTCAGCGGGAGAGGACCTGGGAGAACGGGAGCCGCAGGTGGGCGGGGGGCGGTGGCAGGGCTGCCAGAGACGGCGGGGAGGCCGCGGGTCTGGCGAGGGCGGTGGGCTCGGGCAAGCCGAGGAGATGAAGGGATGAACTCGGCAAGTGTAGACGATTCTGGTGGGAGGGACCATGCTGCAGCTCAAGGGGGTGGGGAAGACCGTGCTCCCCGAGGCTGGGGCGGACGGCGCTGGGCAGCCCCGCGGGCCGAGACCGTGAAGCCGCGGCTGTGCAAGATTACCTGGCCCTTGTAGGGGTAGCTGTCTTCACCCATGATGCCCTTGTTGTACCGGATGTACTCGAAGGCCTGGCTGGGGAGGCCCCTGCAGGAAGAACATGCAGAGACGCCCACCTGCACCGGCCCCGGAGGGGACACCCGCAGGGCTAGAGGCCTTGACCAGGGCTGCGGTACGGGGGCAGAGCAGCTCTCCAGGGTCTGAGAGGGGCTAGCGGAGCCGCCCCGCCTGCCTGGCCCCAGGACCGCGCTCAACAGACCCGGAGACATGCCTGGAGTCTACGGATGGCCAGTGTGCGTCAGGGAGGTGTCAGGGACCCGGGGCCAGGCCCCTCTTCAGGACAGCAGAAGGGACCCACCCAGGGCCAGGTATTCGCCATCACCGTGCCCACTGAGCCCCCACTGGCCGGCGCTCAGCAAACATGACTGCCGAACCCTCACGTGCACCCCGTGGGGCTGATGCCGTCCTGTCTTGGGGCTCAGAAAGGTTGAACGACCAGCCACAGCGTTGCACCCCCACCCCGGCCCTCCCGCTCCTGCCGCCTGGCACCCCTGACCCACGGCACGCTGTTTCCGGTCAGGGCGGCCTGTACCCAGGGCCCAGCTACACGGCAGGTGCTCACGGAGCCCGTGGTAAACGGGGTTGGCTGCTGCTGGAGCTGGTGGAGCCCGAGGACGTCCCTTCCTAGGACTGGGCCACAGGAGGAAGAGGGGCTGGGTACGGGGGCGGGCCGGACGCACGCATGCGCCAGGACAGCCCCCACAGACTCCAGACACATGAGCACGTAAATCCCCGACACCGTCTTAGGAAGGCCCTCTAAAGACACAGCCTTCGGGCACGAACACGTCACCGCTTTTGTACAAGGGTCCCTCACAGCTGGCCAAGCTGGGCTGCTTAGAATGTCCAGCGTGGGGAAAGGCTGGCCAGACACCTGTGTGTGGCTCTGGCCGCTGGCCTTGGGGGCTGACGAGGTCACGTGCACTGCGGTGAGGGCTGGGGGACACCGTGGAGGGAGGGCGGGGTTCGGGACTACAGCACTGCCCCGTTCTGGCCGAGGGACCCCAGGCGTGTGACCGTGGGCCGGGGCAGCAGGTGGGGGGGCGTCTGGGGCTAGACTGGACAGAAGCGATCGGTGGGGAAGGAGAGGGGCTCCAGCACCCTCCGGGTCAGGGACGTACCCTTGGCAGCCGTGGTTGTTGAAGTCCTGGGCGCAGTCCACCAGCTGCTGCTCTGCCTGCAGGAGTGCACAGACGTGGTGAGCAGGGGGCTGGGCGCTGAGCCGTCTGCGTGGGCACACACCTGGGCCCGTCAGCTCCGGGTCAAGATGCCCAGAGGGCAAGGCCTCAAGGAGGTCCCAGTGGCCGGCACAAGGCAAGAGGGGCTCGGTGGCAGCCCCGCCGGTGGGTGAGGGCACGGGCGGTCTGCTTGTCAAGTGCCGCCATCCTTGTGCACGGGGGAAGCTCGCGTGCCCTGGTGGCAGGTGGGGGTGGCGGCGGACAGGCCCAGCTGGAGACCCTGCCCGCCTCCCCTCACGGCCCTCACCTGCCCTCATCCCTTGCTCTGGGGTCAGTGGCTGGACACACAGGCCCTGGCCCTTCTCTGGGGGAGGCCGGCAGGGGCAGTCCGGGGGGACACATCTCTCAAGGCCCGGGTGCCAAAACAAAGGCCTGCTGGACCCACCCAGGGACGAGCTCTTGGCTGTCTCCTCGACAAACCTCACTGCTTTCTAGGAAAATGTGCGTCCAGTTTCACAGGCTGTATGTCCACGAGGCCAGGGTGTCTGATGTCCAGCTGAAACATCATCCCCACTGGAAGCCCTCAAGGAGCCCGAGGGCCCTCCCTGTCAGGCCTTGGGGCAAAGCTGTGACCTCAGCAGGTGACCCCAGGGGCAGACTGCTTACCAAAGACAGCAGCTTCCCAGTTTTGATGGCGATGGCAGACTCCAGGGCCCCCGTGGTGGAGAAGGTCCAGCAGCTGCCGCAGCCGCCCTAGAGGCCGGGGTTGGGGGTCGGTCACGGGGACACCAGGACGCAGGCCCAGGAGAACCCCAGGCTCCCGTCCACGCTGACCCTCGTGGGCTCTGTGGCCAGGTCCTCATTACAGCTGAGGTGACCTGCCTCACCAGCGCCCGCCAGCGCCCTCCCAGTCCCGGCCCCTCGCGGACCAAGCCCACGGCCCTTCGAGGGCCCCCCATTCCATGGGCTGCAGGCTTTCCTTCTGCGTCCGAATCTTATGCTGGCTCCTCTTCTCCCCAACGTTTCTCAGAAGGACTCACTCAAGTCTTGTTTCCAGAACCTTCTCTGCCACGGCTCCCCCTCCAACCTCATTCCACGCAGTCCTAGCAATTCAACTAGCAACTCCTCAGACCCTGTGCCAGCCCTGACCTCCATCCGGGCCCAGACAGCTGCCTCTGCCGGGCCCGCCCCAACCTCGCCTGCCCACCACCTGCCACACCACGGGCCACCTCCGGATGTGAGGGTCGGGTGCCCGGTTCCAGCCACGGCTCTGCCACGTGCCAGCTGTGCGAGCCAGGGGTTCACCTCCCGGCTCTCAACTTCTGCTCCGTCATCTGGAAAACGGCGCCGCGAACCTGCCTCCCGGGGCCGTAAGAGGTGCAGATGTGGTCCTGCCAGCTCATCTGTCTCTTCTTCCTCCTGAATCCCTCTCACCACCCACCACCTTCCCTGCCCTCAGGAGGTCAGTCCTCGGCTTGCTGGCCTCCCTCCTCGTCTCTTCATCCCACATCCTTCTGTCAGTACGGGGACAACCCTGTGTGAGCGTCTCTGGCCGGTCAAGGGGCGAGCCTGGCCCGGCTGAAGGCAGCACAGCAGGCTGAGCCTTGGGCGCTGGACTGAGAGTAGAGACCTGCCCCGGAGTCCCGTGTCCCCCGTCCGCCTGGGCGCCGGGCCAGCCCCTCACCCTCATTTGCTCCTCTGGAAGTGAGAAGCCCTCGAGCGGCTGCCGAGCTAATGTTAGGGCCTGCCGCTGTGTCTGCATTCACGTGGCTGGCCACGGCAAGATGCTACCCACGCCTATGGGTGACCCTCTGCCCAGCCCCCACACCCGGTGCCCCAGTCTTGCCTGACGGCCTGGGAACAGTCTGCACGAGGCCTAGAACATTCCTGACGGGCATCCCTGCCTACCTGCCCCCCAGTGAGCACGTTAAGGCTTCCACACCGAACACCCGCTGCTTTAAATTGTCATGGGATTGTTGGGGCGCCTGGATGGCTCGGTCGATTAGGTGGCAGACTCTGGATTTTGGCTCAGGTCATGATCTCAGGGTTGTGAGATCAATCCCCGTGTTGGGCTCCCTGCTCAGCGGGAATCTGCTTAGGATTCTCTCTCCCTCTCTCTCAAATAAATAAAATCTTAAAAAACTGTCCTGGGATTCTTAGATGGTCTAAAAACCACGTGTGGGTGGTGGGGGGAGGGAGGCTTTGTTCTGCCCCTGATGCCTGGAGGGGAGATCCACTCTGGCTCCTGGGTGCTGGTGTAAACGTCCAGATCTCTCGCGATTTCCAGGAATCCCAAGCCTGGGAGGATAGGGCGCTGTGCCCCCCGGCTTGAAGGACAGGAGAACACGTTTCTTGGGGAGACTTTCAACGAGGAGGCCAGTGCAGGAGGGTAACTTTCACCTCGCATTTTCTAGAGGTGAGAGGATGGCATCCTGGAGAAGGCCCCTGCACCGACTTCTAGGGGAGGGACACGGTGGGCAGAGAGGGGGCAGCCGGGGGCAGGCTCAGACTGTCCAGAACAGAGCCAGCCACTTGGTCCGTGGCTTTGTGGGTGCCGAACGCGGGACACACACTGTTCCCCACAGCCAGAGCGCGTCTGAAAGGCTGGTGTCACTGCTCATGGAGCATGTGCCGCCACCCGGAGGGAACCGGCCGGTGGGAGGGGCTGGGCCGGGCCTTGCAGAGTCAGGGGCCTGGTGTCCCATCTCTGAAGGGCACGGAGAATATGACATTTCTGGTGACCCTGAGACCTAGGGCCAGTGGGGAACTCCGGCCTGGGGGTGCAGGTGAGCTGCAGTCCAATAGAGAGGGGCTCCTTCTTCCTGCAGAGCAGACCACGGACATAGTAACCTCCCAGGGATACACTTGCCACAGTTTGGGGATTATTCTTTTGAGTTTCTCTTCCTGGTTCATTGTCTGCGAATGTGGCTGTTTTGCAGGGAAAGGATGGGGGTGGCCGCCTGTACCTGATTTTTCACCGGTGACACAAACTTTCCTTTCTTCCTCCAGTCCACGAAGGGCGGGTAGGGACCAGTCCCCCGAAGGTAGTTGCCTTTGGTGGCTGAGCAATTCTGGAAGGACCAGATACAATTCTTTCAGGGGGAACAAAAATCTTTTTAGATAGAAAAGTGCAATTGAAACAGAATCACCAAGGCAGCATGAAAAAGACTGTAGCTCTAAGAACCATTGTGCCCCCACTTGCTGGGTCCAAATGCCAGATGACCTGTCCCTCTGGGAGCCCCGACGGGCGGCGGGGGGCGGCGAGGACCAGGGAGCCAGATTTAACAAATGAGAACACAGTTCACTTAGGTAAGCTTTACCTTCACATACATGAGGAGTAACTGTAGCGTCAGTGTGTCCTGTGCGGTATTTACGATGGACTTACCCCGAAAGGCTATGTGTTCTTTACCTGAGATTCCGGCAACCCTAAGTTTGGGGCACACGTGGCTGAGGCCAGGGGCGTGGACTGAGGAACCGCCGGGAGGCTGTTTTGGCCTGACGCCCCAAGAACCTGGGGCCCCCGGAAGCTGGGAGGGGCGCAGTCTGGCCGGAAGCCGAGCAGACTCCGAACTTATTCCAAAGGTCTGAGTGGAAAGAGCCAGATTCGGCTGCAAAGAACGGTACCTACCTGAGGCTCCGACCAAAGGTACTTGCGTTTAATTTCAGCGAAGCTCATGTCCGAAAACTGGTTCAGCCCCACTGAAAAAGAGAAGGAAAAACAAAAAAACCCAACGAAAGAGGCGCTCAGTAAGGCAGTCAGGGAGAAACAGAAAACCCCAAGAAGCCCCAGGTCAGCCTGCGGGCGATTTCCGGCTGCAGCAGCTGGCCCCCACAGGCTCTAAATGTCAGATAACCGAATATCCCAAAGTCCATGGTCTCTGGGCTCGGAACACGTCTGGGCCGCATGGCGGGGGCGCGGGTGCAGGGAGCGTGTGGTGGGGCCTGGCCCTCAGCGTGCAGACCCCGCTGGAGAGGTGGCGGGCGTCCCGGTGAGGAGCCGGGGCGGGGAGCATTCTCATCCCCCCGTGACAGCGGCTAGGACGTCAGACATGGTCGCTGACCCCCACGGTCGCACAGAGTGCTGGGCAGAAATAAGATTGGAGGGCTGCTTCCCCATCTTAGGCCCTGCTGCCCACGTTAGCAGTGTGGCTGACGCTGCCATCATTCTGAGGCCTCTGTGTAGATGCCGTGTGTGTGTGTGCGCGCCCGTGAAGGCGGCCTGCCACCCAGCAGTCCCCGGGCACAGCTCGGCGTCGGGCTTGGGCCCTCGGCTGGCAGGAGCGCTCGGGGCTTGCACACGGTCTCCTGCAAACTCCGCCACCACCCAGTGGGCCACCAGCGCCAGTGACTCAGAGAGAACCCGAGGTCAGCTCAGCACGGCTTCGGGGCCTGGGCTCGGACCGTCCCTCCACCCTAAGTCCCTGCTGGGCCTTTAGTCATCCCTGGTTTCTTCCCAGCTCCGAGGCGCGGCCCGAGGAGCCTGGAGGAAGGGCAAGCCCACGGTACTTTTAAACGTGTGGTTCCCAGCGTTGTGGGCATTTATCTTCCTCCAGTTGCCGACAAAGGTCCGCAGCCTGTGCTGGTACTCCTCGGAGCTGTATTTCTTTCGGTGCTAAAACAGAACACACCAGAGGTCAGTCACGGACACAAGACGCAGCTCACCAGGAGACAGTGTGTTTTCTAAGAGGAGGGACGGAGGTTTTCCTTCCAGCGCGATTCTGGAGCCAGAGCTGGCAGGCCACTGTCGCGGGTCCAGGCTGTGAAAGGCAGGAAGTTAGAGAGCACACGCCCGGCCTCCAGGGACCTGGGGCCAGCCTGAAGCCACGCAGCTGCCCCAAGTCCCGAGGCCCCGCTGCCGAGACGGGCCAGATGCAGCCTGTCCGCAGACACCGTGGCGGGGCGGGCCGCACAAGCACCTGCACTAGTGTTCGCCCCTCAATTTTGCAGTCCGCATGTGATGTCTTTGAATCCGAGATACGGACACGGATCCCAAGGCAGGAGAGGCTGCCAGCCACCGTCATCACTGGGGACAACTGTTTGGGAGGCGCTGACCTAACCGGATCTTTCCCACTTTGGCCAGTTCCCCGTCCCAAAAGACCCAGGGGTGTGGGGTGGGAAAACCCTTGCCCACTGTCTCAGAGCCTGCATAGTCGGGCTAGACAACAGGCAGCAGAGGGGTGAAAGGCTTCGGGAAAGAGTGGAGCACTGACCTGCACCATCCAGGACTTAAAGTGAACTTTCTCTGTAAAAAAGAAAACAGAAAGAAAGAAATGAGGCCCGGGCGCCGGGCCATGAAGCGGGGCCTTCCGCCAAGCAGGGTGCTGGAGAGCTGGTTTGCATTTCGGGAGCCGAGGCGACACTGAAGGCACCAAACATGGTGTCGGCTGGCGCATGGCGGCGGAAGGGGTCCCGCTCGTCCCGCAGGGGTGGCGGCAACGAAGGACGGGGACGCCCCGGGGCGGACGGGTCCCCCAGTGCCCGCTGCTCACACCACGGCGCCGAGCTTGTGCAGATTCACTGAAACGCGTCTTTAACGACTTGCGTCCCGCTCTGTATGATGTATTTCAACACGATGTTAGTGAAAGAACCGCCGCTCCGAGGCTCGGGGTCCCTTCTTCAAGGGACAGACAACAGGGACCCTAACGTCGCCGCGTGCGGTGCTCTCTGCCCAGCGGCGTGAACACAAACCGCTGTGATGCGTTCTGGAACCACTCGGGCCACAGAAGCAGGCTGGCCAGCTGTTTGTACAAGGACCCTCTGGCTACCTGCCCTTGTGTACGTTTGAGTTATCTAACATTTCACGCTAAATTCAAACGGCCACAAAGAATGTATTCCAGCTTATTGGAAATACCGTCATGTTAATTTTTAAATTTTTTTTTTTTAATTTTAAGTAGGCTCCGTGGGGCTTGAACTCATGATCCTGAGATTGAGTCGCATGTTCTACCGACTGAGCCAGCCAGGCGCCCCCCAAATATTGTCATTTTAAAATAAGACTGCCACACCCCTCTTTTAAAGCGAGCCGAGGGACTCTGCGTACCACCGGACTTGACAGCCACGTCAGTCACACGGACACAATGGACCGCGCATGCTTTCGTGCAGCCCCGAGGACAAAACGTATGCCTTGAAATTATTTTTACTTCTTGTGACTCACACACATCTCTGAACATTATATGAACTTATTCTGAATTGAATACTCATCATTAACACCCCAACTGATTCAACTATTTCAAATATAATATACACGATGAAAAGTAATTGTCAGACACAAAAAGTAAATTTGTATCAGAAACGCATCACCACTTGGGGTGCCTGGGGGGCTCCGTCGGTTGAGTGTCTGACTCGGTTTCGGCTCAGGTCCTGATCTCAGGGTCGTGGATCGAGCTCCGTGTTCAGTGTGGAGTCGGCTTGGGATTCTCTCTCTCTCTCTGCCTCTGCCCCTCCCCTCCATGTTCTCTCTCTAAAGTAAATAAATCAAGCTTTAAAAAAAGAAATGCATCTCTTAATGAGATCAACAGGACTTTACTAACTAAACCCTCTCGTGGACTTAGAGATTCATGGGTGAATATTTCTTTTTTTTTTTTTTTTAATGGGTCAGCATTAATTCTGGTCTTTTTTTTTTTTTGAGATTTTATTTATTTACTAGAGAGAGCGAGAGAGCACAAGGGAGCATGCGTGCACTAGCGGGGGTGGGTGGGAGAGGCAGGGGCAGAGGAAGAAGCAGACTCCCCACTGAACAGGGAGCCTCACCAGGTGCCCTGGTCTTTGTTTTTTTATAGGTCAAAGGGCTCAGAAATCCTGCTAAATAAGCAGGTCCCTAATTACTGATTGCTTCCGGGAACGGAAGGCAATTTTTAGAGCAAGGTTTCTCAATTCCTATGCCTCAGTCACCTGATGCGCTAAGACCTCATCAGCTGATACCCCGGCGAGGTCCTCTCTTCTTCAATTTCAGTTTCCTTCAAGAATGGACAACAGTTTTGAAGATTTGCTACTGTCTGTCTCTTTTGCTGCCTCTGCTGTCTTTAGAACCACATGTTCAGATTTAGGAGGAAGGAGAGGCACAGATCAGTTTTGGCAAAGAGGATGCTATCCCCTCGCTGTGCCCACAGTCACTTGGAATTTCTTTGTGTTTCTCCAGGGGCTCCCCCCTGCTCCCCAGGCAGGAGATCACACTGCTCAGTATTCTGATTTCCCTTTGTGGGTCACGCATCCATCCTAGGAACCAAGCTATAGCCATTTTCCCTGGGGAAGAAATGCCCGTTTCCCCAGTACAGTCCTGCGAAGGGTTTCAGAGGATCCCCAGTTCTGGTTACGGGGCCCTGCTGCAGCGGATGGCTTCAGAGCAAGACAGACCTCAACCCAGCAGGACTTCAGGCAGGACAGAGTTCAGGACAACTGCCTAGCCTTCACCTCTGGGATATTTCAAAAGCAGCAAGCAGGTATGACGAGCCTGGACTATTTCTCATTCACGGGAGGTCAGTGGAAGAATAAGCCAGAGGTGCTCTTGGGGCTGGGCCAGAAGGATCTGCTGGTGAGCCCAGGGCCCCAACCTCAGGCAGACCCATTCCAAATCCACTGCGACTTCTGGAAGAAGTCTGTTTATGTACGCCCTGTCTGGGGGCTGTGTGGGGAGGATGGAGAACAGGGTCAGCAAACCATGGCAAACTGAAAAATGTGTTATTTTTATACTTTCAAATGATTGAAAAAAAAACATATAACATTTTGTAAGACCAGAGAATCATCTGCATTCAAATGTCAGCGTCCATACATAGGAGTTTATGGGAACACAGCCAAGCCCGTTCGTGCGCGTACTCTCTGTGGCCGCTCTCAAGGGCAGGGGTGAGGACTGCTACACACACGGTATGGCCCACGAAGCCGACAGTACTTACCATCTGGGCCTTGACAGAAAGCCCTGCTCCGGAGCTGGGATGGCTTCAGCGCCAAGGCTCCCCGCGCAGCCCACACAGCCAGGGTTTCCTTAGGTTGGGGCCGGCCTGGAGCTGCCCCCCTCCGGCCCCCAGGTCTGCAAGACTGGGGGCCCTTCTTGTACAAACGAGTAGAGAGAAGTAAGCAGCTTCTGAGCCTCAGTGACCTTTGTCCTGTCTCTAGGCTGCTTTCTGACAACCCTTTTCTGCGCGCCGGGTGAGTAGGGCAGGTGGTCTCAGAGCTCAGAGCCTGGGGTTGGTGGGCTGAGCGTGGGCAGCAGCAGGGAAGGAGGAAAGCCCACAGGGAAGAGCCTCCAGCCTGGGGAGGTTCCTAGACCCCCAGCAGTGGAAGGGGTGCAAGTACAGGGCACAGCCGGACCAGGCACAGCGCCCGTCGCCTAAAGGGGACTCCTGGTGCCCAAACTCACTTGGAGAGAGGCCCTCGGGTTTCAGGGCTTAGAGCACTTGTCGTCCTGCAACAGTCCAGCCAACCCATTCTACAGAAAGACTCTCAAGGAGCCCATGGGGATCCCCAGGGAGCTGCTAGAAAGCCTGGAAAGCCCCTGCTCACCTTGGCAGGGGGCATCAAAATCTTCTAAGTCCCCAGGCTGTGCGTGGGTGCGTGGGGGCTGCGGGCTTCTCTGGCATTCCAGGCAGTGGCCTGTGCCAGTGGGACCCCGGGCCCCCAGCCCACCGGCTCCTCTGGTCATGCAAGACGCCCTCCGAGACCTCCCCCTCCTCCCGACCCCGTCCGTAACGCAGCTCCCCCCTCCCGGGTCCCCACTCGCGGAGGCCCTGGTCCTGGCGCCGCGGAAGGGCCCTGCCCCACTGCCCCAGCCAGGGGCCCCTCCACCCCCAGTCCTCCGAGGACCGAGCCGGCCCTGCGAGGCCCTGTTCCCGCGGTGCCCCCTCCCCGTACCTAAGGAGCTTGCGTAGAGGTCGGTGGCGCCGCAGGCCGGGGGTCCCAGGAGCCCCGCGGCCGCGCAGAGCAGCGGCAACACGACCCACATCGTGGCGGCTCGGCCCGCGGACTGGCTGCGAGCGCCCCGGAACGAGGCCTAGGCGGCGGCGGGGGCGGGGCTCCGCGGCTCCGGGGGCGGGGCTCCGGGACACCCCTGCTCGCCCGGCCGCGGGGGGAGCGGCAGCACCTGCACTCCGCCGCCTCCCGCCCCGGCCGGCGCCCCACCTCCTCCTGCCGCCGTGCCAGGAAGGGCGCGCGGGCGGGGGTGCTGCGGGGGCGGTCACGGCCTGACCTCGGCCCCCCCCCCGCCCGCCCCGACCCCCGGGGCCCCGCCCCGACCCCGAGCCCCCCTCCGGTCCTCCCGAAGCGCGTCCCTCTGGTGGTCCCATGCGCCTAGGGATGAACTTGGAAGCAGAGGGAGGAGACAGCCGGTTCTCTGGTGAGGGTCCCCGTGAGCCGCTCTCACGACAGGCATTTCGGTCTTCCCGGTGAAGTCCTGTTATCAGCTTCAGGCCCTTCCGTCTATTGGGCACATGTGCAGAAAGGAGGAAGCCTACATATGAGTTTGGGTGTGAGAGAAACAAATACAATGAGGAACGTTTCAAGCCAAGGGGCCTGAGCCCTGTGATTGCGGGGCCGGGATGGGGGTGGGGGCTGGGGGGTGGTTCAGACCACCTGTAACCAAGCACGGGGCAGGGGGGGAAAGGGGGGCATGTTCCCCTACGTTCGCACCCAGCGGAGCACAGGTTGTTGACCCTCCCTGCCCCCACTCCCATTTTACAGATGGGGAAACTGAGGCTCCAGAGTGGCTGGTGGCTGATGTGGGAAACAAGCAGCGAGCGTCCTCTGGGAGCTCAGCTGCCTGTTGGAGACACTCCTCTAAGGGCAGAAGACGGTCTTAGCTTAACATTATCCCAACCCCCCAGGATCCTGGGAGTCTACTGTAAACAGAGAGAGATTTCTTTGGAAACTTCCTTTATCTCGATCCCCCAAGATACATGCTGGCAATCATCCCCGAAGCACATGGCCCCTGATACACATCTAAAGGCCTCATGACGAGGATTTCACTGGACAGTAATAAATGACCTTTTCTAACAATAGCTGGCCTCCTCAAGGTCCTGGAAACCTTGCTTCCCAAATTTCTTCGAGACTTACACTGGCCCTAACCCCTCCCAACCTGTAAGTATATAATGGGCCACTCCTCACGACCCCAGGCAGCTCCTTCTGCCCAGGGGTCCTGTCCCCGTGCTTTAGTAAAACCACCTTTTTGCACCAAGAGGTCTCAAGAATTCCTTCTTGGCCGTGGGCTCTGAACCCCAACATTTTCCTATATCCTTAACTTTCCTAGTAAGTGCAGGGGGAGTGTGAGCCCAGGTTTGAGCGACTGCAGTCTGTCATTCTGGTTTTTTGCAGCCAGAGGCATTTTGGTGAGGTCAGAGCCCGGAGTGGGGGGGTGCTGCCTGTCTCAGCTCTCCCCCTCCCCCCACACCCTCCCTCACTCCCTCCCACCCTCCTTCCAGCAGAGGATTTCTCTCCCAAAGTGCTTTGCCCTGCCCTGCCTCTGAGGCCCCAAGGGGAGCAGGTCCGGAGAGGCTCTCTCGCGGGATCTGCCTGGTGGCTAGGGCCCAGGAACGTGCACTTAAAGGGCCTCTGGGTGACCTCCCCGTGTAGCATGTGGCCGCTGCCTGGGCTCGAGAACCAGCAGTCCGTGCGTGCGGAGACCGTCTTCGTCAGTTTATGACTTTGCCCTTGTTTGGACGCCCCTCTGGGTGCACTTTGAGGCAAGGACCTCAGAAAACACCTGCGTGGTTGTTTGCTCAGTTAAGTCCCTGGCCTCGGGAGAGAAGGGTCCTCTCTCTGCAGGCGTCTTGTGCTTTGGGTTTGCGGGATGCACCTCACCTTCCCGCCCATCCCGGTTGCCTGGAGCGAGGCGGGACTGAGGGCCCTCATGGTCTCAGACCCCAGGCTTGCCCCCTCTGCTGGGTCCCCGGTGACCCTCTTTTGCGGATCACTGCAGAGGGTCTGAGCTTAGTGTGGAGAGCACTGGCTCGGTCAGTTGGAGACCACTGTTTGGCTCCAGTCCTGGCCGGTGGGACGTAAGCGGGTGGGTCACGCCATAGTAGTGACTCGCCCCAAACCTGGGCTCACTCTTGCGCTCTCCGTCCTCGGCTGCCTGCCCTTGTTTTCGTGGCACTTGTCCGCATGTCTGGCTCTCGCTGGGCGTCACCGCTATGAGGGCTTCTCCGTAGTTCTGGTCCTCTGCGCTTCTGCAGACGTGAGGCTGAAGACCGGTGCTGCCAGCACAGCCCTGCGGGGTGTTCAGTCAGCACGATCCGGGCACTGCCGTGAAGGGACTCTGCAGATGAAATTCAGGCTTAGAGTCGGCTGACTTTAACTGATGGTCCTGGATTACCGGAGGCCTCCAGTACAATCGCGTGGGCCGTTCAAAGCCAAAGAGGAAGGCCCAAGAGTCAGAGAGATCAGCCAGAAGGAGGACCAGGAGCTTGAATCCCAAGAAGGGCTTTGCCCGCCATCGCTGGCCTCGAAGGGGCCAAGAGCCGAGGAACGTGGGCGGCTTCCAGAAACGGAATGATGCCAGCCGCCAGCTCGCAGGGAAGCAGGGACCTCAGTCCCACCAGCCAACAATCCTGCCACCAACCTGAATCAGCTGGGGAGCAGCTTTGTTCCCAGAACCTCCAGAGGGAAGGCAGTGTGGCTGACACCTTGAGTTTGGCCATGTGAGACGGGGAGCAGAGGAACCCGCCAAATCCACATGGACCTCCGACTTCTGAACTGTGAGATCGTGTCTTTGCGCCTTTTTTTTTTTTTAAGATTTTATGTATTCATTTGACAGAGACAGCCAGCGAGAGAGGGAAAACAAGCAGGGGGAGTGGGAGAGGAAGAAGCAGGCTCCCAGCAGAGGAGCCTGATGTGGGGCTCGATCCCATAACGCCGGGATCACGCCCTGAGCCGAAGGCAGACGCTTAACGACTGCGCCACCCAGGTGCCCCTCTTTGTGCCATTTTAAGCCTCTGAGCTTGCGGTAACTGTTACCCAGCAGTAGGACACCAGCGTACCAGGCGAAATGCTCGGGTTACCTGGCGCCTCTGGAGACAGGTGGCAGGCGAGGAGGCTAGCGTGCATTTGCACTTCTGGGGTCTGGGAGGCGAAGAGAGGGGAGCGGCTTTTACCCGCCCCACCTGGGAGTCATGACCGCCTTCAGGGATGTGTCAGACCCGGAGCCAACCGCTCTATGTGAACAAACTCTCTCAATGCTCCCTCTTCAGCCCCATCGTACAGATGAAATGACTGAGGCACGTAAGCTATTTGCCTAAGGCCATGCAACTAAGGGGTGGAGCTGGGGTTTGAACTGCTGGCCCACTGAATCCAGAGTTCTGCTCCTCAAAAGTAGGCATCGGCCCTGCGGGACCAGGTGGATGGCAGGGAGCCGCAGGCCTGCCTGCTTTCCCGACCGGCCAGGTCTGCGCTCCCCTGAGGCGCCCGCACGGGCCAGGCGTCCAGCCAAAGCGCAGCTCCTGGATTCTGGGGTGACCACCTGCATGCCGCACGCCTCCCACATCCTGTTCTTGGGACTGCTGCCTGCCTGCCCCACCTCTGTTTATCCCTTTTCTTTAGGTCCAATCTCCTGCTCATCCCCAGCTGTTAGCTGCAGGTTTAACTGGTTTTTCAGATCACCTGTCAGAGTCAACCTCTTAGCAGATAAGCTGGGCCCTCGCCAGATAAATTTCTGCACCCCACCTCTGCCATCTTGTAATGGTAGAAACTGTGTTCACAATATAATCTCATAGCTACCACTGACACGGACCGTGTTGTTCCATGCTCGTAACAACCCTGTGAAGCTTGTCAGAGCGTACATGTACCCACTTCCCAGCTAAAGAAGGTGAGGCGTGGAGAAGTTCAGTAGGTGTGCTGGTGGGTGGTGGAGCTTCACCCACAGCCGCGTGCTGCTGATCTCACGCACTAGGCAGACCGAGGGTTGGCTGAGTGGGTGGGCGGATGACTGTAGAGGTGCGTGTACGATGGTTGAGTGGATCGAAGGGGCCATTGCTAGCTGGCTGGCTGGCTGGCTGGATGGATGGATGGAAGGATGGATGGATGAAAGGATGCACAGATGGACGGGTGGACAGATGGAAGGATGGATGGATGGATGGATGGATGGATGGATGGATGGATGGATGGATGGAAGGATGGATGGATGGATGGATGGATGGATGGATGGATGGATGGAAGGATGGATGGATGGATGGATGGATGGATGGATGGAAGGATGGATGGATGGACGGGTGGATGGAAGGGAGGATGGATGGGAGGATGGATGGAAGGATGGATGGATGGATGGATGGACGGGTGGATGGAAGGGAGGATGGATGGAAGGATGGATGGATGGATGGATGGACGGGTAGACACAGAGGTGAGTGACCAGAGGGCCTACCAAATAGGAAAGGTGAGGAATACAGGAGGGGTGTAGGTCCGCATCAAGGAGGTTCACAGGAACTCAGACCTCTGGCTTGTTCCATCCTCCACCAGGAGACACGGCTTAGTCATCTTGGTTACTTCCTGTGCTGTGGGTCAGAGAAGTTGTCTGGAAATGTCCTCTGCTAGAGAAGTCATCATTTGTGTTCTAAGAAGTGAGGGAGCACCGTGGCTACGCCTGGTGATGCTGTAGCCACAGCCAGGAGAAGTGTGGAGGCTTGCAGAAAAGTCCAGAGGCTGCATTTCATCAAGGCCAGGACTGGGGTGAAGGCCTAGGGTATGTTGTGCGAGGGAAGAGTTAGATCCCGTCATTGTAATTAGTGACATTTCGTTCATCATGGATTTTTTGCAGTGTTTTTATTTAAAAAAATATTGCACTAAAATATAATTTAACTTGATTCCTGTTTTTTGGCACTCCCTTCCATTTTGCACGCGAAGGGTATGTCTCACTTCATTCACCCTAGTCCCAGCGCAGCAGTTTCTGGACTTTTCTTCAAGCTCCCACACTTCGTGGGGTGGGAACATACCCCCGCTCAGCTGGTTTTGCTCTTGCATCCGGGGAGGCAGGAGCTCAGGGGCTGGAGCCCGGAGCATGTCTGCCTCCAGTCGTTTCTCCTACAGAGCCTCCTTCGATCTCTCGTCCACAGCTTCTTTCTGTCTACACTCCTTTGCCTGTCACTTAAGACCTCCTATGATACATCCCTATCCTGCTTGTTATGTCCACCACCACTGCACTCCTCATCAGTCCACAGGTGAGCTCCTTGTGGGGCCCAACCCCCAGCTTTCTCTCTGTTCTCCTGTCTTATCCTGTCTCTCCTACAGAAACTTCCTCTTCCAGGACCCCCGAATTAATAATCTACACCACACACTGTTACGCTTTATCCCTTCCTGTTCTGGAGAGCGTCTTGCAGAGCTGGTTGATCTTCTGCCAGCTTGTACGCGTTCGGCTGTCAGTCTGAGTGGTCAGTGCCCATGCTACACTGGTGGTTAAATATTTTGAAAGTCAGGTTTCCTGTATCTTGTCATCTGCAGTAAAAATACCAGAGCGCTGGAGCTCAAGCCCAGGCCCGGCATACAGCAAGCACAGTGTAAATGCAGCCAGAGCAATAGCTGACCTCATTTGTTCTGAGTCGGATGTGACGGGCTGGGGCATTACAGGTGGCGTTTGAAGGGCTCTGGGTCCTAGACGAGGGAGGCCTGGAGGTGCTGGACTCCCCTCCCGGTGGGGCTTGCAGTCCCCACAAGAAGACCAGGAATGGGTGTATGGGTCTGTGGTTGGGCTCAAGGCTCAGGGGCAACAGCGGGAGAGGAAGCAGCAAGTGGGGCGACACGGAGGCCCCGGACCCAGAAGAGAACCCGCAGGTTGGCCTGGCCCCTGGCCGTGTGTGCAGAACATTCCCCACCTCCCTTCCTGGCAACGAGACTTGACCCTGCCTGTCTCTGGCATGAGTCACTTGGCCTGAGTGTGGGTCACAATTGCACAGTAAACACACACGCTTGCAGGTGCAGGGGCCCACAAGGGGCTGCCTGAACGATGGGGGCCGGCGGGGCGAGATGGTGCATCTGGGTGACCCCCCACCAGACCCCTCCCCTGCACCTGCCTGGTCCCCGGGGCCCCGCCCGCCATCGCTGGGACCCTTCCTCATCTGACACCTGGCCCCTCCTTTTCTCTCAGCCAGACACCTTGCGTTCCTGCCCCTGCAAGGTCCCGTTTGAGACACTCCCTCCGAGAAGCTCTCTGACTAGACCCCCTCTCTCGTTCCTGTGTCGTCGGGCTGCCGGGAGCGTCCTCTCAGCGGTGAGGCCCGACCAATCTAAAGCACTTGTGATCGTGGCTGGAGGGCTTCTCAACAGACACTTAGGTTCAGCTCGTGCTCTCTGTCTTATTTACGCAGGCTTCACGCCCAACGTGGGGCTGGAGCTCACGACCCTGAGCTGAAGAGCCGTCTGCTCTCCCCACCGAGCAGCCAGGTGCCCCGTCTCTCTCTCATTTTTGTTTTTTTTTTAAAGATTTTTATTTGACAGAGAGAGACAGCCAGCGAGACAGGGAACACAAGCAGGGGCAGTGGGAGAGGAAGAAGCAGGCTCATAGCAGAGGAGCCCGATGTGGGGCTCGATCCCAGAAGGCAGACGCTTAACGACTGCGCCACCCAGGCACCCCTCCCATTTTTTTGAACTGAAATTCAAGTAAAACGAAAGGAAGTGTTTAAAAGTGTGTGGTTCAGGGGCTCTCAGCACGTTCACAGCGTGTGTAACCCCTGCCTCCATGTGGCTTCCAAGCCTTGTCGTCCCCGCGGAACAGCCCACAGCCGTGAAGTAACCACTGCGCGTCTCCTCCGCAACACTAACCTGTCTCCTGCCCCTGGGGGCTTGCCTGTGCTGGAGACTTTCTGCAGGGGCGTCGGGTCCCAGGTGACATCGCGTGTCTGGCTCTTGGCGTCGTGTTTCTGAGGTTCACCCAAATGTCTATTTTATTTCATTTTATTCTTTTGAGAGAGAGCAGGGGTGGGGAGGGGCAGAGGGAGAGGGAGAAGCAGACGCCCCACCGAGCAGGGAGCCCGACGTGGGCTCGATCCCAGGACCCCGGGATCATGACCTGGTCTGACACCGAGAGTCCCACCCTCTGCTGCCTGAGCCAGCCAGGCACCCCCATTTTTGTTTCAGGCTGAGTAACGGTCCCCTGCACGGGTAGACCACATTTGTGTATTCATTCCTCCGTCCGTGGATTCTTGGGTTGCTTCCACCCTTTGGTTACGGAAGCGGCTGCTGTGAACATTCGTGGGGAGACACCTGGCCGGGGCATCCCCGGATCCCACGGGAACCCCGTGTTTACCGTCCTGAGCACCTGCCAGACCGTCTCCCACAGAGGCTGCCTCGTGTCTCTGCGCCCCAGCTGTGAGCGCGGGTCTCCGTTTCTCTTGCACAGACCCGTGATTTTCTGGGGGTTTTCGGCTGTCGTCATGGCCACTGAGAGGGTGCGGCGCGCTATCTCATCGTGGCTGCGGTTTGCATTTCCCCCGTGACTAATGTTGGACACGTTCTCCTGTGCTTGGTGGCTGTCTGTCCATCTTCTCCGGAGAAATGTCTATGCAGGCCCTTTGCCCGTTTCTAAAACTGATTTATTTGTGCTCTTTTTGTTGAGCCGTAAGTGTTTATATATTCTGGATACTAAACTCTTACCAGTTACCTGATTTGTGAAAACATTTCCCCCTTCTGTAGGCTGTCCTTGGCTTTCTCGATGGCATCCTTGATGCCCTGAGTTGGTAATGTTGGTGGAATCCACTCTGTTTTCCCTTCAGCCCCTTCCTTGCAGCCCCACCTGGAAGCAGACCCAACAACGGACCAGCACTGGTGGGTCAGCGGTGCTGGGAGCTGCAGGAGACTCTGGGCGCCCTGCCCGTGCTGGGTCTCCTGGGCTGGAGGTGACAGGTCTGTGGCATGAGCCACAGGTTGGCCTCAGACGGGACAGATGAAGCCCTGGGTGGGAGAAAATTAAGGCTTCCTGGAGGGTCATTGCGAAAGGGTGGGGTTTGGGAAAGCTGGTGGTGCGCCGGGCGGAGGGAACAGCGTCAGCGGGGGCAGGCGGCAGGGGTGGGGGCTGCGGACCGGCGGACCTGACATCAGAGCCTGCTCTGGCAGTCACCCAGCAACCCTGGGCTGCCCCATGCCACGTGACACGCTCGGTTCCTTCCCTGTGCGAGGGGCACGGTGGTGCCCACCGTGTCACGATTCACGGAGTGGGTCACTCTCTGTTGCTGCGGTAACAAATGATCACGACCTTAGGGGCTCGACCCCGGGACCCTGAGCTCCTGACCTGAGCCGAGGGCAGACGCTGAACCGACTGACCCACACGGGCGCCCCAGGGGACTGGGCTTCTATGTACAGTTTCTGGGGGGACAGTCTTTCCCAAACGCATTCCGACTTGGGCAGAATTCAGTTCCTATATTTGCGGGACTGAGGGCTCTGGTTCCTTGCTGGCCGTGGGCTGGGGCCTCTCAGCACAAGGCCACCTGCGTCCCTGCCCCCTCCTCCCTCTGTCTTCCAGCCCGCGGAAGTGGGGAGTCCTTCTCTGTACCGTCTCTGCCTCCAGCTGGAGAAAAGTCTCAACTTTTAAGGATATATGGGATTACGCTGGGCTCCGTGATAATCAAGGCAGTAATCTTCCTAATTTAAAGCCTGTAATCTTAATTTCATCTGCAAAATCCCCTTTGCCAATGTAATATAGTCACGGGTTCTAGGGATTAGGGCGTGGACGTCTCTGGGGGACCATCTGCCTGCCGCAGTCCCAGGTGACATTAAATAGAGTTAACCATGGTTGGCACCAGCCGATAGTGTGGGTGGCACATGTGGGATTAGGGGGTGAGGAGGTCATACCCGGGGCTGAACCGACATTTGCCTGGTGAGGCTTTGGTGTATCATTCTCTAGTCTGGTGCTTCCTAGCCAGATCACCCAGGGTGTTGTTAAAATGCAGATTCTGACTTAGGAGGCTGGGGGGAGGGCCCGAGATCCTGTGTTTATAACAGATTCCCAGGCAATGCCCATGGTGCTGGCTTAGGGATCACATTTTGAGTAGCAAAGATCCGGTTCATTTCTTCAACAACCATTCCCTGTAGACCGGGCTCTGTGCTGGGCAGCGATGAACGTTTTCACCCTCGTGCAGATTACAGGTTAGTGGGGGAGGACAACTGTGTAACGAAAGCAGAAACGGTTTTCATAGCAATGACGTAGGAAAGAACTTTAGGGTTTGAAGCCGACGACCAAGAAAGAATTCTTGAGGCGTCTTTGGTGCAAAATGGTGGTTTATGAAAGCACGGGGACAGGACCCGTGGGCAGAAAGCTGCACCGGGGTCATGAGGAGTGGCCCATTATAGACCCTCAAGTTGGGAGGGGGTTAGGGACAGTGTAAGCCTCTAAGGAATTTTGGAAGCAAGGTTTCCAGGACCTTGAGGGAGGCCAGCTGTTGTTGGGAAAAGGTCATTTTTTACCGTCTAATAAAACCTCAGTCATGAGACCTTCAGATGTGTATCGGTGGGCCTTATGCCTGGGGGATGATTGCCAGCAGGTATCTTTGCGGGGGGGGGGGTGGTTAGAGATAAAGGAAGTTTCCAAAGGAACTTTTATACGTTAAAGTAGACTTACAGCATCCTGGGGTCAGGCTAAGGCTGCCTTTGGCCCTCGGCAAGTATTCACATCGAGGCAGCTGAGCCCCTAGAGGAAGGTCACTGTGCCTGTTGCAGGGACTTGTCAGTGGGCTGTAGGCAGTAAAGAGATTTCATCAGTTTTCTTCCACCTCTGTGTCTCACATCAGTCACACTAACACATTGTGTGCCTTTCTCACTCTTATTTCTCGTAAATCTTATTGGAAGATTTAGGCTTTATTCAGTGGCTCCTGGGTGGGGCAGCGTGTGCCCACGCACCAGCATGGTGGGGGGCTCAGAGACAGGAGGGAGGGCCGGAAGTCAGCAACAGGGAAGGAAGGGGCGTTTAGGGCCGGGCACCTTGTTTCCTGGTGGAAACTGGCAGAAGTCCCCAGTCGTCCTGGCCTGTTCAAAGTTGACACTCCCATCTCCGGAATACACAGTGAGCCCACCGGAGAGAGTGGTGAGGAAACGTCCCCACTCTGCTTGGACACGTGTTCTGTGACTTCCAGCGCCAGCGCCCACAGTCCGGCTCATGCCCCTTCCCGGCCCCTCCGGCTGGGGCATCAAAGCCCAGAACGCAGCTGGGGCGGTTTTCAGGGCGCAAAGCGATGGACAGAAACCCGCAGGGCTCACGCCCGAAGGCTTAGTGCGTCGTGCTGGGCTGCGTGTGTACGTGTTGTTTGTGTGGGCTTGTGGAGTTGTCAGATCGCGGATGGACTTCTAATAGCGGCTGTCCGCCGAGAGGCTGGTCCATGCTGGCCCATCGCCCTGCTCTGCAGAACTCCAGGTGGGGGCTGCGGGTCCTGGGGCACCCTAATCTCTTGCCCACGGTTGCACAGCCGGTAAGCGGCAAAGCAATGGTTAGAACCGGTCTGTCCATTGCTTGCGGCTTACTTAGCCAATATATGTTGAAAACATATATTCTGTTAAATTTTTCTGAGTGTCATTTCATTTGAAAAAAACAGTCATGGGGGAATGCGAAGGTCAGGCTTGTATCCCAACAATACCTCCGCTGAAATTTCAAGTTCTGTGCAGCTGAATTGTATAATTTAGACTGTAACGATGCCACTGGGTCAGCGAGACAGACACACTTAGTAATGCTTACTACTGAGCACGAAAGAGCCATTTAATTTAAACACGGTAATTCAAACATGTGCTTTGCCTGGAGCTCATAAAATGTCATTCTGTTAAAGCATGTCTCCATTTAGGTAAGAGGACTGCCCTATCAAAGCTACTTTGTTACGGAAGTGAGAACGGTTCGGCATATTGTTATTAAGTTATGAACGGATAATGGAAGACACTGTGGAGAACAAAATGCACTTGGCGGGAGCAAGACCGACCGCATGGGCTACGTTGTGGGGACGCTTGTGGTCCCTTGAGTCGTCGAGGGCGACAGAAAAGGTGGGGGCGGGATAAGGGTCCCCAAAAGAGAACAGTCCTTGAACCCTAGAACCTGTAAATGTCAGCTTGCATGGAAGGGGATTCTTTGTATTTTTTGTTTGTTTGTTTTGTTTTTTCCTTTAAATTTTTATGTAGGGGCGCCTGGGAGGCTCAGTGGATTAAGCATCTGTCTTCGGCTCGGGTCATGGTCCCGGGGTCCTGGGATCGAGCCCCGCATCGGGCTCCCTGCTCAGCAGGGAGTCTGCTTCTCCCTCTGCCTCTGCCCCTCTCCCTCCCTCTCCCCCCCATGCTCTCTCTCGCTCTCAAATGAATAAATAAAATCTTTAAAAATAAATGAAGTTTTATTTAAAATTTGCTTAGTTAACATACAGCGCAGTGTTGGCTTCAGGAGTAGAATTCAGTGCTTCATCACTTACATAAAACACCCACTGCTCATCGCAACAGGTGCCCTCCTTGATGCCCCTCCCCCACCGAGCCCAGCCCCCGCCCCCATCATCCTTCAGTCTGTCCTCTATTGGTAAGAGTCTCTTATGCTTTGCCTCCCTCTCTCCTTTTCCCCCTTCCCGTATGGTCATCTGTTTTGTTTCTTAAACTCCACATATGAGTGGGACCGTACAGTATCTGTCAGGAAGACGTTTTTTGTAGATGCGTTCAGCTAAGGGTGTTGGTACATTTACTGGCTTAGCAGAGCGGCCGGAGCACACGTACCCGAACTCGTCTGAGCGCGGAGCCGAGGGAGGCCCCTTGTCCCTGTGTCTAAGCCGCAGCCGTGAACACGGGGCTGAGGCGCTGGCCGGGGGCGAGAGCAGACCCTCCTCCGAGCCCCCGGGGCAGCGTGGCCGTGCGGACGGACATGGTGACTTTGGCGGGGCTTGAGGTCCGCAGAACGTGGGCAAATACATTTCTGCTATTTCAGGTCAAGAATCAAAGGCGCCCCGGAGTTCTCAGTAGTTTTGAAGAATGTAGGGTCCTGTAGTCGGAGAACGCTGGCACAGGGTGCGGGCAGGGGCGGGCACGAGCTGCCACCTGCCTGCGGAGGTAATCAGGAGGTTAACATGGACAGGAGCCGTGTGGCCCTGTGCAAGTGGGAGTCAGGGGTGACGTCTGGGTTTCCGGCTTGCACAACTGGGTGGGGTGCCGAGGATGCCGGGGTGGGGCGGGAAGCTGCTGAGGTCGGTTTGGTCCAGTTGAGTTCCAGGTGGCAGTAGGTGACCCCCAGGGAGACAGCTTCTAGATGGTTGGCGAGGGTCTGAAGCCAGGAGGCAGGTGTGGCTGTAG
Source organism: Ursus americanus (assembly GCF_024610735.1). Lineage (NCBI taxonomy): Eukaryota > Metazoa > Chordata > Mammalia > Carnivora > Ursidae > Ursus > Ursus americanus. The sequence goes on from NC_142154.1 coordinate 692,204, forward strand.
CTGGAAACCTGCGGGTTATTGGCTGCATGGGTGTCCTGTCCCCAGCTGGTCAGGAGCTCTGGGTGGTTGGGGACAGGCTGGGTTGCTGTTCACCGGGTGTGCACACGAGGGAGTCTGATGAACGCCTGAGGCTGCGTGGGTCCGGGCGGCACCGTGGAATCCTGTCGCGACAGCCTGCCTCTTCAGGCTCCTGCCCCTGCCGCCATCGGGCCCTGCAGGGAAAGAGACCACGGTCATTGAGCACAGGGCGGGAGGAGGCGCTGGCACCGGCAGGCAGGGCCTCCGTGGAACCCGCTCGCGGCAAAGACCACGGCCACCTTCGTCGTGTGTACTGACCTTAAAAACAGCCGTGAGGAGTTGGGGGCAGAAGACACCCTCGAAACCCAGCCGGCCGAACTCAGACAAGCAGTGAGGTGAAGCGAGCTCGCCGCGTCTCCCCACAAGCCAGCCCACAGCCTGGAGCGAAGCTGGCTCCGCTCACCGTGGGAGGGGCACGAAGCTGGCGCCGGCCACGCAGGAGCAGGGGCCAGGGACGCACCAGTGATGCTGAGCCTGCTTGCATTGCAAATGCTCGTGTTTTGTCCATCACGGATGCTTATTAATTTCGGCTTTAAAAGCACTAGAATGTTACCTTTATTACGGAGATTTTCGGCAGCCCCTTCAGTGTGACACGTGGTGGATGGGGGGGGGGGTTCCTGTGGCCTCACTTTAGTCCTGCCCCGACACAGCTCCGAGAACCGCCCAGCGCCTGACCCCAATCCCGAGCGCCTGCATTCATGGGAGTGGTGCCCTCGCTGCTGCTGGGACGGTGACATCGCGCTCTTGCATTATCCGGGTCAGGTCAGGCGTCTCAGCCTCCACACCACCCCCTGCCTGATCGCCCTCCCGGCGCTTACCACCCTGCCCTGGCCATTTCCAAAACTTGCCCACTGCCCGCTGTCCAGCAGAACACGAGCCTGGCAGGGGGCGGGGACCCCAACTGCCTCGCTCGCACCTGAGTCCACGGAGCCCGAGCCTTCGGTAAATATTTCATGAAGGAACGATGGCCGGGCTGGTCAGGCAGGTGCCTGCTTTGTGCTCAGCATCTCACCGAATCTTCACAGCAACGCTGCCAGGGAGGCAGTGTTATTGTCTGCGTTTTACAGAAGGGGAAACCGAGGCACAGAGAGGCGGCATAACTTGCCCCAGGTCATACAGCTGGTGAGTGGCCAGGCGGGGATTTGAACCTGGGCAGCTGGCTGAGAGTGGGGCATTCTGGGTAACTTTGGGGTGCAGGGCCAGCCTTGTGCCTCGCCGTGTGGAGCTGCTGTCCCCCTCTCTACCCACCTCCATGACCAACTGTGACACCCAAGATGCCTGCAGATGTCCCGCGGGGAGCAGCACTGCTGCAGCAAGTGGCCCTCCCCTCGGGAGTAGATGGGGGTCGTCTCGTGGGGGACGAGGGCAAGGCGGTCCCCGTCCTGAAGCCGGGAGGCCAAGGACACACAGTTGTGCTTTTCTCCTGCCTTCCCAGGACCTCAGAGGAAGGGGACTGCAAGCTCAGCCATGCTGGGACCTCGGGGACGCCCCGCAAGGCAAGGCCCAGGGAGCCCAGCATGGCCTTTCGGGCCAGAAGGAGTCACGGCTGGCGGCTTTGCTCTAAGAGGTGTGTTTCCCGCAAGCCCTCCTGCGGCCCTCCTACCGCGCCTGTTCTCCCCTGCCGTCAGCTGCTCCTTCTGTGCTACGCACTCTGTGGGCTCGCTCGTTTAACCCTACTCCAGCATGAAGTGTTCCCATCCCCGTTTTTCAGATGAAGAAGTTGAGGCTCAGAGAGGTGGAGCGACTTGGCTGGGCTCACCAGCAGGTAAGTTGTGCCGCTGCCAGTCACAACCAGCGGGGTCCCCGTGGAGAGTCAGGTCCCCGCAGAAGTGGGATGAAAAGCATGGGCAGAGAACAAAGGAGCAGGTGCGACCCGCCAGCCACGGGTCCCAGGGAAGGCGGCTCTGGGATGTTCCGGAAGTGGGTCTTGCCTTACTTGGGGCTTCGTGCCTATAACTGAGGGCAGCGTTCTGGCGCTGGCCCCTGTGGGAGACGGTCAGGGGTGCCCCCGGCTGTTCCCCGGGGCGGGGTGCGGTGCTCAGACCCTTTCTCCTCCGTGCACTCCTGCTCGCCCTCCTCTGTCGCCACTGGGGGCTTCGGGTGGCGGCCAGGGCCGCAGCCGCACAGCGTGTCCTCTGCTGGGCCCAGACAGGAGCTGCCCTCCCCTCTGGGGATTCTCGTCCCTGGGGCTTCCCATGACCCGATGTCCCCCATCTCACGTCCACCTCCGTGTTGCACGCTCACACTAGTCCTTCCCGAACAAGCACCCTGTCTCACACTTCTGGGGTTTGCTGGCCTCTGCCTGGGGCGCCCTCCCCCCTGCTCTGCCTGGCAAGTCACCTTGCCTACCCCACCTCCTCGTAGCTGCGGGGTTTCTCCAATCCCCCCACCACATGCCCTGTCCTTGGTGTCCCCAAGGCACTTCCCACCCCATCCTCGGACAGAGGCTCAGTGCTTTGTGTCTAGTGACTGAAAGATGCTGCAAATCCTTTGCTCCTCTTCCCATCAGGAGGAGCAGTGGGGTCTCCTTCCCCTTGTGACCCAGCGGGACCCATGCTGGATCCATGGGATGTGGTAGGAAGTCTGAGGCTGGGTCATAGAAGCCTTGCAGCTTTTGCCCGAGCCTCTTGGAAGGTGGCTCTTGGGACCCAGTGACCACCCGGGGAGCCCAAGCCACAGGGAGAGGCCAGGTGAGGGTGCTGAGCAGACAGCCCCAGCCCCAGCTCAGCCCCCAGCCAACATCAACTTCCAGCCACTGAGAACGCCGTCCTGGACACCCTGTCCTGTCCTGGACATCTTCCCCCGCCCAGTGGAGCCTTCAGGTGACCCCAGCTGCTGTGGCCCTGACCTCAGGAAAGTCCTGTCCTCACCCCCCAGGACTCGGAAACCTAACAGAAACTGTTCCAAGTCATTAAAGCATTGGTGTGATTTGTCCCAGGGGCAGCAGGTCACTGAGCCGGTCTCCCTCATCAGACCGCGAGTCCCCAAGGCCAGGGTCTGTGTCCTCGTCACTCTGGATCTCCGGCCCCAGCCCAGGGGTCTGGGAAGGACCAGGGGCTCCTCAGATGCCCCTTGAGTGAGCGAATGAAACCCATCAAAACTCACTGTTCACCCTGAGATAGAAGAGATTTATTAGCAAGAGGTAATCAGGAAACATATATTTTTACAAAAATGGAAATTTCTTTTTTTCCAAACAAGCCGTAAGTTGAAATATTGTAGGACTTGAAATAGAATTCTCATACCACTAGGTATTGCTTACAGCAAAAGTTGTCCGTGTGTCGCCGTGAGCATGCCTGCCGCGTGAGTGAACCGCGTCCTCTCTGCTGGGCGGTGTAAAAAATCGGTGGTGGTACTCACAGAATAAGCACTGCGGTGCTCTATTCCTGCTAGAAGGCGCTCAGACAGGACTGCAGTGTGTGCGATAGAAACACTCGGGGGCTGGCTCCCTAGTTCTACAGTGTGGTACTATTTTCACAAAGCAGACAGACTCAGAGCATCTCAACGTAAGCTGTAGTGGCCGTTGGGCAGCTAAGAGAGGAGGAGTGACGTGTTCTGTGTCCCCGACTTGCAGCGAGCGCGGGGCCGCGGTCGTTGGAGGCGACGCGACCTTGCACTGTGACTCCGTTTCCTCGGGACGTGCCAGGGCCGCGTCCGGGTTCGCGGAGACGGCTGCTCATGCTACCTGGTGTGAGTCCTAGAGCGAGGGGCGCGCGGGGCCTGCGCAAGGTGGCAGCGCTGGTGTCGCGGGGCATGGTTCTCGGTGGACAGGACGCCCCTCCGTCCAGGTTACTGGGGGACGGGGGAGCCTGGACCCCTGTGATTTTGGCTGAAAAAGCTGCTTTGGAAATTGGCATCACCGTCAGCGGGGAGATCTGTGAGTGACTGGACTTCAGGGTGCGGTCCCCTCCCGCCTCCCCCCACCCCCCAGTTAGAACAACTACATGAGACATGCTGGGAGGACGCCCGGGGCGGGGGGCACGCAGCCCGGGGGCCCGGGCCGGGGCGGGCCGGAAGCAGGAGGGTGCCCTGGCTCGCGTCCGCACGGGGTCTGTCCCCCCTTCCGAGAGAGTGAGGGGCCAGGAAGACTTGGACATCGTCGTTGGAAAGAACCAGGCGCTGCGGGATGCGGGGAGGGGCGACATCGGGAACGGAGCCGAGACGCCTATTCCAGTCTACAGGAATCTAAGAACGAGAACGGACTGGTGTTCTTGGAGCAGCACACACTAGAGAGGAGAACTCAGGGACCAGACAACTATGTACAACGTCACACAGCGCGTGTCCGGGGAGCGGCCGGCCCGGCTCAGGTGGGCAGTTTGGGCTCCATGCGCAGAGAGGACTCGTACAGGCTTTCCTCGTCCATCACGAAGGACCGGTCCAGCAGGTACTGGGTCACCTGAGGGGAGGAAGACACAGAAGGAGAAGTGGCCGCGGGCCGTGGGGCCCCCGGGACACCTGACGGCGGATGCGGGGGCCCCAGGGGGCAGGTCCTCCGCCGGGTGGCCAGGCCGGTGCGCGGCGCTAACAGGCCTCACGCAGCGTTCTGTCTTCGTGTTGTCTCGGTATAACCGTTAACATCGTCCCGACAGTAACGCCAGGTCGTGGGCGGTCAGCATGACCCTCGACTGCTGTTTCTTTGGCGGAACGCTAGATGAAGTATGTGGGGCTTTTTATTTTTTAAAAGATTTTATTTATTTGAGAGAGAGAGAGAGAGAGAGACCATGGAGCAGAGGGAGAGGGAGAAGCAGGCTCCTCGCTGAGCAGGGAACCTGATGCGGGGCTCGACCCCAGGACCCTGAGATGAAGGCAGATGCTTAACTGACTGAGCCACCCAGCTGCCCCGATTTTGGGCTCCTGTTTTTGAAAAAAAAATCGACCTTGCCAGGTGTAGAATCCGAGTGGTGGGTGTCTGGGTTTTCCATGTTCTCTCAACGTGTCTTTATGTTGCGAAGATAGATTTAGACGTTCGGCTGACAGAGCGCCGAGCCGCTGCACCCCAAGAGAGGAAAGTGGAAACGGCTGTGTGAGGGCCGGGCTCCCCGTCTGGCCTCGCGCGGCTCACCCCGCGACCAGACCTTGGACGGGACAATCAGGAGGACGCAGGGCCTGCCGGACTCACTCTCCCCTCCTCCCCACGTCACAGGCTGGGTTCCTACAATTAGATGTGCCTGAGGGGCCAGAGCCCAGCTACCCCCCCGCCCCTGGGCAGCCCCAGCTTCGCCAAGCGTCTTCCCAAGGCTCGTTCATTTGTCAGCTGTTTGGAACCAAAGGTTCGTTTCTTTGCTCAGAAACCCAGGGCAGAAGGAAGAAGACATCGCAGGTCTTCCACCGTGTGGGGGAATCTGTGGTGGCGGCTAGAGCAAAGCCGGGTCTCGGCAGCGAGCGTCCTGGCTCCCGGACCCCGTGATACTGGGGGGAGGGAGCGGCTACCACGCTGGCTCCCAGTCGCAGACGCAGTGATGACTGTGCCCGACTCAGGCTCTCGGCGGCATCTCCGGGGTGGCCTCCCGGTGTCCCAGTCTAGATCAGCCCACATCCCCTGAGAAAGGCGTGAGGGAGGGTACGGCCGCGGGTCTTCCTTGCCCAGCTCCAGCCTCCCGCGGACACCCCCGTCCTCGAGCACAGAAATCTCGACCCTCAAGCCCCCGGGCACCGGCGCAGGGATCAGCCAGTTCTCTCCATCACGAGCATGCTCGGGGTCGAGCTCCCCGCACAGCTCTGCGTCAGGGGAGACGGGCCGCCAACAGCACCCCCGTGACGCGGGCAGAGACAGGAGTCCGTAGCCGGTGACATTCCATGCGTCGGCACTCGAGGTGGAGCTTTGGAGGAAGGGCCCCGGGCCTGACCCAATGCCTGGCACGTAGCGTGTATCAGGAAGCATTTGTGGAATGACAGAATGAACACAGAGCAAGGGCCAAGGGGCCCCATCGGTAACCCACTGGTTTTTCTCAAAATCAGATTCTCAGAGGGCAAATCTGCTGCAAAGGAAAGTGAAGCTTGATTTTCTGGGGTGCGTGGGGGTCAGTCTGGGGCTGGACAGTCTGTGAGCCATGAGCTAGAAGGCTGAGGGGCTCTGGATGGGAGGGGACGGATCTCTGGGCAGAAAATAGGTCATAGGATCGGAAGCCAGAGTTTGGGTCAGCAAGCCTCAGTGACTTATCTGTAAAATGGGCACATGGTTCAGAGCGTGAAGGGAGACCAACACGCGGTCTTTCCAGATGCAAATTACACCAGTTCTGTAAGCTCCTTTCCTGGCTTCGCACCATCCTGAGGACGAGGTTCCGGACCCTTCCAGGAGCCCAAGCTCGCCTGGTTCAGGCCGGTCTGCTGCAGCCCCCTCAGGCAGGCCCCCCCCGCACGGACCTGCGTGGGTTCTCTCCCGCCCCGGCGGCAGCAGCCAAGGGGGAACCAACCTAGGTGACCATCGTGAGAGAACGGATCAAGGAGACGGGTCTCTGCGGCGCTAAGACAAATGGTCTCAGAGGAAGAAAAGGACTCGGAACGACGAGGTGTCCTGCGCGACATCAGAGGGAAAAAGCTCGGCCCTGCTCGCGTTTGCACGGAGATGGGGACCCCGCTGCCTCGGGATGGGGACTTGGTCGCTGGGGGGCTTTCCACCGCCTGCCCTCCCCAGCTGCGAACTGTGCAACTGGGGACCGGACTACTTTCAAGAAGACGTGAACGCTGCCTCCCTTGCCTCGGTGGGGGACCAGACAGGATCAGCGGCCACCCCGGGGCGGCTCAAAATCAGCCTGGCGCGGCTGGGTCAGCGCCCGCCGCTGCGTGAGGCCGGGAGAGCTCACCGCTGGTCAGGGGAATGGAAGAGGGAGGGCTTCCTGACAGAGCTGGCGTTTGAGCGGGGGCCCCGGGGGAGCCCCGAGCAAAGGGGGCTGGACGTGGAGGGACAGGGAGGACGGAGGGGTCCGGACCGAGCGCCTGCGTGAGAGCCGCCGGGACGGCGGAGCGCTTACCTTCACCTGGTGCTCTATCTTGTACGCGGTTTGTTGGAACTGGCGGATCTCTCGGATGATGTGGGATATCTGCGGGGGGGGGGGGGAGTCTGAGAAGACAGCTTGCTGTCTCCGTCCCCCCCACTTCGCAGCACAGAAGGGGCACCGGCAGCCAAGCCGGAAGTCGCCTCCTAATCCACAGACACGTGGCCTCCTGGAAGCCCCACCCAGCAGCAACCTGTTCCCACAGGTGAGACCGTCAACACTCTACAGGCTGCCGGTGCCAGTGAGAGACACGGCTCGTCCCATCAGTGGGGCAGGCGGACCATCATCCCGAAGCAGCCCCCGCTTCTCAGCAGAGGTCAAGGCCCCGGCCACGTGCTGAGTGCCCGCCGTGGGCAGGCGCCCCGAGAGGGCGTGTGACAGAGAAGCCCTTCGAGGGAAGGAAATCTTCGGCGGAAGCCCACCGCCCGGCACCAGTCCGAGGTCCTGGGAGACGCCAGACGGGCCGGCTACGACTCGGCCCCCACCTCTCCCAGGCCCAGCAATCTCGGGGCAAATCTGAAACCTGCTCGCCTGTGCTCAGGACGTGCTGCGGTCATGAATTTGTTGGGCCCCACGAATTTAGTGTTCATATGGACAGTAAAAGAAGGGGTGCAGATAAAGGGACAGACCTCGGGTTGTACAGACGCGGCTCTAGACCCAGAGAGCGCTGCCCTTCACCTGCAGGGTGATTGTGGGTTGCTCACTGGCCTCCCCCCCGCCCCGTCCCCCCGAGTTTCAAGCTTTTCGTCTCTGGGGTGGGGCATGCCGCACCAGGAGTACCCACCCCTCCGCCTGTGGGCATCATCGGAGGGAGTGCAGTAAGGCCGGCTCGGGCCTGCCGCATGCAGCCTGCGCCTCAGGGGGAGCCCTGGCCCACGTTGGAGGAGCCAGACGCAGGCTTCCGAGAGCACGTGCCCGGTGGAGCAGGCCCGGTGGCCCTGGGACTCAGGTCTGGGCTTGGACGCCCCCCCGCGCCGGCTGGGAAACTCACCATTCTCATCTTGGAGAAGTTGACCAGGCCGTCCTCCGTGTAATTGGGCGTCCCCTCTTCGATGAAGGCCAGGTCGGTGAGGTACATCCCCAGGTAAGGGACACAGGGCGGGTCACAACTTGGAAGCAAATGGCATTAAACAGGAGTTTTTCATTTAGACACACGAGCCTCTGCTAACATAGGGCCCCCTGCACGCGTCTTGCTTTGCTGAGGGCAAAGGGATTTCTCTTCTCGAGAATCCCGGGACCTCTCGGGCCCGAACTGGCTCTGAGGGTCAGTCCTGTGGGGTGATGGGGTGACATGGTATCAGTGGGGCCCGGGGCGTCCCCACCAACGGTCCCCTCCCTCCTTGAGCCACAAAGCCCTCCCCTACCTCTCCAGCCCGTCCTGGATGAGCCCCCCTTCCCCGTCTCTCCAGTGAAACTCTCCATCCAATCCTGCTCCACTCACTCCGCAGCCCCTGCCCCATTCCGCCAGCCATGGTACGCAGCCCCCCAGCGTCCTCCTGCTGCTTGACACTCCCTGCCTCTACTTCTGGCCCCCCGGACGTCCTGCCTCCCAAGCACAGGGGTCCTCTGAGGTCCCCCTCCTGCAGGAGGCTTCTGGGCAGGGGGTTGAGGGACAGTGCCCACGACAGGTGACTTTTGGGGGAGCATTTTTGGGAGATGGGGCCCAGGAGTGATGGACCACACCTCCTGCTTTGTGGCTCTGAAGCAGGGGCTTTGGTTACGGTTTTGTGGTGACATCTTCCCACGCCTCCGGGTGGGGCAGGAAAGGGGCCGATTTTGTGATGGGTCCAGCGGCCCCCACGTTCCGGCAGAGCTCCGGGGAGCGCCCTCAGGGGACCCTCACGGCGTCCCGGGGCCTCCTCTCAGCTCAGCACACAGATGCAGGGAGCTCTCTGCACGTGCCTGCAGGTGTGGCTGACCCGCTTCCTAGACCCTCTGACCTTCGTCTCCTCGAGGCCACATGGCAACCTGCCAGTGTAGAGGGAGGTGAGGCGGGGAGGACGGGGAGGGGGGCAAGGACAGACACCCAGCCTCTGCCCCTCGCCTGCTAGGTGTGTGACCCCGGCCGGTCTGCCGGTCCCGAGCTCCCCCAACACAGCGGAGCGGGTCCCCAAGGCCGTTTTAGCTGCTCCGAAGGGGCGTTTGGGTGATGCCCGGACACTATTAAACGACACTGATTCCTGCGGTAAGAAACACCAGATTTTCATCTGGTGGTAGAATGGCCTGGATGCTTTCTGACACTGGCCATTTCCGCCCCTGCTTCTTCCTTTTTAAACAAGTAGCAGCAGGTCTCAGGATCGAGTGTTGGCAAATACCGGGATCCCGGCCAGAACTCGGTAACGTTTTGTTTCCGCTGCGTCTCCTTCCAATGCTAGCCTGTTTTATGGCAAGTAAGGTGGTTCATTTACTGCCCTGGTATCGTTCTCCTTCTTAATTACACTTATCTTGGGGGAAAACGTGAGTTACTCACCAGGAGACTGCTAAGGGTGTGTAATTACAGCCGGCATGTGGGTGGGGGGTGGGCCCTGGAGCGGGGGGGGGGGCAGGGGCAGGACAGTTGTTTTTTGAACTAGGTCTTGACTCTTTCTTGGGTGTTGAAAATAATTTAGCAAGTTGATTGATCATATTTTTTAAAAATGAAAAAAAAATCAGAAGTAGAATCAAAGAAAACATCTGAGTTCATTGCATGGACCAGACGTAATCGTTGTTTTGCGAAGTTTCCGTACACGCTATGCATGTATGCATTTCTCTATATATGTGCATACATACATACATACATACATATATATATTTTTACTGTAGGTCGTGATCAAAAAAAAGGCCGGACCCGTACGGGTCACCGGCAGGTGTCTCTGGGTCCCACCGGACACACAGTCTGTGACAGTTCAGGCCCAGCTTTCCACGTCCTGCCTGTCATCCTGTGAGTCTGAGGCACAGGCTCGGGGGTGGATGGGGACACAGTTCAAAGATGGAGGAGGAACTCCGGGGCCCGTAGGGGGTGGCAGCTTGCTGGCCGGTGGTCTCTGACGGGGCTTCCCAGCTCGCCCTGCTGGTTCCACGGGTGACTCGGTAACCCGAGGCCGAGAAGCACCTCTTGTCTGGGATGGAGGGGGGAGGGGGAGGGAGGCCGCGTGGCCGCGGAGTGTTCCTGGAGACCTTGTGGGGTTGCTGACTGCCCAGACCAGGGGGGAAGATCGGGGTCCTCTCCCATGGGTGGAGGCGGATTTCCCTGACCTATTCACCGAGGCTCACGAGCCGGCTGCAGCGACACGGCCCATGTGCAGGTTAGTCACCGGCACGTGGCACCGCCGGCCCCGTTACCACTCCGTCCCTGGTCACTGCTCCCCAGTGAGGTGCTTCCAGGGGGGGCCCAGGGAAGAGCACACACGAGTCCTTCAATCACGTGCACGCACACCGAGTCCACACACACAACCAACAGCCAACCCCAGAGCCGTGCCGGTCCCTGTGTGGGTGGCCGGCGTGGAGTGGCGGGTCGGGGCAGGTGTGCGGAGGAGAGGGCCGGTGGAGGGTCCCCAGAGGGCGCCCCTGTGTGGGGACGGAGCCCTGGGAGCAGCTGAAGGAAAGGCAAGCATGCTGGTGGCCCTGACGTCTGGCTAGCTGTGCACTTTCCCTGTGGACAGCTCGGTCCCTCTCGGGTGGGGTCCTGCCCCATCACAAGAGCTGATCTGGGGTGGCTTCCTCTGCTGACAACCCCTCACGTGCCCATGCCTGGTGTTTTAGGGAAAACAGAGGAAAGTGCCCCACTTTCCGGTCTAAACGCTGCCTCTGGCCTTCTGGGCGGTGCCTACATGGGCCTTGCCTGTCAGTGTTGGTTTGGGGTTCCCGACTGGATGTTTCTTTCCACCAAGAAATTTTCGATGATGTCAAGGGGATGACAGAGGTCACGGGGTACCAGCAACTGAAAGTCAGATGCGGCTGCCCCGTGGGCTTGCCACCGAGGGGTCGCCTCTCCCTTCTCCCTCCTCTGCCCTGCCCCGGTGGGGGATGGGCCACTCTCCCAACGCTCTGCTGCCTCTGCTTAAGGACCTCCCCTCCTTCCCAGGGAGGGTGTGAGGGGCACTCAGGCTGGGCTGTGTGGCCCCGAACCCCGGGGGCCAGGGTCCAAACCTCTGGCACGTGGTGCAAGAAATTAAGGTACTCAGATTTTGGGGAAAGAACTGCCGTGGGGCAGGAGTGGGGGTGGGGCTCGGAGTCCAATCTTGTTTCTGCCGCCTGGACACTAACTGCTCTGCCATCTCGTTAGCGGAAGACCAGCCTTTGCTGGGTGGTCACAGGCAGAATCAAGCTGGGGAGAGGTAGTTGGTATGTTGGAGCCCCTGGACTCCTCATATATCCACGGGTGGATGGATTTTCACCCCGTGAGGGGGGTCCGGCGAGGGGCTGGTGGTCAGCTAGCCCACTGGCTCCCCATGACTGTTCCTGTCCTTCTCTCAGGTAGCCGGGGGGCCAGGCTTTCTGGCAGCAGCCTGCCGTGAAAGCCGGGGCCCCGTGGTCCTCTACCAGAGGGCTTCCTATCCAAATTAAAGTCAATGTGCAGGTAGGCCAATGTGTGCTGGGTTAAGATTAGACGGGGTGGGCAAAACCAGAACTGACCCCAAAAAGGCTGGTGACCAAATTTTACTGACGCATTAGATCTCAGCCAAATCCTGTGGCTTGGAGCCGTGGGAGGCTCTGATGGCCGGCAGGCTGACAGGAGGGACAGTCTCACAGGTTCTCAAGGGGGTGGGCTTGGGGAATGAGCAGGGCAGGAAAGGTCATGCTGAGGGTGTCTGGACAGGAGACAGGTGCACACACCAAGACCTGTAGGTGGACTCGGGGGCATTTAGGGGGTGGCTGAGGGGAGGAGGGGTAGGCTGTAGGGGAAGTCTTTGCTGGTAAAGGTAATAGGGCCACTCATTGACATAGTGTTGTGGGCTGGGACCCACACGGTAAGACTCAGCACAGCTCCTTGTCCGGGTCACCAGCTGTGCCCACAGACTGCCACTGTCCCATGCCTGGTGAGACGGACCACAGGGGTTCACACGCCATGGCTCTACGGGAAAACCACAGTGCCTCCGGAGAAGGGGCGCCAGACATGTCTGCCCTCTGTCTCCCCAATCTCTTGTTCCTCCGCAGGGCTTGGCCCACGTGTCCATAAAGCAAGAACCTGGTTTGCACGAAGGTCTCAGCCCCCAGAATGCTCGGTGACCCCGCGGCCCCGCCGCCCCCGCGTGGCAGGGAGCAGAGGCGCCTGGGACAGGAGCTGACACAGGCTCACAGGGAAGAGGGGAGACAGCACGGGGACTGAGACAGGACAGGGGCCGTGGAGGCAGCGGTGGACGGACAAGGAAGCCATGGGAAGGAGACAGATGGAGGGGCGCCCGGGGCGGGAGGACAGGTTGGTGCATGCACAGTGGGGCAGCCCCCACAAGCACAGCCCATGGCGGCTCCGGGGAGCCCAGGCACCAGACAGACGGCACAGGTGTGGGCGGGACATCTGTCTGAGGACATGAACGCGGAGATGAGTACAGCAATGGTACATAGAGCTGGCAAAGGACGGGCCGGGAGCGGCGGGGGGGCAACAAGGAGGGCAGACGGGGCTGGGGTGCATGGGGCATCTGGGCCGCCACCTAGGGCTGGGGGTACGGGCCTGCCCCATCCCCAGGCCCTGGGGGCAGTGACTGTGCGAACCGCAGGACAGCAGGACAGGCGCTCATGGGTTCTGAAAGGGGCCAGGGCCCCGGGGTGGCCCAGGCTCTCTCCACGGGGTGCAGGGAGGAAAGGGCGAGGCCATCCCTGCGAGGCCCATGGAAGGACGGCAGAGACCAGTGCAGTGGCCCGAAGCACACGGCTATGGGTGACCGTGAGCCCGCCGCACGTGAGTGTGTGGCCATGGTGGGTACAACGGGCTGGGGCTCTACTGGGCTGGCACAGTTTCCCGGGACCTGCACGGGAAGTGGCCTGGGGCAAACCACAGAGCTCCGGCCTCGCAGGCCCCTCTGTGCCAAGGCCCGGCTCTGTCGCCATGGCCGCCAGGGCCTGGGTGTCCTCAGCCTGAGAAGTAGGACAGGACAGTTGCACAGTGGTGGTTCTCGGGGGGGTGATTTTGCCTCCCGGGGTGGTCGGCAAGGACTGGAGGCAGTTTTGGTGGTCAGAACCTGGGGAAGGGGCCCTGGCATCTCGTGGGTGGAGGCCGGGGATGCTCTAAACATCCTACAGAGCACAAGACGGCCCTCGACACAGGACGATCCTGGTCCAATGACAAGAGAGCAAACAGCAAGGGCAGCTGGGGGAGCTCTGCAAACAGTAAGGTGCGGCTGGGGGAGCTCTGCAACAGTAAGGTGCGGCTGGGGGAGCTCTGCAAACAGTAAGGTGCGGCTGGGGGAGCTCTGCAACACTAAGGTGCGGCTGGGGGAGCTCTGCAAACAGTAAGGTGCGGCTGGGGGAGCTCTGCAAACAGTAAGGTACAATTGTTGCAAAAACTGCGTTTTTTTGATTCCAAGATGCCATTTTCTGTACAACGCACTCTTGTTTTGGGGACTAATTCTCAATAAAAAAAGGAAACACAATCAATGAAATAAACACATTGACTTTAGGGCACATCCTGACGTCAGAAATCCTGAAACGTGGGGACAGTGAGCACGTCAGAATGGAGGCATCCAGCCTCAAGCTCTCGGGCTCAAGGGACGCCAGCGTCCTTCCCTCTCCTCTCGGGGGAAATGCCTCTGAGACCCTGGGATTTCTCTGCCAGACCACGGAGGACAGAGCCGACCCACCCTGGAGGTCTGGGGTGCCTAGGGGTCTTGTGGACGGACGGACGGACGGACGTGGCCCGTGAATGCCTCCGCAACGCAGCTCTACGATTTAAGCAGTAATGGTGACAAAAGTTCACACACTTACTTTTTCAGAGCTTCTCGCAGATTCTTAAATCTGCCCTCTGACGATACAAGCTTTTGGAGCTTGTCAATCAAAGCTTTTGTCTAGAAAGAATCAGAAGCATTTACTAACACGCGGCACGCACTCCATGGGCTGCCCTCGGGGCTCCGGAACCCCCTCTGCTCTGCCCGAGTCCGGGGCCTCACCCCCCAGCTCCTGAAGAGTGAGACACGGACCCTCGTTCTGCGCGTCCGTGAGCACACGCACCCTTCAGAAACACAGAAGTGGGGCGTGGGGGACCTGGGCACCCCGAGACTGGGGGGTGGCGGTGGGACTCGGCAACTGTAAGGAGCCCCTTCAGGGCAGGGACTTTCTCGCACACTGAACCCCAGGGATGCAGCCAAGGGATACGCCTTCAGCTGCGGCTCTCAGGACCCCACACAAATACAAGAATTGAGAAGATCATGTCTTGCCGGGCAAGAGCCAGCCCCTGGCCGAGGGTCCCGTCTGCTGCACGTCAGGCTGGAGACTGGTGTCTGCCTACGTGAGGCCGCCCTGGGTCGGGCTTGGCGCTCCTGTCCCTGCATGGCCGGGGAGCCCCTGTGCCGTGGTGGCCCCCAGCTCCCTCATTCACCCAACGGCGAGGGGGTCTAGTGAGCCAGCTCCCATCCTCAAAGTCCAGACCGCGGCCGAGGGGACACTGGCCACAGCCCCTGAGCTTTGGGCCAGACGTTTTCTGAGGAATCTGCCCACAGAAAACGACAGAGTGTTCCTTCCGATGGGAGAAGAGACCACGTGTGCTCCCCCAGGGGCACGGCGGGCAGAGCACCCGGTTCAGGCTGCTCTCTGACTGGCGAGAAGCCCCGTGACCAGTTTGGCCCGACCCCGCTCCAAGCAGAAATGTGTTCTGGGGCCGGTGAAAGAGACACATGTAGCCAAGGGCACAGGATTCTGCTTTCCCCCGAGATGGCTGCCCTCCCGTGTCTGTCCTGAAGCCCGGACGCCCAGGCCACCTCCACCCCAGCGTCTCAGCTTCCCCCCTGCACTTTTCCAGAGTTTTCTGTCCAGAGCTGCTGCCTCGCTCCTCTTTCCCACCCTCCTGTGGAGGAAGGACCTGAGGCATGAGGCCAGATGCGGGGCCGAGAGTCCTGGGCCAGGGGCCTGGCTGGGCACCGCGACCAGCCTCAGCGGGCCCACGGGCAAGACAGGACTCCTCTCCGAGCACTGGGTCTCCACGCTCACATCTGGAGAATGGGAGGGTAGGCCCGGGTGTTCCCTAAAGGCCACAACAGTTCAGATGTCCCGGGACCGTGGGCCCCACAGAAGCGGATCAAGAGGCCCCGGGGGCCGCGTAGCTCTGGGCGACGTATCACCCGCCAGTGGTCGTGAGAGCCTAGGGGGGATGTGCTACGTGAGGGGGTTTGGGGTATACACTTGGGGCCAATCTGTGGCTCTGAGATGGGTACGCTCTGATTCCTTCCACGTCTCTGTTCCTCTGGGGTGTCACTCTGTCCAGGAAGGAGCTTTGCCACCTGAGAGACCACTGGGTTTTCCCAGCCGCTGCTTAAAAGAGTGAGTTCTGGCTTGAAGCAGCTCAGTGTCTCGTGGCGGGGCCAGGAGCTCAAGCGGCCCCAGGCCCCCGGGATCTCGGGCGTCCCTGTTGGCGGGCAGAAATACGGGGCACTTGGAGTAGGTCGCCGAGACCAGACACCAAGCGAGGAGCCTTGGAAGTGGTGTTGGGAACAAAGATGACCACAGAGCCCCCTGAAGGTCCTCCCTTCCTGTCCGTCAGACAGAACGCTTCCGGAGGCCAAGGCTGCCCCCTCCCCAAGAGGCCCCGAAGTATCATTAGCCAAAAAGAGACTTCTGTCCCTACGAGAATGCAACATCCTCCGGACGGGAGACACACAGATCTGTGAGTCATCTGCACCTCAAGGGGGTCCCCTTTTCAAGAGGATGGGGCAGGGGATGGGAGAAGAACAGGGAAACGGAGCCAGAGGTCCCCACCAAAGCCTGACCGCTTGGCTCTTGCACGGGTGGCCTGCCCTTGGAACCAATGCTTTCCTGCTTCGGGACAGCACATTCAAGCAAGTGATGAAAACTCGTTTCAGGCCTGCTAAGAACCGTAGCCCTTCGGGTGGGTCTCAAGTATCCACAGGACACCTGCAGAGGGACAGAGACCGTCCCTGGCTGGTGCGGGCCAGGCACCACGCAGACGCACAGGGCACAGCAGACGTGCTGGGAGAAGCCAGCAGGGCCCAGCCGGCCACAGAGCGGGCAGGCCTGCGTGCACTTTCGGAGACACCTCTGACGTCTGGACCCAGGTCCTGAATGGCATCTGAGCTTCCTAACTGCCTTCCATCCGCACTCTCCTAAGAGACTGGAAGACTTCGAGGTGGTCCAGGTGGTTCCCTCCCAACTCCAGACCAAGGGTGATGCTGGGGAACGAGGCCAAGAGAGTCACGGAGGCCCCAGTGTGGTGGGAAAGTGGGGCTGGTTTTAGGGCAGAAGAAAGACGCGGACCTGGAACGGGCCCTCAGACTCCGCCGACAGCCCCGCCTAAGCCCTGACAGGCCAAACCAGCCTGGATGCCCCGGGGGTCCCAGCGCCCTGTGCCACGCACGGCCAGATGTGCCTACAGGCCTGAGCTCCCGAGCCCTAGCCTCTGATCTTAGCAGGAGCCCCTGACAGTCCTTGTCCTAGCCCTGACGTGTCTGTGCGTGAAGAGGCAAGAGGCCCAGGCTTGCCGGGAGCAGAGCCATCCCTGTAACATACTCAGGCTCACTGTCACCTGGGGCCAGAGTGACCAGATGTGGGGAAGGCAGCGTCCCAGGCCTTCCCGGTTTGGCTGCTTAGCTAAGGAGGAGGAATTCATGGACCAGCTGCTCCCTGCCTGGGTGGGGGCAGGATCGTGACCTGCCATTGGCATGAGGATGGTGGGGGGCAGGTCATAAAGAGAACACTGAGGGGGACTCAGTTTTCAAATCCAGAATGGTCCAGATGAGACCTTGGGCCCCACAGAGCCCACCGAGCTGCAGGACCACAGACACTGCTGCCAAGTTATTGGTGCCTTTAGAGGCTCGCTCTGCCCTTCGATGGTGCCCGTCCAGCCTCCTGCACACGTTATCCACCACGTGCACCAAGGAGGTGGCTCCACTGTGTGCTCCTCTTAGAGCTGCCCCCTCACGACCTCAGTGTAGGGAACTTTATTCCCAAGGAAGAATCCACATCTCAGAATCATGTTCTGAATGAATAAAGATCAAGCCCACGTTTAAGATCACCGACTATCTCTGGCGGCCAGAAGGACTGGTGAGGCTAGAGTCCTGGGAAGGAACTTGCAAGACCGTTTGGCCACCGTCTCGGCAGCCCTGCAGATCCGGATTGGCATCAGCATGAAGCCACCACTCTTGTCCCAACTCAAGGAGAAGAGCCTTGGGACCAATCGTCACTGTCTTACACGTCCTGCTTTGGAGTATTCATTATTCAAGTGGAATTAAAGTCCCGTGGGTCCCAGTGCCACATGCGTGGGCCTGATACCTGGTCCCAGGTGATATAGGAGAAGAGGTTCTCCAGGGAGTGTTGGCCCTCACCCTTTCCTTTGCCCACATGTCCACCAGAGGACAGCACTCTGGTGGCCCAGCCCAGCCCAGCCCCAGGCAGGCAATGGTGCCAGCTTCCCACCCGCACCTGCTTAGAGACTTTGAGCCACGTCTTTTTCAGCCGGAATATTGCGCTCCGGTTCATGGACGAGGTGATCTCCAGCACAGCATTATAGTTGTGTAAGCAGCGGCATATGTCGGCCACGGCCACCCACTTCTCAATGGCACTCACTCTTGCATTGATGTCTTCATTGCGGATGATTTCCGAAGCAATCAAGTTACTGATCTTTAAGCCCATGCAATAAGACAAGAAAAAATAAGAGGCATAAGTATTGCAAAGCTGATAAATCATTATCTTCAGATGCTATGGTTGCCTGTTTGAAAAATCCCAAGACAATGCTCTGGAACATTACAGAACAACTAACAAAGCTCATTAGGGTGGCTGGTTAAAGACAACATACAAAAATGAGAAGTTTTCCTATGTATTGGCCATACCAGCTAGAAAATACCATGAAAAAGATCTTCACAATTCCAATGGAAATGGGTTAGTTACCTAGGAACCTAAACTGCTGTGAACTTGGGAAGATCCTACATGCAAAAAATTTACCAAAGGTGTAAAGGTTTGAATTATGAAGAAAAAGATCAAATTCCCAAATGGGAATGTAAATATGCCATTTTTCAAAACTAACACGTGACTTTAATGCAATCCAAGAAACATGCAATGGGAGCTTCCTGAGAACCTGACAGAGTGACCCACGGTTCATCTGGAAGAATGAAGGAAAGCCAAGCTCTGTGACAGTCTCCAGCATTCAAATGGGGCTCGGAGAGGACCCGGGCTCCATGGCATCCTGGTCTCACATATAAATTCCCCCAGGAGACAGGCACATTCACAGGCACAAATCAAATGTGAGTGGGACCGGGGGCAGTCAGGGAGCCAGGGGGTGGGACCAAAGCATTGGTCCAAAGCATTCTTTGCAATTTCCTATGAATCTACAATTATTTAAAAAAAAGTAAAAAAAGACTACTTGTTATAAAAAATTAAGGTAATAAAAGGACATTTACAGATGAACTAAAAACTATAGGGCTTTATTGCCAAGACCTCTTCTCAAAAATAATTTCTAAAGGATGTACATCAAGAGGATGGATTATAAAGGTATTTAAGAATGGAAACCCCTGAAGAGAACCAGGAAGGAATGATAACTCAAAATAGTACATGTATTCCAACTCTTAATTACATTGATGTGATAAAGGTGTTTTTTTTTTTCATCACAAATACTGAACCCAAAACCACTTTTACATATAAGTCATACAATTTTTTTTTTAAGAATTAGCTCAGGAGAATCTTCCAGAAGATAGAGAAAAATGAATATCTTATAACTTATTCTATGAGGCCCGTATAATCTCGATACCGAAACCGGATACGGACAATACAAGAAGGAAAATCACAGGGGCATTTATGTAACATCCCACGACCATGTTAACCTGTCCCTGGAACGTGAGCGTGGACACAACTATCCCAGAAAAATCTGCATTCCCTGCATCAGACCGAAGGGGGGAAACAGTAGGCCTGTCTCAAAAATGCAGAGAAAAAACTGTTGATAAAATTCATTATTTATCTGTGGTAAATACCATTAGCAAACAAGGAAAATAATTTCTGTAACCTGATAAGCAAACATCATCCCACACGGGGAAACAGGAGAAGCGCTCTAACCACCACTGAGATTCATTATCAACATTGCGCTCAACTCCGTCCTAAGGGGCTGCAGGGGTGCATGCGGGCAGCAGGGGTGCAGGCAGGACGAGGGCGGGTGCACTCCAGGCACCTCGGGCCCCTGTCCTCGTTCTGGCCCTGATGCTGGAGAGCCCAGTCAGTCCCACTCAATGAGGCAGAGAGATCGCAGGCAAAGGGCCAGAGAAAGATCTAGAAACAGTTGCGGGCTGTGACGGCCTCCGACATGGAAGCACGCGTTCTGTGTGTGGCGGAAATGCTGGATTTGAAGAGAGATGGCCAGATGCCAGGGGGTGATGAGGACAACCCTCGGAGGTGGATTACGTGGGTTCAAAGCAGGCTGTCCTGCTGTGTAACGGTGGGGATGGAATTGAACCCCCTTGGGCCTCAGTTTACCCGATCATAAAGTGAGAGAGACGGGGTTAAGCGAGATGGTGATGATGGCGCCCGCAGCACAGCGCCCGGCATGAGGCAAAGAGGCAGCTGACGCTTACTCGGTGTCCTGGCCGTCGGCTCGCCTGGGCCCCGGGCACACACTGGGGCGGGGAGGGCGAGGGCGGGTGTTTCCGGGACCCGCCCGCCTGCTCCACTTACTCTCTGCAGCCGGGACACGGGCCCCCTGTTCCGCTGCTCGTTCCCTACAGGGCTCCTCCCCCGAGCTGCAGGACGGGGGTCTCCCGCTCTTCCTCCCGGCGGCCAAGGAGCCTCCCCGATGCGGGCTGTGGGCCCGGGAGTCCCGGCCAGGCGGTCAGGACAAGCTGAGTCATGTGCTCCTGTGTCCGGCCATCACGGGCCTTCCCTGGTGTGATGAGTCTGCTCAGAGTGCCCTCGGGGCTCGTGCGAGGCCGGGAGCGGACGGCGCCCCTTGCTGGAGGGGGCGTGGCCGTGGGGATGTCGCTGGGACATGTCTTCCTCCAGGCCAGACACTCATCAAGGAGACTCCAGGCATCTGCCCTCGGAGCCTGCGTCTCCTTGTGTCTACAACGTGGGCTAAGGGTGGGTGTGAGATTAGGACGCCTGCCACGCACCCAGCACCTCGAGGGTCCTGACGAAGCAAAACCCGGGAGAGAAAGGCACTGCCCCCCGGCCCCCCCAAACTCACGTCATTGAAATGCTTCGTGGTTTTCATGATGTAAGGGGTCCTTTCGTTCTTCTCAAGTTTCATCCAGCCTTGTCCAAAGAACTCCCTGCGGGAAGTAAGGAAACCCAGGGCCGATGAGCTTTGCCTTGCTCCGTTCTTTGCCTCGATTTCTCTGCTTTTTGAAAGGCCTTCGCTTCTCAGAGAGGAGCTTCCTGCAGAGCCCCAGAGAGGAAGGGACCCTGGGCTGGCGTCTAGCTCTGCCTGACGTGGCTCAGGGCTCCGCGGCCTCATCTGTGCAATGGGACCGTGAGCACACTTCCCCACGGGGCTGCTGCCAGGCCAAGAGACTGTGTGGGAAGGCCCAGCATCTACCGTGGAGTGCAGAGTCGGGGCAGGTCCCGTCCTGGAGCTCCTGCCTCACGGCGTGGGTTCCCATGTCAGACTCACCGTGCAGAGGCTGGTCTGCACACTAGGGACAGAGAGTAAGGAGCCCGCGGTCTGCAGACGAGGGACGGAGGGTCAGGAACCCGCAGTCTGCAGACGAGGGACGGAGGGTCAGGAGCCCGCAAGCCAAGCCAGCTGAGCGTTCTGGTGAGGACCACCACATGGGAAGGCCACAGACCGTCTGAGCCTCCCCGGGGAAGCTCTGCATTTGGCAGGGACAGTGAGGGGACCCCGGCAGCGTGCTGTGGGCAGGAGGGGACTGAACTGTGTTTGAAAAGATTCCCTGCTTCTCCTCCCACAGGAGCCCATCAGGAACAACCAGGCTTCACCGGGAGACGTGGCAGGTGTCTGAAATGCCGCCACCCTCTACCCGGTGACGGCCGTCGGGAGTTTCTGGAAAGCAGAGACCCAAAGCCCTACAGTGGTTCAGAGCCTCAGATCCGGAGATTCCAGCTTTGGAAAACTATTCTTGGACGGTTGTCAGAAACTCACAGAAACACTTCGTTGCAAGGAGGTCTCCCTGAGCTTTAGATACAAATGTGAGAACTGAAAACAGCCCCGTGGCTTCGCGCACTGTTGGGGAATCCCGTGCACTTATTACGGTGCTGTTAGCGAGCGCCAGTGGCACGCTGTCGGCCGGGGAAGGGGGGAGGCGTGAACTCATCTAAAGAGTGTAATTACAAGGAGCCGCTGGGGGTGACTGACGGTAGCCCACCGGAGTACGTGATGCCAGGCCTCGGGGCTTCTTCAAGATCAGAGCTGCCCCGCCCTCTGCACCTGGGGCGCACGGGCGTGCACGCTCACGCACGCGTGTGTACACACTCTCACACACGCGTGTGCATATATGCTCCTTCGTCCACACATACCCTCCTCTAGAGCTCTGGAGCAGGAGCGCTGAGCTGGAGGTGCTTCTGGAAGAGCGTGTGTGTCTGCGTGGGCGCGTGCGTGCAGAACTTGGGGCCAGGGGAGAGGACCCTCCTGCACCCCGCGAACGCACACACTTCTGCTCCCCTGCCGAGAAGGCACGTGGCTCTGCAAGTCCAGTGCGTGGGTCCGCGGAGGCACCGAGGCCGCTGCAGGGGGCAAGGGGGAGGGCCCGGCACCCGCGCCCACTCACTCGTAAGGGATCTTCTTGAAGACCAGGTGGTCCAGCAGGGTCAGCTGCTCCGCGATCTCCAGGGCCGAGTGGTTTTCGAAGGGCTCTGCCTTCACGCCTTCCGCCTGAGGGGAGCGAGTCCTGGGTTAGGCCCTCCCGGGTTTCTGGCCGCGTCTCTGATGTAATCTTGGCCTGGGTTCTGGTGAGCGGGTGAGGGAAGGGGACGGCGGGAGCCAGGAGCCTCGTCCGCTGGGCCCGGAGCGTGTGCAGACCTGCGCTCCGTGAGTCAGTGCTCACGCGGCATGGAGGCTACCTCGTCCCAGCCAGGACCGAGACCGCAGAGGCTTCCAGAGGACCATGACTGGCTCACGTCACTCGGCAGGAAGTGGGCCAACTGGGCCTGGAGCCCCGGCTGTGACTCCCAGGCTCCCAGTGACCTGTCGCCTCCCCTCGGGCTCTGTCTGGACCCATAGCTGTCTCTATAACATCTCCTTTGAAAACTCATTAGTGGGTGTGGACTCAAGGTGTGATTACCTCCCGGGGTGCCCAGAAGAGGGCTGTCTGGCCTTCGTTTTGGGGGTCCCATGTTTCTGGCCCCCAGGGACACCGTGGGCACCACCTTTACGGGTGTCCACCTCCTGGCCCCCCCTTGGGAAACACTTGCCAGGGGACCAAGGTCCCGGTGGCAGGGATTTGATCAAAGGTGGACATGGAGAGGCTGGTGTCCCTGCCCCAGAGGCCCCATGTCGGATGTGGGAGGGGACAGAGGGCGCTGGAGAAGACAGTGGAAAGAGCACCAGGGCTGGCCTTGGCAGTGGCCTGTGTCCATGAGGGAGGGGTCAAGAACGAGACTCACCCCGATCTCCAACTAGGCCACATGGGACAGAGGGGCCAGCTACACTGCCCAGAGGCCCCAGGGACTGGGCCGAGCCCCCAAAGCTGCACTGCTCACAAGGGAACAGGGCCCACCCCATATCAAGGGGGCAAGCCCTCCTGCCAGACTGTCTGCCTGCCTCCCTCCCCCCTCCCTCAGCGAATAGTCACTGAGGGTCCTTGCTGGACACTGGACACAGAAGGACCAGAAAACCCAGTCCTGGGCTTCAGGGAGCTCCTGCCACAGGCCGGGGCGGGGACGGAATGCAGGAAAACAGGGAGGGTACCCACGCGGTCCCCCTGGCATGATGACCCCAAGCCAGAAGCCTGATGCAGCAGCGTGGGGCACGATGCCATCAGGGCACGACCAGTGGGGACACGGGGACAGGAGAAGCAGGTGCCACCAGGACACCAGATTTTGGGGTAAGGACCCTCCCGGAGGCCTAGGATGGCTGAAATGTCAGGCCTGAGGGCCTGTGGCTGGCCTAGGCCGGGGACGGGCCCGTGGGGGTCGGCCGCAAGAAGGTGTGCTGGGCAGGAGCAGCGGGCGGCTCACCCTGCGCCCTCTCGGTCACCCAGCAGACAAGGGGCCCTGGAGGAGAGGCCGGAGGCACCGCTCCCCCACCTGCCATGGGGCTGTCAGTGTCCCCGCAAGCAGCCCTTAGGCTCTCTGGTGAGGCCGCTGGGGCCTCCTCCACACAGGAAGTGCCCCCACAGGCTCTCCGGGAACAAGTCAGGGCCGGAGGGCAGCTCAGCGCTGCTTTGTTCGGCAAGAGCCTCAGGATGTTTGCCAGGGAACAAGGGGCTCTCTGGCTCTTGAGGGCTCAACATTCCGGTTGGTCCCTGTTGGGAAACTGCTCCCCTGCGGGGAGGCGCCAGGAAGGAGCCCGGTCTCCCAGGGCTCAGCCAGCGTCCCCGCCCCAGGGGTCAGTGTGGTGTCTGTGCAGGAACAGCTCTCCTGCCCCAGGGCCCAGCCTCAGTGCCTCGCTCAGGAGCCAGGCTGTGGGCCCGCTGCAGGCAGGTGTTGCCCCGTGGGGGCCTCGCCCATGCCCAGGCCCCGGAGAGCCGGCCCCGGGAGCCGGGACGGGAGGGGAGCTGTGGGCCCAGGACCCGGCATCCTCAGTCCTCACACTGGGTATGGCAGCGACTGGAGGTCGATTAGCCAGTTTGGGAAGTGAGCCAGCATGGGGTGCGGGGAGGTCAAAACCAGTCTGCCGCGAGCTTCACTGGCCGCCGTGGTGGCGGGGGCCCAGGACTCTGGGGTGGCTGTGGTGCCATGCTGGGGGGCACATCCCTGCCTTGGAGGAGGAAGCGGGCCCAGCCAGGCCCTGGGACCACACATCACTCCTTTCCACATGTGAAACGCCACCATGAGCTCGTATTCCTCGTGGCAAGCCCAGCGCTCCCCGGGGCACCCTCATTTCTGGGCGGGTGGCCAGCAGCACCCCGACTCCTCCGACTGAGGCAGCGTGGTGTGTGGACCGAGCTCTTGCTCTGGAGTTGGGACTGAGCCGAGCGCGAACTCCAGCTCTGACGCGACCCTGGGTGGGGATGTCACCTCCCCAGACCCCTGCTGCTTCATCTTGAACGCGGGGATGGTGGTGTAGACTTGCTGTTGATGAGAGCCTGGCAGGGGTCTGCGTGCAGGGGCCCATCAACCACAGCCAGGGCCCCGGACCACGCGGGAGCAGAGAACACGGCGTGGGGCCAGGGGCAGTGGCAGTGAGCAGAGGATGGGGAGAAGAGGGGGAGAGTTGTGACGGGTTGATTTTCCTCCCTCCAAAAAAGTTGTGCTGAAGTCCTCCCTGGTACCTGGGAACGTCCCCCGACTTGGAAATAGGGTCTTTGCAGATGCGCCCGGGTAAGAGGAGGTCATCAGGCTGGGTCCCAATCCAATAGGACTGTTGTCTTTACAAGAGAAGGGAGCTTGGGCACCGGGACAGACATGCTCCGGGAAGGTGATGCAAAGACACGCAGGGGTGAGGACGGCCTGGAGCGAGGAGGTGGGGATCGGAGGCTCACGGCCATATGCCAAGGGCCGCCCAGAGCTCCGGGAAGCTGGAAGAGGCAGGAAGGCCCCTCCCCTGGAGTGTCCTCCACCAACACCTCGCTTTTGACTCCTGTCCTCTGGAACTGCGAGAGGACGCATTGCTGCTGTGAGTCATGGCGCTCTGTTCCGGGCGCCCCGGGGAACCCGTGCGGGAGGGGACCGCATGGCCAGCGGCAGCCCGGCTCACCATCTGCGTGATCTCCTCCAGCGTGATCTGGTTGTCGCCCGGGTCCTCCTGGGTCAGAGTCCTAGGGGACGAGAAGGCTCGATGAGCCCCGTGCAGCCCGTACTCCGCCTCACCTCCGCCCCCCCCACCCCCCCCATGCAGGGCCCGGTAGGCTGCCCGCCTCTGTGCTGAGCTTTCCCGTGCCGGAGCCCACTGCCTGTTTCTTTGTCACGGACGACTCCCTGATGGCCTGACCTTCAGGATTCCACTCCCTGACCCTCCTGGCTGGGTGAGGCCTCTCCTGGGGCTCCCTCAGCCCCGGTCTCCTGGTGTTGGGAAGGCTGTGTGCACACCTGGCCCCTGCTACCTGGGGGCTAGGGGCCCCTGCGACCTGGCGGCTGGGAGCTCCTAGGGCAGGCTGATGTCTGATCTGTCCACCCCCGTGGCTCGGACACCAGCACAGGGTGGGCCCGTGGCCAGTGCACGTGGAATGACAGGAGGAACACGGGGAAGGAACCCCAGGCCTGGGGGCAGAGTGGGCAGGAGAGCTGTGGAGCCTTCCAGAGGGAGGAACAGAGGAGGTGGGAGGCCCAAAGGTGGCCTGTGTGGGGAGGAAGGAGGCGGCCAGGGAGCACGGAGTGGGCAGCGGGCCGCGGTGGGCAGTGAGGGTGGACCCTGAGTCGGGCCACATGGCCCAGCCCCCACTGTGATAGCATGGTGACCGTTGAGGGAGGAGGAGATCGGGGGCCCGTGGGGCCTCGGCGGACAGACTCGGACCAACCAGACGTTTTTAGGTAACCTGACGGCCAGGTGATAGTCATAGAGAAAGCGTCCTGCCCCAGGTGCCACAGTTGGCCGTGGCGCGGGCGCCATTCCAAGCAGGGTCGCCCGAGCCAGCCTGCTGTCTTCGTGGCACCGGAGGCAGAGTCCTGCACAATGAAGGTGAGAGGGGCCTGGAAGGGCCGGTGGGACTCTGAGCCCGAGGGACTGACAGGGTCCGTGACGAGGGCCCAGGAAAGCAAAGTGCACAGTGTGGGCGGAGGGAGGCTGGAGACTCAGGCCGTGGACAGGAAGTGGCTGCAAGTCTGGGTCGGAGAGAGCGCCCGGGGACAGGGGGGCTAGAAGCCGGACCCGGAGCCCCGACAGCGGGGCAGGGCTGGGGGGCGCAGTCCAGGTCAGCCAGATGACAGCAGCGAGAGGACAGCGGGTCTGTGCCGACACCCACCCCCTGGGCTGCAGAAGCCTCAGCGTGACCTCACCCCTGCCTCACCCCGCCCTTGGAGTGAGTGTCGCTCACTCGTTTTATGGGGGAGAAAAAGAAGGCTGAGGGAGGGGACCTGCCCAAGGTCACGCAGTGAGTCACTCACTGAACCAGCTCCTGACCCCTGACCTCAGCCCTGACCCTGCCGTCCGCACCGGAGGAAGACGGACGAGTTTGGGGATGAACAATGTAACTCGTTTCAGACCCGCAGCCGCCCCCGGGCGCCCGCAGACAGGAGGGCGCCAGCCCGTCAGCACAGCTCTCGGCGGGGGCGCGAACCCTCCTTATCGGGCCGAGTGCTGGTGCAGCCCCCGGTGCCACGTGGCTTGTGACCGAGGAGCTGAACTCTAAATTGCCTCAAGGACGTTAAGGTCGGAGGGGAGGAAGGACACACGGACCGCCTGCTCGGGGGTCCATCTGCAGAAGCGGGGTGCGCGCCCCCCTCCCCCAGCGGCTCAGGGCTCCTCCCCCCGCACACCTGCCTGAGGCCAGCCTGCCTGGAAGGGCCCTCCATGGCTCCCTGCCCGTGGCCGGCCGTGGGGGGGCAGAGCCTGGGCCCCCGCGCAGCAGGCCGTGCTCAGCCGGGCCGGAATGTCCATACCTGATGATGTTGGCCGCGGCCTTCCTCTCCTGGGTCAGCAGCTCGGGGTCGTGCATGACCTCCTCCAGGAAGCTGATCACTTTGCATCTGAGCTCGTCATTGGTCTCAAAGTCCTGTGCGGGAAGACGCGGCGGCGGCTCTGGACCCTGTACTCAGGCCCGCCGGCGCCGGCCTCTGGCCAGCCACACGCGCAGGGCTGCCTGCCAGTCTTCCTTCGCCCTGGCCGTGCGGGGCGGGGGGGGGGGGCACCAGGGGAGCCTAGAGACCCTTAGGTGTAAAACTCCAGGCAAGACCAAGGGTCACCCCTTGGCCGGCTGTGCCCCAAGGCCAGGACCCTGGGGGTACGGATCTACTTGGCTCCCTGCTGCAGAGGTGGAGGGACGCAGGCCCCGGGGCCCTGGAGTGTCCCTGGTGCCCTCCCAGGCGGGGTACCGGAGCGGCCCCTTGTCAGGGTGCTGGACGGCTCACCTGGGCTCCCTCCCTCCCGCTGCCCCCGAGGCCGTCCTGCTCACAGTCCCGGCAGTGGGTCTCAGAGGGCAGTGGCTCCTGGGGGCCAGTGCCAGGGGGCCTCCCATGCACCTGAGAGTGTTTGGAGACCCAGTGGCGGAGGACGTTCAGGACGCGGTTGGTGGCCGCTCGGCGGATCACGAACTCCTTGTCCCCGTTCCTCTGGTCAGGGGGAAACCCTGCTGGCACAGGGACAGAGGGTACGGGAGGACTAGAAACGGGGCTCAGCGCTCGTCTGGACTCAAGCCCCAGGCCTGGGTAAGCTGGGCCGCTGCCATGACTGGCGGGTGGGCGGCTGCCGCTGGGGGTCAGTGCTGGCCAAGGTCCGGAGCAGCAAGCCCTGAACACCGGGGGGCGGGGGGAACAGTTCCCGGGGCTGGGGCGGCTGGCCTGCAGCTGGGCTGAGCCCGTGGAGGGGCGGACCCCCTCCCGCATACCTGCGCTGGCCAGGGACAGCCTCCGGTACTTCTCCTTGTTCGGGGTGCCCTCGTTGGCTCCCGCCGTGGCTATGGCAAAGGCCGAGGCCGCTGACAGGGCACTGCGTGTGTTGTCCAGTTCCCGACACGAAGTCATGACGACCCCGTTATTGTAGGAAAAGAGGGGGAACTCTGTGGAAGGGACGGAACCAACCCTCAGCCTTCCCTGGCGCAGCCCTCGCTGTTAGGAAACCAGGGGTCCCCACAATGGAGCAGCCTGAAGACGGGCAGCCGGTCTTCACTGCCCCTGGGGCTTAGCAGGCGGAAGTGGGGGGCGTGCCACCCCCAGGGCGGTCTCGGGTAGGGAACCCCCCGCCCCGCCCGCCGCCTTCTCCGCGGAGCTGTCCCCAGTCTGCTGGAAGTCCCCAGCCAGTGCCCCATCCAGCTCTGCTGTTCCTTCCCCCTGGGGCTCAGCCGGCCTGGGCTGCTTGGGGACAGCGTCGTGAGCCTCCTTACGCTCTCAGCCTGTTTGGGATGAACACATAACCCGTCCAGCACCTGACACCAGTAATTCACGCTGTCGGGCTCACGGGCGTGGTGGGGTGGCGCGAGGCCCGTGGAGCGGTGCCGCCTCGGGTGCGTTCATTACCCTCTCTGAGCCTCTGCGCCGCTGGGCGGTAGGAACATTAACACCTACTCTGAGCGGCGAAGTCACAGTCAGAGGAGGGAACGCAGCCTCAAGTACGCGGCGTTGCGCGAAACGCTACGTGCACCGTGGAAAGTCGGTGCCGAATGACGTGTGATTTCTAGCGGTACAAGCCGTAGACCCTGACTCCGGAGCCCTGTCACGTCATCTTTCAGTCTCGGGGCAGCAATCCCTACTCAGGACAAAGTCACGGTACTTATGCTGCAGGGAGCAAGTGATTTATTTCGAAACCTCCAGGCTCAGTCCTGACGCTTGCGCTGTGCTGGGGCTGAGCCGTGGCTGTGGGTCCACGGCCGGGCCACTCTGGTCTTATGGGGTCTCCCGGGAGGCCGGGACAGCTGGGGAGTCCGTGGGCTGGAGGCAGGAGGGGCCGCCCTGGGAGGTGAGGCGGAGCAAGGGCTTGCGTGGGGAGTACCGCGTGGGGACCCGAGACCCTCGGGGTCAGGAGTCAGGCGTGGGCGGGGGCTGTCACCACCTGCCAGGGTCTCCTCCCTCGTTCCGTAACTGGGAACCACCTGGCCGCTCCACAGGGCTGCCCGACCGTGAAAGGACCCGGCCCAGGGCTTGGCAAACCCCTGAACCCGGGTGTCCGGGAACGACACCACACCCCCGTCGGCCCCTCCTGCGTCAGCCGCACCCCCTGGTCCGGAGTCGGGGTGACTGTGCTGGGGAGCAGCGGCCAGTGCTCGAGCCCCGCCGTCGCCCTGTGGGCTGTGACGCACGGTGGTGGCCCTGCACGCGGGCTCCCTCGTCCCCCCGCCTGCACTCAGCCAGACACCGCCCCACCCCGGCCCTAGGCATCCTCCCGGAATCCTTCTGGAACTCCCGAGTGCTGAGCTGCACCTGAGGAATTTTTGCTTTTGACCGACTTTGGCGTCGTTGGTGATTTGGTGGGTGACGCCTCAGTGTCCCCGTCGTCACTCTGGTTTTGGTCGTTATCGGACTCCTCCTTCACGGAGACTTCTGAGCCTGGGGGAGAGAAGAAATAATGTCACGTGTCTTCAATAGTCGTTAGTTGAGAAAATCAGGCCTGTAATCGGCCGAAGCAGAACAGAGCGGGTTTGGGATTTGCCGGCTGAAAGAAGCGTGACAGCTTTATCTGCCGAGGGAGCTGTCGGAGCCTTTCTTGTGCCCACGGGGGCCGTTGAGTCTCCGCGATGGCTCTTTTCTCCCTGGGCTTCGCAGACCCTCACGGGCCCCGCTGGGGACCTTGTTAGGATGCGGGTGCTGACTCAGGGGTCTGGAGCAGGGCTGCACGTCCCTAAGGCGCCCCCAGGGGATGCCCGCGTGGCTGGTCACAGACCACACTCTTGAGCGGCAAGTTGTGGTGCCCTGTGACGCCCCGCGTGCGTGTGTGTGCATGTCTCTGTGTGCTTGGGTGTGCGCGTGAATGTGAGTGCATTCACGCATGTGTGTGCACATGGTTGTGTGTACATGTGTGTCTGTGCGTGTCCAAGAGTGCATTGTGCATGTGTCTGCGTGCACGTCTGTGTGTGCACCCGTGTGCATGCGTGTGCAGGTGTGTGCGTGTGCCCGTGTGCGCACCTGTGTGAGCGTGCACGTACGTGAAGCATCCTAGCTAGGGTGGCTATCTGCACCACGTTCCCCGGGGGGTCCTGCTTTGCGCCTGCGGTCCTGCACTTCCGGTCACTATCCAGGTGTCCTGGCTGCGGCAGTAACTTACAGTCTCCCTAACCTTGGGAGACTCACGGTTTACACACTTCAGAGAAAAGTGATGAATTCTATTAGAAGTGAGATCTTGGGGGCGCCTGGGTGGCTCAGTAGTTAAGCGTCTGCCTTCGGCTCAGGGCGTGATCCTGGCCGTTGTGGGATCGAGCCCCACATCAGGCTTCTCCACTAGGAGGCTGCTTCTTCCTCTCCCACTCCCCCTGCTTGTGTTCCCTCTCTCGCTGGCTGTCTCGGTCTCTGTCGAATAAATAAAATCTTAAAAAAAAAAAAAAAAAAGAAGTGAGATCTTGGGGCGCCTGGGTGGCGCAGTCTAAGCGTCTGCCTTCGGCTCAGGGCGTGATCCCGGCGTTCTGGGATCGAGCCCTGCATCAGGCTCCTCCACTAGGAGCCTGCTTCTGCCTCTCCCACTCCCCCTGCTTGTGTTCCCTCTCTTACTGGCTGTCTCTCTCTCTCTGTCGAATAAATAAATAAAATCTTAAAAAAAAAAAAAAAGAAATGAGATCTTGGTCAAAAACTCTTAACCTATCTGGGCCTCAGTTTCCCCAGCTGGAAAGCAAGTGAAATTACACGTGACCGTTTTGAGACCCAGACAGGCCTTCTCTTTAGAAACGCACGTCTGCGTGCACACGCCATTTGGCGCACAATCAGACAGGTTCAGGGGCCCCTCGATCGCGGGTCGAGGAGCCCGTTATGAGATCACTTTTCAGGACTGAGTCGTGTTAAATTTCGGAATGTGACAGGCCTGGATCCGCTGCGCGTTTGGTCAGATGGTTACCCGTCCTTTGCCCCTACAGGCTGGCATCTGGGGCCCTCCTGGTTACAGACGCTCAGGCGTTACTGTATGTGTCACGGCTAGATGTCGCTGGTGACATTGGTCCCTGGGCTTCCCTCCCCTCCTCCTGACACAGAGGAGACATCCTGACCATCTTCAACGTCTTTCTCAAAGGCTCTTCCTCAAGGCCTGGGGTTCCAACCAGCCCAGGTGTGTGTGTGTGTGTGGGTGTGTGCGCGCGCACGTATGCTGACCGAGGACTGCGCCCGGGGCACCAAGGACGTGTCCGGAGCTGAACTAAGGCAGAGAACCAGGGGCGCCTGGGTGGCACAGCGGTTAAGCGTCTGCCTTCGGCTCAGGGCGTGATCCCGGCGTTATGGGATCGAGCCCCACATCAGGCTTCTCTGCTATGAGCCTGCTTCCTCCTCTCCCACTCCCCCTGCTTGTGTTCCCTCTCTCGCTGGCTGTCTCTATCTCTATCAAATAAATAAAATAAAAAAATTAAAAAAAAAAAAGGCAGAGAACCAGACCGACCATCCAAGGAGGTGCCCTTCCAGAATGGTCAGGAGGGCTCTGAGAGTAGGGAGCTGGCGGCCTGTCCCTCCTGGTCTCTCTGCTGTCCCCACACCCGCTGTTCCAGCTGCACCGAGCCGCACGCAGTGTCTGAACACACAACGCTCTTCCTTGCTTTGGTCTTGCCCGCTCCGATGTGCTCCCCTCCTTCCGGTGAATTCTGGGCCCTCCAGAAAGCCTTCTCTGACTCTGCAGACAGCGTCCCCAGCCCACCCCCCAGGGCCCCTCGAATTCCCTTGAACACAGCGCACCAGACGTCCCCGTGGACGTGTGTGGTCCTGTTCCTCGGCCGCACCGTGAACCCCGGGGTGCGGGAGCTAGGTCTGCTGACCTCTTCTGTCCCGGGACCCACCCCACAGACGGACAGACGGACAGGGGACGCAGGACGAAGCTGCAACGTCAGGCGTCCTGACCACGGCGCCGCTCGTCGGACGCCCTGCGGGTCTCTGCCTCCCTCTCTGCAGGAGGGGCTCACTCGTGTGTGGCCACCCCCCTCTGGCGGGGACCCCCAAGCCCCTCCTGCCCTGGGGGAGCCCGGCGGGGCCGGGGGCCGAAGGGCTGGCTCGGCCCGTGTGTCCACTCACTCTGTTTGCTGAGAGCCGCGAGCTCTTCGGGCTTCTCCGCGGCCGTGTCGCCCTCGTCCGGAATCTTGTTGGTGAAGCTGCCAGACACGTAGAGCTTGCTGGTGTCCAGCGTGGCCTTGCCGAAGGGCGACACGGCCGAGTACAGGCTGGTGTAGCCGTTGGAGCTGCAGCCGAGGGCGGCCAAGTCCAGCGCCTTGCCGCCCGTGATGATGGGGATGTTCAGGGACAGCTTCCGCCGGCGGCTGGGGGACGACGTCTTGGTGATGGACAGGGGCGGCGGTGAGGAGAACTTGCGGGTGGCGCGTGGGGACTTGGGAGGCTCACCGTACAGAAGCTTGGTGTTCTGGCCGCTGGCAAACAGGAGCTCCAGCGACCTGCGGGGCGGACGGGGGACGGAGACCAAGGGTCAGCGTGGGCCCGGCTGCCTTCCCAGGCCCGGGGACCCCTGTCTCTGGGGGGCTCCGGGGGCAGCAGGACACAGGGGGGCCCGTCCACCTCGGGACCCACACCCACCCGGCGCCGCTTGGCTGAGCGCACTGTGCGGAGCTGCCCAGAGATGCTGAGATCGCAGAGCAGACCCCGAGGCGCAGTGATCTCAAGGGGCCCGAAGGTACGGACAGACAGGCACTCCCGGGCGGGGGACAACCTCATCATTTCAGGGACAATAAACCAGTGGTTCCACTTCCAGTGCCGGTTCCAAAGGCCAGACCGACCCGGCGCACGCTCTTGAGTCGTGTTTATAGGATTTAAACCTCTCTGAGCACCCACACCCAGGATCAAGGGGAGCGGGGACTCGAGGACACAGCCCCCGTTGGCCTCGTGACCTCACTCAGCTCAGACCTGGGCTCTGCCAGCTCAGGACAGCTCTGCCCCAGATTCTGTGCTGAGTTCTGCACCATGCGAGCCCCTCCATCAACAGGCATGCACCCTTAGCCCAACACTTCCCAAAGGTTGTTTTTGGGGGGATGCAGGTTTGGGAAACATCTCTGGTGTTTTTGCTACGTGTTGCAAGGAAAACCCTTCCTTTCCCACTCCGGCCGGTCGTCCCACTTTGGCTCGATGCCCCAAGCAGCGAAGCCAGTTTCAAGCGGCACACCTGGGACCCCAGCACCTGGGCCGGTCCTCTCAGCAGGCGCATGTGAGTGGACACAGGCAGGGGGCGGTGTGGTGACGTGGCCCGTGGCCAGAGGTCGCACGTGCTCAAGTGTCCCATCCTGTGGTCCAGGCGGGGACGTGGGCTTCCAGGCCAGCAGCAGGCTCTCGTGCACCAGGGCCTGATGTCCCCCACGTGCTCTGACCTCCCCCCGCACAGGTCCTGAGTGTGTTTACAGATGGGGAGGCTGAGTCTCAGAGACAGGACACCTCCCGGCTCCAAACTCCGAGTCCTCTGCCCCCCCACCCGGGGCTCAACCAGCCAGGGGGCAAGCCTGGGGCAGGGAGCGGAACGTGGGGTCTCCCAGCAATCCTGGTCGTGCCCCTGGCTCTGCATGTCGGGGGCCACCCCTCAGGGCCAGGCTGGCAGCGAGTGACACGCACATAATAATACATATAATCGTTCACACGTGTGCAACGTGTCTGTTCTGTGTTCTGCGCGGGGCAGACCTCTGGGCCCCCAGGAAGTTCTCCTTAGTTTGCATGTGGGAACCCAGCCCGGCTGGGGTGGTTTGTCCAGCTTTCTCGGGTTGGGAAGGTTCCAGAAGTTCAGAGCAGAGAGATAAGACCTGGTCTGCCCTGATGAGGCCAGAGCAGGAAGACGGTGAGCGCTGGTGTGTGCAGCCCGAGGGACCGGGGCACGGGGCAGCGCTGAGGGCAGCTGGCTGCGCCGGCCGCAGAGGTGGGGAGGGGGAGGGGTGGTTAGAGCTGCAGGCCTCCTGACCCTCCTCACGGCCTGGGCTCTCAGTTTGGAGCAGCTTGGCCTCCCAGTGGCCCTGGGAAGCAGGAGGGACACAGCAGCTCTTCTCCAGGTAGCCCCAGAGCTGGGGCTCGGGCCCAAGTCCCACCCAGGGGGTGCGGGGCATTCAGCGGGGCTCTGAGGCTCAGGATAGGCCGGCCCATCCAACACTGAGGTCTGGGCAGAAAAGGAAGTCACCTGCTGGTCCCTCCCATTTCCTGATGAGTCCCCCCAGAGCAGTGAGGTCCCTCGGGGGCCTGGATCCGGTCCCTGAACTTGGCCAACCACAGGGCAGCCCTCGTGTCGCGGCCTCGCTGTCCTGGTGCTGAACGGGGATTGCTAGCTGCCTTCTCCATGCGTCTCAGCTGGGCTGCAGGCCCACGTGGGATCACTCCCGCACGGCCTCGCTCCGTGCCGGCCTCGCCTGGGTAACTACCAGGTGAGACGGGGTAAAAGGCTTCTGTTGGGTGCCCGGCCGTTGGACTGACGCTGTGGTTCTGAGGCCGGCTCTCGGGGCTGGCCCCAGGCCTCCACCAGGCTAGCCCTGACCCTGTGATGTGGGCTGTGCCTGCCCTTAGAGTTCTCACCTGGCAGGGACCCAGGGCTCGCGGTGACCCACCGGGCCCCTCGAGGCTTGGCCAGAGCTGGGGGTGGGCGGTTGAACAGCAGTTGGAGCAGGGCAGCAAGGAGGACAGGAGGAAAAGGAGAGTGAGGGCCACCCTGCCCGCTACACCGACTCACAGACGGGCCCGCGAGTGCACATGACCACCCAGGGCCCTGGCTCAGGCCCCCATCAGCCCCAGACTTCTGGGGCCCGGGGGCGAGCCTCCGGGCCTCTCCGGATCCCGGCTGGCCCAAAGGCAGGGCTGTGCTGTGGCGCTGGGGTGGAAGGGTGGCCTTGACGTAAGGCCAAGGCGGCCTGCCTTCCACACGCCGCACCAGCCCGCGTGTGCCCAACGGGGCTCCCTCTCTCCACAGCAAGGTGGGGTCCCGGCAGGGAAGGGCTGAGGCTCTCTGCCTCTCTCCGTGTCTTCCACCCCTCCCCCCGTCATTCCTCCCTCTCCCCTTCTTTCTGAAATGGGAAGGGGGGAAGCTCTGTGCTTCGGGGAGAGCCGCGTGCACCCTCGAGACGCCGCCCCACCCCAAGAGCCCGCGGGCAGAGGGGCAGACAGCGGGGCCTGGGCCGGTCAGCCCTCCCGGCCCCCGTGCAGAGCGCTGGCTGGTTCCTGGGGCGCCCACATCACCCCCGCCCCCGCCTCAGGTCGCAGGCTCTGCAGCCACCTGAACCCCGAGCTCGGCTTCCCTCCCGGCCTGGAAGGCCCGGGGCCGTCGGGAGGGGGAGGCTCTGCCCACCTGGCGGGGATGGCGCTGATGGGCTTCCTGTAGATGGTGATGAGCTTGTCCAGCACCACGACGGCCGTGGTGAAGACGCGGTAGGAGTGCAGGAAGGTGTTGAGGAAGTCGATGCTGAGGAAGCGCAGGTCCGTCAGCCGCTCGAGCAGCCGCCCCACGCTGGCGTAGCGGATCTGCAGCACTTTGCAGGAGTTCATGGTCTTGCTGAAGCGGATGTCCACGTCGTCGCAGTACAAGGAGGCGTCGGACCTGCGGAGGGAGGGAGGGCCACGGGGAGACGGGGTCTGGACCCGCGAGTCCACGACCGTCTCCTGAGCCGTCGCAGTCTCCCCGACGCGCCACAGCCGCGGATGGGCGGACGGGCGGGAGGACGGGCTGCCGGAGGACTGGCTGGCCTACTTGGGGGACAAGCAAAGCGCGGGAGGGCGACACGGAGCAAGAACGGGACGCGGGTTCTAGCTCCTGGCAACAGCCCACGTACGCGACGTAAAACTCCTAGAAATTCTGGACAGAACTTAACAAACTTACAAGTAACGTGTTGCTGAGATCACAAGAGGGGGGTCAGTCCGCACACGTTCAGGGCACCTCTGTTCGTAACCGCCCCGAAGTGGAGGCCGCCCGGGGCCCGCCCGCGGCCGAGAGAACAGCCAGGCGGGGTGTGTCCACGTGGGGAGGGTCGCTCGGCTGGAGAGGGCACGGCGCACGGGGAAGGGCCCAGCGCCGCGGGTCTCGAGGACACACCAAGCGAGCGAATCCAGGAGCAAAGTCCGCATGCCGTATGTCTTCATTCTCATGAAATGTCCCAAACGGCCAAGTCCACCGACACAGACAGCAGGCGCCGGCCGCCAGGGGATGAGGCACTGACCGCTGACACACGTGGGCGTTTGGGATGATGGAAACTTCCGCAATCAGGCGGCGGTGAGGTTTGCCCAACACACTGACGCGCTGAAATCCCGAACTGCACACTAAAACGCTGAGTTTTATGCTACAGGAATTACACCTCAGGAAAAACCGAGCAGAGGCTAAAAAGCCGTAAGGGAAATTGCTAGTGGCCAAAAATGAAGAGGAATTTGGAAACCAGTTGATGCTTTCTGGGTCTTTGGGGCATTGGCTGCTGGATACGGAGCCCCTCGGGTTTCCATAAGGAACGGCAGGGCTCCGCGCCCGATGGGGGGAGGGTGTTGGAGTGAGACCCCCACAGACGGCTGAGGCCCTGGACAGTGGCCTCGAAAAAATCTACCCACTGGGAGAGGGAGACGGTGAGCGTCCTGGTTTAGCCCCGGCTCCGGGGAAGGGAGGACGGGGCACAGAGTCTCCTGAGAACGTGCTATGTGCTCTCTCCGTGGCCTGGAAATACAAACACGTACCACGTCGTGGCCTGGGAGCCCCAACCGCTATGAAGAGGAGTCCCAGGCTGTGGGCCCCCCAGGGCACTGGGCCGCCTGGGCCTGCAAGATCGTCACAGATAAATCCCCCGAAAAATGAGCTCACCAATCAAAATTAAGAGCCATACAAGGATCAAGCCCCCAGGGGCGGCAGTCAGCAGACGGAGCACATCGCTGAGTTATGTCCCTGGAGTCTCGTGTTTTCTGACAATCCGACTATGTTTTCCTACCTGTGATTTCTCCCACTGGCAGCCCACCCACAGCTGTCCTCCCTTCGGCTCAGGATGAAGCCAGCTTGCCACAGCCCTTGCCGAGGAACCTCCAGCCTGGGCGGGGGTGGAGGGGGCTTCCTAGCAGCCCCCGTCCCTTCACCGTGCCGGCCTCCGCAGGGGAGGTCCTGCCTCCCTTGACTCCCCCTCAGCTGCCTGTTGGAGTACGAGGGTGGGTCTTCAGCCAGCAGCAGATGCTGGGCCTCAGGTATCTGACTGAAAGTAAGACCCTCAGGGCTGGGCAGGTGTCCTGGACCGGACCTTCCAGAGTCCCGCACCTTTGGGCAGAGTGATTGCTGCATGGTGTGGGATCCCAGCAGGAGCTACCCGCTTTTCTGGGACCTTCCATGTTGGATATGGTGGGGGGACGTCTCCGTCCTTCCACGCCTGGGCCCCAGCGTGTCCAGCCCTGGCCCGGCATCCTCACCAGGACCGCCGGACCCCTCTGGCAGCTGTTTGCTTCTAGCACCTTCTCTTCGGGCTCCTTCTGCATCTGGACTGCGTCTGGACGGGTAGAGAAGGCTGGACATCCCCCCATCCCCCTTCTCCTCTGTTCCGAACTGGCCGCCACTGTCGGTCACAGGGCCTCTGTCCACTGTGCAACCCCATCCTGGACTTCAGCTCCTGCCAGTAAAACGGGAGACTGCCCCAAAGGGACACCTGTTCCGACGACTCCCTCGCGGGCGGCCGGAAAGAGCGCTGTGGCCGTTAGCAGCGTCTGCCGTGGCTTCGGACCGTGTGCCCGGCCTTTGCCGGCCCTATGGGAACGACGCCAGCAGTCCCGACTGTAAGCTCAGCCCGGCTTCTCTCTTCGCTCTCGTCCACGCTTCTGGACGGGAGCTCCAAGCGCATCCCGCCTCCGGGCGTCGCCGGGCAGCTGGGCTTCCGGGGAGGGCGCGCCACCTCAGGCCACCGTCCTTGAGGCCACACGCTGGGGCCGCTGTAGCGCCCTGGAGCCTGGGGCAGGTGCAGTGAGAGTCCTCAGAGCTCTGCGTAGCTGCGGACCCTCCTCTCGCCCATGCCCACCAGCATCCACGCGCCAGAGCGCCCGACAGGCCGCATCAGGAGGCAGCTCGGGACGTCACGCCTCTTTGTACTGCAAACCCCGAATCAGGACCTTCCTGACTCCGTCTGATGTGGGGACTGTGCCAGGAGCGCGGAGGCTCCTGGCACAGACACAGGGAACGACCCCTGCCCACTGGCCATCCAGACAGGCCTGCAGTGTCCACGCGCTCCCTGTCAGAGCGGCGACCGGGGTTCCTGCTACCGGCCGGTGGAGAGCCTGACTCCTCGCCTGTCATGTTACCCTCCTCTGACTCCTGCCCTGCTCTGCCCCGTCGCTCACGCTGCAGATCGTGTAGGAAATCCCAACCGGGCCGTGCAAAATAGAGGAACCTCCAAGCAGGACAGAGGAGGGAGCCAGCGGCGTGTGGGACACGCGGACACACACGAACTCAGCGAAGCGTACGAGTGCTGAACGTGCAGAGGATGGGAGGACCCGGTGGACACCAAACATTCAGGACACGAGGTGCCCGAGGCACGGGGACACCCCGTGCTCATGCCTGGAGATACCCCATCTGGCCCTTTACCCGCTGCCTGGGGCCAGGCACATCGGCCGGGACGGCTCGGCCAAGACTGCAGGTGTGCGGCCGGCCCAGGGGCTTTCCGCAGGTGGGCCCACCCGGTCAGGCTTCCACGCTGGTCCTCGCAGCCAACCACGGGCGGGGAAGGCTGAGGGGGCCAGTGCCGTGTAACCAAGTGTGACATCCACTCCAGCCGGGGCCGCTGGCCGTCTCAGTCCCCGCTCCTCACGCACGTTCAGAACCGACGCCCTGGACCGTGAATAAGCTCCTTCCTGGGGTCTGTGAGCCTTCTTGTCGCAGGACCTTCGTCTGGGCGAGTGGGTCTGACAGTGAACGGGGAGGCCGGTCACCTCCCACACGACACGTGGCTCTGCGGTCCTGCCGCCCTCGGGGCTAATTACCATCCCCAACGCACACACGTTTTCCTGCCTCTGCACCTTTGTTCACGCTGTTCCCTCCCCCCAGAGCGCCCTTCCCCTCCAGCATCCTCACAGTCGGCTCTGGCGTCCCCTCTCTGGGGCATCCTCCCCACCGTGCCAGGGGCCGACGCCACTCGCCTCTGGGCCCTCTCAGACTCACGAGCGTTTCTCTC
The DNA here is from genome assembly GCF_024610735.1 of Ursus americanus. Classification (NCBI taxonomy): domain Eukaryota; kingdom Metazoa; phylum Chordata; class Mammalia; order Carnivora; family Ursidae; genus Ursus; species Ursus americanus. The sequence goes on from NC_142154.1 coordinate 731,370, forward strand.
ACTAACGGATCAGTGAGGGCAGAGACCAGGCCTGGTTGCTCTGCTCCCCCGGCCCTCGCAGGACGAGGACACCGCGCACAGCCACTCCTGCCTGAGCCTGGGGTTGGCAGGTCCTCACATGGCCACGTCGGTGTGGACGTTCCCTTTCCTCTGTCACTGTCAGAGTCTAGAACTCGCTATTCTTCCTTCACGGGTGACACCTAGCTCACTTTGCCGCCTCCATGTTGCGTCCTGGGCAGAAAGCGAGTGGGCGCCCGCCACACGTTTAACCGTGATTCCACACGGGACTGTAATTTTCTCGTCAGAACAAATCCACCCTGTGCCTCGCAGCATCTGAGAAAGTCAGGGCGCCAGCGCCGCCGAGGGAATTCAGCTGGCTTTGCGCTCCCGCCGCCGGGGCTCAGGCCCGCCCGTCTGCTCGGGAACACGGGCTCGGCCCGCGCCACGGTGCGCAAGGACCGCCTTGGGACGCTGGGCTTCGTTCTGTGAGCCTCCCGAGTGGGTCGTGGGCAGCCTCGTCCCGAACCGCAGGAACAACGCTACCTCTCTGTCCAGGACACAAAACCACAGACGCGGCCTCCTCCTACCCCCACGCAAGACGACAAACCCAGGAGGCCAGTAGGGAGGGGTCATCCTCTCCCACTTACAAGTGAGACATCTGAGCTCAGAAACACCTAGCGGCTCGTCCGCCATCACGCACACAGCCGCAGCCGGGGACCTTCACGGTCAGGCCCTCCTCCCGATCCCGCCAGCGCTGGACGTTCAACTGTGCGCTCACGGAGCCCAACGATACCTCGCTTGGTATCCAACCAACCCTGCCTTGGCTTCCCGGACCCGTCCACACCGTGGGGCCGGGTGTGGCGCCTTCACGCACCGGGCTGAAGAATGCACCTGTCGCTCCCCGAGCGCGCCCTTGAAGCATCATAGGCAGCGGGTCCCCCAGACCCACACCTCCAGGTTCGGGTCCCGGCACCGCCCAGGCTCCGAGGTCAGAGGTCCGGACAGAGGCCGGAGAGCCGCGGGGCCACCCGGATGGGGCAGGAAGGAGGGCGAGGCGGGGGCAGGAGAGCACGTCCGCTGGTGGAGAAGCAGGCCTGGCGCAGCCCTGGAACTCCGACCGCGGGCTCAGCGGATGGCCACCCCCTCCCCCCCGGCCCTTGCGGTCACTCGGACAAACACCGTGGCCCCGGAGCCCGTGTTTATGAAGTGTTCTCATTTTGTAGTTTGGAAAGAAAATAGTTACTAAAATTAACGCATAAAGTTTCATCCTGTTACCATTTAAACAGCCGACCACAAAAATCCACGTTTTAAAAACAACAAAAACGGAGCTGAAGTCCTCATTCAAATACATGTTAACTTAAAGCAAACAAGCACACAGACGCCCCCGAGCCCTGGAGATGGAGCCTGGCGCCTCCGGAAGCCCTGTGGCTGGAGGACCCTGTGCCCTGCTGTGGCCGTGGCCGTCTCCGGGTCGCGAGCCCGCCGGCCGTGACCGTGTCCGTGTCCGGGTCGCGAGCCCACCGGCTGTGGCTGTGGCCATGGCCATCTCCAGGTCGCGAGCCCGCCGGCCATGACCGTGTCCGTGTCCGGGTCGCGAGCCCGCAGCGGTACTTACTTGATCATCTGCGGCACGGTGACCTTGGAGTTCTCCTCAAATGCATTCATCATCAGCCCGTTGCACCGGATGTTATCCACACACTAGAAGCAGAGAGGGGGCCCCAGGGTCAGAGCCGCGGCTGCCACCCGGGGCTCCACCGCAGCTGTGCCCAGGGAAAGCTCGCGGGCCCAGCCTGACACGGGGTCCTCACGTGGGACCGTCGTCCTGGCAAAGGCAGGTGGGCCGCAGCCTCCCGTCACTCCCACCAGAGGCCAGCTCCTACTGCAGCGACCTTTTGCGGACTGGCCTGACCTCCCTGGGCCTTCCTGTCCCTAACTTGGAAGCGGGGATGATGCCAGCCTAGCTGGGCTGTTGGCAACAGGGGCGCCCGCCCTGGGTGCTCTGTTGCTGACCTCTGGGGTCTGGCGTGAAGGGCCAGGTCAGGCCCGCCATGGCCGGCATCAGCCTCCACGCCCCTGCGCACATGGTCCCGCACCCTGGGTTTTCTGCTCAGCCATGGCCATACTCTGGGGCCACAGACGGTTTCCACATTAAAAACCCCGTCTGGGAGAGGCCAGGCTGCCGTCACTAGGGCAACAGATGCCCACGTTTCACTCCACCTCGGAAAAACTCAAAATCCACAGTCTGCTTTGAATAAGAAGTACCCCTAAAATGAAAAGTACACCTTTGGGGGGGTCCTTTTACCTCTCCCCGCCCCCGCCCCCAGCCTTCACATCTTTGCCGCCGGTGCATCTCAGCATCTCCTGGTTTTGAGGACGCGTGTGTCGGGGGAGCTGGCAGAGGGGCTGGCCCAGGGGGAGGCCCATCCAGTCTGTGGGGGACAGTGTCCCGTCAAGGCCAGGCCCCCGTTCTTTGGGGGGGGGTCTGTCAGAAGGAGAGTTCCTGCTCCTTGCACTTCCCGGCTCGGAGGCTCCCTTCAGCTCTGGTTCTATCAGCAGCAGCGAAGGCAGGGTGCCTGGCCGTGGACAGGGGTCCCCGGAGGTATCGGGGGACCTGGGGGAGGGCGGAGGGCCCCCGCTGGTATCAGCACTGTTTCCTAGTTTCTGGTTTCCCGGTTTTCTCTGGGGCGCGCTGGGAGCCCCGAGAACACGTGTTAGCACGCAGAGAGTGCAGACGGCCGCTACGCGCTACCCTGACCTGCCTCGCTCTTCTGGCATTTCCAGACGGGCAGGCAGGCCAGAAGGTTGGGGGAGCGGGTGGTCTGGGCATAAAAAACCAGGGAGTGGGGCCCACCATTAGATGGAGCAGAGCTTCTGCCCCAGGCCTCGCGGCCCGGTTGGGGGGGATCCCAGCTTTGCTGTCCTCTTTCTCCCACCATCCGCTGCTCCCCTGCACGATCACCCAGGGTGCAGAGGGCACGCCGCAGGCAGATGGAGCTCTTCTGCGAGGGGACAGGGCTGCGCTAACTCAGAGAGAGGCCTGTGTCTCTCTCCGGGGCCACGGACAGCCTCTTCCAGACTCACGTCTCCGCCCTGGTCCCACAAGAGCCCCCAGCCCTCTGGGTCTGCTTACCGGTCCCTGGGAGGTCTGTGCCTCCCGTGCGTGCTGCCCCAGAGGCGCGTACCACCCTAACGCGTGCGCAGGCAAAGACCGAGGCGAAGCCTTCTCTCTGCGTAGCTCACACTAGGCCTTGCAGGGCCCTTCCTGCCTCTCCAAGCTCTGTGATGTCCAGCATCCTAGCATGGTGCTGTGCAGGCTTTTCTGTGCGTGCCAATGTCCTGGGGCATTCGTGCTAAAAGGTGGATTCCCAGGCTTCGTGCCCGAAATTTGCATCTAGGAAGTCTGTAGGGAGCCCCAGCGGAGCTCAAGCATCTGGAGTTTTAAAAATTCACTGTAGGATATGATTCCAGCTGCAAGGAGTTCCCCACCCAGACTCTGCCAACAGGAGGGGACAGCTGGCCTCAGCCTTGGCCGGGGCTGGACCCGGAGGACACTTGCGTCTTTTCCGTTAGAACCCTGTCCCCAGGGCCCCAAGAGCTCAGGCAGGAAGGGACCGCATGCTTCCAGGAACAGGTGATCCCACTGACCTGGCTGATGTCACTGGTCCACGCCGCCTTCTCCTGTCTGGACGAGGCCACGAGGATGACCGTGAAAGGCGGGGAATCCTTGGGCTCAACCCCGATCTTAAAATCCAAGTGGTCTATGTCTTGGTTGGATCCTTTGGCTTCCAGTTGCAAAACATGGAGTTAGCAGAATGAGCGGGGCCCTTTCTAAGCTGGGAAACATCTTAACGATGCCCTCGCCATCTCACCCGCGGGAGAAGGCCCCGCAGCGGCCAGGCACCGGGCCCCTCGCTACCGGCAGAACACCCCCTCTGCCCACGGTGAGGAGCCCCCACTCCAGAGATGAGCAAAGGCTTGGAATGAGAAGTCGCTCAGGACCACATGGGGCTGCCCAGCGGCAGAGCCGGGGGTGGGGGGGGGTCGGCCTCTGCCCTCATTTCACCAACGGGCAGCTGAGGTCCCGGGCGAGGACATCCCGGAGACGCGGCAGCCGCGGTGAAGCCAGAACTAGAACCAGCTTCATGCTGGGCCTGCCCACCCCACCCCCCCGGTCATACCGGGGCCAGAAGGGGAACCTCAGCTCGTCAACGTTTAGGGGCCGGACTGGACATTCAGCTCAGCGTAGAGCCCCCCAAAGCCAAAGTATGTTCTGGGTATTTTTGTTACTGTTTCCAACCTGAGAACTTCCTGGAGCTCTTGGAAGCTGTTTACTGGGGAGGCTAAGAGCACGGTGTATGGATGCCTTTCAGGGTGCCCGCGTTAACTGGGGGGTACAGCGAGTGGGGCTCTGCTCTGCCGTCGCTGACTACGTGACCTTGGGGGTGCCCTTTCCGCTCTGGCTGCAGACGTCCTCCTGTGCACAGAGGATGTGACCTCTCTGGGACACCACCCTTCCAGTTCTGACACTCGAGAGTTTCAGGGTCTCTGCTGGGCACAGGACCCCCTGCTCTGGGGTGGCTCAGGGATGGGACGGTGCTGGCTGCTCAGAGAAGTGGGGTGTCTGCGTGTGAGGGTGCTGAGTGGGGAACATGTGGGGCCGGGCCTCCACCTCCCTTGGCCCTGGAGGGAAAAGGGCTTTGGGGCCTGACCCTTCCGCTTGAGTCTGGGCTTTTCCGTGGCCCAGCTGTGGCCAAGATTAGAGCAGGTCAGGCCACCAAGAGCCCTCCAGGTAGATGTTACACGTTTGTCCTTCCCTTGGGGGCTGCATGGCCCGGCTCCCAGGGCAGGGGCAGGAAAGGTTGACCGGGAACGTGTGTGTGTGAGTGTGGACGGAGCCCCACGCCTCCCACAAACCCCGTGATCTGAGGTGGTTCAGACGCAGCCCTGCTCTGAGGCACCCCAGTCTGGGGAAGGGCAAAGATGCAGAGTCCTGTTGGGGTCCTCCCCCAGGTAGGGTGGGGGGGCAGAAGGGACACGAGGACCAACGTCAGCCCGATAAACAACAATAGTGACTCTACCCCCCCCCCCACTTAAAATAATGAGCACATTCCCCAGTGACGCCCGGGCAGGGAAATTCCACAGAACCCCCCACACCAGCTCACCTCCCACCTCCCCACTAGTCCCCCTCTCACTGGAGGACAGAGCCGTGACGCCCTGGCCCTTTCCACATGACCCAGGGGAGCCACTGTGCATGGAACCCCTGGCCACGTGAATGATGGGTGCTCACGGAGGGGCTGTGACCCCCAAACCGAGCGGGGCCACCACGTCCAGGGGCCCGAGAAGCGTGGAGGGAACCGGACGGTGGATGGGGGCTCCCACCTGCCGGCTGGCCTTGCTGGGCACTCTGACCGCCGTACCTCAGTGCCCTCCCTTCCCCACAACAAGACGGGCCGGGGCGAGCAGGTGTCGGCAGAGTGCACGCAGGCTCGCGAGCAGCTCGCACACCTACCGTCTTCCTCCGTGCTCTCTGGGTCCTCCAGCAGGGTGCAGTCGATGAGGGAGATGACCCCGTTCTGAAAGACAGCAGGGGCCACCTCGAGTCAGCAGGGACGCGCGGGGGCAGAGCCGCGTGTATGGGGTGGGACGTGGCCGTACAGGTGTGACGCGTATGCACACGTGTGTGCGTGTGTCGTGTTCCCCGTGGGTATCGTGGTTTTCGTGTCGAAGGACATTATCCTCACGTAAGAAGCCCCATGAAATGGATCAGGTGGGACCGTCTCACATGGGCTTCCCCCGAATGAGGGTCAAGGGACATCTGCGGGGGGGGGGGGGCTAAACCTGCACAGTCGGGTCAAGGGACAGCTGCGGGGGGGGGGGGCGGCTAAACCTGCACAGTCCGCCCCCCCCCAAGTCTGGGCCTCGACTTCACGTTACCAGTGGGGACACAGGACAGTTGACCGGATGCGTCATGGGTCCTGTTCTGATTTTACAGGTAAAGGATGAGATCCGGTGAGGGGTCTCGCCCGAGGTCACCTGGTCGCTAGTGCTGGGTCGGGCAGAGCCTAGAGGCCTGACCTCGCCCAAGTCACTGGCTGGCTACCAGTTCCGAGGGACACCTGGCAAAGCGCCTCCCCTCCTCGAGTGTGGGAGCAGCTCCTGGGCGTGAGACGCTCCGACACTGTAGTGAGGAACAGTGACCCACGACCGTGGGGGGTGGAAGATGTCGATACCCCACGCCCCTCGGAAGCTGAGGTTGGCTTTCCTCCCCCTCGAGTGCGGGCCGGGCTGGCGGCCTGCTTCTCGGATGGCGTGCACCTCCTGCTTGCTCTCTGGGGGTCCCTCGGACCACGTGTTCTGGGGGAAGCCAACTGCCACGTGGGGAGGCCACCCTGGGAAGGCTGGTGCAGCCCCTGGGCCTGGGCGCCACCCCGAGACCCCCACCCCCTGCCACCCAGCCCAGGAGCTCCAGGCCGCCGGGCTCGGCCTCTGTGAGACCACGACTGCCATGAGCCACTCCGTCTGGGGGTAACTCGTCATGCGGCGTGGATACGTAACGTAAGAACTGACGGCAGCAGAGACCCAGCCGTGGTGCTTGCAGGGCAGGCTGCCCCCGGGAGGGAGAGCGGGCCTGCAGGGGCGTCCAGGTGCCCCAATCCTGGGTCTTGCTTCTTGCTTTGCTCTTCAGCAGCCTCGGCGAGCCCTCAGCCTTGACAACCCGCAAAGCCCCGCGTTGCTCTGACAGCTTCTTCCTTCCGAAGACCTTGCGGTGGTTTTAAATCTTGCAGGTGTGTCCCAGGGCGTTGGGAAGCGGCCTTTCAGCCTGCAGTTTCGGAGCACAGACCCTGGAGCCAGACGGCCCGCCTAGGTTCAAATCCCCGCTCAGCCACTGGCGGGCTTCTAGACGCCTCTTACAGACGGGGAAGCAACAGTGTCTGCTTCAGCGGGTGGTTCTAGCAGGTGGGGGCACATCAAGTGCATAAAGACGGCGCCCGGCCGCGGTAATCAGTGTGCCAGCCTCGCCGCCGTTATCGTGACGTTCATGACGACGGCGTCAAGCGTGATGACACCTGCACCTGCCGAGCTCGTACCGCGTCCCAGGTGCTGGGCTCGTGCTTTGCACCCACTCCCTTAATCCTCACAACAGGTGAAGCAGGTGTTTTCACTCCCGTGGTGCGGTGTGTAAACCGAGGCTTGGTGGGGGCCCGCCAGTTGGAGCAGCACTTCCGTGTTCTTTACGCTAAGGGACTTCAGGAGCTCAAACACCCCCCACCTCTGGCCGAAGTAAGAGAAAACCCACAAACAGAAAAACACGTGCTTTCAGACTCAGGCTGCGCTCGACCTGCCGCACTGACCACTGTCTGCCGGGGGACGTCCCTCCTGCCCTGAGACAGAGCCTCGCGGCAGAAACCCCGAAGCTGATAAATACGGAGAGCGCTCCCTGATCTGTAGTCTGGTCGACACCGGAGTACTCGCTGTGAACTAATTTCCGCTCGCGCGGCCCACCCGCTAATTTGTCAACAGGCTCACGTGAGTACTTTCCCCGACGACACCGCTTGACCTCGCAGCAGCTCGCGGGACGTTACGGGCCAGGCATCCGGGGTCCGCCTGATGCTCTGGCACCTTCCGGCCCTTTCTGGGACGCACCCTATTCAGACGCCAGGTCCGCCGAAACACGCTTGCGGGGGAGACCGTGCCCACAGGCACACCTGCTTCGCCTCGACTGGACGCCAGCCGCCTGCGTCCCCGCAGAGGCCCTGCTGGGGACGGTTACCCCTGTGCTGCCAATGGGGAACGGAGGCCGAGACAGGGACAGGGCCTGAACTCAGAGCTGTGAGATAAGCTGTGTGCCAAGCTGGGGACCAGGAGACTCTGCCCGGAGGGCACCTTATGTACGGCCCGTGGTGTTTGAGCAGACGTGAGGACGGTCCTCCAGGGCAGAAAGACGCGGACGGCAGGAGCCAAGGCCCTGCGGTCTGTGAAGGAGCGGGGGGATTTGAGGTGCCGATTCCCTTTCACTTCCTTCCTTTTTGACCATCAGTCTGGGGGAAGGTGGAGTGCAACCCCCTCCCCCCACCACCAATGATGCAGTCGAGTTTCCCGCATTTGGGGAAATCGCAGGGGTCTGCCATCCAGAGGGCACGGAGAAGCCTCGACCTGGGCAAACCAGCTTCGTGGTTGTGGGATCTCTCCTGTCGGGTAAATGTTCCCCTTCCCTTTTGGAATGGGCCAGTTAGCTGAGTGTGTGGGGTCTCGTGTGGGTTCGCGAGGTCCTCAGGACCGGACCTGTGCCTGAGCCCCTCCGCGGCCTGCGGGTGCCGTGGTGCCGGAGACACCCTGGGAGCGGCCGTCTGAACGCCTTCCGCGTGGAGGCCAGGGAAAGGGTCTGGTGCTGTCTCAGCCCGGCCCTCCCGTGCAGCCTCGCACACGCGTGTGCGCACACACACACACAAAGGTGCACCCTCAAGGCTTTGTTGGACCCGCGGCTCCTCTGCCCGGCACCAGCGGTTGCGGCCCCTTTGGGGGTCCCGACACCACTCACCCTCCCATTCCCCACGATCTCTCCAGAACTGTCTGCAGCCAGCTCACTCCAGCCCGCCTGTCAAACCAGCACACGCGTGTGCACTCCCGTGTCTCTGAGGCCTTGCGCGCTGTCCGGGCCCCGGGTCAGGGCACTGCCTGCCGCGAGCCCCCGCGAGCCCAGCCCGAGCGGCCCTCACCTTGGTCAGGTGGAGTTTCCCACCGGAGCCTCTGGTGCAGATAATCAGATGCTTGGAGAACAGGAAACACTGCCGCTCGCCCTCCTTCTTCAGCGACAGAGACCCCAGGCGGCCCCGGGTGATCTTGCCCTTCTCAGACATGGGCACCTGGATGAGGGAGCCTGTGGGTGGAGGACAGACCCTGAGCCCAGCTCCCAGGGCCATGCTCGCCTCTGGCCCAACGCTGGGACCAGGGAGTCCAGGTTCCTGGCAGCAGGTGCTCTAGGCAGGACCCCCCCCCCCGCCCCCCGGCCAGGGCCCTGGCAGACGGAGGAGCCCTCCAGGGCAGGGCCCATGTGGCGGGCACGCAGGGCTGGGCTGGGTTCTGGGGGGCAGCACACGTGGGGAGCTGGCGCTGGCCCAGATGGGTCAGCACCATGCATAGCCCCGCGGCCCGTGGCGCACAGACCTAACCAATCGGGCATGGTGTGCTGGCCACGGAGCCAGACGGAGCCCCATCCCGGACACTGCGTGCTGGCAGCAGGAGCCAGGATGAAGCCACTTGCCGCCCCTGCGCTGGCCCCGCCCCTCACACACACGCCACACGCTTGCTTTCCCACCTACACGAGGCCTCCGGGGTCAGGCACACGCACGCCCCCTCCTGCACCGTTCCCCTCCTCGGCTGCCCTCTCTCTAGCTCATTACCGTGGCTCTCTGAGCGCCCCCCACCCCCTGGGCGGGAAAGCCCTTCCTTTCCAGCCCATGAGCTCCTACTTGTCCTTCCCTCCCAGGAAGCCCTCCCTGACTGCCCCCACCCGCTCTGCCTCCCGCCCACGTCCATCCCTGCCTGGACCCCTGCCCTGCGTCGGTCTACCCATGACTCCCTGCCCCCTGCACAGTCTGCTTCCAGAGGGTGGGGCAGGTCTTGTCTCGAGGAATTCCCGGAGCCCAGCGTGGGCCCCCCACAAATGAGGCAGGCGCTAGTGTTGGATGCATGACTAACGAGTGAGAAAGGGCTTTCGGGATCCCCCTGCCTGGTTCCAGGCCAGCGTGGCCCCACGGGAGGGGAGGAAACACTCTGCTTGGGGAACGGGGCACATTCCTGGCCTGTGCGGACACTGCCTGTGCCAGGAGGGGTCCGTCTTTGGGCGTTTCCAGCGCAGGCGCAGGGGTCAGGCAAGTAGGCTGAGCCTGGGGAAGGGCACGGGGGCCACGCGGGGGCTCAGAGCAAAACTCCAAGTGGAGGACGCACGCAGAGCCGGCTGCCCAAGCTGGAGGAGGGCCTAGCAAGTCTTTCTTCTGGTCAGAGAGTCCCAGGGCCTGATAGAAAGACCTCTGGGCATGCAAGCAGAGGCCACTGCCCACAGAACGCGGGCTCTGGGTGGGGCAGCCCTCAGGTGCATTGAAGCCCTGGCGTCTCCGCGTGGGCGGCCAGCCCCTCCCCGCCCCCACGGGGGCTGTGCCTCCTGGATGCGGATCCCCAGGGGCCAAGGATGATGGGCAGAGGACAGAGGGACTGAGCCACACCACCAGAAATGCTTGTGATCCAGGGGCCCGTCTGTCTGTCCTCGTCCTCGCTCCCTACTGTCTCCCCCAAAACACAAGTCGGCATTTACTAGGGTGCACGACAGATAGGCCAGGCCGTCTGGGAAGAAGAAGACAGACATCTCTGGAGGGAAGGAAGCCGCGCAGGCCCACAGCACCTGTACGTGGACACGACGCCCACAGCCCTGCAACGGCCCCAGGGCACTCCGCAGGCACGACACTGGAGGGGTCCCGGGGGCCGCCTGCCCCCGCGGTGGGGCCAGCCGGGACTGGGTGGGGGTGCGTACCTTGTCTCACGAAGGTCTGGCTGGTGTCCAGCAGGATCTCGCAGCCCTCGATAATCATGCGCTCGATGGCGAGGTTCTTCCGGATGTTCTCCGTCTCGCTCACTTCGTCATGCATTATCCTGCGGGCACGGGAAATAAGTCAGAGGCAGCAGGAGGGGAAGCCAGGCCTCTGGCCAGACCCAGCGGGAAAGCCTGGCTCCTAGGATTCTCGGAGCCTGCAGTCACGAAGGGGAGACGGCCTGCATTTATTGAACACCCACTGTGTGCTGGACACTCTACAGGCAAGTGTGGTCTCATTTTCTTCTTCTGGAAACTCAAGGAAGCAGGCGTTATTTCAGGGAAAAGGAAATGGAGGTTAGCAGTTAGGAAGCAGGTGTGTCTGATGTGAGAGTCTGAGCCATGTGCAACAGAATGGCAGCATGGGGAGGAAGACGGGAGCTCAGAAAACATCCTTTGTTCATTACTCTGCCCCTTATCCCACTACTGGTCTTATTTCCATCAACAAACCAATTTATCTCTGCCCCTGGGCCTTTGCACTTGCTGTTTCTGCTCCTTGAATGCTTGTTATGTGGTTGTTTCCTTAACGCTGTTTGGGTTCTGGAATGGCTGAGTTTGGAGCGCTGGCAATCCAGCTGGCTCAGGGACAGACTAACTTCAGTTTACTTTCACAGGAGGGAAGCAGGCCACAGCATGCCCCTGAGACTACGGACAGCTCTGTCCTGTTCTGACTGCCGCAACACTCCTCTTTTCCAGCAGGTGGCGCCATCTACCTACTTTTAAATAAAAGGGGGTTGGGGAAGAGGCGCCTGGATTTCCAGGGGTCAGGAAGATGATGAGTAATTTTGGGGGGGTCTGGAAGAAGTGCCCCGCCTGCTCCAGGAGAGGCTGATTCCACAAGTTAAGGGCTGGCAGTTTCCGCAGGGACGTTACCCAGCTCAAACCCCAGGACAACGGGAGGGGACACCTGTCAGGCCGGGTGTACGCTGGTGGAATCGGCACCCTGAGCAATTACGTCTCTGGCCCTCAGTCTCCCCACCTGTGGGATCTGGGGGCGAAGATGGGAGATAACCGACGTCTGGCGCACGGCGGGTGCTTCCGTGAAGAGCAGCGATCAGCGTGCTGTAACTTAGACATTATTTTTATCTGTTGTTTCTTCTGGCTATGGGACCCGGGCTTCGCGATGGGGCCTCGGCACCCCCAGCGATACTGTCCTCAGAGCCCAGGCCCCAGCCCGCCTCTGGGAGGGACGTGGGACCCAGGAAGCAGCCACGGGCGATGGGAACCATCCGCCTGCTGGTGGGGATTCTCCCCAGGAGGGCTGTCGTTCGTGAAAGTGTGGGAGGGATTCCAAAGCAGCGAACCTGGTTTGGCTGTGAGACCCGCGTGGCCTGCTGCTGCTGAGACCATGCCAGCCGCGGGCTGGGGTCTGCGTCGGGGACCAGGCTGCACGCGCAGCTGGGGCTCATGTACATGGGGAGCTGGAAGTGGAGCCGGTGCTCAGGGCGCCTGGCGGTGGGGGTCAGGAGGACAGAGGGGCAGGCCCAGAGGCGGGTGGGAGCCAGTCCCAGGGAGGTGGGCGTGTGAGCACAGCTGGGGGGCTGGAAGCTCTTGTGGCCCCCCTGTGGGCGGGGAGGGGGAAGGGCTGATGGTGCAAAGACAGGAAAGCCCCCCCTGTGCATTAGGGCTGAGCTCTGGGGCAGGTGCGGGTGACGGGGTGGGATGCCCAGGACCCCGGGAGATGGGAATCAGGGTCTCAGGTCAAGCACGTTGGGCGCTAGGACAGGGCGCCCCAGGGTGACGAGAGCCTCACTGCCTCACAGGGGCCCCCGGCCTTCTCCTTGGGGAAGAGTGTGCAGGATTTGGCTCCTTGGGACTCGAAAGGACAGAGGTTTCGTGAGTCGGCAATCACGACCTGCTAACACGCTTGCCCTGCCCTGGGCCAGCGGTCCTCCCTCTGCCCAGGGGGAGCCAAGGCCTGACCGGCTGCCCCTTGCGGACCCGGGGACGCCTCTTAGGGCCACCGGGCAGGGCTGTGGTGGGTCGACCCTCCTTCGTACCTTCTGGCACCCTGTCTCTGGGCATAGGGCCCCTCCTCACGTCTGGCTCCCACACGGTGGAGCCCCCAGGGTCGTCTCACCAGTCTCGTGATGACCCCTGGTGTCTCGCTCCCCTGACCTCCATGCCCTGCTCCACTCCGGCCACCTCTGCCACTGCTGTCTAGCTCCAGTCCTCGCAACAGGAAGGACTCCCCTCAAACGGCCCCTCCTGACTTTCCTCCACCCTTCTGGCTGCTCAGCCTAAGACCCTGCAACCCCCTCTAGTCTCTGTCCCTCCATCTAACCTGCCAGACACTCCTGCCGGTTCCACCTTCAAAATGCCCCTGGAATCTGAGCCTCCGCCTCACCCATGGCCGTCTGCCGCTGGCCACCATATCCGTCTGGGTGACGCCTGGGGTGCTGGGAGGCACCTGGGTGCCCAGGTGTTTGGCCTGAGACCCCATCCCTCTCCCCCAGGGTCCTGGGAGCACAGCCCGCTCCTCCACCTGGGCCCCTCGGCTGCTTAGCTTACAGAGGGAAAGCTCCCCTGGGCTCTGGAGACTCGGAGGGGGCAGGTGTGGGGCCCCGACCGGAGGCCCCCAGCTCCTGTCCCCAGTGACACCACAGGCTGCTGGCCAGAGTCTCGGGCATGTGGAGCCACAGGGTGGACACAGTCCCACTGGAGGACAGAGGGAACGGCCCCTGTGAGTGTCCTTCTACGAGCCCCCCGTGCCCGGTGCCCACCACCCGCGCCGTCCTGCCCGATGCCCACCTGGGCTTGAGCCATCAGCGTCTGCTCGTGGGGCTCTGCTTCCCGCTGCCGATGGCTGAGCCCCTGCCTCCGAATCCTAACCTGAACACCAGCTCTTACCAGCTGGGGCTGAAACTCCCGGTGGGGCATCCTCAGCCCCGGCCTGGGGCCTGGCCAGGGGTGGGGGCGCCCAGAGGCCAGGCTCACCTGGACAGCTCCTCCAGTTTGGACTTGGCCAGGGTGGGGGCGCCCAGAAGCCAGGCTCATCTGGACAGCTCCTCCAGTTTGGACTTGGCCAGGGTGGGGGCGCCCAGAGGCCAGGCTCACCTGGACAGCTCCTCCAGTTTGGACTTGGCGTAGTCCAGGCTGTTGCGCTCCACGTGCTCGTGCGGGGTGTGCGCCAGGAGCTCATGCAGCGTCAGGATGTACCTGGGGATCTGGGGCGGGGTGGAGACAGACGGAGGGACGGAGTAGCAGCACAGAAGGACAGGAAGAGAGAGGGGGAGGCAGAGAATGGCCGTCAGCTGGGAGGACCCCTGGAGCTGGGCCGTCTGGGACCAGAGCCGGGAGGAGCCGGAGGCTGGGCGGGCAAGCTCAGGACCAGGGGCGCCCCGCGGCCCCCCAGCACCGGGCAGGGCGCCACCTGGAACATGGGGTAGGTGAGGAAGGTCTCCAGCGTGCGCTCCTCGCAGTCGGGCTTGGCCTCGTAGTGCTTCAGCAGCTTGTCGAAGTCGCGGTTCTGCTTGCAGTGCGCCAGGATCTGCAGGCTGTACTGGTGATTGCGCACGAACTCCTGGTAGATGTTCAGCATGGGCAGCAGGATGTCGAACAGGTCCGCTGCAAAGGAGGGCGCTCAGCGGGGGCTGTCTCCGACCCCTCCCCGGGGAGCACGGCCCAAGGGAGCATCACCCCGAGGAGCCCCCCGACCCCCACCCCGGGGAGCCCTGGTGGTGGGGGGGGACGCCGGCACCCCTGCCCCCTCCAGGGCCAGAGGGGCGGGCCCCAGCAGAATCACAGTTGTAGAGACCGGCCCGTCCAGTCTGGCCCCCGTGTGTCAGAGGCCCCCCGACAGCAGGTGCAGAGGGTGCTGCCGTGGCCCCCACCCCTCCGGGCCGCGGGCACTCCCCGTGGGCTCCCAGCTGGGTCCTCCCTGCCAGGAACCACTCTCCGTGGAGGGAGGCTGCCTCGTGCACAGGCCACGCCCCACCCCGTGCCGGGCCCAGCTGGGAGTGTAAAGGACCGCCCCCAGCCTCACCCATGACACCTCTGAGGGGCCGGCCCAGCTCCAGTTCCAGAGTTTCCCAGGGGTCCAATGACGCCCCCGGTGTAACTGTGTTGTGCCCCCACTGCCCCCTGCACTGGCTCCCTCACTGGGTCACATGGAGGGCTCCCCAAGAGGCCTGCCTCCCAGAGTGTCCCCCCTGTGACAGCGGTGATGACTGAGGTCACAAGGTGAGTCCGCAGCGGGCCTGGAACCAGGTCTCCTGACTCCCTATTCCAGTCTTCCCGCCACACCTCACACCCTCCTGAGTCTGGTTTTTTTAGCCGTCTGTCCCTCCGTCCATCCTCACCTGCCCTTCTGGACATCTGCCCCTATCCACCCTGCAGCCCCAGGGTCCTCCTGCCCTTTCAGCCCCCCAGAGCCCAACCAATCTCCCCAAACTCATCCTTCAACACGTGATGGGTGGGGTGGGCCCATGGAGCCCGAGGCTTACAAACCCCGTTAAGAAAGGAAAGACCCGGAACCGGAGCTCCTGGGTAGGGCCGTCCACCCCAGCAGCCAGAGGGCTCACCCAGCAGCTGAGGCCGTAGGGGCAGCCCTGTCTTTCCAGGGCCGCTCACATTCTGGCTTTGGGGAAAGTGGGGGACAATGACTTGAGAAAAACAACAAAAAAGTGCCCACCCACTCAGAGGCCTCCGTGGCCTGAGGGCAGTTCTTTGTTCCAGAAATTCTATTTCTGGAAACGTATCTCAGGGAAATACTCCGTAAAAAGGAGAAAATGTCACACACGGAGCTGATGATTTCTAGCAACAAGAAGTGGGACCAACTCCGGAGAGCCGGTGACGGGCGTGGAGCATTACACAGCCATCAAAAAGCCCGCTTCCAGGGTAACAAAACACTTGTGCCATCAAGTTAAGTAAAAAAAAAATTAAAATAAATAAAAAAACAACAACCCACAGCAAGATTCAAATTGTAAATTCAGTATGTTTGCAATTATGCAAACTGGGAAAAAAACCCCAAGATCTATGCATAGAAAAAAACTGGAAGAAAGCACACGGAGATGTTTATGGCAGCTCTCTTTGGAGGGAGAACTATGACTGATATTTTTAAACCTTTCCTACTTTTCTGGATTCTCATATTTTCTCAAACGGGTACGTCGATATTATTTTTAAAAGGAAAAAGTAGATAAGTAACTAAAAATAGATGGCTTCCTCCTAGAAATGAGGTTTTTGCCCACGTGTGTTTCCTCTTCTCCCCGAGGGATTCAGGGGGCTTGCGAGGGGCCTCCACCGCGCTCTGGGAGGACGGGAGTGCCGGCAGCCTGGAGGGCGGCCCTGGGGAGGGACGTCGGGGGGCCGGCTACTCACCCAGGACCAGGGTGGGCCAGCTGGAGATGCGGGCCTTCAGGCCCTGGTAGAAGATCTGGTGCAGGAACATGATGGTCTCGCTGCAGGGAAAGCACAGGGTGAGCTGCGCTGCCCCGAGCCGGCGGCACCCAGGGGCCGGCGGGACCCCAGCAGCAAGCTGCTTGCTCCACGGAGCCCCAGGCGAAAGCCCGTCAGCAGTGCCTGCAAGCTCGTGGGGCCCAGTGCTGGACGAGTACGCAGGACTCCGTGTTAAAAAGCAGTGGAGAATTCCAGGACGGCCCCAAGTAGGGCTCCCCAGGCCGGGGCTGCCAGCCTCCCTGTGCCCCCCAAGCTCTTGCCATCTGGGAGCGACCTTGGGGACCCCAGAGGAGCCCAGGGCTCTGGAGAATACGGAGTAAAGGCCGCTGATGACGTGCGTATTGGGCTATGGCCTCAGACCCACACGACGCAGGGCTGCGCTCAGCCAGGGCCCCGATCCTGGGCTGCGTGGTCTTGAGCAAGATGCCGAGCATCTCTGAACTTCACATCTTTCTGCACAAAACAGGGAGGTGAAAGGTAACCCTGCAAGCAAGGGAACGATGTCAGTACCCAGTGCATAGCGGGTGCTCGGTAAACGCTAGCTCTCCAGTGCCCTTTGTGGGACAAGTTAGGGAAGCAAAACACCCAGTGTCCCCCCAGCACCAGCTCTGTCACCGCCTAGAATGCCCAGGGAATGTGCGCTCCCCAGGCAGCCACTCTGGCACCCCCTTCCCGCCCACGGCTCCCCAGGCAGCTGGCCCCAGAACAGCCCCAGTCTGTTGTCACAGCTCGTCCTCTGAGGACATGGGGACTTCTTGTCTCCGCGGGGGAGAGGCTCTGGCAGCCCCTTCCCTGCCAGCTGACCCTCCTCTGCTGCCCCTCACCACCCTGGCTCCTACCACCCTGGAGATCTGGGGGTCTCCCTGGAGGGTCTGGGGCTTGCCTTGAACCAGATGGGGCAGTGCAAAAGGATGCTAAGGTCGTGCACCCTATTCTCGGATGGGAGAAGTGAGGCCCCTAGAGGAAGAGTTGGGGCAGCCGGAGCCTCTGAGCCTCTGCTCTCTGCTCACACGCCCTCCCCCCCCCCCCCGGGCCCTGGGCTGTCCCCTCTCCCAGTGCCATGTGTCCCCGGGGGCCTCACTCCCTCAGAACCACAAGGCCAGGCGGGGGTGGAAGGCGCCGGGGGGCACGGGCCTGCGGGCAGCAGAGCATGGGGTCTCCCTCGTGTCCGGAGGGGACCCGAGACCTCAGGGGAAGAAGAGGGGAAGGCTGAGGGAGAGTCGGGGAGAGAGACACCCAGACGACACCTCTGGGTGGAACAGCAAGGCCTCTAACCTGGTTTCATCTGCCAGACGCTCAGGATGGAAGGAGAACATGGCGCCAGAGAGACTGTCAACAAGATTCCAAGCAAAGGAAACGTTCTGAGCTCTCATTCCGAGCGTGGGTCCTGTCACCATGGAGACGCGACTGTCCTCTCCCTGAGGTCCCACGAGAATGGTGCCCCTGGCCTGGTGACGCACTGATTCCCCGACCAGGGCCACCCCGAATGGCTGAAGTCATTTTCAGTTTGAGGCAGCAGGTCCCCTACAGAGGGACTGTTGACGGGGCCGGTTTCTGTATCTCTGCGGCCCCTGAACTAGTCTGTTGAATGAACAAACACGTACTGATCCCGAGAACGTTGGCCGGCCACGTGTGAAGACCACTTGGACAGTTCAGAAGCCAGAGACTGACCCAAGTGTGTGTGAGAGTGCACAAAGGGAAGAACGTCTGATCTGAGATGGGAAGACTGGGAATCAGGGGACTTTCGGTTCTCCAGGGAGCCAGGCAGCTCTGGACTACCCTGAGCACAGCCCCAGCAACACTCAGGGGAGCCATTCCCAGGCACCTCCAGCAGACAACTGCCAGGATGCATCAGGGAGGAAATGCACCTTCTTAAATTCCAACACTGCACGGGCCACTGTAATAGCATGTTAGGAACATCACAAGCTAGGGCTATAACAATACAGTTGACGAAGCCTCCATTTTTAAAGTACAAACTGAGAGAATTTCACCTGTAATCCTACTACTTAGAAGCTACCATCATTACCCATCTCCTAGGAAAATAAATGGATCTTATTTTGATTTGCTTTAAAAAAAAATCATTGTTACGTTCATTGAACATTTTTCTTATGTATGGCCATCTGAATTCCTTGTTTTGGGAACTCCCTAGCCACATCCAATTACTATTTTGTCTCTTCTTAATTTTATTTATTTTATTTATTTATTTTTTATTTTATTTTATTTATTTATTTGACAGAGAGACAGCCAGCGAGAGAGGGAACACAAGCAGGGGGAGTGGGAGAGGAAGAAGCAGGCTCATAGCGGAAGAGCCTGATGTGGGGCTCGATCCCATAACGCCGGGATCACGCCCTGAGCCGAAGGCAGATGCTTAACCGCTGTGCCACCCAGGCGCCCGTCTTCTTAATTTTAAATAACCCTACATATTAAGTAAATAACCTGACACACATGTTGTAGACATTTTTGCTCAGCTGTCTGCCCACTGATAGTGTGTTTGCTGTTTTAATTTTTTATTTTTCGGAAGTTTTTCCCTTTTGGCCTGTGAGGCCTACCCTGTCTGTCCGTCTCCTGCTTCTGAGTGTGTAAGGGCCGCAAACACACCTGCTTTGTTTTGTTGCTTCGTTTTTACATGGAAGTGTGCAGCTGCAGTCCTCGGGTGTGCGATGTGAGTAAGGGTGCGCACGCCGTTCCCCCCGGTGAGGCCGGCCAGCTGCCCGATTCCACCCGTCAAACACGCCCGCCGTCTCCACTGCTTTTCCACGCTGCTTCTTACCGTTCCTACTTCCTACGCGGTCTTTGGTCTATTTCTAGACTTTCTACCTTACTTTCTGGCATTACCCTCGGGCTGTTTTCCTTTTTTTTAATGTATTTATACACTTTCATAACATTTTAATTAAAGTAGGGCATGTTTCCTCCACTGTCCTTGTTTGGAAACACCGTTTCCGACTTACACGTATTTGCTGCTTCGGCTGAACTTCAAGATCACTTTGCTATGCTGCCCGGTGGTTGGAATTACATTACATTTATAAAATATTTTATAATTTGAACGTGGCCACTCCAAGACACAGAATCTTTCCATCCAAGGGGATGGCCCACTCCCTGTAGAGCCTGCAAGCTCAGAAAGATTTTTATATTTTTAAATGGTTTGGGAAAAAAATATTTCACAGTACGTGAACATACGTCACATTCGTATTTTAGCGTCCGTAAGTGAAGATTGTCAGAGAACAGCCACCCGCATTCATTCATGGATCATCTGTGACCGCTTAGTTTCAACACAGACCACATGGCCCACAAGGTCTGAAATACCTCCTTCTGGCGCTCTACAGAAAAGCTGTGCTGATCCCTGGCCCGTGCGAATACTGTCCCTGAATTGTGCAGTGTGTAGCTGATGCAGCTGTCCATGACGGCCCTGACCCCACCCACAGCCAAGCGGGACCTAGACACAGAGTAAGTCATTATGTAAGTGTGATGAGTGCCACGAAGGGCAGCAGGGGGCCCTGGGAACACACAAGCAGGGACATAAGCCAATGGTGGCAAGGGACATGGGGGTGGCCAGGGACGTGATAGCCAAGGAAAGACGTGAAGACAGAGTAGGAGACAGCCATCAAGGACGGTAGGGCGGGAAGAACGTTCGAGGGAGAGGCAGTGACCTGTCTGCAGAACACAGCTGGGATGTGTTCATTCTGCCTAGTCCCCTCCTGAGCCCAGAAAAAAGGGGAGTGACTTGCCCACGGCCAGGCCGGGGGAGGCGGGCAGAGCCTGGCCCCTGTACTCCCGCCCCACCCTCTGCCTGTCCACACAGCCCCTTACCCAACTCCCCTCCAGTGCTGACATGACTAATCCATGGTGGCACACTGCCCACCCCCCGTCTCACCATCCCGCTCAACTCAGTCAGAGTGGGCATCCATGTACAAGCCACCGGGGCGGGTGCCTCTGGTCACCAGCCACGCCTGTGGTGCCCTGTGCTGGGGGTCTGGGTGTGGTTTCCACCGCCGGGAAATAGCCCCAGTCTGTGAGCCTGTTGTCTGGGTGAACCGAAACGGCTTGCACGCGTTTACTGGGAACATCTTTCTTCCCCGACTGGGGGAGCACACCGTGAACCCCTCCCTGCCCCACAGCACCGTCAGGGAATCCGCCAGCCTGGAAAGAGGCCTCCCTTCCCCAGCTCCAGCAACTGCCAAGCTAGCACCAGGTTTCCAGCGGGTCAGATCTCTCAGCCTAAACGCAAGTCCCGCAGGAAGCCATGTGCAGGAAAGTCTTCTCCTGAGTGGGGCAGCCCCTCTGCCCGTGACACACGGACCGCTGTGCTGTGGTCGGAGCAGGGAGCGCCGGGCGGTCCGCACCCCGGGTGCTGTCTGCACAGCCCTTGTGCAGTAAGCGGGACAGCGGGGCTCACGTGCAAGAGAAGTTCTCCAGCGGAGCAGGGGCGAGGCCGAGTGCACGTCCAGACCCTCGCAGTCATGAGCAGAGGGAGGAGGCTGGGGGTCAGGGGACAGGAGCCCAGCCTGCTAGCTAGCAGGGCGGTGGGGAGTACGGAGCTTAACAGGAAACAGAGCGGGGCTGACACTGCAGTCCACCCATCACTGTGTGCCCTCGGGCACACCCGGCAACCTCTCTGAGCCCCAGCTTCGTGGGGCGCCTCTGAGGACTGGAAAGCATGCAGGTGCGAAGCAGGTCCCACAAAGCACAGCCGTAACGTGGTGAGCGCCGTCCAGAACGTTCACTCCCGCCAAGTGCTGGCTGGGCTCGTCACGAGGGCAAGGGAAGCGTCACCCCAGCGGTTCCTTGTGCTCACAAGGGCACAGAGGAGGGGCGGTGAAGGTCGTGCTGTGGCCCACCGACCGTCCGCTGAGCTGCGGATCATCCCAAGGCAGGCACTCCCGGCTCATTCGCCCCTAGCCTGGGCCGGGGAAGGAAGGAGCTGCAGCCTGCTGCTGCCCGAGATCAGGGCCATCAGGGCCGGGGCGGGGAGGGAGGAGCCACACAACACGTGCGTCCCGCCTAGGCTCCTGCGCTCTCCTGCTTCACACGGTAAGAAAACGGAGTGGAATACAGCGATTGCTTCTCCCCGTTGAACCAGCCCTGCATTCCTGGGGTGAATTCCATCTGGCCATGATGTGTTTCTGGAACCGACTTGGTCATGTTCTGTATCCCCGCGCTCTGATAGGAGACAGACGTTGTTTTGGGTGCTGGAGTGATGCCGGCCTCACAGAGGAGGAGGGAAGCGCCCCACCGCGTGAGATGTGGATTCTGTTCCGGCAGGTGCGTCACTGGGGGCTTGCCGGTTGCGTTAGTGTCTCACTCCCACGGAACACGGGACACCCAGCGCAGTGCGAGATGCGGTGTGCGAACCCCTCACTGGATCCTCCGACCCCCGTAGGAGGCAGGCACGCTCCCGCGTCAGCGGAGCCCACGCTCTGGAGGCTGTGAGAACTGATCAGGCTGCCGCGGTTTGGACCAGGATCAGTGAGATCGCAAAGCCAGTGCCCGTCGGCCGTGGGCCCCTGCCCCTTGCAGGTGCCTGGAGCCAGGAGACGAGGGGGCTTCCTCCCTCCTGTTTATATTCAGGCCTCCGACCGATCGTGCACTCGTTGTAAGATAAAAACCATGGGCTACTTTTTCAAACAACTCCTGAGCAAAGGCTGGGAGCTGGCCTGAAAACTCTCCACCGAAGATGCCAGCTAAGAGAATTCCATTAAAGATTGATAAGAGTAACAAAATCGCGGAAAGATTAAAGAAACACAAAAGCACGGCTTTCTTAGTGGTGGTGGTAAGTGCTCACGGAAGGCTCGCAATCGTGCCCTGAAACACCAGAGGCATGCGTGGCACAGAAGTGTGTGGGTGCCTCCCGCAGCACAGCTGACCCTGAGCGGCCCGGGTTCGAAACGCACAGCCCGATACCCACGGGTTTCCTTGATAAACACAGTATGGCGCTGAAAATGTATTTTCCTTGTGATTTTCTGAACACTGTTTTCTCCTCTCTGGCTTCCTCTATTGTAAGATAATGTCTGTAAACCATTTAACGAGCAGATTACGGCTATGTTATCAGTAACACTATCCGTAGCTAAGATTTGGGGAGTCCAAAGTCATACGTGAATTTTCAAGCATGCGCCCCTGACCCTGGAGTTGTCCAAGGGTCAGCAGCGCCAAGCCTCCAGGGCAGGGGGCCGCCTGCAGGTGCGGTCCGTGACCCGTGGCCGCGGCACTTGCGAGAGATGGGGCTCCCCGGCTTCACCCCAGACCTCCGACAGAGAAGCACAGGGCGGGTCCCCACACCCGCGCTCACACATGCGTGTCTGTGGACCTCGCTGCACTGCTCAGGGCGCTCAGGAAGGGACGCTCCTGTCGCCGCGTCGGAAAGACCCCACTGTAGTTTCTGGGGTAAATGTTACCCAATTTCACAAAAACATAATTGATTTTCTTCATTTTAGGAAATAGAGGCATTTACATAATACTTAAAAATTCAACATGTATGTTAAGAACGAACCTCGTAAAGCCCAGTGGTTCAGTTTCTAGAAGATCTTCAGGGGTCAAAGGCTGTCTCTTTCCTGCCCCCACCCTGTGGGCGTCCACACCCATGGCCTCAGGCCTGCCCACCCCAAGGACTCTGGGCCTCTCCAGCCGGACCCCTGCCCGGCGTCTGCACCCCTCCGTCACTTCCGGGCTGCCCCACAGGCCCCTCGCACCTGCACCCCCTGGGTCCTGACCGCCGTGGGGAGGGCCTGGCTGAGGGCTGGTCATGGAGAGTGAAGCGGCTGAGTGAGGCGTATTTGGGCAGGACCACAGCTGAACGAACATCTCGGGGCACACGGTGGCCCACCCTAATTCCTGGGGGGGTCGCTCACACATTGCACTTTGGTTATGTGTTCTCACGTCTGTCCCTTTTCTGCAGTTCACCCAACTTTAGCACCCGCCAAAACGCGCATCCACTTAAACCATTTAAGAAACTCCTTTTATGAGGAGGTTGACGGCCACAGAGCAGCGGCTAGCTCGGCCTTCTGGGGCGCCGCGAACCCCACAGCGACGCCAGAGTCGCCATTTGGGAAAAGTGCGTGTGTCTGCAGGGCAGGTGGACGTGCGGCGCTGAGCCTGGCCTCCGGGTCATTACGGCCACGTCAGGGTAGAAGCACAGTGCAGAGTTCGTGCTCTGGGGCCTGATTAAAACTCAAACCGCTTCCACCACCGCTTAGCGTCGGCCCTGACAGCGTGGGAGCCACGATCTTCTGCTGGGGGGCTGGCCTGGCTCCCCGCCGGAGGTTCCCAGCAGCCCTGGCCTCTGCCCCCCCCACGCCCAGCCGGGTTCTGACCATCAGACGCGTCTCCGAACGCTGCTGGGCGTGCCCTGGGGGACTCGCCGCCCCGTGAATGCCTCCACCCGCTACGTGGCCTCCGTGTGCTCTGCAGCCACGCTTGTGCGGGGGGGTGTGGCTCAGAGCCACATGGCTCGGGCGGCGTCCACGCCGTGTGGGCCGTCTGCTCAGCCGTGCCGGGCCGAGCACCCCGAGGTGGGCCCCGCCCCAGGGGAGCTCACCTGTTCAGGAAGATGCTGCTGACGTCGTCGTGCGTGATGGGGGGCTTCTTGGAGCTGGCGGCCATGCGCAGCGGGCGCAGGAAGTTGTTCACCAGGATGTGCAGCTGCTGCACGTACTCGGCCTCGGCCTCCAGCATGCTGAACACCACCTGGTTCCTCTTGCGCATGCTGTCGGCGTGCGGCGAACGGATGTAGTCCTGGATGATGGTCTTCCACTTGCGTCGGCACAGCCAGCCCCGCAGGAAGCTCTGCACCTGCGGGACCGGGCATGAAGGGGGGGCTCCGTCAGCGGGGCTGCGAAGGCCCCCGGGGCAGGGACTGTAGGCTGGGCGTGCAGGGAGGAAAGGCCGGCCGGGGGCCAGGCCTGCGCACGCCGCCGGTGAGGTCCTGGGCAAGCTGCCTGGTCCCTCTGGGCCAGTTCCCCATCTGTAGGCAGAGCTAATGGGGGGCGCCCGGACTCCAGTGCGGTCTGGGACTGGTGGCATCTCCCGGGAGCCTGCTGGAAAGGCAGATGCCAGGCCCCGCCGCGGACCTCTGTGTGTGAACAAGACCCCCGGGGCTGCTGCAGAAGTGGGCTCTGAAGGAGGGTGGTCCGAGTCTGCATTGTGGGACGTGGCTGGAGGACAGAGGCCTGCCAGGCTGTGCTGAGCCCGTCTCCCACCGCATCTCGGCCCACGACCGGCCTGAAAGCCCGGGAGTCTCCATGAACACGCATCTGGATGGAGAGTGGTTATCAAACCGCACAGAACGTGACAAATGAGCTAATCTCATGCTGGGGCCTCACGAGCGCTCTGAGTCCCAGCCCCTGCCTGGAACCTCTTTTCCTGCCTCCGTGGGGAAACGCCCGTTGATACTTGATCTGGGAGTCGGGCTGCTTGGCACGGCCGCGTGTTGGCAAGAACTTGGGAGAGGACTCGATTCCCAGGCACACAGAGCTCCCTGCTGCTGGGATGGACCCCTGGGGGTCCCAGGATCACCTGCTGAGGACCGGGGACGGCTGATATCAGTCTCAGCTCAAAGGGGCACGAGCGGCACGTTTGGCCGTCAGGCTGCGGATGTGTGGCTGGGGCTGTCTTCCCCGGAGAGGAGCCCAGCCCTGAGCCCAGACCTCTCTCTTCCAAGACAGGGAGGCTCTCTCCACGAGGGCGGGCCTGCCCTGAGCCCCCAGGAGGGGGAAAATCGAGGGAGAGAGGAGGATTTCAGCTGCTACATAAAATGTTCCAACCAGAATGGCTTCTCAAAATGGGCCCAGAAGCCCAGTGGAGCCACAGCACAGATGGAAGGGGCTTGGCTGGGACCTGGCGGTGAGCCCCGAGGCCCGTGGGGGCCTGGCAGGTCCTCCAGACGCAGGAGGCCGGCTGGTGGGACTAATGGGGCTTGTGTGGGAGGAGGGCCCTGGGCTGTATGACCTTGTTTTCCGGGGGCCGCAGTGTCCAGGGAACAGAGGACGTGCGCTCTGCAGCTCGGGGCCTGGGGTTTAAACGTCCTCTGCAAACGCGGAGCTCTGTGACCTGGGCACGTCCCTTTGCCTCTCGGCACCACAGCCTCCCCGTACGTGAAATGCAGATAATAATGAAACCCCAAAGGGTTTTCAGTTAGGAATGAATTAATCTGCATAAAGCTCCTAGAATAGCGTCTGACACACAGAAAGTGCTTAATGAATGTTAGCTATTTCTATTTTTGAGGAACAAAATCCAGATTTTGATGTGAAATGTTTAGCTTTTAAAGCACTGGCAACAAATTAAAAAGAAAAAAAACACACCGTGTGGGCTCAAAACCCCAAACACGCCAGGAGGCTGAACTCGGCCCGGGGGACGCCCGTGTGCAGTTTCTGGTCTGGGGGCGTCGGGGGCTTTCTGCCCCCTCTACAAGAAGGACTGTCCAGTTCTACCAGTCTTAGGGTGACCCGGGCTCCCTGGCTTCAAGTCTGGCAGCCTGCACACGCACACATGCCCCTTCCCTGGGCATCTGCTGTCCTCGCTGGCCCACGGTGCTGGTCAGCACCCCAGCCACCGGGCAGATCCCCAGGGCCTTCTAGATGTTTGCCCCCTGGACTCTGGTGGAGCAAACCAGCAGGGGCAGCTCTCGGGTCCAGGGGCTCCCATGCCAAGGTGTGTGTGGGACTAGAGGGGCCAGTTGTGAGAGGAAGGTCTGCATGGGGAGGGGGCGGGGGGTGTGGCAGTGGGAAGGGTGTGTGGGGGGCGTGGCAATGGGGAGGGGGTCAGGGGGGTGTGGCAGTGGGGAGGGGGCCGGGGAAGAGTGACAGTGGGGAGGGGGCCGGGGGGTGTGGCAGTGGGGAGGGGGCGGGGGGGGAGTGGCAGTGGGGAGGGGGCCAGGGGGAGTGGCAGTGGGGAGGGGGCCGAGGGTGTGTGGCAGTGGGGAGGGGCCAGGGGGGGTGTGGCAGTGGGGAAGGGGTGGGGGGGGAGTGTGGCAGTGGGGAGGGGGCCGGGGGGTGTGGCAATGGGGAGGGGGCCGGGGGTGTGGCAGTGGGGAGGGGGCCGGGGCGGAGTGGCAGTGGGGAGGGGGCTGGGGGGCCTTAGGAAGTTGCCCCCTTGATGTGAGAAAAGCTCGCAGCTGGAGCCTGCCACCTGGGTTCCTTCCGTTTTGGCCTCTGCTGTACCCATGAAACAGAGGGAACCACTACCCCAGGGACAGCCCAGAGAGCCCCTGACCCGTGCTGTTCGGGGGCCTGTGTCAGGCAAGGTGAGGGCGGCCTGCCCTGGGGCGGGGACGGGGCTCCTAGGGGGGCTGCTGCAGACCTTCTTGATCTTCTTAATGTCACTGTCCTCATCGCTGGGGGTGACGGTCTGGGTGGACTGGATGCGCTCGTTGTCCTTGAGCAGGGACGCGATCTGTAACAGACGCAGATGGCAGTGGTGAGCGAGCGCCCTGCCACCTCCCCCAGGAGGGCCTGCGGGACGTGTCCCCCGCTCTGTGCGGGGCTGTGGAGCCAGACGGTGAGTGAGCACTGGACTGGGAGCCCCGGCACCGGGCTCTGGGCAGCCCGGCTCCAGCACCCAGGGGCCTTGGGAGAGGCCCTCCCCTTCTTGGGCGGCGGGTGCCCCAGTGGAATCTGGGGCTTTGCCCTCGATCTGTGGTTCTCCTCCCTACGCCCCAAACCATCGGCCCCTTTATTTTTGATTTTTACTCTGGCAAAACAACATTGAACTTCACCATTTTGACCCGTTTCAGCTGTGCCGCCGAGTGGCACTGCAGTACACCACATCTCCAGAACTTTCCATCTTCCCACACCGGAACTCCGTCCCCATGAAACAACATGCCCCCGCCCCTTGTCCCCTGCCCCATCAGCTTTCTGACTATGAGTGGGACTCCTCTCCGACCTCAGAGGCCTGGAATCCTACAGACCCTTCCTTCTGCGACGGCCGACTTCACCTGCTGTCAGTCAGTGCCCCAGGTCCACCACGCGGCCACAGGTGTCACAACGCCCTCCTTGTTAGCCCCAGTAATTTTCCGTGGTATTTACATACCCTCTTGCAATCCCTTCATCTATAAATGGACGCTCGGGCAGTCCCCTTATTTTTTCAGACAAAGCTGTGCTGGAATCAGAGAAAAGCAGGCGGCTGAGGCAAAGCCCTGCTGGTGTGGCCACCCCCTACCCCCCAGGGGCTGCCCTGAAGCCCTTCTCCGCCCAGGAGCCCCCTGTGGACGCTGCTGGCCTAGAAACACTGGCCAGCCCTGGGAAGGAACACTCGCGCTGCCCTAGAAAGCCTCCAGTCGCCTGATGTGGGGGTCAGAGAGTCCAGCACAGCCCAAGCCCAGAACCACGGGGCGGTGCCCAGGAGAAGGGGGCCCCGGGGACCACACGGTGGCGGGGTCCCCTGGGCCTCCTCTAGTGGATGGCCCGGGGCGCGTTCTTCCTGCCGCTCCGAGCCCAGGTCCTGCTTGCCCCTCCCTCTCTGTCTGCTGCTCCCATCCACCGCTCCCGGTGCCTGCCGAGGGGCCGGGTGCTCGGCACACGCCTGTGCGCTACATACAGAAGCGAATTCCAGGAGAATCGGAGCCCGCCCCCCCCCCCGCCCCAGGAGCCCACTGCGGCCGCTGGGCCCGCGCGACCAGAGACAGTAGCGCGGGGAGCCTGCCAACGCCACGGCCGAGCCAGCTCCCTCTGCAGAGCACACGGCTCTGTCCCCTCAAGGCCACCTGCTGAACCGCAGAACGAATGGGCTCTCACGATTGAGCACTTTGAAAGCAAAATGGAACAGTTACCCGCTCTCCACTCCCCTG
Organism: Ursus americanus; assembly: GCF_024610735.1. NCBI lineage: Eukaryota > Metazoa > Chordata > Mammalia > Carnivora > Ursidae > Ursus > Ursus americanus. The sequence continues at coordinate 759,125 of NC_142154.1, forward strand.
GCTGCTAAAATTACCGCAGCCGATGCTCGCAGAGTGGCTGAAAATACTCGAGAAGTGTTCAGGCCGGCGAGGGCTTTTCTTCTCTCTCTCATTGTCCCCTGCCCGCCCCCCCGGCTTTTTTTCAGTTCTCAGAGAACATCTTCACATCGACATAACGAGTGGCTCTTTGATCTATGCTCCAGAGGGCCGACGGACACACGCGCACACGCACACTTGTGAGCACACGCACACACACGTACACGCGCACGCAGGCTCTTAGCTCAGAAACACGGGGATGCCGGGGCAGCACCCCCACCCCTGGCCTGATATTATCACTTCCCGCCGAGGCTTTGCACACCCTACCCCTCTTCTCTTCACAATGGCGACGTGTGTGTATGAGTGTGTGAGTGTGTGTGTGTGTGTGTGTGTGTGAGTGCGAGTAGCCTGTATTTAAAACTGATGGCGCTCCTCTCAGGGAGAGGCGTTCCAGGACAACTCCTCAGCAGGGACCAGGGCGAAAATAGATGCAATTAGGTCAAGCACTACGCTCCAAGCTCAGGCAGTGCCGGCAAGCCCTGGAGCCTTTACTTAAGCAATGGGCTGGGTGGGCAAACTCTGGAGTGCTGTGAGCCTGGGGACCCTGCAGAGGTCTTGGGCTTCGGCTCCTCCCTGCCAGGAGCGGAGCATGGGGAGGTGGAGGGCGCCCCAGCCCCACGGAGCTCCCACCGGCCACCTTTCTCGAAACCTGGCAGGTCCCCTTCTGGGGGTGGATTTGCTTTGGACCCCAGTTTGCTTGGCTGGCACCCAGGGCCTGCTCGGTTGACCCTCGGCAATGATGGCCACGGAGACCTGGCACTTTGTCTCCTGCCCCGACCCCCTGGCTGGCGTCCAGCCCTGGCTGCCCAGCCCGGCTCTACGCCTGGTGTCTCAGCGGGCCCCTGACCACCTGCCACCCCGCAGTCTGGCTTTCTTGGCCATACCGCTTTGGGACACAGAGCACTGGCTCCCGCCCACCGTCCCTGAGATGGCGTCTTTAATCCAGAGGGCATTTAGTGCAGTAGCTGACGGGGGAATTCACCCAGGGTGTTTTTGTTACCAGCCGAGGTTTTGCTAAAGATCTCCGTATTTCTTGGTCTTCAAGCAGCTGGCACACGGCCCAGCTTCCTCTCCTCCCCTCTCAATCCCCTCTGGCCTCTTCCAAGCCAACCAGGGGCCCATCTCCGTCCTCCTGGGCCAATCTTGTCCACTGTCCTGGTGACGCCTCTGTGTTGGGCTCTGGTGAGAGGCGGCTGGAGGTGGAGAAGCCAGATCGCTCCCTCGAAGAGCTCCCAGCCTAACAAGGGGGTCAATACGACAGGACAAGTCGTGCAGCGACTGCAGTGGGAGGGTCTCGCCAGGGAAGCAGCAAGGGCCATCCAGAAGAGGTTCTGAAGGATGAATAGGAGTCCAACAGGAGGGCTATGGGATGGAGGACTTCCAGGGGACGGGATGCTGTGAACGGAGGCACGGGGCACGCAGGGTGTGGTGTGCCAGGTTAGCAGGGGAAGGGCATGCAGCAGGAGGCACGGGAGGCAAGCCTCCAGGCGTGGAGGTGTGCCCCGGTGCGGACCACAGGGCTGGCTGCACTCTCCCGAGTCCCCCAGAATGGTCTCCTCGCTGCCCTACCTTCCATGGCAAACTGTTTGCAGGACTGATCTAAACCCTGCACTGAAGATCTCCACAGTTCCTTCCAGAGTAAGGCCTCCAGGACTCAGGTGCAGGACTGCATCTGAGCTGCTACCCTGCCCTGCAGGTCCGCTTCGGCCTCCACACTCACCTCCGACCGTCACCGGGAGAAGGATCGCTGCTGAAACAATGCCCGGAGGGACGCCCTTCTCAGAGGTGGAGGCCCCTTCGCTTTAGAAGGTCCTCAGCTGTGTGGCGACGGGAGACGGGGCCTGACAGGGTGTTGTCAGGGGAGCCAGAGACCAGGGGTGCCCAGTGCGGTATAGACTTCTGTCGGGGCGCCATCTCTCGTGCCCGCAGGGAGAGGCGGCTGCGGGGCTGCAGGGCGCACAGGGCGCAGCGGTGGAGCTGGTGACCCGCAGCGTGACCTGTGCAGAGCCCCGGACGCAAGGGCCCAGGTTTGGCTGACGGCTCGGCTGCTGCTGCCCGGACGTTCTGAGGGGCCTGGGTCTTCCTTGTGCCGCGAGCCCTGAAAATCACACAGCTGGGCTGGAAGAGGAGACCGTGAAATGCCACTGACCGCTCTCTGAAGGAAAGACCCCGACTGGCTGCGCCTGCCAAGTCCACGGTGGACAGTCCCACCGTGGCCCACGTCCAGCTGCCACAAGTCGAGCAACCAGCCTGCAGAACTCCTGAAGTTAGATGGCAGGTTCCCGCTAGGAGCCAACTCCCGGGCACCATGCCCTGGGGCGGAGGGCTCCCGGTGAGATACCGCCACCATGGCAGGAAGGGCCAGGGGACGGGATGGCGGGGCGTCTCCTGTGTAAGCCAGTTTCTGACTCAGCTGTGAAAGCCGCAACTCTGCTGTGTCCACATCTTTCAGGATGTCTGTCCCGTGCTCCGCACGACAGCCCATGTTGGGGGCTTGGGGACAGAAGAGGGAAGCACAGTCGGGCAGCCGTCAGGGCTTCTGTGGATCCTGGTTCTCCTCCTCGGACAGACGAAGCAGGACTGTGCTTCCTGGATGACGGGCCTGGTCCTGTGACGCGCTGTGTCCATGGAAACGTGAGCAGAGGTGTGCGCATCGCTCGCAGCTCCCTTCCCTGCGCATGAGCCCGGGGGCCCCGTCGGCTGTGTCCCTGACTCCGAGTGAGCGTTCTGGAGCAGGACCCCCAGGGACACCCCATGTGAGGGAGGAAGCAGCCCTTGCTGCTTGAAGCCCCCACGATGTGGGGGTTGTGACCGCAGCGGGGTCCGGGTCACCCTGACAGACGCGCGTGGTAGCCACCCTCAGGGCACCGAGCAGTGCAGGGGGAGGGCAGGCCGCTGCTGTGGGAAGGATGAGGAGAGTCCGGAGAGCAGAGTCTGGGAGCGGGAGGTGGGCAGGAGAAGGCAAGCCCCTGCATGTCCTCGGGGATGTGCGGGACAGGCTTGGGCAGCTGTATCTGGCCAGTGGAGGACAGGTGGACCGTGGGGGCCCGGGGCCCTGCGGGCGATACCTCGGTTGGCAAACACGCCCCCTTACATCAGACCTGGCTCCTCAGGGGGTCGGCATGGGCCAAGGATCTGGAGTCAGGAGACCCAAGTCCGAGCTGGGACTCCGTCACTCAGGTGACCTTGGAGCGACCTTGGATGAGTCCCTCCCTTTGCTGTGGACCTAAGCGTCTTCGGATCCCTCCAGTGGTCACGTTCCACGGCCTCCTGCCTCCCTCGCGGCCTACTTCCCGGGCACGGGCTGTGTCCACCTGTCCTGCAGGGTGTGTGGGGGACGGACTACAGCCCGAAAGCTTTACTAAGACAGCCTTTCTTTCAAAGTCTTCTTTTAAAGGATCTTTTGCCCTGGAGGGCGATGCACTCAGTTGGAAGCGTTGCTCCAATTTCCCACCAAGCTGCTCTCTGCGGCCATCACACACTCTCACTCACACACACACACACACACACACTCACTCTCACACACTCACAACTGACCTGCTTTCTGCTCCCCAGCGACACGGGACGCCCCCTCGGCACCCACCCCTCTCTCGCGCACAAATCCCTGAGGCCCTCCGCAGCACGGACCCGCACCCTCTCTGCCCGCAAGACCTCATCTTCTGCCCGGGTCCACAGCGCCAACTGTTACAATGCTGATGTCATCGTACGACAATCAGACCCTAGTGGTAGACGCTGCCATCCCTCTAGGACCCTGCACAGGGCGGGACACCCATGTATTCACTAAGCACCTACTGTGTGCCAGGCATAAGGAGTGAGTAAGAGCAGCCGGGCCCTCCAGGAGCCCCCACCAGGCTGGTGGGGACAGGCACGGAGCCGGCTCTGATGAGGCAGGCGGGTGCGGGAACGTCGAGGGGCAGGGGCAGTGAGCATTCTCCCAGCTGGGGCGGGGCCCTGTGCGGAGGCGTTGGACCTGCTAGGATTCCACAAGGCAGGAAGGTGGGATGACAAGGGTGCAGGGCGCAGGGCTCACGGCTCTGGCTGGAGCCCCACGAGACCGGGGAGGAGGGTGCAGGGAAGAGGATGAGGCCAGGGGCAGTGGTCAAGGGGCTGCAGGCTTAAAGGCAGCCGGACTCCTGCTTGTAAAGCTCCTACTGTGGGGCTGGGGCAGGCCTCTGGCTCCTCACAGGGGTGCAGCCCAGACTCGGGGATGTGTGCTGGGCTAGGGGAGATCCCAGGGGTGCTCTCCGGGGTGGGACTAATTCCAGAATGAACCAGGTGGCTTAGAGACGGGACAAGCTCCCACCCTGGAGCCGTGTGCGAAGAGGCTCCGAGCAGAGTGGAAAGACTGACAAGTGGACAGCCAGCCCTGGGCTCCAGTCTCAGCTCTGCGCACCCCCAGCTGTGTGAGCTCGAGAGGGTAGCTTGTGGTCTCTGAGCCTGGACCTTCTCAGGATGGTGCTGGACAGACTGAGGGGGCCCGAGGTGCCCGGTGCAGGACTGGAGGAGGGATGTTGACTCTGACATTTGGTTGGACCTGAGCTCCCAAGGGGACTTCACGCTCTGGGACGGAGCAGTGAGGCTGGTGACCTCCAGTCTGACCACGCCAGGCGGAGCTGGCTTCACGAGCATGGGGGATGCGACCTGTGCCTGGGGCTCCCAGCTCTGCGGCTCCCATCTAGAAATTCTGAAAATTTTCTCTTTGAATTTTCTGTGTTGTAAGTAACATGTGATGGGACCGCGGAGCGCACCTCAGGGTCTTGGAGCCTGAGCTCACGTGTGCCTCCCCGGGACGGGCTCTCGGCTGCCCACTCCCCACACCCTAGTACCTGGGAACCCACGACCACTGCTACTTTCTGTCCGGGTGGCAACTGGGTGGCATCAGCAGGGAAGATGGAATCCCACCGTCACCCCTGCAGGAGCCTCGATGTGGGAGGGGGTCCCGTGTGCAACCGTGGGGTCTCAGGAAGGGTGGGAGACAGCAGCTGGTGCATTCGGTCGGTGACCCCCTAATCTGGGTACCTAGTGCATCACGGTGCAGAGGCTGGGGGAGGTGGACACTGAAGTTGGGGGTCACCTGCCCACCGTGGGTTGGGGTGGTGGGCTGTGGGCGGTGGGGGGGGGACTTTCCCAGCCCTGGCCTCAGCCTTGCATCGGGCCCTGGAAATGACGTCGCTGACCCTGACCGCAGGAGTCCGAGCTTTCCCATCCCCTCCTCAGCGCAGAGGCCTTGGCTCTCGTGTGATGTGGCCAGGCGGTGCTGCGTGCGCCGTGGGGCGGGGATCAGATCCTTCTGCGGTGGGTGAACAGCTGGCAGGGGCGTCTAAGGGGCAGAGGGCACTGCCCGCTCACACATCAAGGGAGCTGCTCGGGAGGCCGAGACAGCGCAGGTTCCAACCCTGGAGGTCGGGGGCGGAGGCCTGGGAGCCGCATTTCTAAGAAGCTGCCGCTGCACGGACCGCACTCAGTGTCGCGGTCCTAGCAGGCTCAGCCTCCAGACGGCCGCCCGGCGAGCCGCGGAAGAGCAGAGCGAAGGGGCTGCCGTGATGCTGACCACTCGGCGTCCCCGCGCCCGCGCTGTGCTGGCCGGCGACGAGAATGCTTAGTCAGCATGGTCCTCTGCACGGACCCTGCAACTCGCCCCTCAACTCACGCCATCCTCACAACCTTGCCGGGTGAGGATAAAAGCCCATCTTACAGATGAAGAAACCGAGGCACGGGGCTCAGGGGGCAGATGTGAACCCAGATCTGACTGTGCACCCTTCCCGCTCGGCCCGTCGCCCTCCCGCCGCCCCTGCAGGAGCCCGGGGTGGCGTGCGGGGCTGGTCCGGGGCCTGGACCCGGCCGGCGGTCACCTCTGCCTTCAGCCGCTCGATCTCGATCTCGCCGTCCTCGATCTGCCGCCGCAGCTGCGTGGCCACCGTCTTCTCCGTCTCCACGATCTGCAGCAGGTGCAGGTACTTCTGCATCAGCGCTTCGTGCTCCGTGGCCAGGGTCCGGTAGCTGCGGACAGACGGACACGCAGCTTAGCACGCCGCCTGCTCCACCCTGGAGACCCAGCCCGGGGGACGCCCCCACCGACGGCACTCGGGAGGGAGTCCTGACGGCCGCGCACAGCGCCCGGGGCCTCTTGCCCAACTCCCGTCTCGCGCTCCGACCTCTGGGTCCCACTGGTCCCATTCTCCCCCACCACGGCCCCCGGGCCTTTGCACAGGCAGGTGTTCTGTCTGAAGCCCGTCTCCCCTCCTCTCCCCGGGCTAGCTCTGACTCCAGCCGTGATGCTGTCTTTTCCAACCCAGACGGTAAGGGGTGGCCCCACAGCCCAGGTCTCTGAGGCCAAACCCAGGGCTCTGGGCACACACCCATCCAAGGGCAGCCTCGGCTGGGATGCTGTGTTGGGGGAGACTGGCAACAAGGCTGAAGGTTAGGGGGCCGGGTCAGAGGGTCACCACAGGATAAGCAGAGGGCAGAAGAGATAGCCAAGCATTTGTGTAGTTTAGTAGGCCTCAGACTTGCAACGAATCACGACTGGGGGGACCTGGATGGCCAGCCTTGCAGGGGGCTGCCATGCTCTGCCCAATGTCACCGGTCCCAGGCCTCTGGGGGTGCAGCCAGGTCACCTGTGTTCTGGGCCAGGGTTCTCCCTGACACCCCACAGCATGAGCAGGGCCATGTGAAGGTGTTAGAGTTGGGGAAAGACCCGATTCCATAAAGGGGGTGCAGCCTCAGAGGGTGGGGGGCTTTGCAAGGGAAGCTTGCAGCAGGGCCCATCGGGGCAGGAGGCTGGGAAGCCAGCATGGACTCAGAGGGTAGGTCCTCCCTGTCCCTGGTCCCCATCCTCCCCCCCACAGGGCCCCCAGGAGCCTCCCCTCCCCTTCCTGCGCCTGCACCCCCAGCTTCCTCCCACCCTTGGCTTCTCCACTGCAGACAGCTCCCAGATTCTGGCCTCCAACTTCAGCCGCCAGAGCTCCCTGCCCACCTCCCATCTCCACGCCTCTCTGGCCTCAGCCCCCACCTGCCGGTGGCCCTGTTCCTGCCTCGCAGCCCGCCTGCATCACCGTCACGCTCTCTGCCACGTCCCGCCAGCCCCCCAGCACAGCCACCCCTGCCCCGCACGTGTGGGTTCTGGCTGAGGCCGTGCTCTGACCCAGTCTGCCCGCTGGGCCCGGCCTCGCTCACTAGCTCGCACACCCATCAGCCCGGGGACCTCAGACCGGTGTCCGTGTCCCAGTGTGGGACAGCCTGGCACACGTGACGCACGCATGCTGTGATGACTGTGCTCCCCTCCCGTCAGAGGGCAGAGGCCCTGCTCGCCCCGCCCAAGCCCAGGCCCCGTCCTGGACCCCCGAATGTCCGTCCCTTCTGTGTCCGCAGTGGCCCCTGTCCCACAGGCTCTCTCTCCTCGGCACATAAGGAGCCCCGAGTCCCTCCGGCTGAGGGACAGACCCAGCCCCCCTCCCACCTGTGCAGCACGGTTTGCTGAGAGAGCAGCCCGCCCTCACCCATCGTCCCCACTGTCTGTCCCACCTGGCTCCTAGCCCAGGGCAGCCCGGGGCGGCCACCTGCGCCCACTGGAGCAGCGTCCTGGTCGGGGGTCACCGGCAGGCTCCCTGTTTGCCCGATCAAGAGGACACCGTCCCGTCTGGCAAGTTCTTACATGACTTCGCAGCTGCCCTGAATGCGGCTGGTCAGTGGGCGCCGGGCTCGCGATGCTGGCTTTAGTCACTGTGAGCCGCACGCACGCGCCCTCAGCCCTAAATGTGAGAGCCCAGGCAGCCATGTGTGGGGAGCAGCCTTGCACTGAGGGGTGGTGGGGGTCTCCTGGAGGCGGGGGAAGCCTGGTCCCTGGATGGGGTCAGAGGAGGCTGACTCCCGTGGGGCCCGAAGGCGGCAGGGGGTGAAGGGGAGGGTAGATGGGGCAGGGGGAGCAGGGCGCGAGGCAGACCTGCAGCACGTGCCCAGGAGGGTCCTGGCTTCCCCGCCCGTCTAAAGAGCAATAAGGCTGTAAGCGTGGACTCTGCCGGGCAGGACTATTGCTTGACATGAGGATTGTCGGCTCCCTTACGAAAATGAGCGTTAACCAGAATATTAGGTTTTAAAGTTTCTCCCACTTCCCGAGAGGCTCAATTCTCTTTACTTGCAAGGGAGATTCAGCGGAGGGACGGCAGCATCTGTCTTCAGGCTGCCACACTTCTCCGCACTCCAGGGGCGTGGAAATCCGAGACTTGGTGCCTTGGTAGTGGACGCTGGCGCTGGGTGTGGAGTAGCGTCTCCGTGCAGCCGATCCCGGCCACTCCGCCTCCCCCTCCCCCTCCCTCTCCTCCAGGAATGAGGTACTGAGCACCTCTTTGGGCAGCACTGTCTTTGGAGACCCAGACTCAGAGCTGGAAGGGAACTCGGGAACCACAAAAGACCCACGTTCTCATTTTATGCATGAAGACACTGAGCCCGGAGAGGGGACGTGACTTCCCCCAAATGACAGTCGGCGAGCGCAGCGGCTGGAGCCAGAGCGGGGCTCCAGTCCCCCTCAGCGCGGGGCCGCTCACGCCCACGTGCCGTCTGAGGCACACGTTCCCCGCCTGAAGTGTGGACAGTCACACACGGCTGTGGACCCTGCAGCGCTCTTCTTCCTCTGCCTGGTGACTTTGACGTTGGTCTGTTTGTGACGCGTGCTTGTGGCGGTTGCCTTCCACCGCTGAGCGGTGTTCTGTCACGCGGACGTACCGGGGCTTGTCCGCACGTCTGTCTGCGGATGGACACCTCGGCTAGTTCTAGTCTGGGGACTCCTGTGCATAAAGCTGCGAGGGACACGTGCATACCAGACTTTCCGTGGATGTTTTTTGTTTCTCTCAGATAAACACCGAAAGGCTGGAATGGCTGGTCACAGAGCACGCCTAGCCATGTTTAAATTGCTAATTTTTAAGCACCTAAGAGTTTTCTGAAGCGGCTGAGCCGTTTTCCGCTCCTGCCTGTGTGTGAGTGACGGACCCCAGCCCGGCCCAGCCTCTGCTGCCGTGTTCCCGTCACCTCTGCCAGGCTAGGCTCCGTGTGTAGCAGCGTCTCACCGCCTCTAAGGCATTTCCGTATCAATGGATTTTCTAAGCCGGCGTCGTCTTGGTTATCAGACTGTGCAACCAGTTAGGCTTCTGTATTGCTTCGACACTCAGAAAGTTCCTCCACGTGAATGATTCATTTGGTCCTCAACTCAAAACTGTAGCTCTGAGCGTGTTACTCCCCTGGTGTAAAACCTTCGATAGCTCCCACCGTTCACAGAGTAAAGGCCAAACACCCCAGCTGGGTGTTCAAGACCCGTTATGACCTTCCGAAACCCACACTTGGTCTCTTCATTATTCCTGGAAGCCTCCCTCCTCCATCAGTGCCTTGCGGGTGGGGCTGGGGGCCGAAGCGCTCATAGTTAAACCCGTTAAACATGCCTCAGCCTGGTCCGCTGGCTCAGATCAAATGTCACCCGGTTTCCAGCTTCCTTCAACTCCCTGCAGACGTCTCTTCCCCACGGTGCCTTGTACCCACCAGGGCCTTCGCGTATGAGAGCTAGCTGTGGACATGTCCAAGGTCTTCCTGACCGGACGGGACATTCCTGGGGAACAGCTGCACCCCTCCCCGTCTGCCCAGTGCCACACTCAGAGCCTGACTCTACGAGTTCATGTGTGAGAGCCTGGTCTCCATGGCTGGACTAGACACTCCTCGAGGACAGGGATGGACATGGCCTGACCTCAAGGTCACAATCAGTGCTGTGGCCATAATGAAGGGTTTCTGGTCAGCTGGCTTGTTCCAGGGCTCAAGGAAGGGCCCTGGTATCCATCCATCCACCCACCCATCCACCTACCCATTCACCGTTCCATCCAACCACCCAGCCACACACCTACCCATTCATCCCCCCCTCCATCTGTCCGTCCATCCGTCCGTCCATCCACCCATCTATCCATCCATCCATCCATCCATCCATCCATCCATCCACCCACCTACCTATTCATCCATCCGTCCATCTGTCCAGTCACCCCCACACCATCCATGCACCATCCATCACCTGTCTATGCATTCACCATCACGCATACTTTTAAACACATCCGTTCATCATTCATCTACCCTCCATTAATCCTTCATTCATCTTCCATTCGACATCCAACCTTGCGTCCATCCTCCATCCATCCATCCATCCTTGAATTCTTCCAGTCCACATTTGCTAACCACTTGCTTATGCCTCTATAAGCCCTGGGGATGCAAAGAACCACACCTGGTCTCTGCCCTCAGGACCTTGCACCTAACAGGCAGACAGACACAGAAACACACCACTCCCCACTGAGCCAGCAAGATCACCTGCTGAGAGGGGCGACTCTGGGGGTCCTGCCCTCCCACAGGACTCGGCTCTGCCAGGGGATTGTCAGCTGTGGAGCCACACCCTAGCCCATAAGCCTGTCACTTCCCCACGACCCAAAAGACTCAATCCAGTGTGGAGCCCCGTTTTCTCTGCAGCATATATGGACAGCCCTTTGCTTTTCTCTCCATCTGGCCCCTCCAGCGTGGAGCACACACTGTTGGGAGAGAGGAGGAGGTCCAGAATCCCCGAGCTCAGAGAAGTTTAGAGAATGTCTGTCTACAGGACAGGAAACGGGCCCAGAAGAAAGACAGGGACAGTTCACGGTCACCCAGCAGATGAGTGGCCACATCCGGGTTGGAGCCCGGGCTTAGACTTCGGTAGCCACAAAACCCTGGACCAAAACTGAATGGGGCTCAGCTCCCCGACGGGGAAGGGAGGAAGGAGCCGGTGTGTTGAAGCAGGTGGGAGCTGCTCCTCAGGTCTCTGGCTCCCAGCGGCACCGAGGGAGGCACAGACCCAGAGCTCCAGGGCTCCGAGGGTCCCCCGCCAAGACCCCCCTCACGGCTCTCCCTCTCCCACCCCCTCCGCCGGGCCTGGGTCTGCTCCGGGCAGGGCCCTCGGGTTCAGCCTCTTCTGCCGCGACTGTGGGGGGTGGGACATACCTGGCGTGAGCGATGGCCGCCACCCACTCGTCACAGTCCTTGGCATCCTCTGTCCTCAGCTCCAGGGCTTTCTGGTTCTCGTGGCTGAAGTTAACCGTGAAATAATGCTGCACCGAGAAGAAGACATCTCTGATTAGCCGGGTACCCGCGGAACTCGCAGCGTCTGCTGCTCCCAGTCTGGCTGTTTTGCAAAGTGCTCATGGCCACGGCCGCCAGGCGAGGGTTCGTTACTTGTGATCACAGGACGCCATTCTAGTTAGCGCTGTCTAACTCTTGATTAAGGCAGGCTTTGTACGGTGGAACAGGGCCTATGCTTAGGTATTGTAAGAAGGAAGCAAAACCCACAAAGCCTGATTTGTCAACAAACTGCAAAAAAGCCAGTTTTAAACCACCAGGTGTGCTTGGAGGAAGGCAGAGAAAGAACACCATGGGGGACCCGCTTTGGGAACTGGGTGCCAACTGAGTGCCGTGTGCCTGTAATTCACTCCATAGAAATGTACCAAGCATTCTTCTGGTCCTGGGGTTAGAACAACGGACAGACAGGGCCCCGAAGGGCGCCCATCGGAAGCACCCCTATTGGGTGCAGGTGACCTGCTCGGGGCCTGCCCCCTGGGGAAGCAGAGGAGCCAGCAGCAGACACGCATCAGTTATACTGTCCAGGTGAGCGCCCCTCGGCTCCTAGAACGACGCCTGCAGCCCAGCGAGCGCACCTGTGAGCTACAGTCATTGCTGTGAGGGAGGCGAGAACACAGGGCTGTGGGGGCAGAGAAAGCCACCCTTGGGTCAGCCCAGGGAGCGCAGGACGGCTGCCCGGCGGTTGGAGCCCCGGTCCAGGACAAGGAGCGTGGGGGCAGCACAGACGTCTGGAGCCCCCAGTGTATTCGGGGTGGGAGGGGCTGGATGGCAGGAATAGGGATGCCAGAGACAAGGTGGGCAGGCGGGCAGGGTCTGGGTGGCGGTGCCCAGCGGGGGGACGGGCTGAGAGGACAGAACCGGGGGACAACACCCAGGTTTCTGGCTTGAGTGATTAGGGGGTGGGGGTGCCCTGGAGAAGGGAGGGGCATTGGCAGGACAAGGGGCAGGTTTTAGGGGGTCGGGGTGGAGCGGGGGAGGGACATGCAGACTCTGTGCCCGTAGGCCGCGTCTCTCCAGGCTGCCGAGGGGGTTGGGAGTGTCAGCCTCACAGAGGGAGGCAGGCAGAGGGGTGGGCCAACCAAGTGCTGAGGCCCCACCCGTGGCCGCCTCTGGGTCTCATCCTGGTGGAGGTGGGAGAGAGGCAGGTGGCGGGGTGCAGAGATGGACCCACAGGTCCGCCGGGCCAGAGCCGCACCCGGGCCACGGCGTGGCACTGTGTCAGACGAGGTGCTGTCCGCGTCCCCCTCCCTCCCCCGCGGCGCCCAGCCGGCCGGGAGCCGCCGCCGAGGTTTGGTGTGTAAACTATTTTTAGCCTCTGCTGACATTTACTGTATTTCTGTTAATTGTCAGTCTTGGTGGCAGCCAGGGTGTGTGTGTGCGTGTGCGTGTGGCTGGAGAGCCAGTGTCTCTCCCTTGTTTCCTAGGAAACAGATAACTGGGGCCGCGGAACGAAATGTCAGTTGCAGCCTCAAATAACTGAATTCGGAAGGCTCAGGTGGGCACGCCCTGCCCCAGGAGCAGCTGAAGAGGGGCAGGTGGCCTTCCAGCACGTTCCCCGCCTCTCCGGAGACTACGAACACCCCTGCGCGTCTCCCACGATCTCACGGATTCCCGCCTGCACCACGTGGAGCAGGTGTTAGCTGCTTGCACGGTGTTTGAACCTGAGGCACAGAGAAGTGGTGCCACTTGCCCAGGGCCACACAGCTGGAGAGCAGACCTTCCCCAGGCACCCACCATCCACTCTGGCCAGGGCTTGGCACGGGGACAGACAGACGGGAAAGCCTCCGGAGCCTACAGACAGGTGAGACCCTGGGTCCTAACTCAGAAGCTGGGGACTCTCAGCTGCCTACAGACAGGCACGGTGGTCCCCTTGGGTCCCCAGGGCGGGTGTCCTGGAGCTGGATGGGCCCACCGAGTGGTCTTTCCTGCCAAGCTGCTGGGGGTGGGGGCGGGGGGCAGAGCTGCTCATCCCGGGAGGGGCCGTGTGGATGGGAGTCCCTGAGCCTGGCCCTTCAGGGCTGTGGGGAGTGAGGTGCTTGGCTAAGCCCCTCACCCCGAACAGAAACTTCTTCGCCGTTGGTCCAGCTTAGTGGAGAAGCACGTGGCTGTTTGCCCCCCATGTGCACCCTAACCCCCTGCAATGCTGCCTCAGCAGGAAATGTAAGCACAGGAAACTGCTTAGAAGCCTCCAGGTCCGAACCCCGCCTGCAGAGACCCCCAGCAGCAGAGACCTCTGGCTCTCAAGCCATGAGGACGCTCAGCTCTCTGCCCCTCGGGGGCAGGATCGGCTCCCAGAGGCCCCTCCCCCCACGCCCCGTTGCCTCTCCAGGGTGAGGCTAGCCCACCCATCCCTCCACCCGGCCTCCGTGGGGCCTCTATCCCTGTCGCCCCTCCTCCATGCTGAGCCTGTGGCTGGGGCCGGGCTCCCCCAAGTGTCCTGCATCTCTTGTCCTTGGAGACGGCACCTAGGCGCCAGTGATGGACGGGCTAGAAGTCCAGGAGCAGAGGCTGGCGGAGGGGTGGCTGCGGGGCCCTGGGGGGCAGGCAGACCCAGAAACATCACTGCACCCCCTGGCGAGCAAGCTGCTCGTGCCAGAGTGAGCTCTGGGGAATGCCAGGGCATCCGCAGGCGGAGGGCAAGGGGCGTGAGCGCGGGCTGCTTGGGAGCCGCAGCTGGAGGAGACACTGGGGGTCACAGGCCCGGGCCCAGGTTCCTCGCACACGTGGCCTCCCCGGGGGCACTCCCACCCGAGGAGTTCACAGGGACGAGGAGGCAGGACGCTGTGCTGGGTCCAAGGTCCCCTCCAGGAAACAGCGCTGCTGAGCCAGGACAGGGCAGCTCACAGCCCCGCGGGGCTTTGGCGGCTCCAGGCGGCCCGGGCTGCCATGTAGATGCCTCAGAGGACTTGGGGGCAGCGCGATCCCCTGGTGCTTGTAGACCTTCCCCGGACACTGGGTCTACACAAGCCCGGTGCCCGAGTGACCAGCAGACAGTGCCCACGAAGGGAGCTGCGCTGAGTCACTGCAAATCCTGGGTACGGACGGCCGTGTGAACAAGGATTTGCTCCACGCGGGGCCTGGGGGTGAGGGAAGGGAGACGCTGACAGAGACAGAGACAGAGATGCAGAGATGGAGACGGGGGGGGGGCGGGGGCAGAGACACAAAAACAGAGAGAGGAAGTAAAATCCGCTGGGAAAGGACGACGTCCACAGGGGCAGAGAGAAAGGGTGACTTCCAAGCTCCAGGAAGAGCTAAGAAAAATGCAATTTGGAGAACTGAGACTGAAGGAAAACGTCAAGGCTCAGAGCCGTGCGCAGAGAGACCCAGTAACCCGCCAGCAGGGCGGGAGCAAAGGCCCAGGTGTCCCGCAGGGGTGCAGCCGCCTGTGAGGTGCGGGAGCGCCGTCTCACGGAGGGGCCGCGGTTGGAGGTGTGAGGTGGCCCCCGTGGGGGCTGGGCCCGGGATCCCCAGTCACCAGGGTTCTTTTCACAGTGACGGGCCAGGGCACACCCAGAGTTAAGGGGGCAAGTGGCCTCTTGGTCAGAGCAAGGGCACTGGACGTGGAGTCTGACCGCAGTGTGGCTTGGGACGGCGGCCCTTCCTCTGGGACGCTCAGGCCCCGCTCTGTGAAGTGCGTAGTTGGGTGGACACACCGGGCTGCGGTCTTCCCGAGTTTCGGGCTCGCTCTCTCTCCACCGGCCCATCTATGCATATGTCCACGTCTCCATCCGCCTGCCCACCTGCCCACTTGCCCACCGAGATGGAGGGAGGGAGGGAGACACAGCCTGGAGGAGAGTGTGCGCTCTGTCTCTTTCCCCGAGACGGTGTCCCGTCTCCCTACAGCCTTCAGGAGGCTCTGCGCGTCCCGTCGCCGTTGGGCTCAGGTGTGGCGCCCTGGTTCCGGCTGAGGGCTCAGGTGTGGCGCCGCGCCCTGAGGTCAGCCCACCTCATTTTGTGTGCTTGCTTTTGCTGAGCCTCACAGCTATTGCATGTTTTCAAAGTGACGGTGTGTGACAACCCTGCATCAACCATTTTTCCAACAGCATTTGCTCACTCCGTCTCTGTGTCACCTTTTGGTAATTCTTGCAATATTTCAAACTTTTTCACTATTGTTATACTTGTTATGGTGACCTGTGATCAGCAATTATGACTTCCTGAACGTTCCGATGATGGTTAGCATTTTTTAGCAATACAGTATTTTTAGTTTCACGTACGTACATTGCTTCTTTAGACATCATGCTGTTGCACGCTTACTAGACTACAGAATAGTGCAAACATAACTTTGATATGCATCGGGAAACCAGAAAAATGTATTTGAGTTGCTTTATTGCGATATTCACTTTATTGCTGAGATCTGGGACCGAACCCCCAACATCTCTGAGGTGTGTCTGTAGGCTGATATATGCAAGCCACGTGGTAACCACAAAGCAAAAACTTATAGTAGATACACAGAAGATAGTGAGATAGGAATCGAAACATAACAGTAAAGCAAGGCATCAAACCACAAGGGAAGAGAGCAAGAGAAGAAGAAACAGAGAGGAAATAGGAAATATCCAGAAAATAATGAACAAAATGGCAATAAGTACACACCTATCTGTAAGCACTTCAAGCATAAATGGATTAAATTCTCCAATCAGGAGACACAGAGTGGCTGAATGGATTCAAACAAAAACCAAGACCCATCTATACGTTGCCTACAAGATGTCAGGACACATAGATTTAAGAACACACAGACAGGAAGTGAAGGGACGGAAAGAGATGTTTCATGCAAATGGAAGCCCAAAGAAAGCAGGGATAGCTACACTTACATCAGACAAAAGGGTCCTCAAAATAAAGTCTGCAGTAACAGACACAGAGGGGCATTACCGATGAGTAAGGGTTAATCCAGCAACAAGATACAGCATTTGCAAATACCCAACATAAGGGCACCTGAACACATAAAGCAAATGCTAAAGACCTAAAAAGAGAAAACTACAGCAGCACGATAACTCAGGGGACATTGACACCCCACCTGTCCACCTGCATCGGTGGACAGATCGTCCGGACAGAAAATCAACAAGGAAACAGGGGCCTTAAAGGACACAGTGGACCAAATGCACTTGACAGCCCCACACAGAACATTCCACCCGAAAGCAGCAGAAAACACATTCTTGTCAAGTGCGCATGGAACATTCTCCAGGAGAGAACATATGTTAGGCCACAAACCAGACTCAGTGAATTTAAAGAAGACTGAAATCATACTGAACATCTTTCCAGACCACAATGGTATGCAACCGGGAATCAACTGCAACAGAAAACTGGAAAAAAAAAAATCACAAATATGTACAGAGGAAACATGCTACTGAGCAACAAATGGGTCAATGAGGAAATCAAAGAAGAAGAAAAAAACCCTTGAGATGAATGAAAGTGAAAATACAACATATCAAAATCTGTAGGATGCAGCAAAAGCCGTTCCAGGAGGGAAGTTCATAGTGAGACAAGAAACAAGACAAATCTCAAACAAACAGTGAAACTTTACACCTAAAGGAGCTAGAAAAAGAGGAACAAATGAAGCCTGACATCAGAAGGAAGGAGATAATAAAGACCAGAACAGAAATCAATAAAATTGACTAAAAAGACAACAGAAAAAAAATCAATGAAACTCATTCTTTGAAAAGATGAATAACACTGATAAACCATTAACTAGACTCAGTAAGAAAAAAGAGAGAAGACTAAAATAAATAAAATCAGGAATGACAGAGGGGAAGTTACAACTGATACCAAAGAAACACAAGGGATCATAAGGGATAACAATGAACAATTATACATCAACAAATAGGACAACTTAGAAAAACTGGATAAATTCCTAGAAACATACAGTCTTCCAAGACTGAATCATGAAGAAATAGAAAATCTGAATGGGCCAATTATAGTAAGGAGACTGAATCAGTCATCAAAACCCTCTCAACACACAAATGTCCAGGACCAGACGGCTTCACTGGTGAGTGCTACCAAACATCCAGAAAGACTTAATATCCACCCTTCTCAAACTCTTACCAAACGATTGAGGAGGGGTGAGTGCTTCCAAACTAATTTTCCCAGACCAGCATTAACCTGATATCAAAAGCTGACAAGAACACCACACACAAAAAAAGAGAAAATTACGGGCCAATATCCCTGATGAACATACATACAAAAAGCCTCAACAAAATATTAGCAAACTGAATCAACAACATATTAAAAGGATCATAATCCATGACTGAGTGGGATTTATTCCAGGGATGCAAGGATGGTTTGACATTCACAAATCAATCGGTGTGATACACCACATTAACAAAATGAAGGATAAAAATCATATGATCATCTCAACAGATGCAGAAAAGCACTTGACAAAATTCAACATCCATTTATGATAAAACTCTTATCAATGTAGGGTTAGAGGGAACATACCTCTACATAATAATGACCATATATGAAAAACCCAGAGACAACATCATACTTAATGGTGAAAACCGAGAGCTTTCCCCTAAGGTCAGGAACAAGACAAGGATGTCCACTCCCACCACTTTTATTCAACACAATACTAAAAGTCCTCGCCACAGCAATCTGACAAGAAAAAGAAATAAAAGGCATCCAAATCACTAAGGAAGAAGTAAAATATTTACTAGTTGCATATGACATGCGACTTATATATAGAAAGCCCAAAGACTCCACCAAAAAAAACTGTTATAACTGATACAGGAATTCGGTAAATTTGCAGCATACAAAATCAATGTACAGAAATCTGTTTCATTTCTATACACCAATAATGAAGAAGCAGAAAGAGAAATCAAGGACTCAATTCCATTTACAACTGCATCAAAAAGATTAAAATACTTAGGAATAAACAACCAAAGAGGTGAAAGACTGTAAAACACTGATGAAAGACACTGAAGAGGACACAAAGAAATGGAAAAATTCCATGGTCACAGATAGGAAGGGTTAATATGGTTAAAATGACCACACTACCCAAAGCAATCTATAGATTCAATGCAATTCCTCTCTGAATCTCAACGGCATTTTTCGCAGGAAGGAAACAATCCTAAAATTTGTACGGAACCACAAAAGACCATAAATACCCAAAGCAATCTTGAGAAAGAAGAACAAAGCTGGAGGCATCGTGCTCCCTGGTTTCAAACTATACTATGAAGAAAGGTATAGTAATCAAAACAGTATGGTATCAGCAATAAAACTGAGCCTAATTGAAAATGGAGGGGACTTCCTGGCTGGTGGGTGGTTTGTGGGCTTGCAGGGAAAATGGGATTATTGTCCAGGCTCTGATCCATTTCAGAAGTTCGGGGCAATGTCAGAGTTGCTAAGGGTCTGAGCTGCCCACCTGGTGGGTGACAGGTGGAGCACATCAAGAAGCAGGGTGAACCCTCCCCAAGGGACGCTCAGGGCTCTCCTCCCGTCCTCTGCTGATCACTCCCCCAGGCTGGGCCATGGACACACACACACACTCACACGCACTGTGTGCACAGGGGAGGGGTGCAGGCAGAGGGGCGCTGGCCCGCAGGTGCTTGAGGCTGGGGCTCTGCTCAGTGACGGCTCTGGGGCCCCACGCCTGCCTGGGTCCCCTCCTGCAGGGAACAGGGCTGTCTGCGGCCAGCGTGTTCTTGGAGGAGCCACCTCCTCGTCCTTGGGACTGGGAAGGCATCACCTCCCCTGCTCTTTGTGGGTCTGTGCTCCTGTTCTGCCCCTTTCTCTGCCTGTACCTGCTGGCCCATCTGTGCACCTCTGCCCCTTTCTCCCACAGTCTGGCCCTGCCTCTCTGGTCTCCACCCCTCCCCAGATGCCTCTCCCACACCCCTCAGCTTCCTTCGTCAGGGCACATGAGTCAGCTGGCTGGGGCCACCGCACAGGCTCCAGGAGCAGCCCCCCAGGTCTCCCTTTCTCGGTCTGCCCCTCCTGCTCGGGCTGTGGACAGGCTGCACTCAGGTCAGGAGCTCCCTGTCTCTCTCCTGCCCCAGAAGTCTGGACGCATGTGCTCTGCACCTGTGACCTGCACCCTCCCTCCCTAAGCTCCGTTCTGGCTGGTTCGGGCATGTCTGGGACACGGATCGTGGAGCAGTATGGTCTGCGATTAGGGCACGGGCTGAGGGAGGAAGGAGGGGCCGCTGGCCTGCTTTGGGTCCAGGTCCCAGGCTCCAAGGTGTCGGTGCTCCCAGCCCAGCTCACTGGAGCCCTCTGACAGCCACAGAGAACCGCAGTGTCCCAACCCCAGCACCTGGCTGGGAACCCCATGTGGCTGGTGGTCTAGACAGGAGCTGGAATGTTTCTGGGGTTCTGGGTAAACACTCTCTGTCGCCTTTTCTAGGGAGGAACACTGACCCTGGGTATCCCCAGAGTCCCACAGCCTCAGATGGTGTCGGATCAGAGCTTGGACAGACCCCAGGTCACCCTTGGAAGCTGAGCCACCCCTGAGCCTCCCCAGAGTGACCAGGCTGTGCAGAGGCAAGAGACAGGCACCGGCAGGGCTGCAGTGTGGGCAGCGGACGTCCTGGGGTCGTGGAGCCGCTGGGACGACAGCGGGACCACATCTCAGGCGCCCAGAACGATGCCCGACCGAGCAGGACTCCCTTGAAGCTTCTCAGGGTCCGCAGGAGCACACGTGGGCCTCAGCATGACCACAGGACAGGCCCTGAGTCACACTTGTCACGACGATGTGGCCACGTGGTCACGCGGGACGGCCCCCCGTGCAGAACGGCAGCACTGTTCCGGAATCTGCCGTGGGGACCCCCCAGAACTCTCTGGGGCCACACAGAGCCACGCCCGCGGCCCCCGGGGTCCTGGGTGGGACCGGGACTCACACACTACAGGATAAACTCAGAAACAAATCTGGGCCCTCCTCTGGGAGTCTGTTTCCATCTGGAATCCTAACAGGCCGCCTGAGAGTGGCCACAAGGACCCAGGAGCATAGCAGCAACAGAATCCACCAGTGGACCCCACCTGACGGTGTTGCAGAAACAAGGCTCGCTGAAGGACCCCTGGCCTCACCGGGGCTGACGGAAGTGCCCGGAACTGGCCCAGGGCCTCCACCGATATCCGGCCCAGACCAGCCCTTCCCTCCCTCGGAAGTCAGGGCTGAGTGCCTTGACCTGAGGCTCCCTAGGAGTCCCAGGACGGATCGGGAGCGTACTGAGCGTGGAGGCCAGACCGCTCCCGCAGATCCGGAGCTCTCCCAGGCCTGGCAGGTCCTGCTGACTGCTGCGTCCCCCTCCCCGCGGGTCTCCGCCACAGCTATACCCTGCGTCCCAATGTGATTAGTGTGCATGTGGCCCGCACGTGGAGGCTGAGAACAGCTCACGGGTCTAGACCTCCACCTGGACCTCAGCAGGTGACCGGGGGAGAGATCCAGAAACGAGACCTGTGAGTGCCGAACTCACAGGCAGGACCGCACATCGCACCTGGGGTTGTGCCAGGACCAGAAGCACGAGGGTCCTTCCTTACCTTGGCTGGAGGAATATTCTAGAGACACATCCGTGCTCTCACCGGGGCTGAGGGCCTAGGCTCCAGCTCATGCCTGCCCCCAAGATGCCCTCCCTCCTCCTGTCTGACCTGGCCGCTAACCGGCTCCTGCCGCCTGATGGCCATCGGGGGCTGGATGGATTTCCCCTCCTGCCCACGCACCTAGTTTCCACAGTCCTCAGCGCCTGGGTCGCAACCTCCAGCATCGAGGGCGGCTCAGCAGACTTGAGCCTCTGGAAGTTGGGGAGGTGGCTCGAAACCCCCCACCTGCTTAGCCTGCCCCCCTGTCTCATGCCTTTCTCACCTGACTGGCAGGGGTATGGCGACCCCCACAGGACATCCAACACTGGGCATCCACTGACGGGCAGGGGGACCCAGCGTCCCACTCTGCCCACGACCAAGGGGTTTCTGCAGGCACAGAATTCCGGTGCTGAGGCCAAGAGAGTCCCAAGCAAGCCAGGAGGGTGGGTCATCCCAAAGGCGAAGGAGCTGGGGTCAGGGGCGCTGCTCAGAGCTCAGTGACCCTGGGCAGCCTCTTGTCTCTCAACAATAACGCCCGCCTTTGGCAAGACAGATACAACTGGTGTCCATCATGGAAAATAACGTTCTTTCCACTTTCATTCTCTGAGTGATTTCTCATTCATGACACCGACCCGCGTGTCTTCGGTCCCCACAGAACCGGACACTGGCCCCCTCATGGCTCAGTGACAAACACAAAGGGCCTCCAGGGAGGCCGGGCTCCCCTCCAAGCCAGAGCTCAGCCTCCCGCTTTCCCGTTCCCTCTGCACCACCAGGCACACGGCCACGCGTTCCCACGGCCCCTCTCCTCCCCCAGCAAAGCTGTGATCAGCTTGTACTGTGATGAATTTTTAACGGTCTTTCCCAGGTGCTCGGAGAGGCTCGATGTGGGCTGCACATGCTCGGGCCCCTCCTGGGACCCGTGAGAGCAGAACGCGGGGGCAGTGGGACGGGGCAGGGGCAGGGGTTTTGGGCACTGGAATTTTTAACCCCCCCCACTGCGGGTTCTGATGCTCACCCAGTGCTGGGGACCCCCGAGGGGAGTGGTGCCCGCAGCAGAAGCACTTCTCCTGGAGACCAGCCCCGGAGCAGCCGTAGGCTTGTGCCCCCGGGGTCACACCCAGGGGGTGTTTGGAGCCGTGACGTGGACAAGCGCGACTGACGCGCTGTGTGTGGTGAACGCCAAGAGCAAGAAAAAGGAGAAGGAATTGGAAGTGTCCTAGAGAGAAGCGGGGACGGGGGACGGTCTAATTCAGGGGGCGGGCAGAGGGGGGTTCCTGGTCCAGGCCGTGGAGGCCGGGCACAGGGTTCCTGCATGCGTTCCCTTACTTACCACTGCAGCCATTCCAAGGGGGTCCTTCCTCTGCTTAAGCTGCTCTGAACGAGCGCCTTCCTTTCCACTGAATGATTTCCTACCAAGAAATACCCCTGGAGCTTGGCACTGCGCCTTGGCCTGGGCATGGAGCAGCCTTCATTTGCTGACACATTTGTCACCATGGCACAGGAGCCTGGCTTATTAATTGATAACAGCAAAGCCACAAAGCAGGTGACATTGACTCTGCTTCTCGGGCTTGGGCAGAGGAGCTGGCTGGAGGGGCTGGGGCACCCTGGCTTCTCATGATCAAAGTGTAGGACTCTTCAGGGAGACCCAGAGGCCCACGCGCATCGTTAAGGCTCTGAGCATTCCTGCGATGAAGGAACTTTCCAGGGACTTACTCTGCTATGGAAACCTTCTGTTTTCAGCTTCTAGATCGATCTACATTCCATAAAACCAGTGTTCTGGGGAGTCCACCTTGGGACCCTCGGGGTGGAGTCCTCTGACCTCGGTTCAGTATTTGGCCTTGGGGTCTTCAAGACAGCTCTCCTGTGGATCTGTTTTCTCTTTCACAAAATGGGGAGGGTATCACCCGCCTCACAG
Source organism: Ursus americanus (assembly GCF_024610735.1). Taxonomy (NCBI): domain Eukaryota; kingdom Metazoa; phylum Chordata; class Mammalia; order Carnivora; family Ursidae; genus Ursus; species Ursus americanus. Next base: position 781,755 of record NC_142154.1, read on the forward strand.
GGTTGTTTAAAACAGACACTGTGAGAGCTCATGGCTCATAAAAATGGGTAATAATGGCTTTTGAACAAGTTGAATCCTTCACAAGTCTAAGCGATGGGTCTAGTCAACCCATCGGGGCAAATTACCGGAAACACACGTGCATGTGCGTTCACACGCGTGTACAGACGGCGGCCCCCAAAGCCACTGGAAGCTGTGACTATGACCTTATTTGAAAATAGGGTCTTTGCAAACGCACTCGAGTTAAGATGAGCTGTGCTGGGTTAGGAAGGAGAGGCCCTGGTGAAAAGAGGGACACTGGGGTGCAGACACACAGAGAGAAAGCCCAGCAAGGAGGTAGGCAGACGCCACGGGCCGCCAGAAACCAGCAGAAGCTGCACGAGGCCAGGAGAAGTCCTTCCCCAGGACTTCATTCAGACTCCTAGCCTCAGAACTGGGACAGATTCCAGTACTGCTGTTTCAAAGTAAAAAAATGCACACCCCTGCCCCCCAAGCCCCCATGCGTGAGTGCACACACGAGGCCTGGGGGCTCGTGACCTGAGGGGTCATGGCTACACTAATGTCGGGGATTACTGTGGTCACAATGGCCGGCATCCTGGGATGGCTTCCACTCCTATCTCCCTCTCATTCCCGATATTCAACTGGCCGGCCAGTTTCCTGCTCTGGACTTCGGAATCCGTGCCCGCCCCCACCCCGTGCCATGCCCTGCTTCAAGGCTTCATGTCGTCCCACCTGGACCACTAACCTGCCCCCCTCCAGCCCATCCTGGTCTCTCCCGCTCCAATTCATCCCGCTCGGCCAGAACCCAGACCCACCGCTCCTTGCCTGCCCTCGCTGAGCGACAGAGGCACCATTCTTGGTCGTCTCTGGAGCCCTGGGCCCCCACTGGCTCTTGCTCCTCCTTCGGGGCCCTGGTCCCAGCTGGCCCTGGGCCTCGGCCAACCCTCTCTGCCAGAGGCTGCCCGCTGTCCCAGTCCAGAGGGGCCGTGCTGGAGAACCTGCTGGGTCTCCAGCCACGTGTGTGTGTGTGTCCCTGTGTGTGCCTGCATGTGCACGTGTGTCTGTGTGAGCACGCACATGTGAGAGTGTGTTTGTGTGCATGCACGTGTGTGTGTCTGTGTGTGCACGCACATGTGTGCTCCTGTGTGCGTGGACACAGCCTGGCCTGCGTTCCACCTCCCTCCACCCTCCCCACAATAAGGGCGGTCATCCAGGCTCCCCCTCAGGTCCTCCTGGACACCCAGTTCCCCTTTATACCCCCTACACTCAGGCTCCCCAGCGTAGCCACCCTGTCCCCCGACCGCCGCAGGGAGAGGTCCCACTCTCCCTGTCTTGTCCTCTGACCTCTCTCCATGCCCCTGCAGCACAGGGCACGCTCCTCACACGCTGACTCTCCCCAGCCCCGGCGTCGGCGCTTCACTAGGCGGGCCAGCTCCGTGGAAGTACTGCCGTCCACCGGGCCCCACACTGCTCCCACACCAATCCTAGGACCGACCCAGCTGCCTTGCTCCTAACGCCCCACCTCATTGGATATGGCTCCACACCGGGTCTGGACCCCACTTCACGATCTCCCCCTGCTCTGAGTGGCCTCGTTCCGCCCAGGCACTGCCTCTGAGTTCTCAAGCCGGAATCTTCCCAAAGCCTGGTTCTTGCACCGGACTCTGCTTTGTCTCCAAGCCGAGTGTCTGTTGCAGACCCCTGTCCAGCTGTCGCCTCCTGGGCGGCCTGAGCCACGGGTCACCGTGGCCCGCCACCCAGCGGGGACTGAGACCTGCTGCGGGGGACACCTTACCACTGGCTCACCTAGCTGCCTGCCCCACCTGGAACGGGGGAGAGTGGCTGCAGGGTCAGCCCCTCCTCTCAGACTCAGCCTCGAACTAGGCAGCGCTCAGCCCGTGCTGTGGGGCCCGTGGCCCATGTTAGTGCAGGCTCCACGCCTCTGCCACTGGATGGTCTCTGTCCAAGTAAGTTACTCCAGCCCAAGGAGCCACGGCCACAGAGGTCACGTGTGGCTGCTCCTGCATGAGTCTGGCCCCACCGCTCTAGACATTTGCTGAATGTGGGAATGAGCTCCGGTCTGGCCCTGGAGGCCATTCAGCTTCCATCACAAACCCGGTGAGCAGCTGCTCCGGGGGAAGGCTCGGCTCTGTGGCTTGGCACAGGGGCTTCGGGGGCCCCTGCAGCCCACGTGCCCCCTGTCCTGCGTGTCCCTTCTTGGTGGAGCTTGGACCCTCAGCTTTCCTCTGTAGCAGGGCTGACCACCCTGTGTTCTCACTGTTTACTTGCCGGGCTGTCTCCTCGCTGGAATCCTTCTCCTTGTTATTTGGGGGGAAACCCGGTGGTCGACATGCTTGTCTTGATGCCCGCCCTGGGATGACAGGGTCACGGAGCACAAGGAAACAGGGAGGCCTGGCTTGGGCCTGCCCCTCCCCATGCGAGCACACACAGCTCCGCACAGGTTCTGCCCTCCTGCCGTTATGGTCACCGTGAAGGAGCCCTGCCTCTGTCCCCTGCTGTTCTGTGTGTGTGTGTGTGAGCTGGGCGTCGTGGACGGTCTGCATTCTGGAAACACAAATCTCCTTGCGCACACGCGTACGGGCTGCAGGACACATGGATGCAGAGAGATAGTGGGTGCCCCCGGGCTCTGCGGTCGAGCACTGAAGGGTCGGCACTTGCCCGCTGCCTCTGGATGGAAGCCTTGTGACTTACTTGTCCGCTGAACTGTGGCCCGAGTGGGTCACTTCTGCTCCACTCCCTCCCCTTGGCTGGGGTGACTGCGGGGGCAGCTGTCAGGGCGAATCTCCATCAGCTCGGCTCCCCAGGGGTCACAAGGCCCACTGCACAGGACGTCAAGCGCGAACAAGAGACACACGTTCGCGGTGTTCGTGAAGCTCCTGCTTGTTACTGCAGCTTAACCCAGCCCCCCGACGAGCGCACGGCGAGGAGGCCGCCCCCCAAGTCCAGGTGAGAGGTGACAGTCGCCTGCAGGATTCAGGAGGCGGAGTGGACAGGGCTGGACGGGGGTGTGGCCGCCAGGGACGAGAGTCTCCCCCAGGGCCGTGCTTGCTTCCGCGTTTTCAGAAGCCCACCGGTCTTTGAGGTAAGCGTTACCACCCCGTCCTAATGTCTGGGGTCACAGCCTGGCGTGGACTAGCTTCGAGCCTGCCAGAGACCCCGTGACCTGGGCCACTGCTCCGCTGAGCAGATCTGGTCACGAAGGTGAAAGCTGGAGCCGTAACAGCCTCCGTTTACTGACGAGACCCACCGTGCGGCTAGGGCTTCACAACACTCAGAACAAGGGTGCGAGGGAGGCTTTGCTCTCCACCCCACAGCTGGGCCAACTGAGACTCAGGGAGCTGGACAACCTTCCCAAGCTAAGAGGATCCAAAGCCCGTCCGCGTGGCCTGAAACCCTCGCGGCTAGAGGCAGGGAACTCACTCCTCAGCGGGTGGGCTTTGCACGTGAAGGGCTGCGTGCTCCTCTCCGGGAGGGGGTGGGCAGTGGGGGTGTCCAAGGGCAGGACAGGTGCACTCATGGAGGCGTCTTGGCGCTGGCAGCGCTCCGCCCCCCCCCCCCAGGTCCACACGTCACCAACGCTCCTGCATACACATCGGGGGCTGAGTCCTGTTCTCGGCTGTGTGCACGCAGGCGCCGGTTCCAGGCTCCCACGGATTCTGGGGAAGCCGGACTGTGGGGCGTGGATGCCTGTCTTGGTAGGTTTTCCCTTGACGCTCACGGGATTGGAGTTGCAAGGCTCTCACCAGAGCAGAAAGACAAACTCCTTCACGCAAGTCAAGGAGCGGCAGTTGCTGCTAATTCTCTGTTGTTCTTGGCAAGGGGTGGTAAACGGAGCCGCCCCCCGCGGTTTGTGGGGGAGGGGCTCAGGTTCTGCACTCACCTGGCCGCTCTGCCGCGCACGTGCTCTCTAACCTTGAATAAGTTACTTGACAGCTCTGCGCCTCAGTGTTGTTGTCTCAAGAATGGGTGAGCAGTGACAAGCTCCCAGGGCTGCTGGGAGGACTAAGGGAAGCGCTCACACAGAACAAGCACTCTGGGGCCTGGCACATAGTAGGTGCTCAGCACAAAGGAGGTGCTTGGCAAACTGCATGTTCTTCAGTATGTATTGGTCTAGTGACGTCAGGTTCCATCCAGTCCAGCTGGATGGTGGGTCCTGCCAGTGATACCCGAGCGTCTGTATCGTAAAGACCTCGGTCTTTCACTGAGTCAGGGTTCCGACACCCCTCATCGACTGCCAGTTGCGACCACCCCTCGGTCTCCACCTCAGCTGGCCCCCGTTCTCCTGCGCCTGGAAATTCATGGTCATCGCAGACTGTGACCACGGCGTGGATGAAGGAAAGCCCAGGCTCCGTGGGAGGGAGGCCGAGGCCGGGACCTTGGGGGTGGGGAGGACGCTGGTCACTGACAAGCATGAGGTGGGAGGTGCTTCCAGGTGAGGGAGCAGGTGCCAAGGCCCTGAGGTAGGAAAGAAGAGGCCTGTGTAGGGCGAGGAGGAGCAGTTTGAGGAAGGTGGGGCAGGGCTTGCGGAAGGGCAGACTCTGAGGTCCTGTCGGTCCCGCAGGACAGGTTGCAGTTTTTCCTGAAGGCAATGGGAGCCACGGGCGCGTTCAGAAGCTTGGTGCGGTGATCTGATGTGCGCCCGCCTGGGGAAGGTCCCTCTGGCAGGGGCTGTGCGGAGGGGGACTGGAGTGCGGGCTGTGGGACACCGTGAGGGTGTTCTGCAAGCCATGCAGGGAGCCCAGGAGGAGGCGGAGAGGGAGGATTCCCAGCACCTGGCCATGGCTGCAGGGGTGCACCTGGGGAGGGCTCCCCGCCCACCCCCCTGGGAGCTCTCTGAAGACACACACTTTCTTTTTCTCTGCAGCCACGGACGTAGCCGAGGTCTGGCCCCTAGAGCCCCGTGTTTACTGCATAAATAAACACAGTGCGACCTCAGCTGGGCCTTGCGTCGGCACGGTCTGGAGCCACCCGCACGCACCGTCACCAAGCAGGCAGGCAGTGACCTGGTATTTCCTTGTCCCAATTAAGGTATAATTACGGAGCCTCTGCAACCTCATTTCAGCTCTAGAAACGTCTGGGGGATGGCACGGTTAATCCCGGGGCCTCACAGCTGCAGGGGCCGTGCGCTGGGTCTGGAACAGCGGGACCTCTCCCCCTCCGGAGGCACAAGCATCCGCAGTCCGAGTCCCTCGCTCCCCATCTGAGGGGTGTTGCTATAGGACCATCCTAACCCCCTATGTTCAGGTTGCATTTTCCTGATTGGCCGAGGGGTGGAAGGTGCTAGAGCGACGGGAGGGCATGCTTTGTGATGAAGACCGGGTAGCTGCAGACAGACAGAGAAGGAGTCTCATTCCAGCCCCTGCCTCGCGGGGCGGCTCCGAGCCCGGGTTCCTCCTCAGTGAGCAGGGCTCACGCAGAGCCTTCAGGCTGCTGTTGACCTGAACGCCCCAGGCCGACCGGGGAGATGTCCTGTGAGCGAGGACCGGGCGTGGGCTTCCTCTTCCCTCCAGGGAAAGGCATCCGCTGGGTGGACAACATGGGAGTCTGCCCACATCAGTGCTCCCAGTGAATCAGGGAGAGCCCGGCGTCCGCAGCTTGACCCCTTCTGGTTGGGGGTGGGGTGAGGAGGGTGGTGGGGCTGGTCCGGTCACGTTCCCCACTGCAAAGCTGAGGCTGGAAGCCTTAGCTCAGGGGGCTCAGAATGAGGGCAGGAAAAGTCCGCATGGGGCACTCAGTGCCAAAGCAGGGCCAGGCATACCATGGGTGCAGTGGTAGGGAAGCGAAGTCCAAACCCTAAGTCCAAGTGCACCTGGGCCTTCCGTGTGTGGGCTGCAGGGCTGGGAGGAGAGGAAGTCAGCCCAGGTGCCCAGCAGTGGCCACTGGGCACGGAAGTGGGGCCGGCCCGGTGGGCCTTTGTGAGATGTGGGATCCCAGCTCGCGGCTCCAGGATACTGGGGCTGCACCAGGGGCTGTCAGACCCACATGGAAGCCCCCAGATGAGAGGGCGTCAGGGCGCCACGTGCCTGGGATGCAGGGTCTGGGACTGGCACCCTGTCAGCCTGAGCACGTCAAGTGTGCAACGAACATACGAGGCACCAAGTTCAGCTCAACACGCACTCTCTGCGCACCTATTACGCGCTCGGTCCCTGCCGAGCCCTGGCCTTTCCAGGGGGAAGCCGCCTGCTTAGACCAGGACAAAATGACGTCCTGCTTAAAGCAGGTCTTCACCAGGTACGGGCCAGTCCAGTCAGCCTGCCAGCATCTTCGAGGCCTCCTAACGAGGGCACTCCGCCACACGCCCAGAAGGTCTGGTCAGGCTTCCTGTGGGCCCAGATGCAGGGCCGACTCAGCGACAGGCTGGCTCCCGTGCCAGGGCCGCGCGGCTGCCAGGGGGCGCCCAACCCCACGAGAGATACCGGGCAGCTGCTGGGACGACCAGTTTTACTCTAAGACGCAGAACGGAGACGCTACAAATTCCCGTAGGCTCGCACAGGCCGAGCAAGCAGGATGCACTTTTCCACGTTAGCCAAACCCTTGCTCCAGAGCCAAATGGAAGGAACAAAGCAGACGTCTTTAACGAAATCGGCACCTGAGCCGGCAGCACCCGACCATCGCCCGCTCCGCTCAACCCTGTCCTGTTCTCCCGCCACCAGGCTGCTCTCGGAACTCCTCTGGGGCTCCCGGACGGGTGGTGTTCTGGGGAGACGGCCGTGAGCACGCGTGTGTATCATGAATTGGTTCTGCACCCCTGTCCCTTCCAAAATCTGCTGCTAGCGCATTTCCGTACCTGAGCCAAGACTGATTTGAAATTAATGTAGGATCTCGTTTTCAGGAATTCTTAGACACTGGGTGAACTCCAGGCCTGATTCTGCCACTGACTCACTCTGCTGATGGGCAACATCCTTCCCCTCTCTGGTCTTCCGTCTGTCTGTCTGTCTGTGAAATGGGAAGGACAGGCTGTAGGGTGTCCCTGAGGGTCCTTTCAGCTGTAACATTTTCTGTTGGGCCCCTATGCCCTGCCCAGGTGGCTACGACTCCCCCAGATCTAACTACAACGTGCTGTGAGCATACTTTCATGCACACCACCTAACTGTGCTCTGGAAAGCAGGTGTAATCATCCCCATTCCGCAGATTACAACACAGAGGCTCGGAGAGGTTGAGGGTGTTCACTGAGCTCACAGAGAGCCAGGAGGGCGCAGTACTGAGATTCAGTGTCAGACCCGGCTCTGGCTTCCAGGGTGTGGAGAACAGACGCTTGAGCCCCGTGGTTCCCCAGCTTCCTCCTTCCCTCTCTCCCTGCCTTCCCCGGGTGCTCAGCTCTGGGCTCTGGAGCTGGGGACTGAGGGATGGAGGTGGGCTCCAGCTCCAGGGGGCTGGGGGCTACTGGGAGGTCCAGGGGGACTTGGGCTGGCAAGGGCTGGCAAGGTTCTGGAGGGCTGGTGAGGTCAGGCTATCAAGGGCCGAGAGCAGCGTCTCTGGCCCAGCCGGGGTCTGGCTCTCGGGTCAGTCCTCTAGGCCCCATTGAGCCGAAGGAGCTGCCTGCTCTTTGCTCTGCTTTGCCCGCTGGGAGCCTCTTCCTGCCCTGTGTCCTGCCATCCCCAGAGATCCATCCCCAAATATTCCGGTCCCCAGAAATCATCCCCCAACACCCACCAGACAAGGGCAGGGAAGACAGAGGTACCGCAGAGGCCGGGCTCAGACCTGTCTTGACAAAGAGGTGGCCAACTTCAAGCAAGGCTTCCAGGCCGGCCAATTCCAACACCGCCAGTCAGCACGCAGCAGCGGCTTTGAGATCTCAGCTATCTTTCGGAAACCCAAGCCGCGTTTGCCTGGTATGACACTGGGCAAGTAAAATCCCTCTGTGGGCCTCAGCGTCCTCCTCCAGGCAGTAACCAGCTGGTTGCGCCCCCCCCCCCCATGGATCACAGGTCCCTTCCAGCGATGACATTTTAGGATCCACTATCTTTGACTTCCCTTTCCCAGAGGCATGGAGACTGACCAGATGCCTTTGGAGAGCGCACCAAGCTTAAACATTGCTCTCCTCTCGGTCGCTCCTCCCTCCCTCCACGCCAGAGGCGCACCCCCACCCCGCCCGAGCCCCCAGGGCAGATCCAGGCCCGGCCCTGAGCCCTGCAGCTCCCGAAACGCGAGGGTAGCGCGTTGGCCGAGACTGCGGCGGTGGCGGAGGCGCAGGGGGAGGGGGAGGAGAGCAGCGCCCGCCTGTCCCGCGGCCTCCGCAGCAGCCCCGGCCCTGACTTAGGCGCGCCAGAGGGGTCCCTGGAGCACGTCGGTCTGGGGCTCGGGCCTGGGGCCCGCTGGGAGACCTTCGCCGCTCCATGGCACCCAGCCGACCCCTGCGGCCCCGCACCCCCAACTTGGCCGAGCCAGCGCAGTCTCTCCTTCACTCCCAGCGGCGGTGGGGCAGGGGGCCCGGCGCTCAGACGGTCTGTCTCGCCCCGCCCGGGCCGGGGGCAGACGGTCGCGGCTGTCTGAGGCCGAGCGGGTCGCGGAGCGGGCGTGGGAGTGGGAAGCACCAATTTTGGATGGATGTGGGTCCACATTCCTCGTCTGTCTGGTCCTCTGGACTCCCATCTCCTCCCGCACCCCGTCGCTCTCAGCGCCTCCGCGTCTCGGCCCCTGCGTCCCCGCCTCCCACGGAGCTCGCCGGGTGAAGGGCAGCCGCAGCCCGCGCCTACTCCCTGCCCGCAGTCCCTGCCCCCTCTGCCCGCCGCGGGGTCACCCGCCCGCTTGAGCCAAGCCTCCTCTCGCGCCGAGGGAGCCGAGAGTGGAGGGACCAAAGTTCGACCACCATCGGCCGGCGGAAGGCCCGCGTTGCCGAGGGCCGCGGCCGGGGCGCTGGGAGGTCAGACGCGGCGCTGGCCTCACCTGTTTCTCCAGCGGCTCCTTGGCCGAGAGCGCAGGCTTGGGGGAGGGCGCGCGGTCGCAGACGCAGCCCTCCAGCAGGTAGAGCCCCGAGGGCCGCGAGCTCGAGTCGCTCTCGAAGTAGAAGAGCAGGTTCTGCAGCAGCGCGAACCACTTGGTTTGCCATTTTGTGTTGTCCGAACTCCGTTTGCTCAGGTAGCCTTTGCGCGTGCCGTCCTTGCGCGCCAGCAGTCCCAGGGACGCGACGTGGCCATCGTTCAGCCGGATCCCCTTCTGCATGGTGCTCGGAGGCCAGCTAGACCCCACGCGCTTACATCTTTTCCGCGCGGCCCCCGGCAGCCCCCTGTCCGTGCGCGCGGCGCGCTGCCTCTCTCTGGCGCTCGCTCGCTCGCTCCTGGTCGCTCTCCCCTCCCCCCAAATAGCTACACTCCGGGATCTGGCGCCGAGCCGCGGCTTCTGGAAGCGAGATGTACCATTCCCCGCCGGAACCTCTTCTCCTCTCCTCAGCGCCCCGGGGCCCCGGAGATGCCGTCCGACCGTCCCCCGGCGCGGGGCAAACTGAGGGACTGGCGAGCTGAGCGCGGGCGAGGGGCAGGCGGAGTCATGTGACGCGGATCCCTCGAAGAGCCGGTTTCAGCAGCGCGGACAGAGACACGCACGCAGCCCGCCGCGGCGCAGAGCGGCGCGCAGCCTGCACCTTGGCGCCACCTCCCCCTCCCCGGACGCACACACACGCGCAAGCACAAACACAAATCCTGCCCCTCTCCCTTGGTCTCCCCTGCTCCCCTTCGGGTGTTAAAAACCAAATCAGATCAATATTCGTTTAACCCCATGGCACCCCGGACGCTCGCCATCCTGGGAGTTTGCGTCTTTGCGCCCCACCGCAGCGCACTGTAGATCTGGGGTTAAGTCCCAGTTGCATTTTCTCTTCCAAAGGCTCCCTCCGGTACTTTATTTTTCTCATCCGAGGTGGATGGTGGAGGGTGGTTGGCGAAATAGATTCGAAAGAGCTTTCGGTCCTATTCTTTGCGTTATCGGCCAGGCCACATTCATTTCAGCGTCCAGCCGCACTCTCGGTGGCTTCCCCAGCGACCTGAGGAGAGCACAGGGGTGAGATGGCGGAGGGGTTAGGCGAGCGCTCATTTCATTTCATTTTATTTTATTTTGAGTGTTGCCATAATTACTGGCGCCACCCCCTGCGCCCTGAGGTCTGGCTGGCGAGCCGCTGCCGGGAGTTTTCTGGAAATACCCCCCAAAGCCTAAAGGCGGGCTTCAAACGCAGGCGCCAGGGACCATGGGAGCCTTCAAATAGCTGCTCTGGCGCAATGATACCTTAATGATAGATTTTCCGTTCTTATTTTTAGCTCCCGTTCGCCTACACAGTTACACGGCATTTATCCGAGAACGTCACAGCGCCCGCATGCTGCACCGGGAGGGCGCGCGGGCCTCCGGGCGCGCCGGGCGCTGGGGCGGGGAGCGCGCACAGCCGTCTGCCGCAGAAGGCAGCGACCCCCCTCGGACCCGCGTGGCGCCCGGCCTGGCCCGGCGGGTCTGCGGCGGCGAAGGGCGGCCGCGCAGCCCGGGAGAGGAAGGAAGGAAGGACACCATCTTTCAGCGGCGAACCTGCGTGCACCCCTCCCCCGGCGCGCGCGCGCTCTCACACACACACGCGCTCTCTCTCTCTCTCTCTCTCTCTCTCTCTCTCTCTCTCTCTCTCACACACACACACACACACACACACACACACACACACACACACACACACACCCCTGGGCTGGCGCAAGGAAAGGGAATCAGGTAGTCGTGGGTAGGCCCGCGCAATCCACGGAGACGCCGCGGTGGCGGAGGAGTGAGGGCTGCCCCAGGGCTGGGCACAATGGCGCAGGCCCGCGTTGCTGTGCTGGGGAGCGCGCTGGGGAGGGGCTGTGTTACCCTTAACCTGCCCTCTCAGAGCCCAGGCTCTGGGCTCGGGGGTCTCAATGTAAGGAACCGGTGAGGCTGATTTTCCTTCGTGAATAATGAAAACGAAGTGGGAAGATGGCTAAGCCTCTCCATTCAGCCTGGGTTGTCCCCAGGGCGACCCTGCACTGTGACCACCTTGACTTCTCTTTTGCCCTCCTTATGGAAGCTGAGTTTCCAGAGTGAGGGTCTTCATGGAAACTCCTCTATTAGGCAGCCGGGTACAGAGGCCGCGAACGCCTGGGGCAGGGGCTGTCTCGAGAGTGCTCTAGGTCAGTGAAGTCATTCCACCCCTGTACAACCCCGTGCGGTTGGCGAGCCCCACCCCCACCAGCTCCACTGTGCAGGTGGGGGAAATGAGGCACGGAGGGGTTCAGGGGCTTGCCGGGAAGTGGCGGAGGTGGGGTTTGAACTGGGTAGTCTCCAGGATCTGTGTACAGCTGAGTGGGGGGTCCCTGGGTTGCGGGGGAGGGAGGTAGGGGGGTGGGGGATGGGGGATGGCTTTTATCCTAAAGGAGGGCAGGATCCCGGGGGGCCATAGGCCAGGCAGAGGCTGCTTGGCAGCCGCTGGGACAGAGAGACCCATGGTACCTGAGTGTTGAACCGGGACTGCACCCGGAATCCCCTGGGGATGTTTGACAAGCACCCACGACAGGCCGTGAGTGGGCTATATATTTTCGTGGGTGATTTTGTGCGCAGCAAAGGTGGGGAACCACTAGGATGGGGCAGAACCCGTGATTCTGTCACAGGCCGGCGGATCGCCGGGGTCTCCACAGGGTGTGATTCTCCCTGCTGGCAGGTCCGAGGGTAACTTTGCACAAGCTTCCTGGCCTCGGAGGGTTTAGAGCACCCGGGAGGTGGGAGGAGATGGGATGTGTTCATTCACACACACCCGCCCCACCAGTGCTCGCTGGGCCCCTAGTCTGTGCCAGGCCTTGGGCTGGGCCACTGGGGACAGAGTGATAAATAAAACAGTCCCTGCTCTGTGGCGCTTAGGCCAGCACAAGGGCGCCTTTTCCACGGGGCGCTTAGTGTAGCGGGAGGAAAACCGTCTTGCCCCCAGTTTGGGGAACAGGTGTCTGTAGATAAGGAAATGGAAGGAGAATTAAGGAGTATTTTGGTGGGTCTGATCTCGGCCTTTAGAAATGGCTAGAAAATCCTGCCAAGTCCTCGCAGGGGGTTCCTGTGGGCTTTGCGCCAACTCAGCTTGGGCGTTGGTTGAGACGGGCGGTCTGTGGGTCTGACTGGCCTTTAGGGAGGACCTCTGGGGGCAGGTGTGTGTCACCTGCTGTGTGCGGGAGCTTCTGAGCGGTGTGGTGTGTACACGGGAGGCCTCCGTGTGCTGTTGCGGGGGGGGGGGGGAGACAGGTGTCACATTCAGAGAAATTTGCTCCTTTGGCACGATATTAAAAAAAATATGTATTGTTCACATCACCTAAAAAAATGAAGAATTAAGTATGTGGAGTCAGCAGCATTTTTGGAAATGGAGGTTTGCCCGGGAGGGTTTCCTGCTCCAGCGCTGGGCTCCGCGGGTCAGCTCCGTTGGCCACCCCCCGCCCCACCCCTCTGCGCGCAGACACCAGGGGTTTGCGCTGCCAGTGCCCAGCCAATGGAAGTAGCCGTATTATTCTCTCTGGTGGTAAGTGTAATAAGGCTCTTTGTAGAAATTAACATAATATAGAAAATAAAAGCATAACTTCTTCTCTCTCTCTCTGTATATATATCTCGCTCTGGCTCCTTTCACTTGGCGGTGTGTGGGTCCATGTCTTCATATTACCGCAAATTTGATGAACAGATTTTTCATGGTTGGGCATTTAAGTTGTTTCCGATTCATAGTTTTTGGGAATGACACTGCACTTAACATCTTGGTGTATACACTTCCCTCCCCTGGGCTGAACCCCTGAAAGCGCATTTCCAGGCTAAGGAGTGTGTGTGAAACATGGGTACTTACTACACTGCAGTTCCAGAGACGCCTTTTGCTCTGTGCCTGGCTGTCCCGGGGGTCGAGGTGGCACGTCACCCCCTGTCACTCCCAGATATCGAGAGTCTCCTCCCTTGAGAGTCGCCCGTTTGGAAAGGGCAAAATGATCCCCTTCTTGTATTAATTTGTACTTCTTTTATTGCTGGAGAGGTCAGACTTTTTTACAATGTTTATGATCATTTGCATTCCTACTTTTGTGAGTTTCTTGCTAACACCTTTTTTCAGACGTGTTAATATTTTTCTTGTCGATTTGTCACCGGGCTTCATCTATGAGGATAGCTGCCATTGCCGTCACGCACGTTGCGAACAATTTCCACAGTGTGTCGCCTGTCTTTAGTCCTGCCTGTGTCCACTATGCCTAAATACCATGAATGTCTTTGTAGGGGTTGTAAGAACTTTCACGATTTGAACTGTAGCAAATCTTTTTCCTTACAGTTTCTGACTTTGCTCTCTCCCTGCACACCCCCTCCCGGGGTCTGTGTCCCACCCAGCTCCTTCAAGACTGAAACAGATTTGCCCATACTTTCTTCTCTGTTTTTATATTTCATTTTTTCCATGCATAACTTTAATTTGGAGTTTATTTTTGAGAGTGAGGCTGGAATCTGGTTCATTATTAATTTTTCCTACTTTCCCAAATGTCTGGTAAGTTGTCCCCAAACCACTTGTTCGAATAATCCAAATTCTACCCCTGATGTGAGGTAGCATCTTCATCATGGACCAAATTCTTAACTAGACTTGGGACCATTTCAGATGCTACTTTCTGTCCTGCTGTTTCGTCTGTCTGTCTTCTACCAGTGACACATGGTTTTATTTCTTACTGCTTTAATATCTATTTTTTTTAAGATTTTATTTATTTATTTGACAGAGAGAGACAGCCAGCTAGAGAGGGAACACAAGCAGGGGGAGTGGGAGAGGAAGAAGCAGGCTCCCAGCGGAGGAGCCTGATGTGGGGTCGATCCCAGGACCCTGGGATCAGGCCCTGGGCCGAAGGCAGACGCTTAACGACTGAGCCACCCACGTGCCCCAATTATTCATCTCTTCTTGAGTCAATCCTGGTGATTTATAATGTCCAAGATCATTTAATACATTTTCCAATTTATTATATAGACCGAACATTTACTTACAAGTTTTCTGATTTTCTCCATCTGTGTTTTTCCTTTCTTAAGTACTGATTTTGTTTTAAATTATGTCTTTCCTTGCAAAGATTTTAATTTTATTATTCTTCTTGTTAAGACTTCAAATTCATTTGTTACCTCTCTTTTTGTAGTTCATTAATGTATACACCTGTGTCTTTAGATTTGTTTGTTGTTTCCTTCAACTTCTTGAATGCGTAATTTATTCATCTTTACTATTTCTGGTTGGTATTTAAGACTATGCCCTTTCTTTTAAGTGCAGAGTTTTTCCAAATTCAATGGGATTGCTGTATAATTATATAGAAAAAAAATTTTTCTATGTATTATATAGAAAATATATATGCTGTATAAAATACATAACATATATTTAAATATATTAAATATAAGCTATAATTATATCATACGTGGTCTGTACTCTTCCTACGTTTGAAATGCATTGCTGTTTTTCTCGTGCCCTGTACGTGGTCAGTTTTGTGACTGTTCCACGGGTCCCGGGAAAGAGGGCACATACTCAGCGTGGTGATGTCCAGCAGCTCAGCTCGCGAAGTCGTATTTCCCAGCGACAAATCTCTCATTCCGGTTCGCGTTCGGGGAAGCTGAGACCTGTCTGGTTGTGAGCATCAGGGCCGGAGAAGCCGATCTTCTCAGTCCAGTGTCCCCGTGCAGTCCAGTCCCCCGGGACTCGCTAAAGCCCAGGAGCAGCAGAGCTGGCAGCAAACGTGAAGGGCCTCTGAGTACCAGAAGGAAACCCAGGGGCACCTGCTGCAACGCTCTGACTTCGCAGGCTCATGCTGAGGCCCTGTCCGTCCCTCGGCATGCACGCTGCCCTTCACGTTCTAAGAGACCTGGTTATTAGGCTTCCTGGCCCAGTAAGGATTAGGAAGGGAAAGTTCACAGGAGAGGGAGCCAGATGTCTGTCCTCCCTGAGCAGAACACAGAGCACAACAGCCCAGCCACCCGTGTACGAGTCTGCGCCGCGCACCCCCTGGCCCCGCTCTGCTCTGCTCCAGCCAGCTCCATGCCCTGGGGTGGGGTGGGAGCCGTCCCTGGTCCCAGCCCCATCAAGAGCTTCTGGCTGGGTTTGTCCCAAGAGACACGTTGTCCCGGAGGGAGAGAGAGTGAGGGGCTCACACCTCCCTCCTGCCCGGCTCGGTCTCTAGGTCCCAGTGGCCGGACTCCCTCCCTTGCTCCTCAGGACTAGGGGTGGTATTTGCTCCCTACAAGAGCGTTGTCTCTGGTGGCTTCCCTACTCCCGGCCCAGACATTTGGAAACAGTCCCTTTATTATACTTGTCTCTCAAATGATCCAATTTGAATGTTCTCTCTGTTTCCTGGACCCTAACAGATGCAGAGCTGGTAGGAAATGGGGGAACAAGTCAGTCCAACCTCCTCATCTTTCGATTGGGAAGCGGCATGCTCAAAGTCACACAGGAAGTTCAAGGCTAGCTAGAAGCAGAATTCAGGTCTCCGGGGTCTCAGCTTGCCATTCTGGCCTCTCCACTATCTTTTCTTTGGATCAAGTTTTGTTACTTACGTGGGGCTAGAATTGCCTTATAAACAGGCAAGAATATGAAAAATAAGTCAAAGATTTGCCACCCCCTTCACTGGAATCAAGCCCAGCTAATCTGATCTTTTGAGTCATTTTAGGGGAGTGGGAGGGGAAGTAGGCATATGTGCTCTGCGTCTCATTCTAATTCAATATTTTTCTTTTTTTCCCCCATCCTTATTTGTTACTTTTTGTAATGAAAAGTTACTGTAGTGAACAAATAGGACAGGGACATGTACAGACTTTTGAGAGATGCTCACAGTCAAAAATTTCTGGTGTTTTAAAGAGAAGGCAAATCTTCAGCTGTTTGCAGAGCTCACCCCCCCCCATCATGGCACCGTTACAGAGAGTTCCAGAATGTTCTGGAGGAGAGACCTGACTGAGTTGCGAGGTGAGGAATAACTCCGGGGCCTCTATTGATTCTTTGGTCTCGGCTTGTCGTGCCGTATAAAATGAGAGAGGCTTTTAGGAAAATGGATTCAGAGGGATTTTAAGATAAATCTATTATCATTAGGCCAATGTGCTGTTTTCAGTCAAAAAAGAAAATCAATGAAGGAATTTTTTCTTAAGATTGAGGTGCCCAAAGTGGGTAGTTACTTAACAAACAACTTCTCAGCATGCCCGCGGCCTCTGAACCTTATAACTTTGCACGGTTCCTTGAACACGTCAGGAAGGAGCCCCAGTGCCCTGAGAATGAGCCCCCAGGTCATCTTCGGGGTCATAGCTGGTGTAGACTGGAGTCTCTAACAGACGAATCCTAAAGGGGGCGGCTCAAATTCGGTCGTGGTTTCGTTCTCGCTCATCTAACGGCCCGGGATTGCTTTACCGGCTTCAGGCTGTTCTTACCGCAACTGGGTGTTGCTGACCAGCTACCAAACGTTTATTCCTCAGGGCTGTGGAGGCTGGAAGTCCAAGGTCAGGGAGCCAGCACGGCGGGTTCTGGTGAGGGCCCGATGTTGAGCCTGCTTTCCATTCAGCCAAACGCTGGCCCCTGAGCGGCTCGCTGTCCTCCCCCCTGCAGCCCCCGTCCAGGTACCGTAGCCTGCTCTCTGCTCCTCCAAGAATGTCCAGGGCCGTGATTCTCTGGGGCTCAGGGTGCAGCCTGGACCTCACCAGGCTCCTTCTCCTCAGACAGGATGCTGGCAGGAAGCAGATGGCACATTCTGGGTAACAGGGGAGTCTGATAAGAGGACCGTATACAAAGTTGTGCCAGGGTGTAGGGAAGCCACAAGAGTGGAGCAGCATCCCGGGGCCAGGAACAGTGGGGCGCTGTTTCTACACTGGCCGGGAGGGGCAGGGACTAGAGCCAGAGAAGGGCCAGGGGACAGGAGCTGCAACCTTCAGTACAGGGACACACACCGCCCACCGTGATGGGGCCTACTGAGAACTGGCGGAATCAGCACCCCAATTTCTCCCTCCCGCTGCATCTCCTGCCTTACTTCCTATTGGCTAAACTGAGCTGGGAGGCGGAGGGCTGGGAGCCTGCCAGTGAGGTCCCTAAAGGCCAGCTTCTGGGGCGCAGAGCCAGGTGGGGAAGGTGGCAGCTGGATAGGGAGGAACAGGTGCAGGTGGTCTAGCAGCATCTGAGCCCCGGACCCACGTGACGCCGGTCCCCTGCTGAGAGCACCCCTGCTCAGGGAGCTCAGGCTCCGGGGTCTGGGGTGACCGGGGGGGGGGGGGCCCAGGGAAGGCCTTTGCACCCTTTTGGAGTCCCACAGTGGTGATGCTTCCCCAGCCAGAGCCAAAGGTGCCAGGGCTCAGGGGTGAAGCTGCTGGGCCCAGGCACCTGACCTGCAGAGGGGCTCAAACTGGTGTTGAGTATTCTCTCTCTCTGACGCTGCTTTCCATCCACCCCATGGACCCTCACCTTCTCTGGCCTTGCTTTGGGGCTGACGCGGTGGGCAGGCAGGCAGCTGGGTCTTCACCAGCTGCTCGTGGGGACTGCTCGCTGGCAACTCTCGCCCTCTTTGCAAGCGGGGACGCAGGGCTCAGCATCCGGGCCACTCTGCCGCGGGCACCTCCAGAGCAAGCAGCACTCACTGCGGGGCTTTAGAAGACTGAGATGGCAGGTCTAGGTCAGAGCTTCATCCTAGTGCTGAGCAAGGGCCGAGGGAATGGACGAAGGGATGCCTTCCCCCCACCTATCACGCATCTCCTGCTCCTCTCCTTGTCTCAGTCCACACAGTTCGGAGGAAGAGCGACGCCACCCCTAGCTCCAGGCCTGACCAGTCAGAACACTCCATCCCTCTGGCCGTCGTGAATGGACCAGAGATGGTCATGTGACCCAAACCAGATGGGGGAGGCTGACACCACGTGATGTGAGCCCTGGCGCAGCGGCAGCCATCTTGCCACCATGAGTGACATTGAAGCCCACGTGAGAAAAGCAGCGATGGTGGATGGAAGGAAAGAGACTGGGTCTAGATGGTGTTGTTTAGCTGCGTGGATCCAGCTGGACCTGAATCTGCTCTTCAGTTAAATTAGCCAGCAGACTCACCCTCCCCCTTTTTTTTTGTCTAAACCAGTTGGATTTTCTGGCACTTGCATCCAGAAGAACCTTCGTTAGTAGAGCTGAAAGCAAGTGAGCAGAACGGCTCTGCCTTCTGGGTTTGCCGCGTGGCTCCATCTGGAGACATCAAGTATTGATGTGGCTGATCTAGGAGCCCCTCCCCTGCTGAGCCCATTCACAGTGAAGGGACGGAGGCCCGGGAAGGGGGAGAAACTCAGAACGGCTCACGTGTCCGCGCACAGCGACCTCACGGTGTCCACAGGGCCTGGTGGCGGTGCCGGTGGCCGCACCTGGTCTCTGTGGCATACTGTGGGGAAAATGCCCTTGACTCCTGGGGAGGGACTTCAGAGCCTGGCAGTGGGTTGCTCTGTCTACCATTTGGTGGCAGACATGACAGCCTACTGAGGGGCCATGGTGTGCAGGAACCCGAGGGCAGAGCCAGAGCGGGGCAGCAGCAAGCGCTGAGCTTCGCGGGCACCTGTCTTTCGTTCCGGGTCACTGGCTGCCACCCGCTGTCTGTCAGGGAAGCAGGTTGAATCGGCCAGGGTACTCTTATTTGCTGGGGTGAGTGGACATTTGTCTGTGACCTGGGCCCTCCGGTTCTTAACCGGATATTCAGTGAGTCATAGTTCCAGGCAAGAGACAAGAGGTTTTTGTGTCTGCTGTTCAAACCCTCTGAATCCTCTTGATGTTTGCTGCTAAGGATTCTGGTGCCCGGCCCCGTAAGTGCAAGCGTGGGCTTTCTCCTCTAAGGGAGGGACTGGATCCCACATTTCGGGGTGCTGAATGTGGAAGGGCAGGAAGAGGGGCACCTTGTGCTCCTCGAGGGACCAACACTGTCCTCCCAGCTCTGTGGGCGCCTGGGGTCTGCTCCTGAATGGCAGGGGTTCCCGTGATGCTCGGAATGTGGGGGTCCTCCTGCTGTCATCTTTCCTTCAGCCCGCGCGTTTACCCTTCCCTCCTCTTCCCCGACCCCAGGGCCACCTAAGTGGATCGGAGGATTCTGACATCTCAAAACCGAGCTTTCTAGGTTTCCTTCTTGGTCTTTCTCCATCGGGTTGCCACGTGATGAGGGCAGATCCGTATTCACGCGAGCGCAGCTGTCCAGACTCAGCTCACGCACACGCTCACGGCAAGCAGGTGTCTTCCCAGAACGGAACTTCATTTCCGGTTTGAGCCTGATTCTGATGGGAGGCAGGCAGTAAGTCCAGCTGGTTGTGGTTTTCAATTCATGGAGTCCCAGTTCCTTTTCTGTAGTGCTGTGTGTAATTGCTGGGCGGTGGCGGGCCGTAGAAGACCAGGCGCCCACGGGTGGGAGGCCTGTGCTATGTCGTCACCGACAGTGACACCCTGAGCATCCACGGACACGCTCTTTGTCCTGTTTGGACCGTGGTCCCCAGTACATGTGGTCAGCAGGGCTTTTCCGATCCTGCTTTCTCCCAGCAGCTCTGTACCCACTCGGGCAAGAGACATTTGTCTGGCTTACCCCTCCCCTGCTTTGCTTCGGGGGGAGTGGAGAACCTCCAAGCGTCCTTGGGTGGTTGCCTAGACACCCTGCAGAGTCAGCTCTGTGCTGCCGCCCTAGCCCCACGCTGGCTGGGGTACAGACTCCGGGAGAGATGCCATCTCCCCAGACTCCACCTGGAGAAGAGGCGCAGCGCTCCCTGGGCTGCAGTCTTTCCCGCAAACAGATCCAAGGTTTCTGCCGTGTCCTCTTTCATGGCGCTCCGTCCAGGAGTGTGGGGGGCGCATGTCCACCTTCTCGGGGACCCACCCCACCTTCTGACTCTCCTGATCGCCTCTGAATTCTCTCTGTCTTCCAGCCCAGGGATTATACAATGGGGAAAAATACTTAAAAATATACAGTAGCTTGAATAATAGTGGTGAGAGTACTTGTTCTCGCCATGTTCCCGATCTCAGGGGGAAAGCATTCAGGCTTTCACTGTTAAAGTCTAATATTAGCTGTGGGTTGTTTTTTTTTTTTTTTATGGATGTTTTTTATCCGGTTGAGGAAGTTCCTCTTTATTCCTGTTTTTCAGAGAGATTTTGTCATGCAGAGCCAAAGTGTTGAGAATTTCTTCAAATATTTTCCCATATCGGTTGATAATAAAATGGGATTTTTCTCCTTCGTCTGTTAATAGGGTGCATTATCAACACGGTGGATTGCCAAGACCGTGGATGGGCTTTTACCTACTGAACCAACCTGTGTCCCTGGGGGAAACCCCATTCGGTCCTGGTGTGTCATTCTCTACAGATTGCTGGTTTCTAGTTGTTAATGTTTTATTAAGGACTTTTGTGTCTATATTCATGAAGGAGAAGGGCCTGTAGCTTTCCTGTTCTGACTTGTATTTGTCTGCTTTGTTATCAGGGTGATATTGGTCTTACAAAGTGTCCTCTCTTATTTTCTGGGACAGATTGTGTCGCACTGATGTTAATTCTTAGCAAGTCAACACGGTACTGGAAGTTCTCGAGAGCTCAAAAAGGCCAGGAAAGGCAATAAGAGTCAAACAGCTCAGCAAGAAAGGCACAGAACTGTAGCTGTGTGCGGACAACGCGATGGTCCGCACAGAAGATCCTAAGGAACCTGCAAAGAAAAAACAACTCTAGAAGTAAGAAGTGAGTTCGTAAAGGTTGCAGGATCCAAGACCAACCTCTAAAAATGGGTTATATTTCTATAAAGTAACATTAAATAGATGAAAAACAAAATTGAAAATACAATACCATTTACAACTGCTAGAGAGAGAGAGAATAGTGTATTAGTCTGGAGAACCGGGGAGGGGGTGGTATGAGTCCTGCTCTGCATCCGAAGGCCCGAGAACCCTTCCCCCACCTTCGAGTTCTAGTTAGGCCCTCCGTGGGTCGGAGGCTGCCCCACCCCCACTGGTCAGCGTAATCATCTTCACTCGGTCCACTGATTTGAATGCTTATCTTTTCCAGAAACCCCCATCACAGACACACCCAGGAATAATGCTTTACCTGCTTTCTGGGCATCCCTCAGCCCAGGCACGGTGACACATAAAATGAACTGTAAGCCCGTAAGCCTAGAAAATTAGCTATAAATGTCAGTTCGTTACAAGTCTAACAAGATCCGTGTAGGACCTGTGTACTTAAAACTGCAGAGGCTGCTGATAGAAATCTAAGAATATCGAAATAGCGGCCACAGTGCTCGTGGCCTGGAATGTTCATTAATGTTGAGACGCCAGTCCTCTCCCCGACTGACAGCTGAAATGCAATCCCTATCAACGTTCCAGCAAGACTTTCTGCAGTGCAGACAAGATAACTCTAAAATTTATATAGACAAGTCAAGGACCTAGAATACCTGAAACAGTGTTACAAAGAAGAAGAAAGTGGGTCCATTTTAAGACGTGATACAGCTGTGTGATGTTGGTGGAGGGAGGGTCACATAGACTCGCGGAACAGAAGAATCCAGAAATGGACTTACGCAAGTTCAGTCCACTGATTTTTGCGAAAAGTACAAAAGCAGCGCAGCAGCAGAAGGTAAGTCTTTTGGCAAAGGTGCTGGGCAATCGGTCCCCGCAGGCAAAAGTACAGACTTCAGTTTAAAACTCACGTCGTGTACAAAAAAAGATTAACTCAAAAAATGGATCATAGGTACAAACGTAAAACCATTAAACTTTCAGGAGAAAGCAGGACACTGGGCTTGGTGAAGCGTTCTCCGATTTGACAACAAAAGGGTGCTCTGTGAAAGAAAAATCAATACTTTGGACAGCATCGAAGTCAAACATGAAAAGGACACGTTCCAAACGGGGAGAAAATGTTTGCCAATCACGTATCTGACAAATGATTCACATCTAGAATATTGTGAAAAAAACCTCTCAGCACTTAGTAGTCAAGCAACAAACAACACAACCGGAAAATGGACAAAGACCGTGAGGGGACAATGCGCTGAAGAGGGGGCGTGGATGGCGCGTGGATGGCCGAGAAGCACCTGACAAGGTACGCGGCATGGCTAGTGGGGGCAGCGCAAGTTACCACCGTGAGCGATCATCCCACACCCACCAGAACGGTTAAAGTCACAAAGAGTGACAATACCAAATGGTGGCGGGGATGGGGAAAGACAGGATCTCTCCCGCATTGCCGGCGGGCACGAGGAACGGGGTGCAGATACCCTGGAAGAGACTTTGGCGGTTTCTTACAAAATTATGTATATGCTCACAGCACGACCCAGAAACCACACTTCTGGGCATTGATCCCGGAGAAGGGAAAACTCAAGTCCACATAAGCCTCGGCCCAGAAATGCTTGTAGGAGCGTTAGAGCAATCGCCCCGAGCAGGAAACGACCAGAATGTCCCTCGGCGACAGTGACCACACTAACGGTGATGTGTTCCCACCATGGAATTCTGCGCGGCCGTGAGAAGCAGCAAGGTTCTGATTCACCAGAAAACCAGGAGGAACTTCGAGGGCACTCCGCTGAATGACAGCAGCTCGTGTCAGAGTCGCATCCCCCACGATTCCATCGGAGAGCACCACGGAGCACGCTCAAGAGGACAGAATGCGGCAGGTGGCAGACAGAGAGCGTGGCCAGGTTTGCGTGTGGGCGGGAAGCACGAGGGAGGTCTGCGGGGGTGACACGCGTCTGTATCTTGATGATAGGCGGTCACACAGCTCTGCAGTCGGGAGCCGAGGGCAGAGAGCTACTCGCACACCGTGCAGAGGTCGAGTTCCTGGTTGTGAGACCTGCGGGATGTGACCTTCGGGGGACACTGGGTGAAGGGCAAACCAGGACTTTCTATACTGTTTTTGCAACTTCCTGTGAGCCTATCATTATTTCAGGATAAAAAGTTAAAAATGTGTATGTACGAGAAAAAACGGGCTAGGGCCCATCATAGTTGATTCTAAATCTATTGTTTATGCCTTTAGGCTTTAAAAAACGGGTGAGAATTTTATGTTATGAATTGAAACTTAGAACATGTTCTTATTACCGACTACAGATACGGAGAGATTATGTTGCTGCTGTCCAGGGTGTTAACATTTGTTCTGTAATGTATTAAAAAGTCCATGTTCCTTTTTTATTATGGGTTTCAAAGCTGTTCTTTATATCTAGTGATATAATGAATGTACGCTGAGTAAAAAGTTGGTGGTACCCCTTGTGCCCCACTCCTGCATCCCACTTCTTCTTGTTTTACATTTGATACCCAAAAAAACTGTGTACAGGCAATTTGAGGTTTGGGGTGTCTGAAAGTGCCTCTAATCTGCCATTCCTCGGTTGATAACTTGGCTGGGAATAGACTTTCAGGTTGCAAATGATTTTTTAAAAAAGGTTTTATTTATTTGAGAGAGAAAGAGAGCGAGACCAGGTGCACAAGCAGGGGGAGCAGCAGGCAGAAGGAGAGGAAGAAACAGCATCCCGCCGCGGAATAGGAAGCCCAATGTGGGACTCGATCCCAGGACCCTGAGATCATGACCTGAGCCGAAGGCAGCCACTTAACCAATGGAGCCACCCAGGTGCCCCCATAAGGGTTTATTTTCCCAGGTAAAGGAAGTCTGGAAGCAGCTGGTCCAGGGTGGTTGTGATGGCTCACAGTCATGCAGGACCCAGCCTTTTTCTGTCTGCTCCAGCTTCATGAGCGTGTTGCGTGCATCTTCAAGGTCACAAGGTGGCTGCTGGCACTCCAGCCATCACATTCACATTCCAAGCAGGAAGAAAAATAGGAAGAAGCAAAGAAGCATTCTTCAACTGTCTGATCTTATTTAAGGAGGCTGATCCTTGAAATACACCAAAGCAACCTATATTTATATTTTCTTGGCCATCGTGCAAGGGAAGTTAGAAATATTTTCTTTTAGTTGGAGATATTGCTGTCAAAAGCAGGCTTCCACCACCAAGGGAAAAGGTGAGGACAGATGCTGGCGAGGGACCAGCAGTCTCTGTGACCCTGTTCTTTCCTCTCGAGGCATTCTCCAGCTCCTGATGTCCTCCTGAGAACACAGGCGAGGGGGCACCTCCTTTTCCCTGAGGTCCTGGGCCTAGCTGCACCTGCCCAGCCCCACGATGGACTTACAGTCCCCCTCTGTGTTTACATCAGTTTTATTGTCTGAAAAGTGCTTCTCACCCCCAACCCCCCCTTGTACACTCCCCGAACTCCCCATATATTCAAACTCGGCCTTAGATGCCTAGCCAGTGGAAGCTTCCTCCAGGATTCCTTCCCTGATTTCAACTGCCCAGACCAAGAGTACTTCCTCTCCTCCTCTGAGTTCCTTAGCACTTTGTGCAGCCATAGTAGGAGGAGGGATTAGGGTGGCCACCTGTTCCTGTTTGCCCAAGATAGAGGGGCTCACAGGACACAGGACTTTTGGTGCTAAAATTGGGAAAGTTCTGGGCAAACCCGGATGGGCCTGTCCCCCTGTAGGGGATAGAACACGGAACGTGGCAGACAGTAGATACGCAGGAGAGTGTCTGTCAGTACTGCACAGACAGACCAAACAGCCTTGGGCCTCGCTGACCCTCCACATCCATGTCTGTGAAATGGGGCTCGCGTCAGACTGGCGAGGTCCTGAGGACAGCAACAGCTCTCGCATGTGAAAGCTCTTTGCGATGCGGTGCCCTGGAAATGTGTGCTATGCTCACATTCCTTCCCATGGTCCACACCACGTTCCACGGGGTGCATGTGAATGCTCGTGTCGTTTGCCCTCCTGGACCGAGAAACCTGCAGGTGTGAGCCCCCCGCCCCCCATACATCAGAAGGGTCGGCCACTCTTTGCAGCGGTGTGAATTTGCATCCCAGCAGGCGTGTCTAAGAACAACCAGTATTTTACTTTTGTCAATCAAATTAAAACTGGGTATGAGCTCCCAGTCACTGTGGTTGAGTCACTGCCTGGAGCAGCCCTCGCGAGGGGGAGCAAGGACGGTTCGGCAAGGCCAGGAACGTCAGCAGACCTGTGCTCTCTGTCCCATACGGTCACTACCGCAGCCTTATGCTCGAGCCCCAGGGGTTGGCTCCAGGGAAGGACGGCTCTTCCGTCTCCACGCCGAGCCAGCCTCTGACACGGTTTGCAGCAGCCTGGGTCTCAGTCCCTGGTGCCCACGGGCCCCGCAGTGGGAGGTCCCGCTCCCCTAAGCCCCACGTGCTGCCCGGAGGGGGTGCGTGCTTCCGTGTCGCTGGTGTGCGGCACTGCATGGGCTTGTGAGAGCCTGCTGCCGGCACCTCCCTTCCCAACTTCCTACTCAGTGCCTGAAACCTTCACAGCACAGAAACAGCCCAGGCTGCAAGTCAGGACCCACCCCACGGCTGAGAGCAGGTGGCGAGCTGTTACCAGCACACCTCCCGCCATACCTGCTCCCTGTCTCTGGGGTGGGGTGGGGTGCTGAGCCTCTGCCCCTCATCCCAGACCCCCTTTCCGGGCCTGACAAGCCCTTTGTGTCCGGAGTCCAGACTTGAGAAAACCCACGCCTCTCCTTGTTGCCCTGGGGCAGACCGCCGAGGCCGGCTGGCTCTCTGGAGAGGAGAGGGAGGTTCCTCTCCTTTTGGGTTCTGCAACTTTGTCCTCCGGCCGCGTCTGCAGCGTCCTAAACCACAGCTGGCTCCCGGGGACCTGGGAGGTGGTCCCTGCAGCGCCTGGCACGGTGCTCTGGTCCCAGCAGAGTGAGTGGAAGTCGCGGTGCCCAGTCCGGTCCCCTGGGCACACCCCCACGGGGCCCCGCTCCCCCGGCTGCTGCGCCGCCCCGACCTCTCGTGTTTGGGAGCTCTGTGTGTAACCAGGCACTCAATGTTCCGTCTGCGAGGCTGACTCCAAGGAATTGCTCATTCTCAGATATTTATGCCTTAAACCGAAGACCAAATACCGCGGATTCCTGCCTCCTGTCTCTTCATGGCACCGTTAGTAGTTTTCAGGGGCTGCATTCTGTAAGTGGATCTGCCAGCTTGTCACTGGTGAGTTCTAAGTCACCAGTGACACCCGAGGAAAAGCCCAGAATAACTCCAGCCAGCCAGCAGCGCGTGCGCAGGGAGAGAGGAGCGCAGACATCGGACTCGCAGGGGACCGTGCGGATCTCACCTACAAACCCCAGGAAGAGCGTGGGTCTTTCTGCAAGGAGGGAAGAACACTTTGCTGCTTGCAGAGCCTTCTCCGCTCTCCTGCGGGGACGATACCAAGCAGAAGTTACTGCTGTCAGGTTGCAGACAGGTACACTGAGGCACAGGGCCGTCGGTACAACTTCAAGAAAGTTAAGTTCTTTATAGGTAGGATCGCTGAAGTGAATATATGCAAGGGAAGTAGTGAAGTGGGAAGAGTGAATCGTGCACTCAGGAATTTGTTTATTCAAAAAGCTTCAGTGAAGGGCGCCTGGGGGGCGCAGTCCTTAAGCATCTGCCTTTGGCTCAGGGCGTGATCCCAGCGTTCTGGGATCGAGCCCCACATCGGGCTCCTCCGCTGTGAGCCTGCTTCTTCCTCTCCCACTCCCCCTGCTTGTGTTCCCTCTCTCGCTGGCTGTCTCTCTCTCTGTCAAATAAATAAATAACATTTTAAAAACAAACAAACAAACAAGTTTCAGTGAGCCCCTATGTTGCCGGGTTTTTTGCCAGGCTGGGGAGAGATACAAAGATTAATAAAGCAGGACTCCCACTCTCTAAGAGCCCTATGACTGGTAGAAGAAGCAGACAGTTAGGCACGTAATTTCAGTGTTGTATGTGCAGGGCCACCATGGACGGTTGTTCAGGGGCTTCACTGCACAAATGTGCTTGGCAGAAGGAGCAAGTGGGACCTGAAATCTAGCCCTTAGTCTGCTTGCCAGGCTTTTGCCCTGGTGAAGAGCTGGGTCTGTCTGAGGAAGGGGTACCTTTTTCTGGTGGTGAAAGATGTAGGTGAGCTCGGCTGTAGCCCCACATTTTTATAGCATCATCTCCCATAAACCATCCCAGGTACTAATCACAAATGGACCGCAGACCCTGTGCTCCCTCCCTCTCTGGGCCTCAGTGTCCCCTCTGCAGTGTGGGGTGACCCTTCCTGTACCAGTGTTGGGGAGCATGGTTTCTTGCAGCACACCCTCGGGGTGATGAGTCCCGCCTTTACTCCTGCAGGCTGGATATTCAGTAAAGGAAGGATATTCTAAAGCGGGAGTCCTGGACTTTAATCAGGACAGAAGGGCTGCCAGAGCCCCTGTGCCCAAAGGGTGGAGTAGGTCATGCCCAATGTTGGAGACCATTCTAGGGGCAGAGCGGTGGAGGTACGGGGCATTGGAGGTCTGAAGGCTGGTGATGGGTGTGCAGAGGTCTGCAGGGGCCCTGGGCAGACTCCAGCTTGTGGGTTCGAGACCCCTGATGTTTCATCAGGGAAAAGGCCAGACTAGGAAGTAGGCATCAAGTCAGGGACCGGGCCAGCATGGACAAAAGGAGGGGGTGCAGGGGCCCCTGGGACACTTAGCACAGCCTTTCCTGGGTCTCAAAGGGGTCAGGCAGCCGCTGGGCCTGCTAGGACCCAAGGAGGCAGAGAACCGGGGCAGGGGTGGGAACTGCCCTTGACTGAGGTAGGGACAGGGTGTGCTGTGAGCAGAGCTTGGGCAGGGGCGGCCGACTCCTGCGCTCACCCCAGCCAGGACCGTGAGCTTGGATCCCGTCCAGGCTCCGTTTCCCCACCCCTAAAACGGACACAGTAATCTCTGCTCTGCAGAGTGGCCGTGAGCACAAGGCCCAGCCTCGTGAATGTTCCTGAGTGACAGCATCGTGAGTCTGGGTGGAATATGCTGGCATGCAGCACGGGTGTGAGCAGCGGCCTGCTTTCTGCGTGGCGAGAGGGGATGCCCCGCCTGTCCTGCCGTTATTAAAACGCCTCCTTCTGCCGCACATGTGGATGAAGGCACTGGGCGTCTAGCCTCTGTGACTGCTGTTTCACTGGAAGGAGTTCTAAGCGAGCCCATCACCAAGGCTGTGTTCTAGAGATAGTGACAAGCTGCACCAGGTAGCAGGAGACCGGCTTCTATTTTGGAGACAGTGTCAAAGAGATACTTGCGGCGTGCTGTCAAATCGGAATTGCACAGAGGACGGGAGATGGAGAGAAGCTCTGTGCGCATCAGCACGTCCACGGAGCGATCAAACCCACCAGTTCTGGGAGTTTCGGGGGGAGAGCAGCGCCGAGGACAAGAGAGGAGCGTGCAGCTGTCGCGGGGGTGGGGACTGGCGGGAGGAACTAGCCACGGTCTGGTTCGCACGCTGTGCTGTATGTAACCAGCATCCGTCACCGATTCTCCAAACAGCCCCCATTCTACAGATGGAGAAACTGAGGCTCAGGGAGGGTAACAGACCAGCCAGGGCGATACAGGGCAGAAGGGGTGGCGCCAGGGCCAGAATCCAGGATCCCGTGCTGTCGGCAGGGTCACTGAAGCGTGGGGTCTGTGTCTTCCAAAAGTCAAGCCATGTGGGGGCAAAGCTAATGAGGCAGGCCTGGGCTTTTCCTCCTTTTTTGTTTCTGTTTGTTATGTTTTCCATGTGTCGATCCCGTGTGGGAACTCGAAACCAGAGCGTGCCAAGGGAAATCTCTGCACGACCTCCCCCTCCCCCTGCCCCGCGGGCTGGGTCCCCTCGGATTCGCAGAGGCCCCTGGGCTCCTCTTTTGCAGCCCGTGTCACAGGTGGGTCGGAGCGCCTTCCTTGGGGCACTTTGGGCTCCCCGAAGGCAGGTCAGGCCTCTCGGGTTTGCCCCAGCCTTGCAAGCGAGCCCAGCACAGTCATTGCTAAGCAACTGAGGACCATTTCCTCTTGGAGGAGGCGTGGGGTTTGGTCCAGAGGGGATGAGGGGTGGCCACTCCCCCTGGAAAGTTGAGCCTGGGTGGGAGAGAAGCCCAGACGGGGCGTCCACCCTGTCCACGTCCTCGCAGTGTGGGAAGCGCAGGGCCCCAGGCTAAAGATCGACTGACTGATGGATGCAAGGAAAGCAGGGAGGGAGGAAGTCACCAGCAAATCCCGTTCAGGCTCCTCTGTTCCTATCAGTGTATTTGCAAGGCTGGTTTGGGTGTTAATGGCTCAAACACATGTGGTTTGAGGGGCCAGAGTGCAGAGACCTCACCGCGGGCCCCCAGGTCCCCTGTGATATTTATAGATCCTCCATTGTCCTAGTGAGGGGAACTCAGGGCTCTGGGATGCTCAGGGTCAGTCACCTGGGATCCCAGAGGTCAAAGATTAAACACTGGTGTAGACTGATGGTGGGTGCATATCTAACCTCACCGTGTGGGCATCTGGGCTGCTCGGGACCCCCCAACACAGTGCCCGGCAGGGAGTAGAAACTGATAGGACGATTGGTTGGTTGGAAGGGGAACTATGTCACTGATCGAGCCTCCTCTGGAACTTTGGCTGCCTGGAAATTCAGAGCTAAATCTGTAATGAGCTTTCGTGAGTGTCTGGGTCCTTAGAACGGGCATTTCTGTGTGCTGACTTTTTATCTGACGTCACCTTGCACGGGGGACGTTTTTTGTACTGACCCAGGTAACGGATGCTTACAATACATGGTAAGAATCACGCTTTCGCTCGTGACTCAGAGCAAACGTGCTGCACATTGTGGGCTGGACACGTTTGCAGAAGGCAGAGCAGTGAGAGCAAGTACAGCAGAGCGGATGATGCTTTGTCTTCGTCAGGACTGGCCTGCGGCAGGAACTCTCAGGTGAGGTCCTGGGGCTCCCGGCTGCCAGGTGACAGGCGACCGTTCTGCCATGAGAACACGGGCTATGGCTTGTTTGCACAGAACTTTCTGCAAATTAGGAAAAATATGCCCCCACAGGTGGATGCAGCCCCATGCGAAGGAGAGCTGGCTGGTTTCAGCCCCTCTTGACCCTTGCTTGAGCAACTTCTTCTTGTTTTAGATTTTATTTATTTAGTTGACAGAGAGAGAGAGAGCAGAAGCAGAGTGGAGGGGCAGAGGGAGAAGCAGACTCCCCGCCGAGCAGGGAGCCCGATGTAGGACTCGATCCCGGGATCCCAGGATCATGACCTGAGCTGAAGGCAGACGCTTAACTGACGCCCCCCAGGTACCTCTTGATTGAACATCCTTGTACAGTAAACAACCTGCACCACTGTACATGGTGGGTTTCAATGGAAAGGTCTCTAAGGCAGAGACTGTCTCACTTCCCTTGGTAGTTGGGCCTGCCCAGCAGACAGGTCATCTTGTAGTCAGTTTGCTTCCCTCAGCCTTAGCAGAGCCTGCTCAGCCCTTTGGAAAACACGACTGGGAGGGAACAAAGGGGCTAGGGAGAAAGGAACACATATCAGGTATCTAGTGTGTGCTTGACTGTGGGCCAGGTGCTGGGTTATAAAGCGGAGCCAGACCTGGTTCTTTCCCAACAGTGTGACAAAGGTGCGGGGCCAGAGCGGGGAGCGCATGGCCCGGCCTCAGGAGTCAGCAGCAGCTTCTCAGAGGACGTCCTCCAGGACTGGGGAGCGAGCAGGGCAAGTAGGGGCAGGGCCTCCCAGGTGGGGAGAGGAGCCCGCGCCAAGGCGATGGTCACTGACGCTGCATGCTGGGCTGGGGGCTGAGGCTGCCACGGAGGCACTGGTGTCCCTCTCCCCTCCCCCAGCTGGGCGCAATGTCTCTGTCCTGTGATGCCACCCTTCGCCTCCCTGGGTCCTTCCCTTAGTCTCCTGTGCACCCATCCTGTCCGCGCCCGGTGCGGGCTGGTGTCAGGTACCAGAGCAGGTGCTGGGGGGGGAGGGGACGAGTCGTGCTCCTGCCGCAGAGCAGGTGAGGTGAGGCGGTTTGCAAGTGGGTCTTGGGAGGCCCTACGGAGGGGCTGGAGCGCAGGCATCACGCCATCGCCAGGTTCCGGCGGAGGTGACGTCAGGGTCAAGGTCGCACCTGCTCTGCGGTGGGATCCTGGCAGTGGGACGGGCGGGGGGCTCTGAGCCACTGGCTCCACACACGCACCCCCGAAGTGCACAGGGGAGGGTCCCAGGAAGAGGAGGCCTCAGGAGCGGGAAGGAGCCCAGGCCGGCCTCGGACTCTGACTACAGACGACAGACACACTTTTGGCAAATCCGGAGTCCTCTCACTGGAGAGCAAGTTCAGAGCTAGAACTTTCAGGTCCACACAACCCCACAAAGTATCACTGAGGTCCTGTCCATGTGTCTGCCTGAGCTTCGTCTGAACACGGGGTGACGGCAGGGTGGCGGCAGCGGTCGCAGGGCCCCCCAGGCCCAGCAGCAGCGGTGGTGGCGAGAGCTGTTCTTCCTGCTGTCACCTTCCCTGCCCTCCCGGAGCCCACAGCTGGCGGGCTGGCTCCTACCAGCCGCTGGCCAGGCTCGGGAGGCCCCCTGATTGCTCTGGCCTGACCGTGCCCACCGTTCAGACTAGGGCAGCCCACCCTGCCCACAGCTGGCGGGTGACAGAGGGACGGTGGCCCCACTTCCAGCCCCTGTGGCAGGGTCTGTGTGCGAGGAGGAAGGCGGCCCCCCGAGGGTCAGCCAAGCAGCAGGGCAGAGACCCGCGCAGTGGCTTCCCCGGGGGCAGCGGCCTGGTGGCGCTGGACGCAGCAGAGGGAGGTCTGGCCTGGGGAGGCGTGGTGACTCAGCAGTCTGGGCAGGTGTGGCTGAGGCCTGGTCTGTGGGCGGGAGGCTGGGGGGAGCACAGGAGGCTTGGGGGGGCCGCGGGAGGCTGAACGGCCTGTTTCGAGCACTCTGCCCACGGGCCACACACGCACTCACCTGTACCATTTACGGGGTTGGCCTCCCCAGGTAGAACCACAGGGCTCTGGCCCAGGTGACCAAGGAGGGCCCGGTTCTTATTCAGAGAGACTCAGGGAGCTGTCAGTCCGTTCCCACCCTCTGAACATCTCTGCCTGGACGTCTCAGGAGCCCCCGGAGCCCCCAGCGCCAGGCTGGCAGGAATGTGGGGACTGGCCGGGTCTCCCCAGCAGGGCTGGCTTCCAAGAGCGCAGAGGAGTGGAAGCTACGAGCTTGCTCAGGGCTGGTCTCAGAAGTCGGAAGAGTCTAAGCCAGGCCTGGGGCCGGCACGGCATCAAGGACAGGAGGGACGGGCTTCCTCTCCCAGGACAGGAATGGCAGGCAGGTGCCGGAGAAAGAGGCTGGGGGGCGGCCACCTTGGGAGACAGGCCTTGCACTCGGGATCTGGGAGCCGCGGGGCTGTGGCTGCCGGTCCGAGGCTGAGGCCACACACGTGCATGACGGTCAGCTCCCGGGAGGGACTCTTGCCATCATCCGTGGGCCCCTACCCCTAAGCGTCTAACCTGGTTCTCCTCAGAAGCAGACCTGGAGGGTCATTTAGGAGGAAGTCTGGACCGGGGCGGCTGGGAACCATGAAATGAGCAGCCAGTCTTGCTGGTGGCTTCTGGGAGGTGGCGTGGACCACCGCCTGAGGGGCTGGTGGGCTGGCTTGGCACCCAGATCCCATCCCAGATGCATGGAACTCATGCAGGATGGTTCTGGGGGTCTTGCCCAGGATACCTTTATTCACGTCCAGCCCTGGAGGCTTCTCGTTATCATTGTCCCTGGGCTGGAGCGGCCACACCGCCCATGGTCCCGGGTCCCGCCCCAGCAGCCGATCCAACTCCAGACTTTCTCGGGGCGACACATGGTTCCTCTGCTTGGATCCCTGGGCTGCCCCGCCTCCCACCACCCAGGGGTGTCTTCCAGTGGTAAGAGCTATAACGGGGCTTGTGCTCGTCCGTCCCTTTGGTGGCTGTGCCCCAGAACCCTGCCTCCCAGGATGGGCATCCCCGAGTCGTCCCAGCCCAAGTCCGTGGGCGGGGCCTCAGAAGGCCGCAGGGAACGCTGAGGATAGGCCCGCTCAGGATCCCTCCCCAGCCCCTCGGAGCTGGAAGGGCCCATCAGGAGGGTCCTGTGGACCCAGGAACTGCTAACAGTCTTGTCTGGGCTGCTAAGGACACGCTCAGAAAACACACAGACGTGGCCGACATCCCAGCGCCACATACAACAGAAGCAGAACCCAGTATTAGAGACCAGTCATCCTGGAGGATTTCTCAGGGAGTCCCATTGCCGTCTGTGTGCAAAAATCATTACCAGATGAATATGTCAGGTCTGAGCGGCAGGTTGGCACCTCCAGCAGTGAACGCAGACCCCAACGACAGGCACAGCATTAATTCCCATAAAAATAAGCCAAGTCACAAATTAAAATTTCTCCCCATCCAAATTAAGATCGCCAAGTAAATAAACCTCCCAAGCTGATGGGTGTACCCAGTTCAGATCTGATTAATAAAACCTAATTTATTTTCCCAGTTTTGTGGATTAAATTCCCCAGTTATATATTTATTCCTACCACCTTTTCTTCTTGAATCACAAAATAAATGTCAATTTCAGAAGTTAGATGGTGAATATTCATCTCTCTCTCTAGAATATTGTGGGTGGGAAGCTTTCTTCCTGATTTAGAAGAGGAAAAAAACCACAATTTAAATATGAAGTACACATAAAAGAAAAAGAAATGGGAAATGTATTTTAAAATAGTCTTTTATTCTTCTATTTCCTTTTGATCTGCATTCCCCAATCTTGTTGCCGTCCTCCCCGCAGGAGAGTGCTCCCATATGTTTACTGCCATTGTTTCGTGTGTCTTCTTGTCAATGTGCATGGTTACTTTGTGGTTGTGTCGTTTCTAATTAGCGGTATCGGTGTTGTCCTAAAACCCACCGTTTCTTGCTGGGTCTTCACTCGGCACTCTGTGTCCAAGATCCGTCTGTGTAGCTAGGTGAATCTCTAACCTATTGATCATAACTGCTGTAGGACGTTCTGGACGTGCACCCCCCACAGCTGTCAGTTCTGCCAGGGATGGACCCCGCCATGGCCTCCAACCCCGGGCCACTTCCCACAATGCCATACTCAAAGTCCTTGTTCCCGTCCCCTTGCAGACCCGATCACACGAATGTCCGTGCATTTTATTGACAAACCACAGTGTATGTCCACACGTGCTTTTCAATTTGGTGCAAAAAAAAAAAAAATCCAGTGAATATGGAGATTTGTGAAGCCGAATTTAAGTCTATTAAATTCTCTTTGTTTTAATAATGAAGATGTTTGATGAGCTCAAACAGTTAACATGGAGACTCTGAAAACACAGAATTGTTTCAGAAATAAATTATTTTCTGATCAGAACATACCCTGTAAATGAAAAAAAAAAATACCTTAAAAAATCAAATCTGGGGGGGCCTGGGTGGCTCAGTCGGTTAAACGTCTGCCTTCGGCTCAGGTCATGATCTCAGGGTCCTGGGATCGAGTCCCGCGTTGGGCTGTCTGCTGAGCAGGGGAGCCTGCTGCTCCCTCCCTCTCTGTCTTCTGCTCCCTCTGTCCCCCGGCTGTGCTCTCTCTCTCTCTCTCTTTCTGTCAAATAAGTAAATCAAATCTTTAAAAAAAAATTAGAATCTGTTGTACCCACTTACAACAAACGTACAGTCCCAGGAACTGGCCCCGAGGTTTGGATGGTGTCCTTCTGCAGCGGAGCAGGGTTATGATTGGTTGGAAGGGGCCACTAAGTGGCAGGGCACACAGGTCCACAGGCCCTCGTGCGCTGGCACCCAGCCCCAGTTGGCACCCAGCCTGACCTGCAGCGACAGTGCTCTTCCTCCTCTTCTCAGTTCTAACTCCTGCTTGAAGGGAAGAAGTCGGAAACGTTCACAGACCCACACGGCTCTCCACGTGCTCTCCTTCCTTGTGGGAACCACAACTCGTACAGTGTGAATTTCCCTTCCCTGTGCAAAGGCCCAACAGATTTGAGGGATGCATTTTCCCGTGTACTCTTGCATTCTTTTTCCAGCCCTGATGTTGGTGGTCCACATTCCCTTCTGGCAGCTTCCCTTTTGGAGCCTGGCCTCCTTGGGAGCTGGTGGCCATTCCCTGGTCACTCAGTGAGTGGACTGTTACAGACTGAGGCAGACCTAGCTTTCCGGAGACTCCTGAGCCCTCCACATTGCTGGCAGACTGAGTCACCTGAGGCATGGTTTTGTCAATGCTTCTCAATGTGCATGTGGAGACCCTTACTCTGGGTCAGAGTCAGCTCACCTGAGGGCTGGCTGATCCCCACCCCCATGGCAACGGGGTCATCTCTTGTTCTGGACCGAGGCAAGCCATGTATGCTTGGACCATGGTCCCCTAGGGTCTTAACCCTTGTATTCTTCTGGCTGATCCTGGAACCTGGAAGCCTGTCCCTCTGTCCTCTATCTGTGATGCTGCAGAATGGCTCTCTGTCCAACTCCCACTGAAGACTCCTTTCAAAGCCAGGAACATTTTAGGGATGGTTAGTAAAGAAGGGAGCATTCCCAAGCAGGTACCAAAGTGCGTTACGCTACGACACTGAAATAGTTTAAGTACCAGCACAGGGATTGATGGATGACTAGAACAGAAGAGAAAATCTCAACACAGACCAGGTACCCAGAAGGACTGAGCGTCTGAAGACAATAGCATCTCGAACCAGTGGTGAAAGATTGGGAACACAGCACACTGGGCTGGGGGTACTGCTTCATCATTTCTGGGGGCAGTTAGATCCCTACCTCACACCAGATACATGAAATATCTGAATGTTTAAAGAGAGAGAGAGTCGTCAGTAGACTAGAGACTACTGGTGAAACTTTCATTTAACCTCAGAATGAGAAAAGCTTTATAAGCACAGCAACAAAGGCAAAAATGATAAAGTACGAATCCATCAAAAATAAAACTTTGAAGCAAAATTAAACTGGGGGAAATATTTATATAGCATATGGGGCAAATCCTGAATGTCATCAGAATAACGAGAGTTATCACCGATCAGTGAGGATACGGGCAGGGCTGAGGGAGCCCTGGGTAAGGAAGGCACCCCTGCGTGAGGGCAGCTGCCGGCCTCATGGCAACAGCTGATTAAATGAGACCCCCTTCTCTCCTAACGAGGCAGCAATTTGTTCTGTCTGGATTCTTATCTCCCGCAGACACCAGTTTGCCTCGTGTCTGCCAGCACTCTGGTTGTACTGGTCCTCTGACTACTGTGGTCTCAACGCGACGGAGCCCGTTCATGGAAGAGGGCAGCTGATGAGGGCACACAGCACTGGGGCTTCCCATGTGCCCGCCAGCCGGAAGGAGCCGGCTTAAGAAAATAGCGCAATGACCTGGGAAGTCTCAGCTAAGGTGCCGGCTCTGGGACAACACCCCCAGGACTGACGTGCCGGGCTCCAGGACACGATCTGCACCCCGAACGGGTGAGCAGTCCGTGGAGCTGTGCTGCCAGGGGCTACAAGACACGGGTACAGGACTGGGAAGCCAGATTGGTCCCTGTCACTATGGCTGCCAGTGACACCCTTTACCAAAGCTGTGCTTCCTTCCTTGTAAGCTCCGATCCTGTTGCAGTAGAGCCTGTTTCCCAGTGTGGAAAGCCTCCGTCAGGGGACACGGTACGGGTCCCCCTGCACTTGAGCTATGACTCTCCTCACGCCCACGGACCAGGAGGCAGAGAAAGGCGTCCTACTGGTGTCGCTGAGGGATTGTCCTAGGAGTGGCCCCGGGCGGGATTTGGTGCAGGTGGTTTATCTGGGAGATGACTCCAGGACATACCAAAGGGGAAGGGGATGTAAGACAGACGGAGGAAGGAAGCCAGCATGGGGTGTCAACCAGCAGGTTGCTCCTGGGCACCCCTGGGGGCATGTGGGCCAACCTCGGAGCTGTCTCTGCAGAGGCACAAGGGCCCAGCGGCTTCTGCTCCGTGCCCTGCTCTGAACGGGAGCTGAGCAAGCTCCGGAGGCCGGAGGAAGCCCCCCAGGCAGGGAGTGCTGGTGCTGGAAGGAGGAGCTGCTGGGGAGACAACAGCAG
This sequence comes from Ursus americanus, assembly GCF_024610735.1. Taxonomy (NCBI): domain Eukaryota; kingdom Metazoa; phylum Chordata; class Mammalia; order Carnivora; family Ursidae; genus Ursus; species Ursus americanus. Next base: position 818,507 of record NC_142154.1, read on the forward strand.
CACGCTGGGCTCCGAGTTTGAGTGTGATTCTCAGCACACCTGGCCCTCTAGCTTTTGGAGATATGGGCCTTTCTAGGGCTTCAGGGAAGCCTCTGGCTTTCACACCAGGCCCTGAGCTGATTCCAGGCTGGTCCAAGGCTGTCATTTTTGCTTCCGGCTTCTGAGGCCGTTAACGACAGTATTGTCCTCATAATGACCATCACCTCCTTGCTTCTCAAGCGCCGGGTTGAGGCCGAAGTGTGCATCCCCTTCCTCCGTGTAGTGCCTGGGACGTCGCGGTGTGGCGGGGGCTCTCCCCACGGCACCCACAGCAGAGTTCGGATCCCTGTCGCCCCCTGGCCAGTGAGGCATCCAATTTCAGAACGCCAGCCTGAGGGGCTGCTTCCCAGGGCCACCTCTGTTACCAAATGTCCTACTTTGGGTTCCCTGCAAAGCCAGGAGACCAGACTTTGAGGGCAAATAGTTAACTTGGTGGGATTCCGGGAAGAAAGCTCGAGAGGTAAGGGGGCCCGTCCAGCGTGTGTGTTAATGACCACAGGCCGCCTGCCGCGGGCAGTGGGAGACAGAGCGGAACACGCTTCCATATCCCAGTCTCACCAGACGGGCCACATCGCTGGGGTGTTTATCTGTCAACTCCTGGTCGTCACTAGCGGAGACTGTCCCCAGGGCGCCCGCTCCCCTGCACCCCTGACCTGCTCTCTCAGTGAGCCAAGCATATCTCTACAGCCAGGGGGCCTCGGGTGGGGGTCTCCAGGGCTTGGAGAAGCCGGGTGTGCACGGGACAGTGATTGTCTGGGGACCCCCAGGGGCACTGATGGCTTCCAGGTGGGGATGTGTGTAGTGTACCCCGATGACCACAGGGTGCGGGGTTGTGCTCTGCAGCGGGGACAGGGAGGAGCCGGTCTGGAGCCCAGATGATTTGCTGGAGTTTCATGGTGCTCCCCAGCCTGGTGACAACGGCGTGTGGGGAGCTCGAGCAGCTGGCATCCCACGAGGGCGAGGTGAGTAAGGCGGCCTCGGTGACAAGCTGGGTCCCGCTGGGCGGGCAGCACAGATCAGCGTGCCGGCTGAGGCTGAGGTCCAGAATGAGCGGTGGGGGAGGAAGAGGAAGAGGGTAAGCTGCACTCTCTCTTTGAGGAAACCGTGGCTGGCCGCCACCTCGGAGGGGTCTCTGACGCTGCGCGGACCTTCCCGAGTGGCACAGGGGTGGGTGGTAAGATCACCCAGCATGTGTCATTCCTCACGTCCTCTTACTCCTGCCCCAGGCGCAGGAATCCCCAGTACCCTGCGTGAGACTCAAGCCTGTGCAACCCGGATGACTGAAGCGAGCAGACGCTCATGACCAGAGGGGACAGAGCCAGGGGACACTCGCTTCCTCTTTCATCTCTGGGGAGGACGGTTCTGGGTGCGTCTCATTGGCTCCTCCGACAGCCCCATGCTGCTGAGCTCGGTTGCCCACAGCGGTGGCCAGATAGCTAGCATGTCCTTGGGTTACGCTGCCCGGTTTCACTTCCCGTGTCCCTCACCTCTGCTTCCGGGGGGTAATTCCCAAGCAGACTAACTTCATGCAAGCTTGGGGGAAATGCAGGCTGAAATGCTTGAGATCCCACGGTTTACGGAATTAGGTTTTATTATGAATCACTTCTGTGTCTTCCTTTTATTGCTTATGAATCTGATCGATGAACTGTTACACCCTCAAAACTCAGGACCTTCCCGAGCTCATCCCAGACCTCAGACAGGGGCTGCTGTCCACCTGGCGGCTCCAGCATGGTTGGCCAGTAACTTCATCTGCAAATGGGTGTTCTCAGTAGCATTGCACGGAGTGCTGGTCCTCCAGCCGGGTCCTGGTTGGGGGGCCACTGTCTGTGGGACCCTGACATTTCTGCACAGCTTACAAGCAGACGCTTTGTTCCAGACTGGTTTTTCTGGATGATGTCTACATAGTGACCAGCACTGAGCGTCTCCCTCTGTAACAAAGGGCAGGCATGTTTCCTATTATTTAAAAAAGACTGAGGTTCCCTAAGTTCAGAGTTTGTCTCCTGAAGCACAGGGGTCACCTGTCACTATCTCTGCCACGTCTGTCTCACGTCAACCTGAGAGACCAAAAAACAAAACTGCTGATACTCCAGCCATCACTGTTGCCGTGGGTCACGAGGTGCCTCTGACCCAGGACGCCTGTCTTCCACCAGCATCCACGGGGCCGTGATAGGCTCACTGGCTTGTAAGGGGGATCAAGTCTTAGTTCTTCCCGGTTCGTAAGTGCCATTCCAGCCTTCACTGAGCCCCTGCATCATGTGCTTGCACTCCCACTGCGGTCTTCCCTCAGCCTCATGCTGCAAGAATTCCTTCAACAACCACTCAGCTTTTCTCTGAGGACCTTCTGAGCATCCAGCGCTGTTCCAAGGCCTGGAGATGGAGCGTAAGACAGACTCAGGCCTCACCCTGCTGTTCCCTGTGCAGCCAGCTTCCCTCCTGCTTGGGCTCTCACCAGATTAGGTGAACCCAAACTCACCAGTAATGCTTCTTCTACTCCCTCCTCTAACTGGAGACCAACCACTCCTTCCTTCAGGCTCTCATGGCGGGACTGCCAGTGTCTCCCACTTAGAAGCTGAGAGCCTGGGTCCTGTTCCTCCATGACCTTGGGTGTGGCTTTTCCACCTCCATGGCCTCCACGTGCTCACGCAAAATGGCGCCACGATGCATGGAGGGGTTGGAGCAGATCGTGCGTGTATGGTCACTAGGTTTCTGTGCAGCCCACAGTGAGCACTGCTTCCGGGCCAGCCCGGTCCCACCCTAGTCCAGCCCTCAGCAAGGACTCGTTGGCGAGGAGAAGCCCAAGCCCTCCTAATTGTCAACGTTCCTCTGATTTCTGAGTCATGGCTGGTCAGACCTCCTGGTGTGTCCGCCCTCCTTTCACACCCCGATTTCCACGCAGCCCGCTCGGCCGATGCCTGCCCGTGCCCCGGTGCGGGTGCGAGCCACCCCCCACGAAGAACGTGGCTTCCCGCACCCCGCAGCTCCCGACGATCCATCAGCAACTAGATTAGAACAACACCAAGTTGGCTTCCATGGCAACTGCTGGTAGTGGCGCAATCGCTGACTTTTGAAGCTACTTAAAAATGTGCGAACTGTTCTGCATAAAGAGGCTTGACCTCACCGACAAGTCGTGGCCTCGCTCCCCTAAGGCTCTTCAGGGCACTCTACCTCCCCTCCCCGCGTAGAAGCATCTCAGAATTCACTGGTTTAAAAGAACCATTTAAAACAAAGTTCTGCCAGTAGTTTCTTCACGCCCTGTAAGGGTAAAGAAATGCACAACAAGAGACTTGATTCTGTTGTTCCAAACGAGAGGAGCGCCCTCCCCCCTTCCCTTCTCTGGAGCCTTTACTTTAGAAAACTTGTCATTGTTTCTCTGCCTCTTTGAAATGTATGCAGATCTTTTCTCGATGCGAGATAAGCTTCTGGCAGCTTCAAGGCCAGGCCTGAGTCTGTGAAGGGCCGGGAACCATCTCTCTGGGACCACATCCTTTGGGCTGGCAGTGCTCTCCTTCCCAGTTTCTGGGGGACGGCGGGAGCCTCCAAGTTGTAAAACCACCTGGGGCCGTAGGCTGCGAGCAGTTTGGAGCAGTTTGTTTTCCCTTTGGATGAAGACCTTGGCTGAGACGGCTGGTCACCCAGCTCCCAAGCACTGCCGTCTTTGTTCGGGGGGACTGGTTCTTGTTTCTCTTGAGTTCAGGGCTGTCATCTGACGTGTGTCCTCGGCTGCACGGTAGCGAGAGGCTCCTTCCTGGGTCTGCAGTCCCTGAGCGGGTTGCCCGAGATGCGTGTTACATTCTGCTTTGATACTTGCTCGATAATACTATATACTCAATATGCTCAGTAATGAAATTGGTTTCTTTCTCCTCTGTCTTTGTGGGGAGGTTTTCCGGGTTGGGAGGAGGTTTGTTTGTGATTATATTTCCCCAACGCCCACCAGAAGCACGCACTCTACAACAGAGCTCGCGGAGAGTATCACGATGAGATCTTGTTCGGCGCTCCAGAGGACGGTGTGTGGGGATTGCATCAGGAGAAGGAGAGTGTGTCCAGGTCCCTATCGCTTCCTGCCCACCCGAGGAGGCGAGGCTCCTGTCCGGGTCAGCCCTGGAAGGCGTCCTCCGACATCGGCCTTGGGAGACGCAGGAGTTCCTGACCACATAATGGTGCAGGGTTTGGGCGTTTGTTTTGCCTTTTCAGAAAAACCAAAAATCACCGATTTTCCAGACTCAGCCTAGACCAAGCTCAACAACACATCCCACAGGTTAGGGACACGGGGGCCTGTCGCAAGTCCGGGGGGGCCGCCTGTGTGGGTGCAGCCTGTGCCTCCGTGTGTCGCAGCCGTCGGTCTGTGTCGCTGACAGACTTTCTTCCAGGAACCCCGTGTGCAGGTGACCTGTGACCATCTGTGGCTGCTGCCTGAGAAAGGTTGGGAGGCAAGTCCAGACAGAAAACTTCCGAGTCTCCCGAGAAACGTTCCTGCTTCTCCGTGTCGACTGATGTGACTTCAAAAGAGACGGATTTCCAAGCCCAGCTTCCTTCCCGCCTGCCTGGCCTCCGAGCCCTCGGACAATTCCGAAGGAGCCCTTTCGTAAGGAGTTGCTTGCTGGCCCCTTCTGACTTTTATACACATGGAACACAATTATTTTGAATCTTTGAGACAAAACCTAATCTCAGAGTCCCACTTCCCACTTCCCAAATGTCTCCTGGAGGAAGCACCTTTTCCCAGTCTGTGGGAAACAGGAGGGAACCAAAAACTCAAACCAATGAAGTCCTTATCCAAGGGGCCATTGAAACCCAAGCTGACCTACTACCGGCATTCAGATGGAAGACAGAGAAGTTTCCGGAAGCAGAGACCCTAGTCCACACCGCTGGGGTTTAAATCCCACTAACAGTGAGAGTTAGGGTCCAGCTGAATGTAAAAACATGACTCTAGCCAGGCCCCAGACCCCCGAGGGCTCCTCAGGGCAGAAGGTGATGAGCAGCAGGGAGCACCCGGGCTGATGTCCGCTGGGCCGGACCCCGAGTTACCGGCCTGCCCAAGGACCAGAAGGGGCTTGAGACGTTTTGAACATAAAGGATCCGAATTCATCGCAAGCAGAAGTAAGTTGCCTGAAGCTCTTATCAGGAAGCAAAAGAACTTCAAAGCGCTGTAGTACTGTGGGGGAATTTTAAGCACTCGCTTCTCCCTAAACTAGTCTTTCTTCTGCGAAAAGACTTGTTTGCAAAACCGTAAGGCAGGAGCACACTCCACGTACAATAAAATGCTTGGTTCTGGTAATTACGCGGAAGCTGCCGCCGTGCCACCTGACTGAGGGTGAGCACGCCAGTGCGCCGTAGGCAAAAGCCGTGAGTTGATTGTGTTTGGCAACCTCTAAGGCCCGTGGAGGAAGGAAGCAGAGGCCACTGGGTGCTCGTGGCCTGGAGAAGAAAGGAGGAGGGTGAGCAGGACGAGGAACTGGATAAAGAGACGAAACAAAACACAGAGAAGGAGTGGAATAGAATCTCTTTTTTCTTTTGATAAAAGTCATTATACTGTCAAAGGAGGCTCCTTCAAGAAGGCAGAGATCTGTGTGGACCGGGCCATCCACCAGAGCTCCGTCTCCTGCTATGATCCCCCCGTCACGGGAGCTGCTCACGCACTCGCGGGAAGCAGAGGCAGGAGGGGGAGGCCATGGGGTGGGCTAGGTGTCAGCGGATGAACATTTTTATTTTCCGGAACCCATCCTCCATTCTCCAGCTCCCCCACCCTGCAGACACATCCAGGACTCTGTCTTTTAGGGGAAAAGAAATACTGTGCAGGGCTCTCTCTGGAGAAATCGAGTGGCCGGAGCCAGGAACACCCATCGGTAAGCAGGAGTCACCCCTGCGGACCACCAGCCCACTCCCTGCTGTCACCGCCTGCATATGCAAGACCAACTCTCGGCTTTCTTACTGTATCGTTTCTACATTCAAAAGGAAATCAAGGATCATTGGACATTTGAAGAAATCCTCCAGCGTGAAAGAGAGACCAAATAAACAGAAAACATGACCCTGAAAAAAATAGATTAATTTCGGGGAATGAAAGGGAACTTAAAAGCAACATACCCCAAATTATCATCCACAGAGATTCTAGAAGACATATTCGTGAACCCAGAAGGGGACACCATGAAAAAGTCATGACTACAAAAGTAGCTGCGTAGAAATCAAGAATGGCGTTGCCCGCAGAGAGCTGAGGAAAAGCTGGAGGACGCATCATGAAGAAAGGCTTTAGGAGGCTGAGTAAGAAGACTGACAGAAGGAAAAGATGAGAGACCCACTTAAGGAGGTCAACATCCAAAGAATGGGAACCCCCAGAAAGCTGGAACAGGGAGAACAGAGGGAAGAACACGATTAAAAATACGGGGTTCCAGGGACGCCTGGGTGGCACAGCGGTTAAGCGTCTGCCTTCGGCTCAGGGCGTGATCCCGGCGTTCTGGGATCGAGCCTCACATCAGGCTCCTCCGCTATGAGCCTGCTTCTTCCTCTCCCACTCCCCCTGCTTGTGTTCCCTCTCTCGCTGGCTGTCTCTATGTCTGTCAAATAAATAAATAAAATATTTAAAAAAAAAAAAAAGAAAATACGGGGTTCTGGGGCTCCTGGGTGGTGAAGTCGGTTGAGCGTCTGACTCTTGGTATTGGCTCCGGTCATGATCTCAGGGTCGTGGGATTGAGCCCCGCATGGGGCTCTGGGCTCAGCAAGGAGTCTGCTTGAGATTCTCTCTCTGCCTCTCCCCTGCTTGTGCTCACTCATTCTCTCTTTCTCTCATAAATAAGTCAATCTTTAAAAGAAAATGGGATTCTTTCTCTGAGCCGAGGGAACTTTGGATTGCAAGGGCCAAGACCAAGGAAGGGAGAAGACTGCCACCAGACACACGGCTGTGGGGGAAAGCTTAGAGGACTCCGGACGTGATGCGGGTCACCTCAAGAAGAACAGGAGTTAGATTGGGGGTGGCTTTCTCACCTGCGGTGCTGGATTCTGGGTGACAATACAGCTCCACCTTCTATGTTTTGAGGCAAAATTATAATTACAAAAATTTTTTAGATCTATGAACCCATTTAAAAATAGGAAACCCATTTCATGGTAATATAGACGACATTTTAATGAAAGACAAAATTGTGGAAATCTCTTCAGCATCTGGTGTAATAGAAGATAGTGGGAGGCTCTGATCTGCTTCTGCACTTGGCCTGTTGGGATTTTTCCTCTCGTTTGAGGAAAAAGATTTTTTTTTTTAAAGATTTATTTATTTGACAGAGATAGAGACAGCCAGCGAGAGAGGGAACACAAGCAGGGGGAGTGGGAGAGGAAGAAGCAGGCTCATAGCAGAGGAGCCTGATGTGGGGCTCGATCCCATAACGCCGGGATCACGCCCTGAGCCGAAGGCAGACGCTTAACCGCTGTGCCACCCAGACGCCCCTGAGGAAAAAGATTTTAACTTAGAATTCTATACCCAGCCAAACTGACACAAGAGGGTAGGTATAGGATATTTCAGACATGCAGGGTGTCTGAAATGTTACCTCCTGCAAAGGTAACTTTTCCCTCCCTCCCTCCCTCCCTCCCTCCCTCCCTCCCTCCCTCCCTCCCTCTTTCTTTCTTTCTTTCTTTCTTTCTTTCTTTCTTTCTTTCTTTCTTTCTTTCTTTCTTTCTTCTTTCTCTTTCTTTCGAGGCTATCTGAGAACGTGCTGCAGCGAAGCAGAGGAAAAATGAGTGAACCAGGAAATAGGAGGGGCTGGGTTGCATGAAATGGGCATCTACCCAGAAAGCAGGAAAAGAAAGCCAGAGGGACGCAGAGAGCTGCTCTGTGAGAGAGGTTCCCTGGGGGAAAAGGACCTTGAGAAAACAGGTTCTATTGTGGAGCATGTGAAAAAAATGGGAATATGGATCACAGAAAACATAGCCTAGTTATAAAGTTCTGGACAAGAAAATAGCTGTGAGGGAAGGAGCGAGTGGCAACCCTCTGCTGCCTGGCTGTGTGGCAGACGGTGGTCCCAGCGTCCCAGAGAGCAAGCACAGCTCACTGAGTGTCGGCATTTAGTTGTATCCTGTAGACAAAGCAAGGGAGACGTCATGCGTGGAACAGTGCGGAAGGTTCATGCGGTCAGTGTTAAAACGCGATCCTGAGAGTGTAGCTGGCAGGAGCAGAGGTCGGGAAGGAAGGGGAAACAGCTGAAGGGAAGCCAGGGGCTTCTCCTCTTGAAAAGGGAAAGTACTTGACGGAGCAGGAAAGACAGAGTTGACTTATTACACAAAACTGTACAACTAACCCGAAGAGAAGCGCTACCATGTGCTGGGACGACGGCAGGACGCTGGAGAAGGGAGGAGGGCAGGGGCGGGACCTCAGACAGCCACATCCTCATCCAGACAGCAAAGACTCCAACACGCAGTCAACTGGTAAATCAAGAAATAATGGTGGAAGCCTGCTAGGGAGGTAAGTGCCGGATGAGCCCAGAACGTGGGAAGAGGAAAGGCAGGGGGTTGCTGCTTTTATTGACTGTGTGTTTTAAAATTAATTTCAGGATATAAAGAAAAATAAATAGATTTGTGTGGTCCAGGCCAGCAGCACACATGGTCAAGCTGGCTTCGTTCATCCTTGTCTTGTTTGATGACATTGAGGTTGGGGAGGGAGGAATCAGAATCTGCCCCTTCTTCTTTCAACCTACATATCAAGTTTGGATCAGAATGCTCCCAAAGAGCCTTCAGGATCATGGTATGCAAATGAAGACCCACTCTTTTTTCAAATAACATCCTTCTTTCTTATTGAATCTTATCTCTGTAGGAGGGTTGACAAATGTTCCCTGTTATCAACCACAACTTAATATACTTTCAGTGGAGGGCTGTGGAAGGTGCTGGTAGTCAGGGGTGGGATGGGAGAGAAGACAATGTTCCCTCTGGCAGCGGCTTCCATGACTGCCGGAGTCTCCTAGAAAAGCCTCGATCTGTCATCTGCCACCATCTTGGTGATGTCAGTCCAGGAGCTAAAGAAAAAATTCACCAAAGGAAGCACAAGAGTCAAAATGGAGGCTTTACTGCAGCCCCTGCACTTCCTGAATGGCAGGGGGAAAGGGGCACAAAGAAAGGAGCCTCCAAGAGCCCCATTTAACCCAAACCGGCAGGTCCTAAGGCCAGCAACCACCCACGTGGAGGACAAAGAGCCTGGTGTGCCAGGCGGAAACAGGGGACCCAGAATGCCCAGGAAAGTCCCACATTCTCTGCCTGGAGCCGGTGTCTCCCTGTCGTCGTGTGGAGAGCGGAGAATCCTTCTGAGCCCAGCTCGTTCATTGTGAAGTTCATCCAACAGTGGTTGTTTAGAGTTGACTCACTGAGGTGTGGGGGCAAAGAAGGGTGAGACAGGTGTCTCGGTCCTAATCGCATTTATCCATGAGCTAGTCTGCAGGACTCTGGGAGCCGACCTCGGCAGCCCCCACAGGTAAGGAACGTGGGCCATATGCAGCGTAGTTTCCACAGGTGCATTTCTTGGCGGAAAAATATCCTTTGATGATTTTAGTGGGCGTTGACCCCATTTTATGGGTGCTTCGAACATTTTGAGCCATGTTGCCGCGTTCAGAGAGCTTCCAGCCTTACAAGACCCATCTTTTCCCCAAGGAGGAAACCTGGGGACCCTTCTCCCAGCTGGTCTGGCTTCTAGGACGTGGGCACATGACCTCATATCTACTAATCAGACTCGTCTCCTTGAGGCTGTAATGTGAGAGAGAGCGAGGCGCAGAGAAGCCTCTGGAGGACGCCCCTTTGCTGCTGCAGGTGCTGTCCAGGCATCTGACTTTTGGGCTGGAGCGGCCGCAAGGCGGAGCAGAACCTGGGGGGCAGTGGAGGAGAGTTCTGTGGTGCGGTTTTGGTCCTCAATCTAAGAACCCTAGGCTCACATTTCAGCTTTCTCAACCGCTCAGCGAGCGGTGCCCTGTCCTCTAATGAACCCCTTTGCCGTGCAGTCAGCTGGACAGTCTCTGTCGCTTGCAGCCTGGTGCCCTGACTGGCGCAGTGGTCCGTGCTGGTCAGAAGGCCCAGGAACTGCCGGCCTGCTCTGTCCAGTGAGTGCATGTCCGTGCAACAGGAGCGTGGTTAATTTAGGTCTTTATGAACGTGTTTATTCGTTCTATTCAGGCCCCCATATGTAAGGGTGGGTAGGGAACGGCTCTGTAAGCACGCATGAAGTTCCAACTGTACTTTTAGACGGCGCCCTGAGGTCTGGTACGCCGGCACTTGATTGGGTTTTCACACAGAATGCTAGCTAACTTTGACTCTGAATCATGGTGGCAGAAATGTCTGATAATATAATTATGATCGCGCCTCTCAGTCTCCTTATATCGTACAAAAAGTAGATCTCTGTTCCCCATTGAACTTCTGGAAAACGGGCGGGCTTTTCTGCTCGGCTGTGGTTACGAAGGAGCTAAGGTTTGGATATCTCGGAAACTGTTTTCATTGTGTTATTTTCAAGTGGACTTAAATCAAGGTGTTCTTCAAAAATTTCTGAAGAAGTTCAGATCTAATATGAGAATGCACCACAAGTCTATGTACTCAAAGTCAGTTCAGTCCAAAATTTCTAGAAGGATTATCTCTAAGTGACAGAAATGACAAGAGAGGGGTTCCGGTTCAAAGACTCAGCAGGATTTCTATTTTGGGAATTCCAGCTCAAAGGAGACACCAGAACATTTTTTTTTTCAGGCTGAATATCAGAATTTTAAAAGAGTTTATGTGGTCTAATACCCTAAAACTGGCAAAGTGGGTCTGCGTTTGCTCAAACCCCTATGAAACTTCCAGGACCCCTCAGTTATACCAACAGGAAATAGGCTTTTAGAGCAATATGGGCTTCAGAAGGGGAGTCCTCCCCCCAACCCCGCTAACACATGGCCGTGGGGAATAGCGGACAAGGGAGATTTTGTCAGTGTGCAGAATTTGGGGCAGCCATCAGGACACACCAAGAAATGCACTCTGTGGCCGGAGAATAGAGTTCTCGTAACCCTCAGGTGGCAGCGTGCGGCTCACACTCTTCACGGGAGACTGTGCTTACTGTTCTCCCCTTTTCCACTTTGTCAGCAGGTGTGTGCGGTGCACGCGCGTGTGTGTGTGTGTGTGTACCATTACTCCCCCCACCGCATACTGAGTGTGCGTGGGGGTGGTTAAACGTATCATCTAATCACGGTTGTGCGATCCCTGGGAGCCACCCCAGCTCTGACCGAGAGAAATGCACAAGTGCGTCTACAGACGCGATGTGTGTAGGATAGTTGCGTTGTGTTAGGCGGGCGTTTAAAAATTACGTGCATGGGAAGAAACGCGTGTGCATCTGTGTACACACGGTGGGTGTTCACGGGGTGGAATGTCGCAGACGCTGCTATGGTGTCTGACTATTCCGCACGGTTTCCATACCTTTCCTCTGATGAGGGCAGCCCACTCTTCTACGGAAAACCATCTCTACCTCGACCTCTGTTGTTTTCATGGGGCTCTTAATCGTGGTTGGCCACGGAATTGGGGCACACGAGCCAGGTCCGTGCAGCTAAGAGTGAGCACGCTCTGGACCCCGGTGATTGTTTCAAAGATGAGCATTTGCCCACGCTGGGCTGGCAGAGTCCTCGCTGAGAGTTTTCAGCTCATGGAGAAGACCGTCTCTTCTCTGCGAGGCTTGGATGGCGTGTGCCTGCCGCTGCCAGTGGCCACATGGCCCGCCACCCAGAGAGAATGTGGCTCGAGGCTGGATCTGCCGGGATCTGCTGAGTACTTACTAAGCACCAGGCACTGTTTGAAGTGCCGTGTAGGCTTCATCTCATTTAATCTGGGCACCGGCTCCATGAGATAGGTTTTAGTATTTCCCCATCTGAGAAAGGAGGAGATTGAGACAGAGAGAGCTTCGGTAATAAATCACTTCGTGTCACGGTGGAGCAGGGACTCACATTCGGGAAGTCTGACTTGGTAGTGACACCGCCTTGCCCAGCAGAGCAGAGGAAAGCCCAACGGAGAGAAGAACCGAGACGGGATTCGAGGAAGCCAAGGTGCGCCGAGACACAAAGCACGATGCCAAGCACACGCGGGGCTGTGCACGGACTGAGCGCCACTGTGTGCCCTTCAGGGCTTTGAATGAGTTCAGGTGAATCTGTGTCACGTGTGAGCAGAGGACTGGGACGGTCACAACTCCACATGACGTTCTGTTTCCCCCAGAAGGAAACGTTCTGCATGTGGGATGTCCAACATAGCAGCCACTAGCCACACGTGGCTCCTGAACCGTTAGATTGTGCCTGACATACCAGGGAACCGAGCTCTTGGTGTTGTCTCATTCTAATTAATCAAAATGAAAATTTAAATAGCTGGTGGGTGCTGCGTGGGACAGCATCGATCTGGAGGTCATAGCTAATAGCGCTGTTCTCAGAGCCTTGCTAAACACCAAGGGGTGGGAATTCGTTATTACAACCCAAGAAATGGGAAAAATAACAAAAAGCAAATGTAAGGAGAAGAAAGAGAAGGATGAACAAAAACGAGAACAAAAGTGACTGGCTCAGAAAAGAGGACACTAGCAGGTAAATCCAAAAGCCGGGTAAATTGAAGGAAAAATGTGCACACGATAAGGTAGGAAAAGCGCCAGCTAACCTCACCAGGCAGAGAGGGGGAAAGCACAAATACACAAAAGTAGGCAGGGGAACGGAAAAATAGAGACACAGAGGAAATGAAACAAGTTTTAAGAGAGTGTTTACTTGTCTTTATGCAAGTAAATATGGAAAAATATGGATTACTTTCTGGGAAAACATAAATTTCCAAAATTGATTGTGTTACAGATAGAAGATTGAAACCAACCCAACGGACCGCCATGGAGGAGGGAGAAAGAGCTACAGCGCCCCCAGGCTGCAGCGCGGACTCCCACAGCCTCCAGGCACTCCGGTCCGCAGCGTTTCAGACCCAACAGGTGCCTTTCAAACAGAGTGTGAGTTCTACAAAACTGGAAGGAGAAGGAGGACCCCCAAACTCCTTAAATGGTCTCGGAGGACATTGTACATTGTGCTTTATACCAGCAGGACAGGGGTTCAAATCTGATGAATCATGAAAAAGAATAAATTCATCACTTACGAAGATGAACACTAATCCCAATGAAATACTAGCAAATAGAAACTATTAAATGGAAGACATTTCCTTCAATAGCATAGTAAAAGGAAAGAACCACAACAAAGTGGGGCTCATCACAGACGTTAAAGATGGTCCAACATAGGGCAAAGTTTCCTTATATTCCATTTATTATGACCTTGATTTAAACAATTTTAGGAGGGGCGCGTGGGTGGCTCAGTGGGTTAAGCATCTGCCTTCAGCTCAGATCACGATCCCAGGGTCCTGGGAATGAGTCCTGCATCGGGCTCCCTGCTCAGCGGGGAGCCTGCTTCTCCCTCTCCCTCTGCCCCTTCTTCCACTTGTGCTGTCTCTCTCTCGAATAAATTAACAAAATCTTTCAACAAAATAAAAATAAAAAAGGTTTAGGGGCTCCTGGGTGGCTCAGTGGGTCAAGCATCCAACTCTCAATCTCAGCTCAGGTCTTGATGGTATGGTCGTGAGTTCAAGTCCCACGTTGGGCTCTGTGCTGGGTGTGGAACCTACTTTAAAAAAAAGTTTTAATGAGATAGGAATCGAGGAAAAGCCTAAAAAACACAGGTATTTCCTCAATAGGACAAACTTACACCTCGAGCCAGAAGTAGCATTATTCTTAATGACACAAACCCATCGACACGAGTGACGTCTAGAACAATCACGAACACCCACCGTCCCGCTTGCCATGGCATAGCTTTTCTGCATCACTCAACAACAAGAAGAGACATGAAGGTGCAAAAGTCACAAAGGAAGAGGCAAAATTATCATTTTTCCAAGTGCTGTACTTGTGTAACTGGAAAACCCAAGGAACCAACTGAGAAGAGCTCCGAGCGGCGGTAAGAATCCAGTGAGACTGCCAGTTTCCAATCCCTATTCAAAAATGGAGAACTTCCCGATATAAAGGGCACTTCACTAGTTAATATAATGCACAGAAACACGGGAAAAGATGTATCATCCCATTCCTATTTAAGGAATCAAACGGAAGCAAGTACTCTTTGTTCATTGATCAGACTGAAAAAGCTAAAACATGAACAGTAGTTAAAAGTGCAGGGAAATAGACATTGTTATAAAATGTCAGGGAGAGAATAAAATCGGTGCACGTTCTCTCGGGGGCGACTCAACATTCTCCAGCATATAGACATGATCCCACTCTCTGACCTGGCACACCCAGCGGTGCGTGCAACCCCCAACTTTCATGTGCACAAACACAGATACACAAGGGTGTTTACTGCAGCCCGGTTTGAAATAGCAAGACTCGTAAAATCAGGACTGTCCAGCAGAGGGGGAATACTTCTGTGTATTTGGAACGGAATGCTATATGGCTGTTTAGAGGAATCTATACATGCAGATAGGACACAATGTCCTATATATAGATATATGCAAAGGAAAACCCCACAAGACACTGAGCAATGCCCATAGTGTGTTCTCACTTATACCAAGAAAAAGAAGCTATGTTAACAACAATCCCTGGAAGATAAAGCAGGTAAAACCCTATTAACAGGGGACCAGGAGTTCAGACAAGAAGAGAGCCTTGCTCTTTCTTCATGTGCTAACGTTTTACCATTAGATGACCGCCATCCATCTGTGAGTGAGTCCAGGGCTCTTCCAGTCACCCGTGGGTTTGTGTATTCATGTGACACGTCCTGGGTCTCCTCCTGTCTTTCCCCCTCCACACCTGTGTCAGGTGTCGTGCTGGACCCCGGGAGACAGCAGGGAACAAAGCACGGGGGTTCTGGTTTCCTCCTTCGTAAAGGTTTAAGAGTCCAGGCGAGGGCTGTGCTACTTGAAGTGCGGTCCGCGGACCGGCAGCACGGGCATCATCTGGAGCTTGCGAGAGATGCAGCATCTCTCACCCCACCGCAGACCTGCCTTCGAGTCTGACTCTGCATTTTAACAGAGTCCCCAGGGGATTCTTAATCTGGTTGCAAGTGCTGTCATAGGGACCGTTCCCCAATACTGCCCTCCTGGTCATTCAGGTATCTGGACCAGGAGTGCGAGGGTGTAGTTAGAGCTCGCTGGGAACGCGCCGCGTATGCTCACAGAGTGCGGGGGAGCGACGTTAATACCCGCGGTCCAAATTGTACTATAACTTTACATTAATTCTTGTCCTGCCTTTTCTCTCAGGAGTTAACAACAAAATAGCTTTGCTGTGCTGTTGCTACGGCAACGGGGTCTAATAGCGCTTTTACTTTCCCCGTTTCCAGAGCCTGCCGACTAGTCTCCCTGCCTCCAACCAAGCCTGTTTTCTGTTAATCAAAGTAGAAATCAAGCGCGTGGCCACGGGGACAATCGCAGTCCCCGCGTGCTGCCGCAGGTGCTCTAACTGCCGACTTTGCGTTCAGTTGGGGCGGTCGGGTGACGCTGAACGGAGCCCTGAATTCAGAACACGGTCCCCCTCCCACAGAGAAAAGAATAGCTTTGAAAATCGTGCGGTTTTAGTTTAAAATTTCTGTAGTATTTTTTTTTTTTGCTGTATATAGTAAAAAATTAGAAAATGCAAACGAGTGGGAAAAAAATACACAAGCTTTCCCAACTCATACGTGAACCTCATTTTCAGTGCCTGGGGCTTATTCCACTGTTGGGTGAGATGAGGTGATGCTGGATGCACTTGGTGCTAGGCCTGACATCTGGTGAGTCGACAGGTCGTGGGCATTCTCATCCTTCCTTGTCCCAAATGCCAAGGCAGGTCCCGGGCACACCCCTTCCCTCGCAGCACTGACAGCTCCCATTCACCTCCGGCGTTATTACGGCCCTGCTCGGGTGTCTTCACGGGTCCACCTGCTGTAGACGCAAACCCACAGTCATCCTTGCACGAAGGACAGAGCCTGGAAGTGCAAGCACCATGCACTCCATACAGGGGACGCCAGTCCTTTAGACTGGACCACACCTCAGTCCCTGACAGACCTTGTCTGTAGCTATACCTCTGTTTCCTTGTTTATTTTGAAAAAAGGTCTGGAGAATTTGGGGACAAGGAGGTCATGTGCACCAGTTCCCTGACCTTGGCTAGGTTCTCCCGTTTTATGGATGGGGTAACTGTGGTCCAAAGAAGTTACCTGAGGTCCTACACCAAACTCGAGGGGACACTCGATAGCTTTTCTGGTTCTCCTGTCCCATTAAAAACACGTAACGTTTTGTCGGATGATAACATCTTGCAGGGAAGTGTACAAGATCGTATGTGCAGCACAATGAATTCTCACATATGTACACGCCCGTGGAACCACTACTCTGAAACCTAGGACGGGGCCAGCACCCCAGCAGACTCCCTCATGCTCGCTCCCAATCAACCCCCCACCAGGGAAAGTCACTCTCACCTGGGATTTGTTTTGCCTGCAACGTGTGGTTCTGAGGATCCGCCATTTACACATGAGCAATTCGTGACCTTGTGTAGGGTCACATCAACAGCATCTAATATGTCCTGACTGCCTCCTCTGTGCCAGGCCCTGGGCACACGCACGTGTCACTCAGCGCTTGCACCTCGACGTGGCAAACACTGTTCCTACCTGATATTTATTGACGTCTATCCATCCATCCATCCATCCGTCCGTCCATCCACCCGTCCGTCCATCCATCCGTCCATCCATCCATCCGTCCATCCACCCATCCGTCCAACCATTCATTCATCCATCCGTCCGTCCATCCACCCATCCGTCCGTCCATCCATCCATGCATCCATCCATCCGTCCGTCCATCCACCCATCCGTCCAACCATTCATTCATCCATCATCGATCTATCAATTTATCAATCCACCCACATATCCACCCATTTATCCATTCAATCTTCTACCCATCATCCATCCGTCTGTCTGTATCTATCTATCCATCCATCTATCATCTATTGATTTATCTATCCACCTTCCCATTTACCCATTCAATCTTCTACCCATCATCAATCAATCTGTCTCTATCTATCATCTATCTATCTATCTATCTATCTATCTATCTATATCTATCTATCTATCTATCTATCTATCTATCTATCTATCTATCTATCTTACAGGGTTTAACCTTCACAATGTGGGGCTGGTTAAGCAGTCTCTGCGAGGCTGTTTATTTGCATCTGGTACTGGGTCTTGAATCCCACAGAGCAGGCTTCTGGGGAGGGAGCTGGAAGGAAGGGAAGTAAGGGGTAGCAAGACCCAGCAGGGACCTATTTCCTGCGGCCCACCCTAACTGGAAACACACAAGGAAGAGGATCCTGGGAAATGTCGTGCAGTCTAGCCAAGTTGGCACATCACAAAGCCGCCCCTCTTGCCCTACAGATGGGGAAACTGAGTCTCAGAGAAGCTGATGAGCATGCCCAGGCCCACACGGCCAGCGAGGGTCACTCTGACCGTCTGGCTCTGGAGCTCATTCTGGCCCAGGCGCGACCGCACAGGCTGTGGGAGGCCAGCACTAGCAATGGCCTCAGATCCAGAGGCGTGTGGGGGGTCCCTGGGCACAGAGGCATGGGGCGCAGTGTGGAGCCCTTTAAGAACAGGGGTCTGGTGTTGTGCAGACGCAGACATACAATGTCCGGTAAGTGAGTTAACCTCTGTAAGCCTCAGTTTTCCAATACGCAAAATGGGTTAAAAATGGGTAATACCTACTTCACGTTGTTTTTGCGAGGATTTGGGGAGGTGACCCAAGAGCCCAGTTACAATCCGTGACTCAAGAGCTATGTTGATGAGTGGCACTCACCCTCGGGTGAAAAGCCTTCTTGGCTGGATGATGGCGAAGGGGTCACTATTGCCCAGCCCCAGGACCACTGTCAGCCCAAGGGCACCAAGATGGAGCAGGGGGAGGGCCCAAGGATCCGTACATAGAGCCAGGCCCTAGAGCAGGGGCATCGGGATGGCTGCAGAGTCAGAGTCACGGCTGATGGGGGTGCTGGTCAGGCCTTGGGAACTTAGAGCCCCGTGTGGGGTGTCACCCCCGCCCCCGCCCCATTTCCCTCCACCAGTGGAGCAGCGGCTTTCAGAGGAGGGTTTGTACAGCACTGGTCCTGCTGGCCCGCAGCCCTGGCTGAGTCAGCTGTGGGCTCCTGGGGGTGAGGACAGCCAAGGCGGAGCACGGAAAATGGAGCAGAGACCTCACAGCCCACTGCTCTGCTGGCGGCGGGGCCAGTGCACCAGTTTCCCAGAGTCAGTGCTAAATTTAGCATCCGGCTTCTTAGCGAGCTCAGTCTGGGTTTAGTCAGAGGTGGAATCCAGGGACGATGAGACTCACCTGCCTGTCACTGCCCGGCTGGCAGGT
The DNA here is from genome assembly GCF_024610735.1 of Ursus americanus. Lineage (NCBI taxonomy): Eukaryota > Metazoa > Chordata > Mammalia > Carnivora > Ursidae > Ursus > Ursus americanus. Next base: position 836,864 of record NC_142154.1, read on the forward strand.
GCCACGCCCTGGGGGGAGACACAGGACACTGACAGTGACCCTCAGCCCTGGCCAGCCCCTCTCTGTCCCCTCGCCAGGGCTGTGAGGCCACCATGCCAGGTGCCTGACCCTGACTCGGGCCAGAGGGCCCAACATCTGGCTGCTGCCTTGGACCTGCTCACTGACATCGATCTCCTGGGCTGGGTCAACCAGCTTTTCACTCCTGCTGCCTTCCGAATTTAACATGGGGGGACGGGATTCACCACTGGGACTGTGGGGCCCCAGCGTCCTGAATCAGTCATTTTCTGAGGCCAAAGCAGAGCTCTGACTCCGTGGAAGTCAGGCTGGGGGTTTACGGAGCACCCACCGTGTGCTGGGCTCTGTGCGAGGCCTGTGAATGCAAGAGCTGTCAATCCAGAGCAGTATTTAGAGCCCCGACTTGCCACCATTCGTGGACCATGAAATCTCTTTGGTGGATCGTGACCAGTGTTGAAGAGAATGAAATAAAATAGAAAAGACCAGAGGGCGCTGAAAGTAGAAAGCACAGTGTTTTCCGAGATGTTTGTATCTGTAGGTAAGGACTAGATTGTAAGATAAAATGCATTTCTTGCTAAGGGCCAAAGTCTAGAAGAGTTTCAGATACACTGGCCTAGAGGGGGAGGCTGCAGCCGTGGGAAGGGGCGAGTCGTGGGTTTGAATCCTGGGTCCATCCCCAGCTGTGCCATCTGGTCTAGGCAGTGACGCTAAGTCTCTATTTCTCTCTCTCTTTTTTTAAATGGATTATAATCCACTTCTCTAAGATGGATTTTAAAAAAAGATTTTATTTATTATTTGAGGGAGAAAGTGAGAGACAGAGCATGAGTGGAGGGGGAGGGCCCGAGGGGGAGGGAGAAGCAGAGCCCAACATGGGGCTCCATCCCAGGACCCCGGGATCATGATCCGGGATGGATTTTAACGGCAGCTGGAGCTGAGGCCCAGGACCTGGGGCCACAGGGGTGCTCAACACTGAGTGGAAGCTGGTTATGTTGTTCGAAGTGCCCAGCGAGACCAGGAGAGGGATTGAGACTAGCCCCGGGGCTGGTAGAGGCTTCATAGAAGAGCTGACAGCTGAACTGAGCTTACAAGGTAAATAAAAGTCTGTGAAGGGAAGTGGAAGGCATAGGGTGACCATCATCTCAAGGCGGGGGTGCAAAAGGTCTCTTCCAGGTGCAGCGAGGGTTGTCAAGCTGCCTGGTGTGTAGAGCTGGAGGCGGACAGTGACAGGTGGTGAGCCTGTTGGTGGCACGGGGCCCTGTGAGGATGGGGGTCCTGGAATCACATAAGGGGAGTTGGGGCACCACCAGGGAGGCACAAGGGTCCATCCAGGGGAGGGATGAGGTCAGATTTGCCTTGAGGTCTAGCTCCTCACTCTATATGCTTTTTCCCGTGATTGGTTTTGAAAAACACCCCCCCTCTAGAAACTTAGAGTGGCCCCCAGCCGAGGCCAGGGCTCTCAGTCACACAGCTGCAAGGACGTGAAGTCTGCCAGCATCCGGAATGAACTTGGAATTAGATTCTTCCCCAGTCAAGCCTCCAGATGAGAACGCAGCCCAGCCAGCACCTTGATGGTAGTCTCGTGAGACCCTGCGCAAAGGACCAGCTAAGTCCTGCCTCGACTCCTGACCCACGGTGATTGTTTTGTTTTAAGCTGCTGTTTGTGATCATTTGTCATGCAACACAGAACGCTTGTCCACTGCCAACACTCTAGCCCAGCACATGTGAATTAAAGTGGTCATCCTTTCAGCACACTTTCTCATTCCAATTTTGTTTTATAGCCTATTTATTAATGGATAGTACCTTCAAATGGTAAATGCTAAAACTGTAAAAGAATTTATGGTAAAAAGTCTTCTCTTGCTTCCCTGTTCACAATTACTCAGTTTCCTACCCCAGAGACAACCTTGTTACCGGTTTTTTGTTAATCTTTCCAGGGAAATTCTACAAATCTATGTGCAAATACCACTCCAGATCTACTTTTAGTTTGCACAAATAGCATTATGCTATACATGCTTTTTGCACCTTGTCTTTCACTTAATAAGTCTTGGAGGTTCTGTATCAGTACAAAGCTCTTTCTTTTTTTAGATAGATGTACCAGCACTGGATAACCAGGAGCAGTCCAACTGATGGACTTCGAGATAGCATTCAACTTTTTGCTCTTAGAAACAATATTGTAATATGACTTTGTATTCGTAATTTAGCACAAGTGCAAGTATATGCAGGAGAAATTTCTAGAAGTGGAATTTTAGACTGAAAGGGTATCTGCATCTTTATAATAGTGATAGGTATTGCCTCTCTTCCAGAGAATTCATAACAGTTTTTTCTTCTGCCAACAATATGAGAGTCCCTGTTTCTCTTACCGTCACCAGGACAGTATCAGTCTTCTTATTTCTTGACAAACTATCCTGTAAAAGTTGGTTTATTATTATGTGCATTTAATTTGAGGCTGAGTACATTTTCATAGGTTCAAGAAACATTTGCATTTTCTTCTCCAAAATCTGTCTGTTCATACCCTTTGCCCACTTTCTTATCTGTTTGTTGGTCTTTCGCCCCCCAGATTGATCTGTAGAGCTCTTTGGTAGAATAATTAGCCCTTTCTGATGTGGATTGCAAATGCTGCATTTTTCCTAGATTGAATTTTGATTTTGTTTATCGTGGTTTTGCAGTATTTACTTCTATAGAGTCCAAGTTATTAGTTTTGTCCTCCCTCCCTCCCTCTCTCCTTCCCTCCAGTCCCCTTTCCTCCCCTCCCCTCTCCCTCCCTCCCTCCCTGCCTTCCTTCCTTCTCTTTTTCTTTCTTTCACAGCTGCTGGGTTTGCCATACTTAGAAAGTCCTTCCCCACTCTGAGACAATAACAAAAATTTCCCATTACTATGCTTCAAAAATATTGGTAAACATGGCACAAGGAAGTTGGTTTCTCTGAAACTGACCAATAAAAAGACCTCTGGTAAAAACCACAGAGGATGCAGAAATCCCAACTTTTGAAGTCACAGGATGGAGGCAGGTGCAGTCTGGGCAAAGACTGAGTGCAGGAATCAAGGAGATCCCAGACCAGATCAGCCTGACTTACCCCCGGCCCTGGGGCCCAGATTTTGTCCCAGCATCAGGCTCTGTCACCCTGAGAACCTGAGGCCCATGATACCAGCAGGCACCAGCTGGGAATGGGAATGGGAATCCGATTACCTGCCCCAGCTTGCCTGCTTGGCTGGGTTGCTGTGAAGAACGAAGCAGACCAATACGCAGGAAAAGGCCTTGCGGACCGTCCAGTCCCGTGTGCACGCAGGTTCCGCCAGAAGAAACGTGCCCAGCCCCCTCTACACCAATGGCTCTACCGCCCTCAAAAGCGCCCTGGCTGGCACACTCCAAGTCGTGATTCACCCCTTGGCCCCACATCCTCTGCAGCCAAGCAGTTACCAAAACTCACCGATTCTAAGGCTAGAATTTCTCCTGCATGTGTCTTCTCTTTTTTATTTCCACCACCAATGCCATTATTCTTCTGTGTTCATTTCTCGGTTCAACATGATGTCTTCAGTGTCTGCTGGCCACTGTTCCCGTCTTCTGCTCGCGATCCCAGCCCCCTCAGCCCCGGCCTGTCCTTGGAGGGGAACTGGCCACACCTGCTTGGATCCTGTGCACAGCCACACCCCCTTCCTTGCTTGCAGACCCCAGCGTGGCTCAGGAGCAAGCGAACAGGGCCTGCTCCGGCCCCAGGGGCGTGACTCCTTATAACGTTAGCCAATCACGTAAGTCCGCGCCCCCTTCCAGTGATGGCGTGGGCCGCGTTCCGGCCAATGAGATGTGGCGGGAAGATTGCCCCAGGAATTCTGGCTCCCAAGGGTGGCAGGTGAGGACTCCCGTTCACAGCTGTGTGCTTGCAGGTGTGCGTGCGACGTCTGCAACCGGGACAGGCCTGATCCCCCGCGAGCTGGTGATGGCAGAAAGTGAGCAGGAAGAACCTGGGCCCACGGTGACGCTGAACCGCTGAGCTGATCACACCTGGGATTCCCCTACCTCTGCAGCCTCTACCCGAGATCGTTCCGGGCGGGGTTTCTGTTACGGGCAGGCACGAGTAGTCCCACTGTGGAACGTACCAGGACTGCCTCTACCAACGTGACAGGTGGCCTGGCCCGGGCAGGGCTGCCACGTGGACACACCTGGCACGGGAGATGGCTGGTTCTGCAAGGATTTGTTTGTGTGTGGGGCTTGTTGCGTTGGCCTAGAGGAGGGAGGGTTCGGGGTGCGGGCAGTGGTGGCAGAGGTGGGGAAGCCAGGACAATGGGAGCAGGCCACGGTGCCCCCCCCCTTGGGAGTCTGCTCTAAGGAATCGGCCGTGAGCCTTGCCGGGGGAGGGTCGGAACAGGAGTCCGAAGAGTCGTGCTCATGGAACAAGGTCTGAGACCCTGAGCCCAAACCATGTCCTGGCCCATCAGGAGGAACATGTGGCAGCAGGGGCTGGTTGGGGAGGCAGCTGCCAGCAGTCCAAATGGAGAGGAGAAAGCCACCCAGCCCAGGACAGGGGCCACAGGGTGGGAGGGGGCTGGGGGGACAGGGGAGAAGAGCCCACCCAAGGCCTCAGCTGGGAGAGCAGGGCAGTCTGGGAGTGCTGCGTCATGGCCACCCTTGGGCTCCCGGAGAGGCCATGGTGCTGGGGACAGAGTGGTCATGAAGGGTGGCCCATGGGCCAGCAGACAGGGGAGCAGAACAGCCCTGACTCCTAGCCTCGATTTAGACGTAGACAAGTACTGGGTCTGGGAGATGGGCTTCGGGTCTAAGGTCTAGGGCTAGTCCTGAGTTTCTGGTGGAAGCAGGGTGGTGGGTGGAGTCGGCGGAAGCTTCCTGCTTGAATCTGAACTCCCCAGTGCCAGCCCATATGGGAGTCACGGTAGCTCTGGCGTTCCCAGCTGTCCCTAGTGCCAGAAGGGGGCGGCGCCAGGGTCGTGCACACCCGGGGGCGACGGTGACCCGCAGGGAAAGTCTGCAGCCTCGTTGGCTAGCTGTCACCAGCAATCCCCTCGGGCTCCACAGGGCCTTTCCGTGTTTGCTTCCTCCGTCCCCAGTCCGACAGCCGTGTTTGGATGCAATGGGAGTGCAGTCCTGGTGTCAGGGGAACTGGGGGGGGGGGGAGGCACCTGCAGCTGCATTCTGTTGCCATAGCAACGAGGTAGGGAACACTGCCCTGGAGCTCAGGGACTGATTAGACCACAGGGCCAGCCCGCTTTCTTCTGTCATCAGGGCTCTGCAGTGTGAGAGTGTCCAGGAATTTCTGAGACGAAATTTAGGTGGCTGGGCTGTTAGAGGTTTGACCAAAGGATATGGTCTCCCTTCCCTCCCTCCTGTCTACCTGCCACCGCCAGCCACAGACAGGCCATTTCCTGTCTCCTGGTGAGGCAGCAGCCACCAGAAAGGCCTCCCCGCTTCCTGCTGATACACGGACTTACGGAGACTAAGGCATGTTTACTCCGGAGCATTCTTCAGAGTGACCTGACGACCGGCTTGGGGCGTCTTAGTCATCGCGGGCGGCCGTAACAGAACACCACAGGCTGGCTTAGACAGTGAGCAGTCACGTCCCACGGTGCTGGAGGCCGGCAGTGTGGGCTCAGGTGCTGGCTGATTCCGTTTCTAGCGGGGCTCCGCTCCCGGCTTGCGGATGAGCTCCTGTCGTGGCGCGCTCGCGTGGCCTTCCCTCCGCTGTGTGCAGAGAAGTAAGCGCTCCGCGTCTCTTCTCATAAGGACGCTGTTCCCATCATGGGGTCCCCGCCCTCACGACCTCATCCCACTCTACTTACTGCCCGGCGGCCACACCTCCACATACCAGCACCTTCGGGACCTTTGACATATGAATTTGGGGATGGTGGCACAGACAGTCCATAGCATGGGGCAGAAATTGAAGTGACCCTTCAGTACCTGTCAGGAGACATTCATTCGTTCATTCATTCATTCATTCATTCATTCATTCATCTAACGATGTTTGTGCACGAAGACGCTATTCCATGTCCCAAGGATATGGCAGTGACCATAATTCCCACGCCTTGTGTCCCTCTGGCTTCCGAAGAGCCTGAAGCTGGTGTGGACTGTTCCTGTCCCTTTGTGACAACAGGTCTCTGGGGTGGTGGAGTCCTTCCCGATGTCCCCCACCCAGCAGCCCTAGTGCCTTTTGGTTTCTTCTTCCCTCTTTGCTCCCTACCCCCCCCCCGCCCCCTGTGTCTATTTCACTTCCTCTTGATTCTTATCAAATTTGCCTTGACATTTCGTCTGGATGGGCTGACCATTACAGCTCTTCGTTTCGTTTCTGGGGGAAAAAGTTTCCCACACCAAGAATCTTACCTTTTGGTGGCAAGGATAGGAAAATTGATAAGTAAGCAAGTAACTATAAAATCAGTAAAGGGCAGGTATAGTCAAAAAGGCACAAAGCAGGGGAGGGTGGTAGGGGTGCTAGAGGGGGAGTGCTGCTTGGAAGGTCGTCTCCCATGAGCGGCTGCCTGCCCACTTCTGACCTCTCCTGCCAACCTGACCTTCCTGCCAACTTCTGACCTCCACGTGACGTGAGCCACGGGGACTGCCAAGGGAAAAGTATTTCAGGCCAAGGGAACAGAGGCTGCAGTGGGTCCTGAGGAGTGTGCCTGATTTGTGTTAAATCTGGGATATGCCGGGGCGCCTGGGTGGCACAGCGGTTAAGCGTCTGCCTTCGGCTCAGGGCGTGATCCCGGCGTTCTGGGATCGAGCCCCACATCAGGCTCCTCCGCTATGAGCCTGCTTCTTCCTCTCCCACTCCCCCTGCTTGTGTTCCCTCTTTCGCTGGCTGTCTCTCTCTCTGTCAAATAAATAAATAAAATCTTTAAAAAAATAATAAATCTGGGATATGAATTTACCCAGTTTACTCGAAGGTAGTTAGCCTGTTACTGTTTCGCCCATGCTGGCAGGAGATGTGGGTCTCTTGGGCCGGAGGCAATGGACTTCAGCACTCATGGCCCAGCAACGCGTTTGAGGGGAGATGCTCTCCTCCTGCTGGGAGGACCTGCCAAGTCCTGTTGTGGAGGGGCTGGTCTAGGGAGGAGACACAACTGCTCCAGCAGGAGCGGGAGCTTGAGGGCACAGAGTAAATACCCCAAGTGACCGATCCACCAGCATCTCACGGGAGGCTCGTCTTAGCTTTACCCAAGACTGACCCAGACCCGACTACCCATCCCACGAAGGGCCAGGTGCTGCTGCCCTGTGGGCCCGGGACAGAACCCACCCCCTTCCCTGCTGGCCGGAGAAGCAATGTCCCACATTGTGTTTGCTGATGGCAGGAATCGGGAGGGTGGGGACAGCGTGGTAAGAGCACGTGGTGTCTGCTCTCACCAGCACCATAATTACCTGCCCCCACCCCCACTTACTACGGGCACTTGCCCTGCCACTGGGGTCCAGCTTGCCGCCCAATTAGGAAAGCAATTTGCTCGTGTGGAATGTGCCACGTTGGGAGTGTGTCTCTCGTTATTAGCTAATTTGCTGTGCTCTAACAGAGCCCTTCTTATCTATAACCATGGCAACAATGCAAAGCGCTGTGCATGCCTGTATTTTGGACTCTGGAAGCCCGAGCGCAGTCTATTTCTGTCTCTGGGCTTCGGAGAGGCTGGGTGGGTCTGGAGGCACGGAGCTGGACCTGGGGGACACATCTGTAGTTGTGTGACTTCAAACGCAGAACTTCCCTTCTGAGGCCTCAGTGTCCCTGCCGGTGAGGTGTGGGCGTGGGGGTCCCTGGCCTCTGAGGACTCTTCCGGCAGCACGCTTCCATGAGTGGGAGAGTGGTGCATCTCCAGGGGCCAGAGGCACAGTTCCGCGGGAGGCCGCGAGCTGCTGTGCCGGGGCTGTAGGCAGTGGCGTGTGGCTGCTGCAGCTGACGGTCCCTCTTTCTGCTAATTCGGTGTCCTCACTATATAATTATACTGTGAAATTCCCTCACTGAAGACACTTTTTTTTTTTTTTTAACTATCCTTCCCTGACTCCCACCACTCATTGCCCAGATTCGTGAATGGGGAAGGTGGGCGTTTGCAGCTTCTGGCGGAGAACGAGGGATGTTATGCAACCTATCCTTCTCTGAATTTCCTCAGCACCACCCCACACTGGGATTCAGGAGGAAGGAATGGGAGGATGTGGATTTGTGACCTCTCTGGGCCTCAGTTTTCCCATCTGTCAAGTGGGGAGGTGAGTATCTTCTTTAAGGGGTGGTGTGAAAAGTCGACGCACTGTGCGGTCTGACCGTGGGGAGTGGGAGCAGAATGCAGACTTCTTCCCTGTTGAGATGATGTCGGGCGGGTGCCTTCACCCCTCCCGGCCTCCGTTCTGGGTCTCTGAGTGGGTCAGTGATAGATACCTTACAGGGGTGTTGTGGGGGTTGAGTGGGACGCCGCTGAGCGGTGCCTGGTGTCACGCTGGTGTGCAGTGACGGCATCGACGACGACCATTCAGCGAACGCACCGCGTCCTGTGGCACCTGCAGGATCCCGTGGAGACCCGGCCGGCTGTGGGTGGGGCCGCCCGGTCTGTGAGACGTGGTCAGAGCTGGCGACGCGTGGGCCTGTCGGCTCCGTTCAGAGCACCTCTCCGAGCTCCCCAGAGGCAGGTGCTGATGCCACGTCGATGAGCCGCGTTCCCCTGACGCGCTCCTGACATTTCCTGCCTGCCTTTGCCGGCCCAGCTGGGTCAGCAGTCAGACTGAGTCACAGCCGCTCCCCGCGGCCCCGGGCGCAGGCGGGATGGGGCTCTGCGGACAAGGCCACCTGCGGACAGGGGGCTCTTTCTCTATATTCCTATTTTTAAACTTTACAATTTGTTTCTAATTTAACATGCTTCCTGTTGCTATTCTAACATGAAGGACACACTTGGGGTGCTCGGACCTTATTAATCTGGCGTCCATGTCCACGTGTGTTTATTTGAACACAGGTGAAGGTCTGCAGGGAAGACACGGTCTTCCTGGGTCGGCTGGGGTGTCCCGAGGCACGCGCTTCGTAGACCAAATCAAGTGGCGGGATTAGCAGACATGTTTAATTTTGCGTTGAGTGAGTGCTCTGTATTTTATGTTATAAAAATTTAAAATATAAACAAGACGGATTGCTTCGGAACTGGATATACGTTTTCAAAATTTAAGAAGACCAATGTTGAGAACACGTTTCAGGAGGAGGTTCACTTTCGTCCTGTTTCTTGGACTGTGTGGATGGGGCCGATCTTCCACTCCCTGGGAACGAATGTTTCCCCTTCTTCTCAGGTCACAAACGAGGGAGCGCAGCCTCTGCCCCGGGGCCCGGGGTGCATCAGCTAGCTCATGCCTGTTCCCGTTCTGCAAAGGGGGCCTTTCTTTCCCTCCCCCTGGGAGGGGAGATACTGAGGCTCTCTGCAGGCCTGTCTCCTGGCAAAGGCTGGCTGGATGCAGTCTTCACAAAGCCCTAAGTACCTGCTGTATACACAGCCTCTTTGGGGGAAGATGCTCTCCAGCGCGGACCCTGGGCTGCCTCCCTCCAACCCCAGATGCTGACTTGTTCTGGTGGTGGGAGGGGCGGTGTCTCAGCAAAGGGTTTGAATCCGGGCTCTGCCGTCAATTAGCTGCGTGGCCTTGAGTAGGTTACCTTACCTATCTGAGCCTCTGTTTCCTGATCCGTAAAAAAGGGATCCCGAATACCTCTCAGAATCGAGGACTCCATTCCGTGAGATCAAGCGTGTAGGGTGTCCCAAGGGATGACTGTTAATGGTAACGCCCAGAAGACAAGGCACGAGCAGTGTGATGGGGAAGGCTGGGTGCGAGGCGGTCAGGGTGAGTGTGAGGGTGTGAGAGAGGTGTCCTCCGTCCTGCGGCATCGCAGGTGGCTGGCATCTGGCGCTAACTGCCGCTTACCGGCTGGGTGACCTGGGTGGGTTCCTTCTCCTCTTTGGGCCGCAGAGCTGAGCTGACAGACTCCGTGCAGGGTGCACACACGTCCACGGGGCTCGGAGGTGTTTCTGTCGGGCCCGTCCCTGCCGACCCTTCTGTCCTCGTGCAGCAGGGCCATCGTGTCCGGGAGAGAGGGCAACGGGGCAGCCCCCTTCCTGTCTCCCAGCTACTAGAGGAGGCCGCATTTCTGAGCCACCCGGCACAACAGACCACTGGACCCCATCGGGCTGCGGCCGACTGAGTCATTCCTGCGGCCACACTGACCTCAGAGCCCCAGGCCCCACCTGGGTCTGCTCACGGACCTGGGGTTCGGCTTTTGGGTCCCGCGTTTTGGTTTGGGTGCATTGTTCTTCCTAGCGTCTCTGGGATTATAGCCGGCCCTGGTACCCCAGGCGCCCCAGTCCCTCTGCCAGCCGGATGTCCCAGCAGTCCCTTCTGGAGTCAGGCGGAGGGGTCTCTGTCTCCCCTGACACCATACTGGGGAGCAGGCGCCCTCTCTGTCCTGAGATGCTCCCCACTTTCCCTCCTTAGCCTCCTGGCTGTGGCTGCCGTGGCCCTGCATACCCCTCCCCCCACCCCACCTGACCTGAGCCCCCAGGGCCCCATGGGGTGGTTGAGGACACAGTGGCCACTGGTCCGGCACTGTCTTTGGTGCTGGGGTTTTCCCTCCACTCCAGGCCAGCCTGAGGCCGAACAGCGGTTGTCCCTTCCTGCACCGCGTTCAGCTCTTCCGACCTGGGGACTCCGGCCCCAGGAATGTCCTCTGCCCCTGCCAGCACCAGCTCATCCAGCCGCACTAGGAGGTCTGCAGGGAGGTGGGGGGCGTGGAGGCTGCATTTCCCCTGGCATGCTGAGCCCCACAGCCACACTGAGCCTGGGGGTTCCTCAGGCTTGCGCGCTGACGCAGAGTGGCTGGTCTCAAGGTCAGCCTTCCATGCAGGTGGAAAGCGTGTGCAAATGCCCTCCCTGTCCCCTCCCCCAGAGCTGGCGGGAGCAGGTACCGAATCCCAAGGCAGGCCAGGCGCTCCCTAACGCAGCGGGTGTGAGGGGTGGAACACAGAGTCGTCAGCAGTAGAGACCAGAGCAAGGTCCCCAACCCCGTCCAGAGCTCGGCCATATGCCAGGGCACCAAGAGTTTGAAGTGGCTGACAGCTGGCTTTTCCTGGTGTGGCTGCTGGGGGATTTGCACTCACCGCCCTGTCCCAGGGCCCGGCCTTGGGCTGTTTCCTCCAGCACCGAGCTGGGCCGGCAGGTGTCTCGGCTGGGACGCACCTTGGAACTGGTCAGCTGCTCCTTCTCTACACTGCAGCTTGGACCCAGGGCCAACAGACATAACAAAAGAAATCCAATGGTCTGGGTGATAGTGGAAGTTAATGGCGGTAATTAACTGCCAAGAGCACAGAGACCATGATAACAGGGTTGGATGACAAAGTCAGAAACCTTTCTCCCTTCGGTGAGCCGTGTTCCAAAGGCCCCATTGCTTTGTAAACCACTGGCTTTGTGAAGAAGAGCACCAGCGTGGGGTGGGCCTTGACTCTGGGCCCTGCCCTGCCTACCTCTCGCTCGCTGTGCCGCTTTGGGCAGTTCACCGCACATCTCTGTGAACATTACCTGGACACAGATTGCTCGTCGCGATTCCTGGGCTTCACTGTTTTGGTGACAAAGGAAGATTGGAGGCAGGAGGGCTTGCCGTCTCTGTCCAGTTGCTGGTTGGCGGAGGGAGGGCGGGGAGGGGTTGCAGGGTCCCCGCAGCTGGGGAGCCGCCTCGGGCAGGGGTAGCTCTGCTGCAGCTCCTGACTCTGACGATCGTTGTAACACTGGTCATGACTCCTGACACTTGTGGGGGCTTGTGCTTCACAGACCTCTCGCTCAGTCTTTGCTACGACCCTGTGAGTACCCCCGTCGCTCTAGTGAGGACGCCGAGGCCTGGAGAGGCTCCCAAGACTTGCAGCTCGCAGGAGGCAAAATCCGCGGAAGCCCCAGGAAGCCCGGCCCGGACGCTGGCTGGGACTGGGGCACGTTGGCGGGTGACGGTGGCCGCCTTCCAGGGCCTTCGGGTCGCCTGCTTCTGCCAGCACGGGGTCTAGCGGGGCTGAGGAAGCAGGAAGGCAGGTGCAATTCAGTGCCGTTGGGGGATGCTGTCTGGAGGAAGCTGTTTCGCGGCCGCCCACACCTGCTGAGCAAGACTCCAGGGCATCCGTGTGGACTCTGCAGTTGGAGAGACCCGTGCCTTGGGGTGGCTCCCACGCCCCAGAGACCAGGGCAACTGGGACTCCGCACAGGATGCTGTGGTCTGACCGCATCGGTTCCCCATCCAGACCCGCCGGCTGGGACGTCCCTGGGAAGTTAGTCATCAGTGACCAGGAGTTAGTCACCCTACCCCTCCGCCTATACCTCTCATGGTGGGGGATGGAAGGTTCTGGAACAGTCAGCTGAGCTCGTGTGCGGCGAAAAGCAGAGCTCCCCTGCTTCCCAGGGGAACGCCCGCTCTCCCGGTGTCCCTTCCCGGCTTGGCCTCCGGGATGCGGTGGCTCTCAGGCTGGGGGCCGCAGAGGGGACCCCGCCGGACACGACTCCACTGCTCTGTGCAGGGCCTCACAGAACTTGGAATGCACGGGCAGAACGGTCCCATGATCTGACGTGTTTTGTCACCACCCACCTTCTGTGAGGCCGAGGCACCCCCAGTGTGACACCCCCAGCTCCTAGGAGGTGAGGGCCCCCGGCAGCCGCACACGGTTAGGGCTCGGGGCATGTGGACTGCACAGTATTCGGAGGCCAAGGGCCCTGGTGAGGGTGGGGGGAGGACGGCCGCTCCACAGCCCACGGCGGACGGTGACCCTCTGGGGGTCCGGGCTCAGACGGCCTCAGACAGGGTGTCCTGTGACAACGGCTAGGACTGTGCAGATGGTGGGGGCCCGGCTGTGCGTGGCCCCGGGGCCTGACTCGTGGCAGCTGGGCCCTGTTGGCCTGTTTCCGAGATTCCTCTGAGCCCCTCGGGCCTTGGTTCCCTCAGTGAGGCCTATAGCAGCGGCCCGGCTGCCTCGCCGGGGTGAGGTCTGAGCCAAGATACGCCAGAGGTGGCGGCAGTGGCGGGTGGACCACACTGGCCCCGGGGGGGCAGGGTGCTGCTCGGTGCAGCAAACTCACTCTCTGCTTCCTGTCTGCCCAGCTCGCTCTCGGGAACAGTGCTGCCCAAGAGGCGGACGCTCGCCGTGCCTATGGAGAGGTCGCTGTCCTGGTCACACTACAGTCCTGCTGTCAAAGGGAAGGTATCTTCAGGCCCTGCTCCCATGCTTGAAAAAAAAGTCCTTAGATACAAAGGAAAGAAAAGACAGGAAAAAGCCCCTTAAGAATGGAAGGCAAGTGTGTGGTCTAACCTCCTCAGACAGGAGCCCAAGCCTTTTGTGATCTGACCTGCGTCTCTCTCAGCAGCCTGCAGTCTCCAGAGTGGCACTGGGCTTACTACTGGTTCTGTGTGTCTGAGTGATCGGCTACCTTGTCTGTGCTTTTGCTGCTGCCTTTGCCTGGAATTCTCTTTCCTTTCTGTCTGACAGACCCCCTCTCATCCTCTGAGGTGGATTTACGGGACGCTAAAGATTGTCAGCCTTAGGGCCTCTCCTGCACAGCCCCTTCCGAGCACCCCCACCCCTCCAAACCTGCAAGGGACCCTAGCAATGTGTTATACGACAATGAGCTTTTTAGAAATTTGCTGAAGTAAGATATTTTGTCTGCCCTTGGCTAAGCCCACTGGCTCTTCCCGCTCTGATGCCCTTCGGTCACACTGACTCTCGTGTCCGTGTTTTTGGAGACCACCGGACACATTCCTACTGTGGTAGGGCCCCTGGCCCTGCACTTGATGGTCCTGACGTTCCCGGCAGCCCCCTCCCCCACAGAGCCGGCTCCGAAGACTTGACCGCATCAGACTGACGGCAAATCCCGCTGCCATGACCACAGGTGCCCCCAACTCACGTCCAGCTTGACCAGCACCCCGAACGCATGGTCCAAGCCTTCTAGGGCGGTCTCACGGTGTTTTAAGGACGGTAGACATCTACCTTGAGTTGGAAGAGGAGCTCAAACACTGATACAGGACCCGAAAGTTTATTTTAAAAGTTAGTAAGGCCCAAGTACAGCATTTTAACGGCAGCCTGGAGAGACAGTTTGGAATGTTCCGCAAACAAGTGAGAAATCACAGACTACTGATTCGGACACGTACGAAGGTGTCTTTCTTTGGCTCCCTTTCAGTTTATTAATGAAAGGAAGAATAGAGAACAAAAGCTTTAAAGCTGGGCAGCAAAATGAACAGGATCTAATCTGCAAAGGGGGTGAATGGTACAGTTCATTACGAGGAAGAGCCACGTTTTCAGTACGATAATGAGCTGGTTCTTGGATGGTTTGGCCATTCAGTGAATGAGGAGGAGCTTTCGTGCGGATCTATTTGGAAAAGATTTAAGTCTCCTGTTAATTTGGAATAAATGCGGTATCGACAAAGACAGCCTCATTCCGTTCAAGGAGCACTGAAGACAAATCCTTGCAAAAAACACTTTGAAATGCCTTGAAATCTTACAGTTCACATATGAAAGATCCTTGACAGAGGTTTTCCCAAATCGTTAGCAATCATAAAAATTTACTTGTCTTTAGAAATAATAGGATGTGACATTATCACAACAACAATTCTTTTTTTCTGATCCTTCATGCTGGAGGAAAGATTGATTTATCTTTATATTCTCTCTACTGAAAAAAATATTACATTGCTCACCAACTCCTTGTCATGTGCAGAGACCATCAAAGATGGGGCATGCAAAAAATAGAAAAGCATTTTAGGTAGAAGTCAGGCATTCTATTAACAGAAATGTTATGTTCTTTTTCTGGTCTTCATGAAGTTGGTGATGTTTTCCAGCTTTGAAATTCTGTAATGTGTTGTGATGTCTTTTCTCATTCTGAATCGATGTGAGATTTTTGTCCTCAATTTGGTTTCATGTTGTTTTACCTAGAAAAGCTTCCCGCTTCCCCTGCCAGGAGCTCACACGCCACTGTGCGAGCATCAGGTCCCACGAGAGCCATTCTAGGCCAATCTCACCTCTTTGGGGAGCCCTCGCTGACTTCCCAGTCGAGGGAAATGCGTCTGCTCTGCGTTCCCACAGGACCACTGAGGCAATGCCGACCGTGCCGCTCGCGGGGCGCTGTGTTTACTCGCTTCCGCCCTCCCTGAGGGGGAGAGGCGCCTCTCGCGGATCTCGCTAGCGGCACACGGCGCAGGGACGGGCCCTGAGCAAATGCTTGGAGATGTGAGTCTGGGGTCAGAGAGCCCCCGAGGAAGCGGCGGTAGTCCCCGGTGCCCAGAGCATCTGCGCCGTGCACTCCGCCGCCGCAGCCGCCATCCCTGTCTTCCCAGGAGCTTCTCCATGGTTTCTCTCTTCTCCCCTTGCTCTCTGGAAAAGCCTGGGTACTCATTCGCCTTGAGATTCGAATGCCTGACTTTTGTTTAAGCTGTGTGCCTTCCCAGGCCTTTCAGTTTGACTGCGGGGAAGGTCTTCAGCCCCGAGTATGGACGCACCTGGGGGCGGGCCTGCGGCGTGCACAGGTGGGGAGGGGTTCGCCTGCGTTCTGCTCAGTCCAGGCAGCAGGCTTCTGGGGTCCATGTGTTGAGGCCAACTGGTGTCAGGGGGAGACAGGCTGGGGATGGCTAGGGAGGGAAGACTGAGTGTTGGGGGGGGGATGGAGAGCTCTCCCTGAGGGGCAGGGGCAGTGAAGGGGCCACAGGATGAGCCTGGGGGTGGGCATGGGGGTAACTTCAGTCTTGTTTTCCATTTCTAGGGTTCCTCTGGAGAGACTGGGAGTCCAGGGTAATTTCATCCCTGAGAACATCTGGCTCATTTTTCTCTTAAACATGATCTGGGGCTCTGTTTCCTCTTCTGTAAAATGAGGACATAATCCTTGCACACAGTGCTGAAGCTGGGAGAAGCCCATCAAATATCAGACATGAGATTATGTTCGGCAAGCACAGCATCATAGCAGGTGCTCAGCTAACGGGGCAGGTGGGGGCAGGTGCTCAGCTAACGGGGCAGGTGGGGGCAGGTGCTCAGCTAACGGGGCAGGTGAAGGTAGGTGCTCAGCTAATGGGGCAGGTGGGGGCTGGTGCTCAGGTGTCATGTGCAGCTGGTCTGTTGAATGAGCACCCTCCTGGAGTCAGGAGGCCTGCCCCTGTTGTCTGGGTGCCTCCCCAGAATTTCTCCCGGTGGTCAGCGGGCACGTGCATGCCTTTGCCAGTTTGGAACCATCCACATGTTCCTGAGGGGGGGGTTGGGGTGCCTGGGCCAGAGGCACCCTCAGAACCCACTCAGGACAGGGGTTCTCAACTGCCTTTCATCAGAGAATCCTCGTGGAAGGACACGGTGAGGGGCTCAGAGGCCCACACCCTGGTAACTCACTCTGCAGGTGTGTGGGGGTGGCCCTGTCCCCCGTCCGTCCCCAAGGAGCAGCCATGAAACCCAGCGTTCCAGTGCAGAAACGCATTCTGGTCTAAATTAGATGGCTTTGGGATCGGAGGGGGGCTATCATGCAGGAGGACAATAACTGAGGAAAACTCACGGAGCCTAACCCTGTCTCCTGGCCTCAGTTTCCCCTCTGTCATCAGGAGGAGCAGGTGGTTGGATCACCCCCAGTTTGGAGGGGTTTGGCGGTGACGCCAGTAACGCATGGCGCAAGCGCCACCTAGTGGTGAGAAGGGGCTACGGCAGCTGGCCCGGGCCCCATCGACGCCCCAGGTGTAGGCAAAGGTGAGCAGTTTGCAGGTGACCCCGCCTTCCAGATAGGGCGACGCCTCTCTGGATACAGGTGTTAACAGGCATGGTGAGAAATGTCCCCCTGGTCTGCCACAACCCCTGTGTGACCTTGGCCAGGTCCCTTCCCGTCTGTGGATGTCAGCTCCCCATCGGCACCCTGAGGGGCTGGACCAAGGCTCTTCGTGCGAGCTCTAGGGATCCGTGCGGGGGATGCTGGGAAGTCCCTGAAGTTTGAAGGAAATCATGTATGGGGGCGCAGTTTTGTGGGGGCAAAGGTCTACAGCTTTAACTGCTTTCTTACAGAGGTCTCCTGGGAACCCCTGCTCTCGACGAACCCCAAGGGCACCGAGGGCTCCAGAATTCTAGGAGCTTCCTGTCCAGAGTATGGGCGCGTTCAAACAACCCAGAAGACCCACGTTTGGCAAATGCATCCAGTTTGCCAGTGATGTGGAGAAATACTAAGGAAGCCAGAGACAGAAGAAGAGCACCCCCCTCACCCCCACCCAGGTAAATGCCAGTGAGTAAGGAAACGCAGGTCAGTGCCCAGGGGCCTGAGGCTGGAAGCTGGGCTCTGGAACTCTGCAGACCTCCACCAGCTATGGGCGCTGTCCGGGCTCGCCGGGCCCTGATGGGACAGCCATGGTCCCCGGCAACTTCCAAGAGGGGGGCTGACAACGGGCAAGACAACTAGTCCCCCTGTCTCGCCCCCTCTAGGCTGTGGTGATGAGCTCTTGACCCGGGGTCCCCCGAAGGACCACTCCCCCCGACTGCCCCACTCTGGCCCTTTCTGGAGAGTGCCAAGTGGGGGATGGAGGAGGAAGAGGGAGGCACTAGCCGTGGGGTCTCTGCTCTGGGGCAGGCAGTGTGCTGAGTATCCAGCTCATACAATGCTCACATCGTGAGGATCTCAGGCATGGCCCCGCTCCAGGCTGGCCTCCCCGTCAACCCGCCAGCCCGAAATTGCCCACTGACCCTGCTGTTTGGGTGTCTCATTTCCCAGGGGTGGTGACGGTGACCGAGCATCTGACCTGGACACTCCCTGTACCGCACCTGCTCTGCCGTGTGGCTGCATCTGGGAATCCACCCACCCCGAAGTCCGCACCTTTCTCTGTGCCTCCAGGGCCTGCAGGCTGCCCCTCCCTGCCTGGGCAGGTGCCGGCCCAGCCCCGAGGCCTGGCCCATCTGTGCTCCCGGCCCCGGGCCGCTCACCTGGCTCCCCGTCCCCAGCCAGCCTCTGCACCTGGGGTTTCCTGGGCGTCTGGGAAACTGTCAGATGTCATGCTTCCCTTGGTGAACGAGGCTGAGGGACCCGAGTCATGGGCACGCCCTCCACCGCTGTCTATCTGCTTCCCACCGCTGACCTCTGAGCGGGTCAGAGACCTGTCCCCGCCCCCACCCGCTGATGTCACGAGGGAGCGCCTCTGCTGAGGGACGGCTGGAGCCCACGCACGTCTGCACAGATACCTGCTGTCCGTGGTGAAGCGGGATTGGCTCCATTCCGAGCCTGTGTGCTTCATCCCGGGCTCAGCGCTACCCAGGCAGGAGCCTCGCAGACCCGACGGCATCGTCCCGCCTGTTACACCACGCTCGACTCCGTGGGGAATGTCGATTAGATAAGCGTGCCCTCCACACATTCATCCAAGCCTCAGTCCACATCCAAGTAGTGGCTCCGACCTCCTTCCCGGTGACAGGTGCCTGTCAGTTAGACTCGTTGGGCTGGCTTCCAGTCCTCCTGGAAGCTTCACTGTAAGTCACTCCAATGTGTTCGTAAGGTCGTCATACGCCGTGCCCCCCGGAGCCTAGATGAGAAGGCTCTCCAGCAGATCCAAACAGATATCCTGAGTTATAAAATCAAGGGGAGGGACCGAGTCTTTGAGGACCTCTTTCCAGTGACATCCCTTCCTTTCTTGAACTTTCTCTGGGCTTCTGTGTACTTCGCTCAATGAGCTCAATGATCCGAATCTTGGTCTCCACCGTTGTGACCCTCTCACCTTGGGTGCAGAGTGGTGAGGCCAGCGGCAGACCGGGGAAAACCTGGGAGAGGTTTACTCTTTCCTAAACTCGGGGTTCCCTGAGGGGAGCACAGCACGCAGAGTGGGGCCACTGGAGGGAAACGCGGGGCTGGTCACGAGCCAGAGAGCGCAGGGTTCGAGCGGCTCGTGGTTTCCTCGGGAAACGATGGGCCAGGCAGCGTGAGGAGCTTCGGACTGGCCGCTCTGGTTGCAGGGCTGCCCTTGTGGAGGCCGCCGACGGTGCCGGAGTGGTGGCATACAGAGCAGCTGGTCTGCACCCCAGAAGCACAAGGACGTCCCCGGTGGGAAACACGGGGAGCGTTCGGTCACAGGCTTCACGTGGAGAGTGTGTTCTGAAGGTGGGACTCATGGGCTCTCCGGCAAGGGGACGAGAAGGGGACGCTGGGGGCCTTTCGCCATCACTCCCACCCTGAGCCCGGGGAGGAAAGCATGCTGAGTGGTGCTGGTGTCCAGGCTGGACGGGCTCTTGGTGACGCCCCACCCCGGTGTCCCCGTGCTGCAGGCCAGCGGACAGCTGCGTCCCCAGCACAGATGCCTTGTGGCCCTGAAGTCTGCAGACCAGAGGAACACAGCCCAGGGAGGTGCTGGCTGTAGGGAGAGAGTTTCCGCAAGTTTTCACAGCAAGGTGGAGTTAACTAGGCATGGCGTCTGCACGCGCTCCCACGATAACTGGTATTTCCATTCTCCGATTTATTTCAGATAACGGCTCTCTGACTACGGACGGTTCTTTCTGCGAATAGGAACATATACTCTAGAGTTTAATAGCAGTTTTATTATTCTGGGAGGAAACACACGTTTGAGCCTGCCTTGCCTCTACACTGCGTCAGCAAACCTTTCCTACAAAGGGCCGGCGAGTAACGCATCTAGCATGGTCTCTGTTGCAGCCATCAACTCTGTTCTGATGTGCGAAGGCTGCCCTGGGCGAGACGTCCATGCATGGCCCGGCTGTACCCCGTGTTCTGGGAACAGAAGGGCGCTGGGACCTCATGCCCTGGGGCCTCGGGCAGTGTGGTGGCAAAGAGGCGCCTGCTGCCGGCCCCGGAAGGGACAGGAGCAGGTGCGGCCAGGCATTTGCAGACACGCCGGGCAGCTCTGTGGCCAGAGTGGCAGATGATGAGACCATGAAAGGTGGGTCTGCAGAAAGAGGTGGCACTGGGGGGGGGGAGGGCAGGAATCGTGCTCCCTGTCACCACCACGTACTCCCTGTCGTCTCCCAGACCCTGAACACACCTGGAGGATCTCCCGGGTGGTGTCCCCGGGGCGAGGAGCCGTGCCGAGAACCCCGATGCTGGTGAGCCCACCTCGGGGCACCGGCAGGTGGGCCCGTGTCTCGGCTTCCGACCCCTCCTCCAAAGTCTGGGAGCTGCCCTTGCAGGTGAGGGGTGGCCGGGTCCCTCCGTACACAGAGCCAGACCCAGCCTTCGCCCCAGGTCTGCACGTTTGTCCATAGTTGTAGGCAGGGGCTTGCCTTGTTTCCTGCTTGCTGTCTGGGCATAGTCTGCCTGAAGCCGGCTGGATCCTGGCTCCTCGTGCAGCTCTCACAGCGCCCAGCTTCTAGCTATCGTCCCCCCCAGAGCAGCCACACTCCTCACCACCCCTCCTGAGCCTGCCGGTTCCACAGGCTTCCACATCCGACAAGGATCCTCTGGTCGAGGAAGTCCGTGGCCGCCCCCTGGACAGGGCCCCTGGAGGGTCCAGGCTCCACAGGCCCCTCTGACACTCGGCTTTGGGTCCTGGGGCCAGCCCACAGGTCCCGAGTCCTCCCGACCCAAGCCCTTGCGCGAAGCTGCCTTTATCCTGGGGTTGTCTGCATGACCACAGCTTGGAGCTCTGTCTGCGGGTGTGAGGGCTTCAGCTCTCGTTTGGAACTCGCTTTGCTGTTTTGTTCCTCTCTGGATATTCCCAGGGAGGGCATGTTGGGCCAGTTTGGGTCTCGGCTTCTGCCGTTTCCTACTGGCCTCTGCCCCCTCCTGGGCTTCTGTGTCCACGGATGCCCCGCAGGCCACAGCAGGCCCCGGGGCGGGGAGCTGGACGGGAGACGTATTTACTGTGACAAGGACCCCTAGCTTCCCAAGGTGGTGCAGAAACCAGTCTGTACTTCTGATGAGACGTTGCAAAGCGCTCGGGATAACATCATGGGACAGCGCTCCCCACCGTCGTCGGCCTGCCCCAGGCGGTGCGGCCCCACTGACGTCACCGTGAGTGTAGTGAGTCTGACATCCTGGGATCCGGGATCCGGCCGAGACCGCACAATCGCTCGCTTCCTGCCTGGGGAGCCCCACCCAGAGTCCTGGCTTCTCTCCTGACCCCAACACGGAGATGACTCCCCACACAGCAGAGCGGGTGCAGCCCACGCCCCAAAGCCAAGAGGGTCTGGGGTCTGAAGAGCTTTCAGGGCAGAACACTGGCTGGACCGTGTTGGATTTCCTCGCGCCGGGCCCTACTTGCCTATTTATAGACGCGCCCCTACCGCGGACGCGGTTTCTCCCTGACTCTCAGCCTCAGGACGCCTGCTGCCAGCTCTTCACGGAGCACACGCAGCTCCTGGAAAGCCAGCTCAGGGCAGCGCCAGCCCTTGCTCGGAGATCAGAAGCCCCTGAGGGACGCTGGTCTGGGAACGGGCATGTTCCAAAGCTCCCAGGTGATCGGGGCGGCCGAGCCGAGAACCACCGCTTGGAGTGGTGACGCAGAGGTGACCGGTCGTCTGAGTCCCCAGAGTCTGGGTTATCCCGGGGACGACTTCATCCCAGTATCACAACAGAGGTGGGATTTTTAGCCACGTCCAGTGCCGTTTGATGGGAGACCTGCCCTGTGCAGCGAGCAAGGGCGGGGACCCTCCTTATTAGACAGAGCGCCTCCTTGGCTGCAGGGGAAGGTGACCCCAAGGTCACACCAGGCCTGCTGTGTTTGGGGCTACAACTGGCCTGTGTCACTCCCTGGCAGCCCCTGGCGACACTGGTGGCACGTCCCCCCTACCTCCCCAGGGGCAGGGAAGCCGGGGAGCAGGGCTGAGGGCAGGGGTGTTTGACCAGCAGTCCCTTCCAACGGCAGAAGGGGCTCTGCTTTCCTGAAGGGCCCATTCTGGAAGTTTCTCCAGAGGGAACAGACAGGCCGCCCTGAGACAGTGGTCAAGGATGGCCCTCCATTGCCCACCTGGGGGCAGAAGGCTGTAGGCCGTTCTGGTACTTTTCGGGCTTCTACACGTTCCGCTGAAGTTTACCAGAAAATGGGTGTTTCTACTTGGTCGTGGATCGTCTGGTCAGCCACACCTGGGGCGTGTGGTTTCTGGCTCCCGCACTACGGTGTCTAAGGACTGTGGCCGGGGTGGCGGGGATGCTGAGACTGTAGGCCAGGTCCCTCTCTAGATTTTATTTATTTATTTGACAGAGAGAGACCGCCAGCGAGAGAGGGAACACAAGCAGGGGGAGTGGGAGAGGAAGAAGCAGGCTCCCAGCAGAGGAGACTGATGTGGGGTCGATCCCATAACGCCGGGATCACGCCCTGAGCCTAAGGCAGACGCTCAACAACTGAGCCACCCGGGCGCCCCTATCATGACCTTGTTTTAAAAAGATAAGGGCAGCTCTCCTTCCAGAGCACGCCCCTTCCCACAGCACATGCCCTCTGAGGGGCTCTGGCCGGGCTGACCACAGGCTTGGCGGCACACCCCTGCAGCCAGACACCCTCAGGGGGGTAAAGACAACCAGGAAGGGGCCCACGGGAAAGGGGGACTGCCGGCTGGACCTGCCTGAGGAGGAGGAAGGAGGGGAGGGGACAGGGATGGAGGCAGGAGGAGACGAGAGAGGGCTGGGGGAGGCAAGAAGAGGAAGAAGGGGGTTCCCAGGAGAAAGGGAGGGGTCAGGGAGCCCAAGGAGGAGGCGAGGAGGCAGTGACCGCCCCAGAGCAAGGCTCTGCCCTCTCTTCGCTCACACCGCTATTTTGGGGGTGCTAACTTCTTGGCTGTTTGGGGAAACTCTGCAGGCATATTCACCTGTCTCCAACGTCTCGGGCCTCACCGGCCTGTGATTACAGTCAGGTCATATTCCCCTTAACCACTCAAGTTAGAACAGGACAAGCACTGCTGCCTTGATGTAGGAAACACCCCCCGAAGGAGTCCCGCGGCCCTAGTGTGGGTCCTCAGTGTGTAGATCGGGGGCATGCGCAGAGGGCAGCGTTGGTCACGGCCACGCGCTGCGGCCCCTCCTCCCTCTGCTCCCTGCAGCCTCAGGCGCCTGGACAGGTGGCTGGGCCCCGTCCTGCGGGCTCACCATCGCAGAGGCTCCCCCGCTCCCACGGCCCCGGACTCCGGGGACAGGGACTCTGTTTCCCCTTCGCTCCTCCGGCCCGCCCCTCATTTTCCTACAGCGCAGCAGACCCTCATGTCTCATTCAGCTTTCCAGGGAGCAGAGAGAGAGGACGAGAAGCGCAGCCTGGGGGCAGCTCCCAAACAGGCTTATTTTTAGGGTCTTTTTGGAGGGATGGCCGAGCCTGGCCCCAGCTGCAGGCACTTACCATCCCAGCCCCATGGCCACGTGGCAATTTTACCTCCTCCCAGCCCACCTCTGGAGCCCGTGGTAGTCCGCTGTGGCTTCCGTGACCATGCCCACGGACGGGGGCTGAAAACACGGAAGTGTGTTCTCTCCCAGTTCTGAAGGGGGAGCAGGGATGGCTCCTTCTGGAGGCTGAGGGGATGTGTTCCTTGCTTCTCTCCTGGCGGCTGGCGGCTGCTGGGCGGCCTCGCCTGCTTCCCTCCAGCCCCTGCCTCCAGGCCGCCCTCCCCCATGTGTCTCTTTATCCCATCCTCTTCTTGCTCTGCTGTGACCCAGTCGTTGGGTTTAGACCCTATTTCCACCTAAGGTCACAATCACAGCTACCACAGGTTTGGACCTGGACGGATCTTTGTTTCTGAGGCCACAGTTCGGCCCACTAGGGAGTCCTCACTTCCTGTTTCAGGACAGGCACTTTCCAGGAGGAAGGGCCATGAATTCTAGCCCCCCCGCAGGCGCGGTCCTGCTCTCTGACTCCCACGGGTCATTGCATGACACGGCGGACACTAGTTTGGTACCCGTCCTCCTCAGATCCTTACTTTAAGGCGGCTGCTGGGAGCTCCCTGCGGAACTGGGTGGGTGGTGGTGCCTGGACCGTTAGGCCCTCAGCTAAGGGCCACGGAGCACTCGATGCTCGTGCAGGAAACGCAGCCGGGCCCGCAGACGTCACAGCCTCTCCCTGGCCATCACAGCTGAGCTGGAGCCCAGGGAGGGGATGTCGGAGGTTCTGGGAAGATTCGAGGCATCTGTCGGAGGATGTAAGCTCCCCAAGGCCACCGTTGGCTGACAACCAGGTGCCCATAGCAGAACTAGAAGACCCTGGGGCAGTCTCATAGCCAGCTTTTCCTAAATCGTGCCTCCTTAGGAATGATGGTCCTGCCGTAGGACGTACATAGGGGCGGGGTGAGAGGACCCTTAGTTCCTTGGTCAGATCAGTGGAGAGCGTGCTGGGTCAAGGAGACAGACGCATTTCCCACTGAAGAGCATCTCCATACCTCAAGCCGAGGGCTGCACACTCTGCTGTCTGCACGGTGAGGGCGGGGAGAGCACAGGGCCAGGTGGGGATGCCCGGGGCGAACTGTGTGCATGGAGTCAGTGGTGGCAGGGTGGGCACATCCGACCGAATGCATGGGGTTGAAGCTGCTGAGCCCTTATGCTGACATAGGGCCAGATACCCGGGTACCAGGGACACCTACCCACAGAGCACACGAGCAATCTGCCCGGAGGACAAGAGCATGGCAGGCATCCCAGCCAGCCCGTGTTCCCTGTAGCGTGCAGCACTCGGTGATGTCCAGGGCTCTGTGCACCTGCCCGCCCCAAATACTAACGTGCTGGGAACCAGGGAGAGCCGGGCGGTGGGCTGACATCTCTCTTCTGTCTGCTGATGAGTATGAAAGACTCTGTGCCGAGCAGAACAGACCATACTCTTGTCCCAGTCCCCACACCGAAGACCTAGGTTCAGATCCAGCTCGGGTTTCCTTTTTATTAGTCACGTGACCTTGGGTAGGATTCAAAACCTCTTTGAAGCTCTGCCTCAGTTTCAGTTATTCATGCTAGTGTCACAACCCATCCCAAAGTGTCTTCAATCAGCGACAATCACTAGTTTTGTTCAGAGAGGCGGTGACTGTAGCTCTCACTGAGGGGCTCTTGGTGGCCACAGGCAGGTGGTGGCTGGGGCTGGGGTCCACGGGAAGCCGTCATCACCCACACGTGGGACGCCAGGGCTGGGAAGACTTTCTGATGGGGCAGGACCCCCGGGATGTCCACGGGCTCCTCGCAGGGTGTCAACTCCTGGCATGGCGGCCCAAATCTCCCCGACCCTGGGTCCCAAGTGAGACCAGCAGAAGCCGCGTGACCCTCTCTAACCAGCCCCAAAGTCGCTTCCACCTCATTTCATTCATAGAGGTGGCCACAGAGCCCCCCAGGCTCAAGGGGAGACACCGTGCACTCCGCCCCTTGATGGGGTGAATCTGTGGATGGGTTTACAACCGTGACACCATCCGATAACCGGGCTAATACTGGCACGTCACATAGAAGAGATGTACCCAAGCGTATTGAACCAGATTTTTCCTGACGCCGTTTTGGTGTTCCCCGTGTTTGGACGTCATGCACCGTGCGGGAAGGAACCTCTTCGTGCCTTGTCCCCCCTTTCTGTCCTCTGCCGCTTCCCCAGGAGGGGGCCCGGAAGGGAGGTCGCAGGATCGGAGCGCAGGGACTGTAATCCACTCTTCACTTTTCGTTTTAAAATATATTGCTGATAGAAATCACATAATTAACAGTTAAACTCCATTGTCTTTCACCTATTTGAAGACATCCCGAGAAGACAGCAAGTCAGACAAAAATACGCTGCTTTAATAAGATACGTTGTTTTAAATATCTCTGAGAA
This sequence comes from Ursus americanus, assembly GCF_024610735.1. Classification (NCBI taxonomy): domain Eukaryota; kingdom Metazoa; phylum Chordata; class Mammalia; order Carnivora; family Ursidae; genus Ursus; species Ursus americanus. Next base: position 862,525 of record NC_142154.1, read on the forward strand.
GTCTCCCAGGCTGAGCCACACTTTCCACACCTTGGCTGTGCGCGGGCTGAGTGCGTATTTTGGGGCCTGCTTACATTCCACCTTCACGACGCATAATCACAGCGCTTTTGCTGAAGGGCAGATGGGCTCACAGCTCTGGAAACAGCTCGTGTGCTCTGCAGAAGGTTACCCTTTGTACTGTTTGGGCGTGTCGGGGCAGGACCAAGCAGCGAGGCCTCGAGGGGAACTGGCTGGGCAGGGGGCTGCCCGGGGTGCAGAACCACGCTCCTTCCAAGTGGCATTTCTCGGCCTTTTGGGAACATCAGCCCGCGTCCTGTCCCGGGCTTTCCCACTCCAGCTTCTGGGTGTCTCCATGGCCGTGCTGTTTTGTGCAGAGTATTACGTGAGACGCATAGGCACATGAACAAGATTATTTCGGGCTCCGTCTTCCTTCTTGAGGCCTGGACTGCTCAACTGCACGTGGGGAATCTCTGTTCTCTGCTAGTAAGTCCTGGGCCTCCTTGACCAAGAGCACGACGAGGTCTGGAGATGTGGCTCTGAGTCAGATGATTATCATTAGAGTAGAACTTCCGCTAGTAAATTGTGTGGACGATCCTTTTTTGAATTGACTTCTTTTTGCCATCTAGACCCACGGGCTTTGAAAGGGCTGGGTACTTTCCCTCCTAAGTGTCTGCGAGGTTTGTGGGAGAATCGAAATGTCAGAACATGTTTTTCTTTGGCTATGAACTTAGCCAGTGACCTTGGGAGGGACTTGCCACTCGGTTAAACCCTTGCAGAGCGATGTGGCTCAGAGGGTCCAGCCCTGACTTGAGCATCAAGAAAGCAGAGTCTTAGCTCCGGCCCCATTACCTGGGGGGGCTTTGGGCAATTGGCGTCTCCTCTGACGTCTTTAGATGCCCCACTTGAGAAGTGCGGAGCGGAACTTGGCCAACTCCGACGGACAGCACGGCTCTAAAATTTGCTGATGTGTGACTGCCATTCCTGGTCTTACTCCAAGATCCCTTGGTTTTAGAATTCCTTCCATCCTTCTGCTGATTCCAGATACAAATGGGGGCTTGGGAGCACATCTTGTGTTCTTGGCCAAAGGGGTTTCAAATGGCAGGGAGATTGTCTTAGGCTGGGATCTTCCAAAAGTGCACTGTTAGACGAGGACCCGATGACAAGTGGTTTACTTAGAAGGCTGAACGGGGAAGAGAAGGAGATCAAGACGGGCCGTGGACAGGTCCACCCCCCGAGGCACCTCCTGGAGAACGGATCTCAGAGTCAGCCCCCCATGGTGGGACCACTGGGGTATTTGCTGGGGGTAGAGCAACCCCGTCCAGCTTGTATTCCGCACAAGCCGAGGAGACCCGTCAGGTGGAGCACTGCGGATGTGTGTAGCAGGGGGCACGCCCAGGAGGACCCGGGGGGCGTAGCCCTGACAAGGTCCGCAGCTGCTGACCACACATGGAGCACTATTCCTATGCCCCCTGTTGCTCACCGTGTCGGAGTGCGGAAGACCCATAGCCTGTACATCTTCGGGTCTTAATCGAGCTTTGGAATGTTTCAACGTTCCCGTCTGTGTGGTAGGAAGAGGCGGTATGGAACTAGAAGGGACCGTCTCATCGGGCAGACGCTGGAGACCCGGGAAGGACCCGTGACTGTGTTGAAATCACATGGTGCTGGATGAACTTACGGAGCTTGTGGGCCGAGCTTGTGGGGAGAGCAATGACAGGGCCCTGGGAGGAAGAAGCTCAATGTGGAGATAAGGACACCGGGGAACTTGGGGGCCCGAGAGCAAGGGCGCTGTGGAAATGGGGATGTCTGGATATTTCCCACTGACGCGCTCCCAGCCAGCGTGGATCAGTTTATGTTCACAGACTCCCCTTTCTCCCTCATCCTGCCTGCAGGGGAAGGAGCTCTCTGGGGGTGCAAAGAAGGGGCGCCCACGGCACCCACCATGCCGAGAGTCTGCGAGCGTCCACTGGGGTGCACGGGCACTCAGCGTCCAGGGCCTCAAAGAGTGGGGCCGCCCCGTCCTCAAGGACAGACAGAGAGAGAGAGTGGCTGCAGGGGGATGTGGGTGCAAGGTAAGGCCGGGAGAGAGGGGAGCGCGCGGTGCTGGACCAGGACAGGGCAGAGGGGTTCCCTGGTGACCGGCCGGAGGCACCCTCACTCCCCAGCTTCCTGGGGCCATTTCACTACCTTTTATTTCTTGTTTTTTATATACAGAAGCCCTGAGTTAGGCTGGAATCCTAAGCAGCTCTCGAGGGGGGTGGGAACCATGGCCCCATTTCCGTGCCCCCATTTATTTCTCCTTCCACACTTGGTGCTTCCCAGACAAGCGTTCAGGCTGGCAGGTGGGCGTCAGAGGAGCTGATGCTGTCGGCGGCCCCCAGGACAGGGCCGCGTTCGGGGAGGGAAGGGGCGGGTTCTTGACCTGCTGCCTCTAGCTCCAAAGCCTGAACCAGCTTCTAGAAATGTGCTTTCCCGGGCACAGCTCCCAGCGATGGGTCTGCAAAGCTCTGCGGGCCCGGCCCCGTGGATGTTTACTGCGCTTCGTAATACGGTAACCACAGGGCACGGCCTGCCCGCTGCCACCGGGTGCTCTCGGGCCCTGAGCTGAGCAGCCCTGCAGGCGGACGAGCAGAGCCCCGGGCACGTTTCAGCACAACGGGGCCAAAGCAAACACTGGGCGTCTCCACCGAGCACATTCCTGAGCTCATTAAACTGGGTGAAGTGAGCCCAACCGGATGGAGGTGGGGGAGGACGCAGAGGTCGCAGCCTCGGAACATGACCGGGCAGGGCGGCCTCATCTGCCGAAGGGCTGGCCCGTGTCCTTCGCCTTCCCCACCTGTCCTGATCCAGTCCCTTCCACGGCCAGTCTGACAGGCAACCGCGGGGCCTGTCCGTCTGTGCCAGCTCCAGGGAGGGCGGCTGGCTGGCTGGGGGCCGTCGTCAGCACCGCCCGTAAGGCCTTCACCCACTGGCGGGCAGACAGGCTGCCATAGAACCAGTCAGTCGGCAGGAAGGGATTACGTGAGATGCAAAGTGGATGTGACAGACCGGCGGCCGGCGGAGCAGAAGGATGGGGGTTTCGTAACCCGCGAGGGCCAGGCGAGGCCAGAGGCCGTGCAGAACGCCGGGTGGGGTCCGCCGGGGAACTGTTTGGGCGGGTGTTGGTGAAACATGGGCAGGGCGTGGTCCGGCTTCTCAGCAATGACCCGCCGCACCTTCCAGCCTTCCTCCCAGGCCATGACCGCCCGCTGGCCCCGTGCTCACGAGCAGTAAACGGCTCCCAAAGGCCTGCGCGACCTGGAGTCTCTGTGAGAGGCGTTGCCGGTTGTGCCCAGACTCGCTTGTGCACCCGGACAGCCGGGTGATGTAGGAGAAATCAAATGGGGACCGAACTCTGGGATGGAGTTCTGCCCAGCTGTGAGGCCTGGACGAGGATTTCGCGGGCAAGATGGGTGGGAGTGTGTTTGGAGCATCGGGGACGACGTCAGAGGAGCAAGGCGTGGGGGGACCTCAGAGGGCCGTGTGCGCAGCCCCCGGCGAGCTGGGCATGGCACTGCCCGCTTCTCCTTGTGGCTTAGCCGTGAGCACAGTAAAGTGTAAACGGTCTCCCCTGTCCCCGTGGGGGTCAGCATCACCACGAGCTCTCGTCTCCTGGAGCCCAGAGGCTGGGCTCATCCCTCTCTCCCCAGCGTCCAGAGCAGTCCCAGCAATACACAGCCTCGTCAACGCCTCTTGGATGAATTTGGCCAGAATGAAAAAGCCCCATGCAAGCAAATTCAGTGGAAAGATTATAAGAAATTTTAACGAGCATTGAAGCTATCTGTCTCTTTTAAGCACCCAAACATCCTTTAGACCAGGGACGCAAGATGAGAGGGGAAGGGTCTTTGAAATTTAGCTCTTGGTACCCGCTGGAGGCTTGGCTCTCGGACTGGGTCCAGAGCAGTGCGAGGAGTTGTATCGCTAGCTGCTCTCCGGGTTTGAGGACCAGCGTTGCCCAGCTCCCGTCAGTGTCTACACAGACGGAGGCCCACGATGTGAAGACAAGGATGGTGGGAGCCCTGAGATAGGACAGCTGCTTCCACATCCTTTCTGTGACAACCTGGGTCCTTGGGAGGCGGTGACGGGACCCCACAGATCAGCAGTTGTCGGTTACCAGTGTCCCCCTCCTCCCGCGGCTTGGCCCTCCCGTCACCTGTGTGAAAACACCTGCTTTCTCATGGGCATCATAACTGTGTTCTGATCCAGGGCCAAGGACAAGAGAGCTGCATCCTTGGGATTTGGGCTGAGTTTCACCCTGGGCTCTGGTTTCCCATGGGCAAGACAACGAGCTTGGGCCAAATAGGAACAAGTGTATGGCCGCTTCCCCAAGACCGTGGCCTTGGGACCCTGACTATCTCAGGGCAGGGTCTTCCCTCCTCCCACACACCAGGATGCCCTGAGTCCTGGGACCGGCCCCCTTGGTTCACTGGCCAGAACCCCTGATTCCAGTTTTTCTGAGCCCCTTGACGCTTGTCCTTCAAGAGTCTGCTGGTGCCAAGCAAGGAGCCGGTTTCCAAAGCCCCATGGGTCATGGGCGCCTTCTCTACAGGACACAGATAGGGGAGCGGCCGGTCTGGAGAACTAGACTGGCCTGACCCTGGGGAAGCCACCCCAGTGGACCTTAGCTGAAGCAGCTGCCACCGGGGTCAAGGCCACATCGGCGATTGCATTGCCTCGTTAGTGAGGCCGGCTAGGCATCTGTTGAATCCTCTGTGGGTGGGTGTGGGGTCCACCTTCGCCACAGCTGGGAGGCAGGATTGCCAGGATCCTCGCAGCCTCCGCGCGGCTGTGGAAGGGAGGCTCTCAGAGGCCGGGCACTTCCGCGGAGCCGGTACGTGGCCAAGGCAGGATTCACATGCAGGCCAGTTAGCCGCAAAGGCCGTGCGCTTCGCCCCGCAGCGTGCACCTGTCCGCTCTGCAGAGCGGCCCCGGGGGGTGCCTGTCTTGACCCCTTCTGCAGAAGCAGCAGCTAAGAGGCAGAGTTTACAAGCGCTGCTGAGGGCTTGCGCCCAGGGTGGGACCAGGTCCACGCAAAGCTCTTTCCAGCGCTCTCCTCCTGCCGTTCTCAGAGCGCTCCTGGGAGTCAGGCGGCACTAGCTGTTGCAGGGATTAGGTATCAAGGCTCAGAGGGATTCAGCGATTTGCTCAAGGTTAGACAAGCGGGAGAGGGGTGGCAGTGCGTGGGATCCAAAGTGCACCGTCTTCACAGCATGCAGCACTCTGTACAACCGGTTCCCGAACCTGGGGCCGCGACCCTTGGATTCACCCTGATGTAGAGAATCCTGTTCAGTTGTCTACAGTGGAAGCCACGTCTGGCACTGGTTTTTGGTTTCCAAAAACTCTGTGCCTGGGTCAGTGTGGAAGGTCCACCGTCCAGAGGGAGGAGTCCGACGTGGTGGGGCGGTGAGAGCTCCCCGCTAACTCCACCCCCGCGCCCAGTCCTGTCAAGGCCACGGTGGACACATCCCGCAGGAGCGGATCTGCGGCTGATGGGTCCTGGCCCGGGGCCAGCACCTGCGGGGGACCAATCCCAGCCGGAGGAGGGGACTCCGCCCGGGGCTTTATGAATGGCTGGTGGGTGTGGCGGAGGATCAGAGGCCGGGAGCAGCAGACAGTGCGGGGCCTGCCTCAGACCTGTAGGACTTTGGGGTAAAGACTTTGGTAATTAACATTTACAGTTAATTTAAATTAATTTCTTTCTTTCTTTTTTTAATGTGAACAATCTAGTACTTGCATAGCTCTGCAGGCCGCCCACCTCGGGGTCCGTGTACAGGAACACGAATGGCCCGCCAGATGTCCAGAGGAGAGACTGGGGCGGGGGCAGAGAGGAACCCGAAGAGAGACCCCGGGGGAGGGAGGAGCGGCTGGGAAGGTCCAGCGGCGTTTCAGCTGGGAAACCAGATGTCCTGCGAACTTCATCAAACCCTCTTCATCGGCCAGTCACATCCCCTTATCACTTTTCCAGCCAGCTTTGTGACTCTAAGTGTTGGACGGAGAACTGATAAGGGTAGGTGACTGACACAGCCTCCGGAAGCCCAAGGGTCCCGCGCCCCAGAGGCCCCCCCGACCCCGCGGGCTCCTGCCCTCGATGCGGGGGCAGCTTCTGGGTTTTGTGCTCAGTGAGGTCCTCCCTTGGCTTATGGGGAAGGTGCTCTGTAGTCTGGGGCTGGGGGCTCTGCCTGAGAGCCGCAGGCGGGGGGGGGGGGGCGCTCACCCCTGAGGCTCCCTCGTAGTAGCTGGGAAGTGAACAAAGAGGCTAACCAGCCTTGGAATTTTGGGCAATCTTACTTTAAAAAAAAAGGGGGGGGGAGAGCAAGAATTTCCATGTGATCCGAGTGCAAGTCCCATCCCAGACCTTTCCCTCAGCGGCTGACAGACACCACGCTCCACTTACAGGGACCATATGCTAAGACAGAACGTTCCGTGGCACTCGCTAAACTTATGTTCTTTGTGCTACCGTAAACATGGTTGCTTGTTTTGTTGCTGGTTCAGAACGACCTTTCAGAGTCATCATTGCTCATATGAAGGCCAGTTCAGTGCGTGTCCGCTGACTTGGCACACGGCAGCCACATATAAGCACGTCTAACCACAGCCGTGCGGACGGGCTGCCCCCCAGACTCACGTTCCCAAGAGTACAGACGCTCTGTCCGCTGGCCCGTGCCTGCGGGTCAGCAGGCGAGGGATCGCACGACAGCCCAACAGGTACCGCTCTGTTGTTCTGTTTCGTTTTCTTTCCGCTACAAGTGAGTATTACGATTTTCCTTAAAGAGTAAATGGAGTTTTAAAGTTAGGTGAAGATTACAGTAGAACAGATGCTCTCCATCCGAGCTGCACGTGGAAACAGCTGGGGCATTGACTGACCCGCACGGTCCTGGTTCCATCAGAATCTCCGGGGCGCGGCCTGGGCCCGAGGAGGCTGGGAACACATCCGCAGATCGTGAACCGAGGCCCGGAGTGTTCCCGTCGGGGCCTCCGGGCTCCGCGGCTGTGCCGGCCGCCCGGGCTGCCCGATTCGGACGCTCGGGTCCTGCAGATTCTGAAGTAGGTGGTCCCCGGGGGCACGCTGTGTCTTGGTGACCCAGCGTCTGGCTGTGACACCAACTGACAAGCCGGGGGGTCCCACTGCCCAGCTTCCGGCCCGGCTGAGTCCTCAGCTCCTGCGGGACCCTGCATAAGTCTTTAAGCCCTTGAAGTGAAATGGATGCTGGGGCCACCGGGAGCCCCTGTCTCCTCAGGGCCCCTCCTTCTCTAGGAGGTACACCCCATTCTCTCACACGTGAAGCTGAGTCAGTCCCGGAGGTCTCAGCCCTGGGTCCAGGCGTCCGGGCGGTGGACAGGCCGAGGGTGCGGGAAGGAGCAGACGGTCAGCGGAGGCTCCGCCGTCTCCTCTGGACGGAGGGAGACCAGGTAAGGGCTGGACGGACAGTATGAGGCCGTGCCCTGGAGGCCGAGAGCCCCCGTCCTCCGGCGTGGCATTCGATGCTGGAAGCAGCTCGCACTCGGAAGGACAGCGAGCACAGAGCACGCGTCTTTGCAGTCCATTCTCCAGAGGGCTGCTTCCTTTCCACGGTTCCCCCAGCTCTGTCTTTGTGCAGTGAGTGTGTTTCCAATTTGGGTTTGTGGGGTTCTTTTGTTTTTGTTTTTGGATCTGTCCAAGGACACACATAAGGAAAGATTGAGAAATACCCTGTATTATCCGTGAGATGAAGAATACTAATGACTCAAAGTGTAGCTCACATTTATTTAGGACTTACCGGGAAATCTCTGTGCAAAACCCTTTACCTTTACATTTTAATAACTTTTAAATTGATTTTTGAATTAAATCATTTAATCCCTATACTGATAGTCAGCTAGGTACTGTTATCATCTTTCTCCAGGTTATAGTTGGGGATCCTCGGGTCCAGAGAGGTTAAGTAACAAGCCCCAGATCACGGCATAGGGGGCAAGGTTGGGATTTGAACCCAGGCCCGTTGGATCCTGCTCACGCACCACCCTGTATGACTCTGAGCAGACCTTGGGTACCCAGCAGAGTCGGGCCCAGGGAGGGTTATGGACCTTTTCATGTATAAAACATTAGTTGATGCCCCCAACCCTTCTGAGAGGTACATTTTGCATTTGGGGACACTGGGCCCCGGAGCAGTTTACCTGCCAGGACCCGAGGCTGGGGAGCGGAGGGGTGGGCACCGAGTCTCCCTTTGCCAGGTCTGGGGCCCGTGCGGCTCCTCCAGCTCGCGCTGCGGGGGCTGGGGGCGCTTGGTGGGCTTTCGGCTCCATTCACTCCCGAAGCCCCAGCCCCTGGCACGATGCCCGGCATGGGGTGGGCTCACAGTCCGCGTTTGCTGACGTGCACACCGTGTCAACCCACATACCCCGTCCCCGGCCTAAGGCAGCCTTTAGAGATTCAAGCTTGGGCACTCCCCCCTCCCCCTCCAGGAAGAGGAGCGGAGGGCCTGTTACAGACGAGTCCCAAGCCGTGGACCACGGCCCTGAGTGTGCCCGCCTTCCACGCCCAGACTGTGCCAGCCACTGCCCAGTAAGCCCCTCGTGGCCGGTCTCAAAGGCACCCGTGGCCACAGGTAGGGAGGACTCTGGGTGGCCATTCAGGAGATCTGGCTCAAGTCCACGCGGCGGCTCCTGCCTTGTTTCCTGCTTCCCAAAGCGAAGCGAAGATGTCCGTCCCTCCTGTCACTGCCCCCACCCCCCACCCCCGCCCGGCCTGGGTGCCTCCCCACAGGGCTCGGTGCCCGGGGTCAGGGACAGGGGAGGCCTCCACTGATGTACTGTCTGCAGAGCCCCGGCGGGGCATGCAGGTGCCCCGCACTTCCCCGCTCTGCTCCGGGCCACTGCCTGATTGCCCATGAAAAGCAGGCTTACTTCTGGCTGGAGAGGCCTGAGGCAGCGGATTTCGGATTTCGGTGTGAGTAAGCAATCCCAGGGCATTAAGGGGAATGCAGGCTCGTCTGCAGCTCCCGAAGCTGCCAGGGCTAGACCGAAAAGGAGGAGGAAGCCTGGGGTTTCTCAGGGGCCAGGCACGCAGCCCCGAAATTAAATCCCTGCACAAGAATGTCTTCATCTTTATGGATGCAGGAAGAGCCCTGCGTTTCATAAAAGGAACGAGGGACAGCAAAGCCAGGTTCAGGAAATTCCCTTCATCCTGGATGTGGGATCTAAGCAGCTCGATCTGAGGCCCCTCCCGCCACCGCCCCCACCCCTCTCCCCTGGCAACCTCCAGGTGAACTTGCTGCGTTTGGATCTGGGGGGAGGACCCCCTCCCATTTCGGCGGTCTCTGATATTCGCGGCTGGGAGGAGACTGTCTCCTGTTCCTTTGCCGTATTCATGGATGGTTCGCACATGCTTTGTCTAATTCAGTTGTGACCTCTTTCCAGAGGAGGAAGCCAGAGCCCGCAAAGGTCTCTGTCCCCGGCCCAGAGAGCGGCCGGCCAGGCGCAGTCAGGCGCTGAGAAATACGGGGTGCTGGGAGCCCCTCCCCACGGCACCGCTGCCTGAGTGTGCCCTCCGTCCCTGCAGCACCCCTTCCCTGCAGCCCCCCAGGTGCTTGTCGGCCCCAAAGGACAGCGTGAACTTCGGAGGGTGGGCACCCCGGCCAGGCTCTGGGTGCTGGCCACCCAGTGGGTTCACAGGAAACACGCTGAGTGGGTCCTGGGATTTTTCCTCGTATGCACGAAGAGTGCCAGGGACTCTGATGACCAGAAAAGCCATCTTAAGGACCACAGCCCACATTTGCATCCTGCTTATCAGCACTTAGGCACCAGGGCTACTTGCCACAACCCACAGGCCCCAGCATTAACCAGCTCCGCGCCCAGGACCCTGGCTTCTCAGGGCCACTGGGGGAAAGGTGCGGCAGAGCCGGCTACCCAGTGCTTCAGTTCCAGCCCCATGCGCTCATGGAACTCTCTTGATCTTGTCCAATCCCGTGCATCTCCTGCTGTCGGCCGGGCAGCGCTCTAAACCGAGGAGCAAAGCTTAATTTATTTAATCCATCACACAGCACAAGTGTCATCTCTGTTCCCTCTGGCCCAACGGGGCCCACGGGTGTCCAGGAAGCTGAGGTAGGCCAGGCCGCGGGCAAACGGCTGAACTGGGATTTTTCAGGAGGTCTATGCTCTCACTACCGGGCGGCAGGCCTCTCCTTAAAAGCCACCATTAATAAGCCTCTGCCATGTTCCAGGCACTGGGCCTTACGCCATGCGCTCCTGAAACACCTGTTGCGTTCCTCGCTGCGACCGGTGAGCGCAGGAGCTGAACGTGACCTGGGGTCCGTCTGATTGCCAAGTGTGGAGCCCTGAGTGGCTTCTTGCTCACTTTCTGGTGGTCCTCAGGTCACACCCTTAGCGGTGACTTGGGTGTGCTGGGTGTGAGGCTTGGGGTTGGGGCTGGGTCCTCTGTGGAGCTGAGTTTCTAAATTAGTAGAGTTCAAGTGGAGCCCCTAATTTGGGGGCACAGCCTGGGGCTTTGGGGGTGGCTGGAGGTGGGGCGCCAGCAGCCACCAGGGCTCTGGGCTTTGGTGCCAGGAGACGAAGGCACTCAAGTGAGCGTGGGGGGTGGGGGGTGCTTGGGTATGGCCCCTGCTCCCTGGGCCTGTAATCCCAAGAACAGGCCTGGCTCATAGCCCCTGCTTGGCTAACGTCTCTGCTGTCACCAACCTGAAATTCTTCATTTTTAACAAGGGACCCCCCAGTTTTATTTTGCACTGGGCCCCACAAACTGTGTGGCCAGCCCTCCCTCCCCCGAAGGGAGGCCCCTTCACCAGACCTCTCGTCTGAATCAGATGTGTGGTTTCCCAGTGCCAAGCACGTCTCTGCAGCCAGGCTGGCCGAGCTGGACAGAGGCCAAGCCCAGAGGCTGGTCGCTGAGGACACCTGGGCATCGGCCAGGGAGGGGGTTCTGGAGCTCGTGAGAGCAGATGGTGGTGAGGGGAACCAGGGCTTCGGCTCTAAGCCATCTTGTGTCCCTACAGCCGCTCCCAGGAGCGGGAGGCAGAGTCACCACATAGCAGATGTGTGGCACTTGGCCAGGGAGCTGTGGACACTAGGCGGTCCCCCAGCCCGCTGGCCGTCCACACTCGGGTCATGTCTCACTGCCCCAGCCTGGTCCATCTGTCTCTGGCCTTGCAAACTTCCGACACTTCCCTGCGGTTCCCGGGGTTCAGGGCCCCGTCTTTAATTAGGGCAAGAGCATGGAGTGTGAAGACTTGGTGAAAACACGGCTGAGTGTCCAGCCACGGACCAGAACCCAGAACCGCTGAAGGCCAGGAGCCGGGCCCAGCTCGTAAAGGGAAACGGAAATCACAGTTTGATGACTCAGCCATTCCGCAACTGGACGTTTGAAAATAAGCTCTTACACAAAGAGAGCGGCTTATTTAACACACGGTACTGCTGCACATCGGGAAGAAAGTAACACTAGAGACACCACTTAGCCGCGTGTGCAAAAGTAAACCCTTCGTGGGTTAAAGATCCGAATGAGAAAAAGCATAAAAATATTAGAAGTAAAGACAGGAGTTTGTGTTTTTTCAAAACAGCCTTGAGATACGGCTGGCCTTCTTAAGCAGGGAAAGGTACACCCAGTCGCCATAAAAAATAATAAGATTTAACTACGTAAGGATCTCACACTAGATGCGGCGAAGGCTGCACGAAGAGGAGGCACATGGGGTGGGGGTGGGACGGGGGTCCAACGGGACTGTCGTGGGCCGGGGATGGTCCCTCACGAGCTGTCCAGGAAGGCCACCGCCAGCTGCGGGCAGTGATCGGGCACTTCACCCAGCTGCTCTGACTGAGGAAGTGAATCCGAACTTAAATTAAGTGAAAAGTGGTGTATACGTAGCCATAGGTGGTGTGTGGCTGTCGTGGTGACCAGCCCAGGCCGGAGAGGCGATACTTAAACCTTACATGACCCTGGACAGAGGGCAGTAGCCCTAAAAAGCAAACGCCTCCTAGACGATAAGAAAAAGATGAACAGCTCAGAAGGGGGGGGGGGGCGGGGAGAATACAGGGCATAAGGGAGAAATCTTTCTTTCTTTCTTTCTTTCTTTCTTTCTTTCTTTCTTTCTTTCTTTCTTTCTTTCTTTCTTTCTTTCTCTTTCTTTCTTTCTTTCTTTCTTTCTTTCTTTCTTTCTTTCTTTCTTTCTTTCTTTCTTTCTTTCTTTCTTTCTTTCTTCTTTCTGCAAGTGAGAGAGAGTGTATGGGGGTGGAGTTGAGGGAGAGGGAGAAGCAGATTCCCCGCCGAGCAGGGAGCCGGATTCAGGGTTCGATCCCAGGACCCTGAGATCATGACCTGAGCTGAAATCCACAGTCAGACGCTCAACTGACTGAGCCCTCCAGGCGCCCAAGGAAGAGATTTCTAAGCGGAGAGCAGACTGGTGCTGAAGCCCGCTAGTCCTCAGGGAGACGCCCATCGAGGTGGTGAGTGCCGGTGTTTGCAGGTCATGTGGACAAAATTCAAGAGATCCGGAACCCCCAGGGCTGTCAAGGGTGTGGAAAATGGGAAGTCTCGTGTTGTTCACAGGAGTGTCCATCGCTCTAGGTTTTGCGGGAAATTATCTGCCACAGCTGAAGTTGTGCGTGCCGTGAGCCACGACCCCTTGGCAGGACTGCGTGTCAGGAGAACGGAGGCACTGGGACCCAGGGACGGCTGTCTCACTAAGTTGTCACGGCCCAGACTGGAGACCCTGTTCACCAGGACGGGAACGGGGGAGGGGCAGCTCAGCTCCTCTCCTCTGAAAAGTTCCCCAGCTGATGCTGACAACCGGGTTTGGGGCCCACGCAAGGAGCCGAGCTGTACCGAGCGCCTCGGGCTCTGTCGAACGTTTAGGTGGGTTTCGGCTTCATGCTGTTCTGAAGCGTGTTTTTGTGGCGAAATCCTAGAGCACATTATTCACGTGTTCCTTAGGAGTCCGTCCTCCGAGTCAGAATGGTTGGATGTAAGGGCACGTACATTTTTGGACGCTGTTTACAAGCGTTGCTAATTTAACCTCCTTCTGACCTGTTTCAGCTGATGGTCTGGTTCCCTCATTGTGCCAACTCTCTGCGGAACTAATCATTGTGAGGTTTGGTGGCTTAAATCACAACCGCTGTTTATTTTGTTCACAAACTGCCGTGTGGCGGGCGGGGGATGGAGCCTGTCTCTGGGCGGGGGGACCAAAGGATCCACTTTCAAGATGTGTCCCCCCTGTTGGAGCCACTGCCGGCTGGGGGCTCACCGGAGCTCCCCCCATGGAGGCGTCCTCGTGGGGCTGCTCGGGCGTCCTCAGGGCACGGAGGCTGGGCCCCCGGGGCCCATGTGGCAACCGCACCAGAAAGTGTCACCTTCTGCAGCCTGGCTTTGGGGTCCCGCCACCTGGCTCCACAGCAGCCACAGACCAGGTGGAAAGTGGAGCAAACGCAGACCCCGTTTCATGTTGGGAGGAACATAGACGTGACCGAGTGAGGAGGTCACGCGGGAGGGAATCATCCTTGGAAGATATCATCCGCCACATATTGTCTTGGCAGCCAGTTTGACGACCTCTCTAGAGCCTGACCTCTGACATTCTTCCCCAGTTGAAAGAACTTTGAGTTATTAAAATCGAAGCCTATGCCAGAGTTGCATACTTTCAACAAGGACTTTAAGAACGTTAGCACTTCTCAGCTGGGCGAGGCGCCCTCTCTCCCGGGCCTCCTGGCGCCCTGGCACACGCACGGTGACATTTGCCTACCACGTGATGCTTCCCCTGGGGGATGTGGGGCATCCACGGGGCTCGGGGAAAAAGTTCATTATATTCCCTTTATAGTATGTAATTAGGGTGAGCAAAATAAAACATGTCAGAGAAAATACGACATATTGCTTTTGTATAAAAGTTAGAAATAAAATGTTTTTGAGTTTCTTAGTGAGAAACTTGTGTTTGCTTCCATCTCTATTTTCAATAATCAGGTTTTATACCTAAAATGACACATGAAATCTCAGATCAGGTTTTCTAAACTCAGTATACCGACTGGAAATACGCGCCCCCCAAATGATAAAAAAATTAAGAGCCATTTCACTATTTGAAATGATGTTTCAAGACTCAAGCATCCTTTCTCTTCTTTCTCTGGCACTTGGGATGTTGAAATTTATTTTATTTTATTTTATTTATTTTATTTTATTTTATTTTATTTTATTTTTTGGTTAATGTGAATGGATTTTGAATCCAGCCAAACTTCTCTATATCAAGTTTTTGGAAATAATCACTGAAGCTTGAAGCTCTATTTTGCAAAAGTCTGCGTTTTCAGAGCGGTCACCTGCCGATGCCACGGAGACCGCAGAGGGGCACGGTGTCTACACGCAAGTAGAGATTCAGGATGGGGGCGCGCACCTGCCCGCTCCTCCCACCCCCACCCCCGCCAGGCCACGGCCACGTGTCTGAGAAAGGCACCGCACAGCGTGGGGGCACGTCAAGGCAGCACTCGGGGCCTGCAGCCCGGGGACACTCCATTCCCCAGCCCACCTGTCCGATATCCTGTGGCCTACACAGGTCCCCGCACAGGGCTGGGGAGGCTCCGCCCCATGCAGTACGCAGACGCCCTCCCCAAGGCGCAATCAACAAACACGTGCTGGAAGCTCACTTGGGTCCTGGCGAGAAGCCCCCTGCTGCGGACGTAGGGTGTGCAAAGTCAAGGTCTTCCCCTCCGGGGGCAGAAAAGGGCGATGACTCCAAGTCGAACCCCTCGTGTCTCTGATTCTGAAAGCGCTGCCCAATCTGATCTCGGAAACGACCGAGCCTGCCAAAGAGAACAGGCAGGGGTGAGGCGTCGCCGCTGGACACCAGAGGGCGGACACTCGGAGCTTTGTTTGGGGGCTGATTCCGGAGGCCAGCGTGCCGTGGTCGAGCCTATCATGAGGTTTGTCATGCTGCTTGAAGGTCACGGACATTTCAGAGCGGAGACACGTCCTATTATGTGTGGCCTCTGTCTGCAGCCGGGGCACCTCTGCGTAGGGAGAATGGGCTCGGGGAAAACCGGGTCGCTTTTCCAGGGAAGGCTTCACACACTCATCCATCCACCCATTCGGTCAGTCAGGCGTTCTGTTCCGTTGCTCCTCTGGCCGTTCGTTCGGGAAACACTCAGACGTTCGGGAAGCACCTACCCTGACTGTGTCCTCACTTGGTGCCGGGGACAGAGGAAGGAGGCAGGGCCCTCCCTGGTGTGGAGACTCTCCCCATCTGGGGATGGATGGCGTCACACGCAGCCAGGGACCACACAGTGTGACCACGGCTGTGGAAGAGAGCAGCCCCGGACGGTGTGAGCTCAGAGGGGGCCACACCTGGGGGCTGGGCAAGGGAACGTGACGTGGGAAGCTCCCTATCCCCAGACCTTTCCCTGCAGGACGCACACGTGCACTCACGGGGTCAGCACGTCTGTGGGACGCACCTGGAGGAGAAGGCTCCAGCCCCCTCCCTGCCTCCTCCTTGCCCACAGACACAGGTCAGGCCCTGC
The DNA here is from genome assembly GCF_024610735.1 of Ursus americanus. NCBI lineage: Eukaryota > Metazoa > Chordata > Mammalia > Carnivora > Ursidae > Ursus > Ursus americanus. Next base: position 878,026 of record NC_142154.1, read on the forward strand.
CAGCCTTCCTGCCTCCCCCCACCAGTGACCCCGGCCGGCCTTAGCAGCAGGACCTGCCCCTGCTGGGCCACGCAGCCTCCTCTCTGCTCACAGCTGTGGTCCTGAGCGTGCGCCCCACTGTCCTGCCTCCAGGTGTTAGAACGCTCCCGAGCCAACCAGTGTTTGTTAGCACAGCTGGTTTCTGAAGCAGGTGCAACGCGTCCGGGCATGGACATTGAATTGCTCTGTTTTCCCAGTCGCTGCCCTGGCTGTGTCATGGTGAAGGCTTCTCCCTCTGGGTAGCAGCTGTCCTGGCAGTGGCTCAGCCTACTTCCAGAAAGTTCAGTCGCTTGCAATTAGGAAGAACTCGGCTCTGTTCGCTTAAAAATGTTGATCTCACATCTATTTAAAGCTCTTCTCCCCTTTCGCCTAGGAGCAGGTGAGACTGGGAGGGCCAAGGTTTGGGCTGGAAGCTGGAGGTTGGCTGGGGTGAGGGGCAGGGTGCCGTCCACTCTGACTGCCCCTGCCTTGCCATGCTGGCGCGGCCCCAGGAGTGCAGGCAGGTGCAGAGAGGGAGGACAGAGGACCTCTCCACACCCACGACTGCTGGGGTCCCTTTGCCCGGCTGGTACTGCCAAGACACCGGCTGCAACCAGGTGGGAGCCATTGTCCAGCCTCCTGGTGGCCACTCTGCCTCTTGTAACTCCTGGTGTGGCCCCTGTTACACCCTCTCCCTCCAGAGACTCCCTCCCGGCCCTGGTCACCTGGGGGGACATGGAAATCTGGAGCCAAAGTCCAGAGGCTCCCGAACTCTGGACTTCTCCTTTGCCTTCCCTGCCCTCAACCTCAGCCCTCTTGGCTGGGCGCTGGACCCCGCCCCAGACCTTGGTCCCCTCCCCCGGGGCTGCTTCAGCTGCTCATTCACGTACCGAACCAGCTGGTCCGTGTGCCTGTGGCCTGGCTTCTCTCTTTTTGGGACTCTTGCCCCCTAAACACTCTGCCCGGGGCTACCCAGACGCCCCTGGACCAGGCTTAGAGGACCCGCCTTCCTCCTCTTCGTAGGCTCCATGCCCAAGCCGGACTCGTTGCGACACCAGGAGCTGACATCCTCTGGGGCAGTGTGGACATGCAGCCCCAGGCCACTGTCCGTTGCCCTAGCCTCCAGCCCCGTGGCTGCAGAAGCTCGTCATGGGGCAGGGCGCGCCCAGAATTGGGGTGAGCTGGACTCAGTGCTCAGCTCAAGGGGCGCTGCTGTGTTCCAGAACCGTCCTCTGTTCTGTCATAGCTCATCTTGGGTGGCTGCCTACAGCACCCCCGCCCCAAGAGCCCTGCTCTTCTGCTTTTTAATTAGGTCTAAGCGTGATGTGCTCGAGAACAAGTAATGCTCACACCCAATTCTGGGCAAGTTTCACATTTGTACTTTTTAAAATAAAACGTGGTCAGCACCACATAAGGTGAGACATACACTCGGCCGATTTTTCAAATGCACGATACAGTGTTGCTGACTGCGTGCACGTTGTTGCAGAGAAGACCTGGAGAACCTTCATCCTGTGCAGCTGAAACTCTATAGTCACAGAACAGCACGTCCCACTCCCCCCGCCCGCCGGCCCCTGGCACCCCGATTCCATGCTCTGCTTCAGGGGGGTCTGAGCGCTTTCGACACCTCATGGAATCGTGCTCAAGGCGCTCTCCTGTGACGTCCTCCTTATTTCACGGAGCGTAACGTCCTCGAGGTTCACGCTCTAGCAGGTGACAGGACTACCTTCTTTGTAAATGCTGGAGAACAGCCCGTCATCCACTGACGGACATTCAGGTGGTCTCTACCCTTGGGCTCTTGTGAATAACGCTGCTCTGAACACGGGAGTGCACAAAACTCTTCGAAATCCTGCTTTTCTGTTCCTTTGGACGAAACGCCCAGAAGTGGGGTTAAAGCATCACATGGCAGTTGTGTTTTTCAGTTTTTGAGAAAACGCCATACTGTTTAGTAAAGCAGCTGTGCCATTTCCAGGACCAGCGACAGTGCGTGAGGGGCCTAATCTCGCCACATCCTCGCCAAACACTTGCTAGTTCCTGCTTTTTGTGGCCACGGTCATCTTCATGGGCAGGAGGTGACATTTCGTTGTGGTTTTGATTTGCATTTCCCTGGTGATGAGTGATGTTGAGCATCTTTTCATGTGCCTGTTGGCCATCTGGATGTTATGTCTTTGGAGAAATGCCTGTTCAAGTCCTTTCCCATTTTCTAGTTGGGTTATTTGGTCCTTTTTTCCCCCCGCTATTGAGGAGTAGGAATGCAATTCATATTTATACTTCATTGCTGCCTCCCTGCATCCCTTTAGCTTCCGGGGGAATTGACAGGAGGTGATGGCTAAGCCCCACGGCCAGCACCAGGGCTGGGGCTCTGGGTCCTTTGCGTGGACGTCCAGGGCAGTGTGAACAAACCTGTCCTTCCAGTGAGCATGTGGGGAGACCCAGGGGCCAGTGACAGGGTGCAGCAGGTGGTGTCAGCTGTGCTGGTCCGGGCTTCAGCTGGTATCGCTGGGCCTGCCATCAGAGGCAGTGGGTTTTGTACCCCAGGGGCAGGTGCACTGTGCCTGGTGCTGACACGCTGGGAGCTTTGCAGGATGAGGGCAGCAGCTGTGGAGGAGGGATGACAGAAACTGTGATGACACCTTTGATTCCTTGAAAATAAATGCCTACGTAAGAGGGATGTGTGAAATTCTCAGAGGAGCATATGGCTGGAGGTTGGGGAGCAGGGTTGGGGGCGCAGGGACCAAATTAGAACATACAGCCAGCGATGCAGGGGGTTTTCAGTGATTCCAGGGTGGTTGCCTCTCTCATATTGGAAAAGGCAGCTCTCCATCCAGCCTGCCGGCACCTCACACCTGAAATGCTACCATCAGTAAATAACTTACTAGACTAACATCTCAGAATGGGTAAAACCTGAGCTCCAGGGAGGGCTTCGTTGTGTCATGGATTTGATCCGAAGGTTTTCTGATGATAGCTTTGGGGAAAAGGAGCAAGGAGGAGATAGCACATGATGAGGGTAGGGAGGGGAATTCCTTGTCTAGGGGAAGGTAATTATTATTTTTAAAAATATTTTATTTATTTATTTGACAGAGAGAGAGAGCAGGAGAGTGAGTGAGAAAAAAAGCAGGGAGAGGAGCAGAGGGAGAGGGAGAAGCAGGCTCTCCACTGAGTAGGGAGCCTGATGAGGGACTCGATCCCAGGACCCTGAGAATATGACTTGAGCCAGGTAATTATCATGCAGACATTATTTTCCCTATAACACGCATATTCACTGGTTGTAAAAGTACATTGATTCGTTGTAGAAATACTGGAAAAGACAAAGAATTTTGAAGAAGGAAATAAAAATAACCCATAAATTGCATCTCAGAGATAACTGTTACGGACGTTTTGGTGTATGTGGACTCTGGAATCAGATAAACTTGCACTGGAGTCTGCTTCCAATAACGACTCTCCTCTTTCTTCCCAGAACTTTGTCACGGGGCCCCTGGAAATCCTGTTTCCATGGCGTCATTAGTGCTGGTCTCTAGCTGTTCCTGGGGCCCCGTTTGTGAGACACACTTCCCAGCTCCCTGGCCATTCAGTGGGAGCCCGTGTCTAGCTTTGATCAGTGAGTTGTGAATGGAAGAGACGTGTGTCATTTCCAGGCTGGAGCTGTAAACTGCCAATGCAAGTCTGTCTAGAGTTTTCTTCCTCTCTGTAAGATGAGGGGCAATGCCCAGATGGCATTCCTCTGTCAGCTGGGAAGGACCCTGAGGAGCAGGCCCCCCTGTGGACCTGGGGTAGCCATGTCACAGAAGCAAAAATTAATAATCATCTGTGCTCTCCAAGCCCCGATCCTATTGGGATTATCTGTTACAGCAGCATAACTTGGTTTACGCTGACCGGTAAGCCAGTTTTTCTAATCTACATCTACTCTCTAGAGCTCGGTCCTCCCGGAACAACCGAGTGAGGCTTGCCTTCCCGCTGCTGACCCTGGGCTGTCTCTCAGCAGCCTCTGTCCCCTTGCCTCGACTGTGCTCCTGCTGGACCACCTCGCCTACGTGTCTCAGGGACATTTCAGATACTACGGCACATCTCCAACTAAGCCCATCACCCACTCACCTCTTGCCCAAGTAAATTTCTCAGGCTTTCCCATCTCAGTAAATGATACCTCCATCACTCTCGCTGATCAGATCAGAAACACGGCCATCATTCCTTCCAGCTCTTCTTGACCATGATAGCCAATCACCCACCATGCTCACTCATCCTGGCTCTGTAGTATCTTGAACTGTTCACTTCTCCCAGGACTACTACTGGGTTAGGACCTCTTTGTCTTTCACCTAAAGAGACTACAGCCTTCCTGCTGGTTCCTTGCTTACAGCCACGTCCTTCCCAATTCCTGTTCCGCTTTGCAGACACAGCTGTATACCATGACTGTCCCCTGCCCCAGGACCGAGCCCGGATTCCTTAAAACGCCATTCAGAAACCTCCGTGGTCTCACTCTTGCCCCACCATGTGCTCATCTTTGCCCCCTTTGCTGTGTGCTCCAGACGGAGACTCCGGTCCCGGTGCTTCTGCGGGGCATCCCCCCTCCCCCGGCATTTTGTGATGCCTTCCCATGTAATTGTAATGGCAGCCATCATTGAGAACTGTCGCTCTGGCCAAACCACACTATCTCCATTCCCTTGGAGACGTCACAGACTTTTTCACATCCCAGCTTTTGAGTACGACGACTGCCCCGTCTGTTGGAGACACGCATTTCTTCTTCCACACCAAAGCCCAAACCCTGACCCTGTCATGAATGCCAGTCACACCGCATCATTCACTGAGCAGCTCCTGCTCCCTTGTCCACCGGCGAGCCCGCATGGTCTTCACAGAGCCCTCCGCTGACTCAGACGTATTGCCATGCCTTTGTTTCCCCTTCTGGCATGCCATAACCCCAAGGGTAGAAGTTGCCCCTCGTTCAGCCTCACAAGGCTGTGTCCCGCACGATGTCCAGCACATACTGAGGACTTAGTATATTTGTGGGATGCAACGCTTGTCCCTGATGGACACGAGTTGGTGCTTAGTCAGCGTCCGAAAGTGCCCAGGGGCCCCTGATCTCACTGTTAGCTTTGGAATCTAGCCTCAGATTGGCACCACATTTGGGGATTTTTGGGGGAGATGGGACCACCACTTAGCAGCCGGGGAGGCTCAGGGCACATTACTTAGCTCCCCGCACCAAATGTTCTTTCTGTGTAAAACAAGGATGATAATAGTCTCTAGCTCACCATGTTTGTGAGAGCCTTAGGTTGTACAATGCACGTAAGCCCCTTGGCAGTGCGTCTGGCCCACAGGGGCCCGTGTTGGTTTGCAAACTGGCCCCACACACAGAGGGCAGGGAGGGACTGAAGGAAGAGGCAGCCCGCTCCAGATTGTCGGGGATTTAATAAGCCAGGCAATTTGCACACGAGGCTTGTCCGGGGGCCGCAGCACGAGTGGTCTTTGCATCCATGCTCCGGAATCTAACAAGTTCATGGTGATGCCTTAACTGGGCTCGTCGTGCCTGCCATCCAGACGGCCTCAACCCCACATCACCACGTCACGTCTGTGCCCTTGAACACGGCTCCCGTTGTGCGGACGGCAGGCAGAATGTCCGTTCTGGGGACGGGAGGGGGTGAGGAGTCTTCAGCCGTCTAGGTCTGGCTCAGGGTCAGTGGCTGGTGTGTCCCCCCGCAAACCTCCCTCCACAGCCCCTCGAATGGTGCTTGTCCGTGTTATTATTGACCACTGAGAGGTTCGGCGATCTCACCTGCAAAGGTTCTCATTTGCACTCACTAGTTCCCGAGCTCGTCCTCCGAGGCAGGGGGACAAAAGTGTGTGGACAGGCTTCTTGTCCTACAGCTTTGCCTCTGGAGCAGGGCAACCATACATGGAAATGCCTTGAATTCCAGGCAGGTGGTGGGACGAGTTCTGGGACAGAGCATCAAGCAGAGACTGAGGCTGGGGGTAGGACCCCCGGCCCCATGCTGGACGGAGCCGATGCCCAGTCCGCCTGTTGGCCGTCTGGGGGAGTGACGTGCGGCTGCTGATTGAGCTGACGTGCGGCCAAGCTGCAGCCCCCGGTTTGTCTGGGCTGTTTTTGGAGCGGCTCTGTAATAGTTTAGCCTCTGTGAGTGCAGGGAAAGCTTCACAAATGTCTTTCTGACCCTACAGTGTGCCTGCCTGCTGATGCGCCCAGAGACAGTAATCGCATGCCAAGTGCTCTCTTTCCTGCTGAAGGAAATGTCAGTTTCTAATAATATTCTGTTATTAGGCCACATAAGTTCCTGCCTGGACAATCCTAAGGCCTCATCACCGGGCTTCCTGCTTCAGACACTCTCCTCCGTAGTCTGTCCTCAACGCCGCTGCTCTGGGGTGGCCATTAGTCTACACTGCAGGTCTCAGTGGCTCCCTGAATGTGGGCCGGGAACCAGGGCGGAGGAAGGAGTGGTGCTGCTGACGTTACTCCCGGTCCCACCTGGGCATGTGTGCGTGCCCTTCCCACAACTTTGGACTCCGGATTTAGAGCTCTTGCCCTTTGGGTAGAGGGAATGATGCTACCAGGGGCTGAGACGAGAGTTTCAGTAAAGTTCCAGCTGCTGCTTGGTCCCTCTGGGTTCTTCGCGCTGACTGGGAAGGACAGAAGTCACCATCCTGGCTGCAGTAATCGTCATTAATCATCAGGTGAGCACGGGCCGCCGGCATCCAGAGGACACGGAGGAGAAGTTTGCCACAAAGCTGTCCACCCAGCCTCTTTAGCAACCCTGTCTGATTTTGATGGCGAACGGTCAGGTGCTGGAGCCACAGCTGGGAGGGGCTCAGACCACAAGGTCACCCAGGAGAGAAAGCACTTAGATCTGAGGAGAGGCTCACTCGGGGGAGGGGTCCCAGACGCTCAGCAGACAACGAGGACCAGCTGTGACCTCCAGACGAGCTGTTTCGGCAAAGCTGGGGCTCACCCCTTACCGTCTCTGTGTAAGTCCCCCCAGAACACCGTGCAGGAGCGGCTCTCAGGGTGTGCACACATGATGGCTGTGAGTGGCACGGGGTGGCCTGTGGTGGCCCCGCCAGGTGCTGGCCACGTCTCTCCCGCCTGCGGGGTTAAGCAGAGCCCCAAGGAATGGCCCCTTTTCGGCTCAGCCCCTCTTCTCAGAGACTTCCCTTGGCCGGAAAGCCACCTCAGCCGATGTCACGGCCCCTCCTGGTGCAGCCTGCATCTGGCGACTGGGTGCCGCGGGGCCAAAGAGGTCTGGTCCCTTTGCCCCAGTTTGGGAAAACTCTGGAGGCACATGTGAGCTGCAGAACTTCCCACAGGACTGGCTGGGGTCTTGTTTGACATCACAGTCCAACTCTTCCTTCGGTCCATCCTCCTTCCTTCCTCCCCCACCTGTGACCTTGAGTCTCCATCCCAGCAAATCCCTGCATGTGGACATCTGTCCGCAAGTCAGCCTCCTGGGAGCTTGACCTGCAACCCTCCTCCATCCCCCCTTTCTTCATGCTGCTGCTTGGAACTCAGGGTGGGTGGGGCTCCACCTGCTGCCCTGCGGATGCAGGCCAGGCCCTAAGTCTGCTGGAGAAGGAGTCTAGCAAAGCCTGGGTCCTGCATGACGGTGGAGCTACCCTATTGGCCACAGATGGCTTATATTTGAGATTCTGTCCTTTTAAAGTCACTGTTATTTGGGGTCTCTGTTACTTGCAACTGAACGGGAATTCTGACGCAGATACCCAAGGGGAGCAGGCAGCAGGAGAGACGCACTGGGTCAGGGAGGAGGTGGTGGGAGACCGCAGAGTCACATGGTGCTGAGAGCCACGGCGGTGCATGGCCGAAGCAGAACGGACGAGGACCGACTGAGGCAGGCCAGCATTTGCAGGGAGGGATGGAGAAGGATCCAGACAGGGAGACCCCGTTGGAGCAGCGGCTGAGGAGGGAGGCCGGGGGTGCCCAGGGCCATAAGCCAGGGGAGGAGAACCATCCAGCGAGTCTGATGGGTGGGTCTGCATCACGGGCCCCACGGGCCCCAAGCCTTGTGAGAGGGCACGCAAGGCCCGCCGAGACCACGCCTGCCCCGGGCTTCATGCTCCCGTAATACCCAACTGCTTTTGCCTCTTGAGCGCCCACCACACTGTTCTGGCCTCAGTCCCTTTGCTGAGTCCCCTCTGCCAGGGACACCCTTGCCACCATCACCAGCTGACTGCTCCTCACCATCGCGCTCACCTTTGTTCTGCTTTCTCCAGGAAGCCCTCCCTGACTTCTCTTTCCCTGCCCCGCCTCCCAGGCAGCGCTCTGTGCTCCTCCTTGGTAATCGCGCCTTCCACAGAGAACCGTGAGCTGGTGGCGGAGAGTGGAGCACTTGTCTCTGTACCACGGAGGGCGTATGAAACCCAGCAGGTGCCCTGCAGACATTTATGGACTAAGCCATCGTTCACGGCAACTTCTCCATCTAGTTAGGAATCCCGTAATAAATCCCTGTATTAGGCTGTCTTGTGTATTTATCCATGTTACCCAAAACGCTAAACTCACAAAAGTTCTTTGCAAGCAGTAAGCTCTCTGATGCCCCAAGGGGATGTCACAGGGTCGGGGTCAGGGCACGGCCTCTGCTGGTCCTCTCCGGGCTGCTCGCCAAGCCTCCTCCCAAGCTGACGCTGGTGCCTGTCCTGAGCCCCGCCAGCTTGTCCCCGTTCCCGTGGCCAGAGTGCTTATGTTCAGTCATCCTCACCCCCCACCTACACCCTGAAACCTCTCCTTGGGAACAGCAGACTCTGCCTCCCACTCCAGACAGGTTTCTGTGCTGATCTTAATTTGGAAATAATCACTACAAATTGGATTTCTGTTCGGGACCTCCCACGCTTCTCTGTTAACTCCAGCACGGTAACAAATACCAAAATACTCCTGTAAAAATATTTCTCCCTCAGAGAACATTGTTCCTTGTTCCAGGTTCCTCTGTTTGATGCCGTCTGATCCGGGTTGACTCCCGACTTAATTATACTTCTACTGAGACCTGCCATGTCTCCGTCAGACGCGCCGTGAGAAGAACCAGAGCCAGGACGGAGGGAGACAGGTGCGCGAGGCGGTGAGGGGAGCAGTCTGCCTCGTGGTGTCGTAAGAGGACACAGGAAGGGAGGTCACCTCGGCCAAGGACAGAGCGGTCCTGCTGCAATAAAGGAGCACTGGCGACCTCCGCCCGCACGCTGGAAAGGTGTTGCCGGAGATAGAAGTTTCTGGAATTCAAAGCAGGGGCTTCCTCCACCGCTGAGAGCAGCACGTCTGCCACAATTCTCGCTCTGACACCTCTATTTGGAGGGAACAGATGGGGACGGGTGGGTGGGAAGCCCGGAGAAAGGTGTGGAACGTACCTTCTAGATCAGGGATCTAAGCGGGGGCGACTGTCCTGCGGCCGACAGACGCGTGCGGTGTCTGGGGAGGGGGGGTGGCGGGGGGGGGAGTGCCACGGGCATCTGGAGGGGTGAGGCCGGGGATGCGGTGCCCAGGACGGCCCCAACAAAGGATTATCCGGGGTAGGGAGGCTCTGACCGTCCCCCCGCAGACAAACCGTACTCGCTGAGCAGAGGAACGGTTCTGTTCTCTCTCACCATAGTCTCTGTGTTTAACTGGTTATCTGGACAGCACGTATCACCTCACTGAAGAACCAGTGACACACTTTCTCCAAAAAGAGGAAAAAACTCCTCTAACAACGGCCGGTGAATTCAGGTCAATAAACGCAAACAAAACCACAAGTTGTATATTAATACCAATAAAACTTTAATTTAAGACAAAAAGAGAAAGACGCAAGGGGGCCTTTACAAAGATAAAATGTGCAATTGCCCATGAACACATAGCTCTCCTGAACCCTTAAATACTAAGTAAAATGACATCAACATAAAGTTGTTTCAAAGCTGCAAGACAGGGTGGGGGTGAGTGGAAACAAGATGCGGGCACTCGCTTTGCTGTGTTCCGTGTTACTGCCCTTCTCAGCACACTGTTCACACACGGACGGTTTGCGGCAAATCCGCTCACTTGCGGTGTCTGCCTCACGGGTCGGTAATTCTCGCACTATCTCGAACTTTCCACCGTGATCATATCTGTGACAGCGATCTACGATCAGGTGATTACCGCTCCCTGAAAGCTCAGATGATTTTTTTGCAATGAAGTATTTTTAAAGTAAGGTGCCACCAGGAGCCTGCTTCTTCCTCTCCCCCTCCCCCTGCTTGTGTTCCCTCTCTTGCTGGCTGTCTCTCTCTCTCTGTCAAATAAATAAATAAAATCTTAAAAAAAAAAAAGAACAACAGAAGAGGTGCAAAATTTGCACAGGAAAATGTATGTGGTTATTAAATTTATGCCCAAATCAAACCTTTACTATATTATGAGTAACAACCATTTAGAAAATCTGATGGCAGAGAAGACGCCCTTGACAATAGAAACAAAGAAATACTGAAGGACAAATGTCATAAATCTTAGAGCTCGGTGCTAAAAACTTAAAATTCCTATTAAAAGCCATAGAAATGGTTTTAGGAAGTGAAAAGCCTCCCTTGTTTTTGTTTGGAAGACTCTTCAGTGGGGATCCTTTCAATTCCTGAGTTTAATCTCTAAATTCAGTGTGTTCCGTATCCAATTCCAACAGAATCTTGTTTGGAATATGATAAATTAAAACCAGATTTTATTGGATAGAATTAATCCAGAATTGGGATCAGTAAAAGGTCTGACAAAGAGAATAATGAACATGACCATGGCACTATCAGGTATTAAAACATTGGTTAAGGCCATGGACATTTACAACAATGTAATTTTAGAGCAAAAGAAACGGAGAGATCACATAGGAGAATAGGGAGTCCAGAAATGAATCAAGTACGTATGGGAATTGGCTATTTGATTAAAATGGCATCGTTAAATTTGTCTGCAAGAATGGGTTGCTTAATAAACCTTTGGGGAGACTCGTTAGTTATTTGAAAGAAAAAATTTTGGATTTCTTACCTTATTCTTCATGTGCAAATAAACTTTACATGGATCCAAGAATTAGATATAACAAATGGAACCATAAAGGCTAAACTGAAAGAATACTCCCAGCCCTGTGCAAACAGATTTAAACACAGATTGAAATGAAGATGGAATGAGTCTTAAAAGGGAAACCCCTTTGGGGGGTGTGGTTGTCCCAGGGGCTCCGTGGGGTCAAAGGCCTCCTGGCAGGTGAATCCTGAAGCCCAGCTGAGGTCAGGGAGTGGGCAGGTGGGAAGTGTGCTCCAGGACAAGGCTGGGCCCTGAAATGCCCTTCCCTCCATCACCCTGTGTCAAGGCCACTGGAGGAAGAAAATGCAAATAATAATGATCAGACCCCCCGAACTTGGCAGTATTCGTATGCAAAGACACCTTAAAACATGCAAACAAATCAGTTGTTAGAAATCAGTGGTTAGAGAAGTGGTCATTGATGGATGCGGAGGACACCGGATGACCACCAGGGTCTGGTAGGAAATCCACAGCTCGCGAGATCCCGCGAACGGTAGCAGAACACAGCAAGCGCTAGGGAACAGACCCGACGCGAAGTGCCTGTGACCCTGGCAGAGTGCTGGTCGCCGAAAGAGCTGGGACAGAGGTGGGCAGGCAGGAGGGCCCTGTGAAGATACCGATTCCCCGCGCGTCAATGCCTGGGCCGGGCCGGGTCCACTCACAAGGCGTCTGCTTGTCGACCAGGCTACCAGCACAGCTGTCATGCAGAAAGGAGCAGAGGTCACTTTGAGCAAATCTACGTTTCCTTAGCCCAGTAGCTTCCAAACTCCAGCATGGGCCACAATCACCGGGTATTTCTGATTTGGTAGACCCTGGGGCGGGGCCCAAAGATCTGCTTTTCTAACAAGTTCCCAGGTGCTGCTGATGCTACTTGGGGGGGGACCTGCCTTGAGATTCACTGGATTCTTAAATGTCTTGGGGGCCAGTGTAACCGGAAGCTGCAAAGCGGTTCTGGCCTCTGAGAGTCCCTTGGACCTGCCCACTAGACCAGTTTCATCCACAGGACTTCCTGTGGGAGGCAGGCCTGGCAAGGGAGGGTACACGGGTGACAAATAGCTGTCATTCTTTACTGCCTTCTTCCGACACTAATTGGTGGGGAGGCGTTGGAGGGGCGAGGAGGCAGTAGGGTTGGCCTTGTGGGCGCACGTGTGGCTGAGTGCTTGAGATTTCAAAGCTCATAGGATCTAGACACAAGTTCTAAAAGTAACTGTTAGCCCAGCAAATCCTAATCTGAAATTTCAAACGTCTTTTGAAACTTACTAAAAGAGCACAGCTAGAAGAATAAATGGCCAAGAGTGATAGACAGTTCAGGGGACCAGGAGGGGCTGGGATTTCCCTACCTTGCATAGAAAATGATTTTAGGGCAATTGTGATAAAACACTTGGAGTGCAGATACGAAGAGAAACGGTCTATAAATCATGCAGGAGACAGTCAAGCACGAGATCAAAGAACGAGAAAGACGGCTGTGTGGTGGGCCCAGCACTGGTGAGCAGCACGGAGGGGAAAGGTTCCTCTACCATCACGTTGGAAACTGAAGATTGAATTTGAAAGAGGAATTAGATTCACACCTTCGACCCACCAAGATTGAAGTGAAATCTTTAAAAATAAGAAATCATAGAGGAAAAGGTAGCAGTCAGAATTTGCCGTTGGCCATGCTCCTGTGGAAATAAGAAGGGGGGAGGGGACCGCACCTGCCGAGCGCCCCGTGTGCCACAAGGATGTTTCCTTGTCTGGTTATTGCTCACAGCAATCCTGGGAGACAGGTGTTACCCCCAACTTTCAGACAAGAACCGAGGCATAGAGAGTCAGAGTCAGTGGGGGGGCCAGGGGCAGCGCCCCACCCTGGGTGACTCCACGGTGTGCTGTCCGTCCACTGCCCTCCAGCCCTGGCTGCAGAGGACGTGGGGCCGCCCGATTTGGAAGATGCAGCTCAGTGATGGTCCAGGGCTAGATGGTCCTGGGGTGGTGGCAGTGGAACAGATGAGCACCAAGGTTGAGCTCTGGTCACGCTGCCCCGTGGCACAGACTTGATGAGTCTGGCCAGGAAGAGAGGGGCTTTAGTGCATCCCAGGGGCCATGTGCCTGGAACGGGGACAAAGACAAGCAGCTGGGTCCAGGAAAGGTTGGGATGGTTGGTGGGGACACTGGGGCACATAAGAGCCATAATTTGTTGCCCAGACCTCCTTGCTCCTTCAGCCTCCAATCCCAACGGCCCACGTGTAGCCCTAGCTCCCCTTTCCAAGAAGCCTGGGCAAGCCGCGTGGGGTCACAAACGAGCAGGTGCACCGGCGTAAGGACATGGGTTAACGGTGCTCCTGCCACTTCCTGTCCAGTAGCCTCCCCCCCTGAGACTTCGCAAAGCCCACCTTGCAGAATTCGTGTGCAGATTACGTGAGACAAGTCCGTCGGCTAAGGCATTAAGCATGGCGGATGGCGCAGAGTAGGGACTCAGTCAAAATCTGTTGAGTAAACCAATACGTTTACTTGCTCAATGTACGTATTTACTCATTAGCTCTGGAGAAAGCTGGAACCCCGGGGGAAGGAGGTCTAGCTAGCTAGCGGTGTCGGGAAGACAAGAATTTCACATTTTTCATCTGTTGTAGTTGAAACCTTCCAATTTGGGAAACTGGGTCAAGCCACATCACTGTGCATTAATTATGAGTTGTGGTTCCAGCAACCTGTGGAAAGATGGGGAAGCAGGCCAGCACCTGCAGTCTCCCGCGGCAACAGACGGGCCTCGGTGACAGTTCGCAATCACCGCCCCCTCCAGCTGCAGGCGGCTGCAGCAGCCGCAGCTTACAAGCAACTGCTCACGCCAGGACCGCATGGGACCTGCTTTCAAGGAAGGTCGTGTCATCCCATTTCGTGGGTGGGGCAACTGGGGCTCCAGGACGTAGCACACACACTCGTTCACCTTGTCACTGATTTAAAGGACAAGGCCCTGGGGAGTCCCGCCTGGTTCCATCTGCCTGTCTCCCCGGAGGCCCCAGGCAAGGGTCTGAGGGTCCCATCTGCAGGCTGCGCTCCAACCTCATTTCAGAGCCAGTCGGAAGGAGACAGAAGGAGCACAGCAGACTCGAGCCCGTAGGCTCATGAGGCCGTGGCAGCGATGCCCACGAGACCACTGCATCCCGGGACCTGGCTGCACAGCCAGGAGGCTGTAACTTCCTCTGGGGCTGTGGACATGTGGCCAGAGAACGTGAATCCAGTGCAGCCGAGGACTGGGGCTGACGGCATCTACCTGGAGAGAGAGGATGTTGTGCGGGTGGGGAAGAACCGGCTCTTTATTGGTCAGCTACCACGTGCCATGTGTGCGTACGTTATCCATGATGCCCACGCCATTAGTGATACTATCACTATGGTTCCCTTTACACCACGGGTGGACCAGAAGCTTGGAGACCGACACATTACGCAGCATCTCAGACGGTTGTCTGACATCGCAATCCTGCTCTGTTTACTAGGATCCCAGGCCTTTCTCTTCGAGGCCCCTGTGACAAGCTGAACCCTGATATCTATCCTCTCTGCTTTCTCGAGACAGATGAGTCACAGCCTGTGATTAGGGCTGCCACAGGGAAGGCAGGAGTTACGTGGAATGCTCTGGATCCCGGACGTGAATTCTACTCAGCTACCGTGTTCCCATAGACAGGCAGCCCAAGTTGGGTGGACGAGGGCCCCTCCCGCATCCTGTATGTGTGTAGGAGGGGCGACCCCAGGGAGAGGCCAGGCTGGAGTCTGGAGCACTGGCAACCATGAAGACCCCGGGGGGACCCCGCATGGGACCTAGCACCTGCTACCTTCAGAGACAGGGAGCCACGGGCTCCTTGCTCCTTGAAGGCGGCCACCCCTTGCCAGCCTGCCCTCTGCTCCCGCTCCTCCCGGCAGAGGGAGAGGCTGATCCCCTGGTGATGCACTGCCGGCCCTTCCCAGGGTCCTCCCCTTTGACCTTCTTGCATGTGGGCACGCTCTTTCTGCCCGGTGCCCTCCCTCCCCGCTGGCCACGGCCGGCTGTGCCCTGGGTGGGACATGCCTGTCTGCAATTTGGGGTGGTTAAGTCCAGTTCAAAGAAAAGAAGAGGGGAACCAGACTGTGGCCCCGGAGCCAGGTGCTCGCCCAGCCGAGCTCTACTAGCTGGAAAGCTAGCTGGGGGCCCTCCGGCTGGTGTCCCTCTCTGCAGTGATGAGAAGCCCTAACATCCCAGCGTGGGCGAAGTGGGAGAGGAGAGAAGGACCCGGGGTGCTGCGGGCTCACATGCGAGTTCTGTGGGTGTCCCCGTGTCCTGAGAGCGCGCACTGCTGGTTCCCTGCTCGGAAGCCCTCACCGCTTCACCCGCTACGCGTGGGGGCGCCTGGTGGTCCAGACTGGCTCCCAGGGCCTCGGACAGCCTGCTCAGCACTGTCACCACGCCCAAAACTCCCACCCAGTCCCCACGTCTGTGGCGCCCTCGCAGCTGGCCATGCCGCAGGCTCAGTGACAGAATCTTCCAGACTGAGGGGGATGAGCTTGTCCTGGTTCCCCTGGGACTCTCCCGATTTTAGCGCTGACCGGCCCACTTCCTGGGAAACCTGCCAGTCCTGCCAAACCCAGAGAGACGGGTGCTCTTCCGAAGGCTGGAGGGTTGGCCTGAAGTATTCTTCCACAAACTCATTGGTTATCTTCTGAGCGGCACGAATGACAGGGCACTGCAACGCTTTTGTGATCAAGGCACTGACGCGTTAGTGGCAAACATTTGAAACACGCTGCCATTTTTGAAACCCTATATGGGGATTTCCTTTCATCTTTAACATGTGGAGCACCTCAGGCTTCGGGAAACTCAGGCGGGGGGGGGGCGGGGAACATGGGGACATGCAGAGGTGAGAGAGCACAGCACGTTCTGGGGCCCGAAGCAGTGAGAGTATCCAAGGGAGTTGGAGGGCATGAGCCCCGTTGTGGGGGTGAGGATGGAGGGGTGGCGTGGTCCCGGGCTCCATGGGCCAGGCCAAGGACTCTCTCATCACCCCGGGGAGCCACGACCAATGTCCCAGAGAGCAGTGCCACGGTTGGATCAGAAAGGTCACACTGGTGAGTTTGGAGAGCTGGTGAGGGTGAGCTCTGTGACTATGCGGGGGA
Organism: Ursus americanus; assembly: GCF_024610735.1. Classification (NCBI taxonomy): domain Eukaryota; kingdom Metazoa; phylum Chordata; class Mammalia; order Carnivora; family Ursidae; genus Ursus; species Ursus americanus. Next base: position 894,137 of record NC_142154.1, read on the forward strand.
GCTCTACACAGGTGAGTGCGGGGGAGCTCTACGCAGGTGAGTGCGGGGGAGCTCTGTGCAGGTGAGTGCGGGGGGAGCTCTACACAGGTGAGTGCGGGGGAGCTCTGTGCAGGTGAGTGCGGGGGAGCTCTGTGCAGGTGAGTGCGGGGGAGCTCTGTGCAGGTGATTGCGGGGGAGGTCTGTGCAGGTGAGTGCGGGGGAGCTCTGTGCAGGTGAGGAAGGGGAACAGTTTAGGAGGAGAAAGGGACAGGACTCAGTGTTTGAGGGTGGTGTGCGGCTGCTGGAGTTGGCCCGTTAGGCACCGAGACCAGGATTTCAGGAGGAAAGTGGCTTCAGGGGGAAATGCTGGGTCTGGTCCTGGATGTGCTGTTTGGGCCCTGGGCCCTCCAGGTGGAGACGTCTCCCAGGCAGAGGGATGTGAAGTTCTAGACCCTCGGAGAGAACATGGGCTGGGGAGGGATATTTGGCTATCATTCATTCCCCTTCCAGGTCCAAGGTGCCTCAGGTGGGGAGGGCTGTGGATAGAAGATGCCAGTGGAGAGAGAGGCTCCAGCCCCAGGGCAGGGGTGTGGGGGGAGAGCTGATTTTCCGCTTCCAGAGGAGGGGCTGGTGGTGGAGCTCAAGGAGCCTTGGCTATGGCTGTGGTCCTTAGCGTGCATGAGCGGTCAGGTCCCTGGGAGCCATCTGGGAGGCCTGCCCTTTCTTGTGTGACCCAGTTCCAGCTAAGATGACACTAATAATACCCAGTCACCTCTCAGGACTGTGAGGAGTCGGAGCTAATGTATGCACTGGGCTCATTATGCAAATACTCCGTCCCCTATCCCTGGGCACAGCTCACTCAGTCCCTCCTCTTGGCCCTAGGATTCTGCCAGCAGCACGCAGCCCTGGTCTTCCTCCGGGTGTCTGAAAGCTGCAGCCAGCCTCTCTCAGAAATAATGATCGTAACTGGCAGCGCCGTCTTCCAACAGTTCTGGCCATGAAAATGCTCACGTAGAGTCAATTTCTCTTTCTAATGAGAAAAGCCAGAAAAGAGAAAGCGTTGCCCCAGGGCCTCAGCAGGTGGGGGCTGTGCGACTTAGGATATCCTGTCTCCCTCTCTGGATTCCTGTAAAATGGGAATGTTGGTGGCGCCGGGTGAGCGGTCAAGACCCAGCCCGGATGGGTAGGATTCTAGTCCAGACCCACGTATCATGGTCTATCAGTGCATGAGTCAGAAACATCAAAATCCTCTTCAGAACAAGGAGCTAACATGGTAATTTTCATGATCTTGCTTAGTCAGTAAAGATGTGCGGGATGGCTACTGCAGGTCGGACACCTTGCAAGCTGCGGGCGAGGTGGTGGGAGGCAAACACAGGACAGCTCCGCTTAGGACTCCAGTGGGAGGTTCAAGACGGGCAGGAGCTGCAAAGTGTGAGGTATGGGCAGAGAAAGAGGGAGGCAGGGAGGCTGGGGTGGAGGCTGTCCCCCACCGTCCCGGGCCCCCTGGCTTGCAGCTTTCCTGCGGGATATGCCCAGTCTACCTCCACCTGCATAAGAAAATCTGCCAGAAAACAGGAGACGATGTGCTGTGCACCCCCCCCCCCCCGTCCTGGGAGGGAAGGTGCCAGGGCTCATTCTTCCGGCCTCACCGGGAGCTTTCCCAGTGTCAGTGAGCATTGACTCCCCAACTTGTGCCTGAACTATTTTTAACCGCCTGTCGCCATGGCAGCATGAGAACCGCTGGGAGAGATGTGGCCTTTCTGACAGCACTCAAGACGCCGGCTGCCCACTTGTCTCACTTAATCCCCGGTGTGCCAGCCCCGAGATCATCCACATTACACCTGCCTTCTAGGGGCAGAGCTGAGCTCTGTGCTTCTGCACCTGCAAGGAGGGGTTTTCGTGAAAATGACCCAAACCAAATACAACCACCTCCCTTCCCGAGTCTGTTCTGGGGGTCAAATCCAGTTACGAACGTACGGGGCGTCTCTGCGTGTCCCTGGTAGCTTCTGTTGCCAAAGCCTTGCGGCAACACGACTGCCCACTTGTGCCCTTCACGTCTGGCTCACCGGCCGACGTCTGTGAGCCTTCCATGGCGTCTGCAAACACAGGTGGTGTCATGTACTTCCTGACATGTGGTGATGTCCTTGCCCTTTGTCCAGACCCTGCGGCGCCCCTGCAGAGCCGGCCCCGGGAGAGGTGGGCGCCACGGCCCTGCCTGGTCCCTACAGCAGAGAGCACAGGGACTGCTGTCTTTCCCCGCTGTGCCCCAGCCTGGGGATAGAGACAGACACTTGGTTCAGTTTGCTGACTGCAGGAAGGGAGGGACACAAGGGCCAGCAGGGAGTGAAGTGTGGTATTGTGATTTATAATAGGAAAGATATATTTGGTCTTTGTCCTGTTCCCCGCACAGAGCTCCAGAAACCTTTGGAATTTCCCAAGTGGTGACAGTGATAAAGTGTCTGTTGTTATGTCAATGAGGGTGACTTTGTTACCTATGGATGGGGGCTGGTCACGGGAGGAGCCCAGTGTGATTGGAGGGTTGGAACGTTCAGTGTCTACCCTCCCCCACTTCAGAGAGGGGAAGCTCAGTCGCCAGTGGCCAGTGATGTAATCAATCCTGCCTATGCAGAGAAGTGTCCAGAACAACCCAACAAGGGCAGGTTTCCAAGACCTTTCTGGTTGGTGAACACCTGGCATTACAGGGAGCCATGGGAGCTCAGCCCCCTCCCCCCACCTGGCTCTCCGCACCTCTTCCTTTGGGCTGTCCGTTTTGTAATAAACCAGTGATCCAGTAAGGGTGATGCGTGTCTGAGCTCAGTGAGCTGCTCACAGACCGCAGGAGGGGCCGTGGGAGCCTCCCATCTGCAGCTGGGGGGTCAGAGGCACAGGGGACAGCTGGGACTGGCCCCTGGCATCCGAAGTGGGGACAGTCTTACAGGATTGAGCCTTTAGCCTGCGGGATGTGACGCTGTCTCCGGGTAGATGGTGTCAGAACTGAGTTCAGCTGTGGGGAGCAGCTTGGTACAGAGGACACCCCCCACCTGCAGGACGGGGTGCAGAATCATAGCAAGCCGTGGAGGCCGCCTCTGGGAGAGGCTTACCCAGTGAGAAAGGACTTGAACCTGGGCGTGGAGGGTGGAGGGAGAAGAAGGAATTCCCCCCCCCCCCCCCCCGCGCCTCTGATTTAATCCTCACATTGTCTGCACTTTACAGAAAAGGAGGCTGAGACCAGCGGGCGTGAAGAGGGGCTGAGCACTGGCTGGTCAGCTGGCGGCTGAGAGAGCTGCGCCCTCCTCATGCTTTGGCTCCGAAGCTCTGGCTCTTTCCTCTCAGCTTGGCCCTCTGGGAGGAGGAAGGGAGTCGAGTGGGCAGGGGGCATTTCCAGAAGAAGGAGGACAGCAGTCCAGCCTGGCCATGGCGACACCCCCTTGAGTGCAGCCGCCCTCCGCGCCCTGCATCGCTCGTCGTCCGGGAGCGGCCGGCACTCGGCACTGGATCGTGGGCATGTCTCGCAAGGTGACAGGTGCGCAGAGCAGGTGGTCTGAGGAGTCCTCGAGACTGGAGAAGCGCCCTCACCCTGTGCACAGAGATTCCTGGGAGACCGCACAGAGCCCAGCTCAGAACACGGAGCGCAAGGTTGTGACTCGCTTGTGTCCTGGGCCTTGCACCCTCCTCCTTGCGTCAGGACACCTGCCCTTGGACGGCCAGCTGTCGCGTCTCTCCTCCCACCCCCTTCCCACTGGCCTCACTCCTTCAGACCCAGCCTGCAGCAGGACCTGCCTTCTCTGGTTACTTTGCATACCCCTATGTCTGCCTGGATTTTCTCGTTCTTTCAGAGGACAACCAGAAATTCCTTCTTTTCAAAATTATTTTTGCCTGTGGAATTATCCTTTAAGACACTTTATTAAAAAACAATAGTTGAGCAGCAGAAGCTTACAGAATCCAGTAACTTGTGGCTCACTCTAAATTTTCCAGCTACAAAGGATGGCCCTAGAGGTGACAGATGGAAAGAAGGAAGAAGCACTTCCGAATGTGGCCTCTCCCCGTGATTGCAAACAGAACTTCGGCAGAGGTAGGGTCTGGGGGCGCACCTGCTATGACAGGAAATGACGTCTTCCTGGAGAAAAGCCGCTGTGGAGGGAAGGAGTAGTTCCGGGAGCACAAGCCTGGGACGGAGTGGCCACCTGCATGGTGTCACCGAGAACCGGTGGACCTGGGAGCCGGGACCCATGGAGGGGCCCAGGAGGCCTTCGACCCGGTCTTGGTTCTGCAAAGGGCCTGAGAAGCACGTCCCACATCCAGAGGGAATGCACCTTCAGTGATTCCGAGGAGGCCATGGGGAGACCTGGAGGGATTCGTCTAACTGGAGAGGCTAAGACCTTGGGTCAGGGCCCCTCAGGCCAGAGAAGTTTGGCTGGAGACTAACTGACTGGACCGCAGTCCCCAGTCCCCAGGGAAAATGCTCCAGGCTCTTACGGGTACCTCAGAGACTGACTCACCCATTCATTCTTCGCCCCACCCCAGCCCCAAGGCTCCCGGAAGGGGCGGACTTGAACAATGGGGGTCTGATAGGTGCCTCAGCCTAGTCTCCTCCAGGCTTGTTTTTAAAAATAACTCCTATGCACAAGTAATCTACCCTTTGTAGGAAATTTAGAAATACAGAAAGGCACAAAGGAAAGAACCAGGTGTAATCCCATGACCCAGCGATAATCATTCTTCACACTTTGGAATCTAGTCTTCTCCGTGAATATTAACGTGTATTACACATGCACACATGTGTGTTTACTTGCACTGATTTATGGAAATGCACACTTACGCAATGTGTGATTATTTTTTGCCAAAAAGCATCCCATCACAGCTGAGAGCCCCGACTGCCGCCAGACTGCCTGCGTTCTGACCCCGGCTCCGTTAGGTACTGGCTGCGGGGTCTGGATCTTGACCCATCTGTGCCTCAGTTTCCTTACCTGTCAAAAGCCAACCTGGTGGATGAAAAGCACACTCTCATCACTGCCTGAAACCGCAGCTCGGCGGGTCGTTCGTGTTTCCTGTAATCCCTGCTCACACCCGTCCCTCTGAGGGTTTGCGTCCTGTGTGTGAGGCTCCGCGAGGTCTGGCAGTCCCCAGTCTGGGGCTCGGACCCCAGCCTGCATGCCTCCTCAGCGTCTCATTATCCACCGCCTTCGCTGTCCCTCTGACTTTTTTCCATGATTGGCTCCTTTCCACCCATCAATATAATCAAGTAACACGCTGGCTTTAAAACATGCTAAGTCTCTCCCATTGTAAAAGAAGAAACAAAAACTCTTGCTGAACTTCACGACCTCCATCCCTTGTCAGCCCGGTTGCTAAGAGCCGCCTGGACCCACCATCTAACTGCTCAGCCTGGTGCGGCTGCCGTCCCACCGACCAGACCTGCTCGGGACGAGGTTCCCAGTGACATCCCGGCCGCCAGGTCCAGTAGACACGTCTCGATCCTTGCACTTGGCATAACCACCTGCTCCTTCTTTCCCTTGTCCTCCTGGATCCCACACTCTCCTGCTTCCTGGTCTCCCTCCCTCCTCTCCGTCCACTCCCTATAGGATTCTTTCTGTTCCCCCCCCCCCCCCCCAGGGAGAGCTGCTTCTGCTCCCCAGGAACCTGACCAAACTCACTCACACCCATATCCTCTCTACCTTGTAAATGTGGACGTTTCCTGAATGTATCTCCAATCAGACCACCGTCCTGAGCTGCAGACCCACACGCCCAACTGGACACCTCCCCTAAGACATGTCCAAGCCATCAAATCTACGTGTCTCCCACGAAAGGAAACACCTTTCCCACAGACCCATCCCTTCCCTTTCGCTTGTCTTTGGAAAGAGTCAGACTCCTGTCCCTATTAACGTGTCAGGGACTCATTTCAAAATGGATCAAAGCAGTGGTTACATTCACAGCTGAGTTTTTGGAAGAAGATGGGGGGCGGGGACGGGGCAGCAGTGTCCCTAACATCACACCTGCCGCAGTGCTCTATTCTGCGTGAAGCAGGCCCTGATACTTGGCAGACAGTCAACACTTATAATTATTAAATGAGTGGAAGCTCATGGGACCAAGAGTAATTGTGTTTTACAAAGTGTTTCAGCTGGAAGCTTGCAAAGGTTATTGGGGCCACCTGCAGCCCAGAGAGGGGTCCGCGGTCCTCCGTGCGTTTCCAGCCCTGCAGAGAAGCAACCTCAGACCTGCCCACTCCCTCCGCAGGGTGATTGCTCTGGGGGGACGATGAGGCACGACCATCAGACACCCCTGCAATTAGCTGAGGGTCTTGGGCCCGGCTGAGGGCTTTGACCGGACACCCTGCAGGTCTGTGTCCTTAGAACGGAGTGGGAGCTCCATATTTCCCGCAGAGGATTTTCTTACCGCGGGCTGGGCTCCTGGGCCCTGATGTCACCGGAGGGAGCGCGCTGATGTGTGGTTATCCACATCCTAGGGAGGGAAGGGCGCGCTCTCTCTCTCTCTCTCTCTCCTTTTTTTGTCAGCCTGAGCAGGGCTCTGGGATCAAGCGACCTCTGAAGACTTTACCTTCAGCTAAGTGAAATAATAGTTCTACTTTTAAAGTCTGTCGGTTGGGCTTCCTTTGCTCTGGCCAGTCAGCGGCGATGATGTATTTCCCGGGTCTCTGCTGTTCACGGGTTTGCGTGATCAGACACTTGACGCTGTACGTCGGCACGTGACGACGAGTGGCTCAACCACTACCTGGATTTTCATCTTATCAGATCAAACTTTTCCATTGTCGCTATTCTATTTTTATTTAGCGGTATTTTATTTGGAATTCTATGTTGTCGGGTGTAGGCGCTGCTGCACACGACTGCCTTTGTTTTATTCTATTTTGTCCCATCCCTATATTTTTGTCTTTTTTCTTTCATTTAGTTTTAGGTGTGCTTCAAGGAAACAGCAAAGATTTGAGTTTTGTTTTTGAGTCACATTTAACATTTATTTTATCTTAGATTTGCTAAGAACTTTTAAAGTAACTTTGTGTTGAGGCTTTTTCTTTCTTTCTGTTCCCCCCCTCACTCCTTGGCCCCTGGCAACCACTGATCTGCTTTAAAAATGATTAATCATAGATAATTTGAAGGGAGAGAATAGTACAATAAATCCCCACTCAATTCCAACCCACCCTGCTGCACCTGCCTGCTTCTCCCTCGACACAGTGTTGTGTCTGTGTTTGGTTGGTTCCAGATGGTGTGAAAGCTGTGTTTCTCAAACTTTGTGTTTTCAGGACCCCTTTGCAATTTTAAAAAATATCGAGGACCCCAAACAGCTTTTGTTTGTGCGAGTTAAGCTTTTGATATTTATCATATTAGATATTAAAACTGAGAAACTTTAAAATATTTACTTATGGATTCATTTAAAAATTACAACACAGCCATTACATGTTCATATAAATGTGTGTATATATATATTATAGTAAAGTATATGTGTGTGTGTATATATGTATATTAAAGATTTTATTTATTTGACACAGAGAGAGAGCCTGAGTGGGGGTGGGGGATGGGGAGAGGCAGAGGGACAAGCAGACTCCCGGCTGAGCAGAGAGTCCAATGTGCGGCTCGATCCCAGGACCCTGGATCCCTTAACTGGCTGAGCCACCCAGGCACCCCTGATGTATATTTTTTTAAATGAAAAATAACTATATTTAAAAAAACCAACAAGAAGAATGACGTTGTTTTACATTTTTACAATTCCCTTCAGTGTCTGGTTTAAGGCAACTGGGATCTCAGTACAAGACAGCTAGATTCTGACATCTGCTTGTGCATTCAATGGTTACATTATGTTGTTTGATGGAAATACGTAAAGGCAATCTGGCCTTGTACAGATTCCCATTTGGAAAAGGAAGGTATATTTTAACAGTCTTTGAGATCTTTGTGGATATTCTTTTTTGATACTCTACTGACACTTGGTAAATATTAGTTTTTAGACGTTCTTTGCAATGTGGAATCTGACATTATATCAATGAACTTTCTGTACTTGGTTACATTAAAATCCGTTGTTCTCTCTTGCACTTTGCATCTTCCCTTATACGTAATTGTTTCATCATGCCTCAGTCATTTGGAAAATATTGGCTACTAAGTTATGTGGATGTTCCAAATGTCCACATCTTTTGTTACACAATATCGAAAAATTACATTTGTCAATATCATCACTAGTTTTTCAGAATATCTCTACGTTCTGGCAAACTGGCAGATGCTTTTCCTAAATTCTCATTTCCATTTGAAAGCTCAAGTTTTATGACCGGCAACAAATTTGGTCCACTTTTTCACGTAAAGTGACACCTGACTTTGTTCATGTTTGGGGAAATGCCTGCCAAATACCCAATAGGATCAAATTGACCATAACTGAATGGACCATAATTTACTTGTTAGTTGGTTTTCCAGGTAAACATCATGCTCCGTGAAAGAAGCAGCTAGCTCAGCTCAAAATGCAAATAACCCCACGAGTGCTTTCCTTGAGACTGTCATCCTCAGGTACAGAGCAGAAGGTGCTTGAAGGGTACTTGAAACGGAATAAAGGGAACCTCATTCAAACGGAGCGGGAAGGCCAGCATGGGGAGCTCTGACACCTGCCACTCCCACAGCCCTTTGCAGACGCAACCTATAGCAACCCTGCAGAAGGGAGGATTTCCTCGGGCCCGGCAACAGCCCAGCCAATGAGAAGCCACTACACTTAGAGCTCCCAGTGTCCTCCAATGGGATTTTAGTTTACATCAGCCCCCTCCCAGCCCCGCCCCCTTTCGTCTATAAAAGAGCCGCCCCTGGTTGGTTCTCCCGGCACCCTAGGATGCAGTGAGGCTCCGTCCTTTCCAGCGGCTCTTCCCAACCAAACCCACGTTGCTGGTAAGGTACCTGCCTCTTTTACCTTTAAGATCGGTTGAACTTTGCATTTTATCACATAGAATATTAAAAAGATGTATTCTAAAAGGTCAATATTTAACAAAATAGTTTTTATTGCTTTATATAGTACATTCTTTTTTTTTATTTATTTATTTGACATAGAGCGTGAGAGAGTACAAGCAGGGGGAGTGGGAGAGGGAGAAGCAGGTTTCTCGCTGAGCGGGGAGCCCGACGTCAGACTCGATCCCAGGACCCTGGGATCATGAGCTGAGCCCAAGGCGGACGCTTCACCGACTGAGCCACCCAGGTACCCACATAGTACATTCTTAAGTGAAATAGGCTGTTTAAAATTTCTCGTTATGACTACATGGCGGTAACAAACACTGTGACTAGAACAGTTTGCTGCCACGGCCTTGACCTGTGCCAGAGCACCAGCAGTTTTACCCACTGTCGCTTCTGCACAATCCCGGCTGAACCTCGGGGGCCCCTCTGGGGTCTGTGGGCCTCACACTGAGAACTGCTGTTTTTAAGCCAATCCCAGACCTTCTATCGTTTACCTGTAAATAATATGTATCCCTCACAAATGCGGACTTAAAAACACATAATCTCAACACGGATAATCACACGTGACACCACTAATAACATGCTCTCAGTATCTTCTAAGATACCATGTCCAGCCTGTGTCCAAATTTCCTCTAATGTTTCAACACTTTTTTTTTTAATATATACAGTTGCTTTATTTGAATCAGGATCCAATTATGGCCACACCTTGCATTTTTGGTTTTGTTTCTAGAAAGTCGACTTCAGTGTCCCTTCCTCCTTCTATTTTTATTCCATGTATTTGTTGAAGAAATGGGATGAGTTGAGCTGTGGGATCTTCAGCACCGGGGCTTTGGCTGATTCCATCCTCCCGCGCTCATTTTACGGTCCGGCCTTTGTTTTCTCGGTCAGCTCAGACAGGTTAGATGTAGAGCAGGGCCTCCGGGCCTCCGCCTCTGACGTTTCGGACCAGACCGCTCCTGGCTGTGGGGGCTCTCCTGGCACAGTGGGGGTGTTCAACCGCACCCCTGGCCTCTCCACACTGGAGGCCCGAGCACCTTCTCTGCACTGTCCCTGGGGCACGAGGCACCCCCAGCTGGGAACCACGCTCTCTGGAGGCGCAATTAGATTCTGGCTCAGCTTTTATTTTGGCAAGAGTAAGTCAGAGGTGCTTCGGAGCGCTTCTCATTACGTCTTCTCGGGAGGCACATGGTGACGGCTCGTCCCACTTTCAGTTACGTTAACATTGGTCCATGAGGTCGGGTGTTGGCCCCTCCTAACCCACCACCTTTAAAGCCCCCCACCAGCCCTCCTAAAGTTTTCCCACCACTGAGGGTCACAGCCTCGATCAACTATTTCACTGGGGATGGAAAGTGGTGCTTTTTTTTTTTTTCTAATTCAATCATCTGTTTCTCTTTACTAGCTGGAATACTTTTCTAAAGAAGAATTTTCCCTGATTAACTATTTGGTTACCCTGAAATACCGTCCCTATAGAATGAAGCTGGATAAGCATCTATTTTTTCTCTTTATTTACTAGGTTTTGGAAAAATAAGTTAGTGCCTGTGGTATAATATACAAATAAATTTGGTCTTTGTCCCTGACGGTTGCTGAGGGAAGGGAGTGTCTTTTGTTCTGAGATCTCTGAAGACAGCAGGGTTGAGGTGAAGGAGTGACCTAGGGCGGGGCCCCTGTGCCGGGCAGGGCTCCTGCTGGAAAGTGATTACAGGGGGAGCTTTCAGCCCCACCCACCGGCCTGGGCTAGAGATGGAGCTCTAGAAAAACTTGACACAGAGATTCCAAGAGCTCCTGGGTAGCTGTGCAGGAGGGTGGGCGGGGAGGGTCAGAAGCTCTGGGCTCCCCCCAGACCCGGCCCCAGGCGTCTGTCCTGTGGGGCTGTTGCTGGGTTTCATCCTTTATACCAAAGTGGCCACAGCAGATACAGTCCTGCTGGAATCACCGTGTCCCCCTCCCTGGGCTCAGGTCACTTCGCGTCCTCACTTTTAATCCGTGTGTGGTTTTCCGCAGTCCCACCATTAGCACATATTACTCCGGGTTTGGGTTTGCATGAAGGTAACAGGTCAGGGGTGTCAACTCGGTGTAGATTTGATTAGGAATGCTGTCTATCCTGCTGTTTCCTTCCTTCCTTCCTTCCTTCCTTCCTTCCTTCCTTCCTTCCTTCCTTCCGGTATTCATGGACGATCCCACACCACAGAGGTCACGTGCTGCTAATTGTCACGAACACCAGGTCTAGCTCCAAACAGGCAGGAAATGGTCCCAGCACTGACATTCTGAGGAGGAGGGACAACTAATGCACTGTCACCAAATACGTGGTGAGTGGTACCCGGATGACAATTGAGAGGGTGAGTGACAGGTCTGTGGGTGACATCAGTCGGTCCATTTGCTGAGTCGCCGGGACAAGGCGCCAGGTGCTGGGTGAAGGCAAGGCCAGAGGCTTTGGTGAAGATGGCGGGGTGAGCGTGTGGACTCCACGGGTCACGCGCAGCAGCGGGCACCGGCTGACACGTGTGTCCCGGGCCCTGTGTACACGGCCAGGGTCCGATGTGGCCTCTGTTCACAGGCCAGCAGGACGGGAGGATGTGAAATCCAGCCACACCATAAGAAAAGTGCCCTCATGGTGCATTCGGAGCATCGAAGGCGCTCCAGAGCGTTCCCCGCGATGGCCGGGGGGCAGGGGAGGCCACCCAGGGCTTCAGAGGAGGGTGCTGGGCAAGGGGGCACCACCTGCAGGTGGAACCGTGGAGTGGCACGGGTCTCCTCGGAGCAAGCCCCTTGTCATCCTCCTCTTTGCCCATCCCAAAGTGGGTTTCCTGGAACCCCTGCATCAGAACAGCCGGGGCCCTGCACAGGATACAGAGTCAAGCGTTTGGGCGCAAACTGGCGTTCTCAGTAAGCGCCCACATCCTGAGCACATCTGAGTTTGAGCATCGCTCCGAGGGTGGTCCCCGCACCAGCTCCTGCAGGAACGTGCTAGAAATGCAAGTTCTCAGGCCTCGGAGATGCTTCCTGGATCAGGGACTCGGGGGTGGGCCCGACTCTGCCGGGATGCTGACGCACGGCCCGGTGGCAGGAGCCCTGGCGGAAGGCAAGGGCCCTCAACAGAGGCCGACTTCAGAACACTCCTGGGAGCTTAACGTTCACAGGTTGCCCACCGCTCAGGCCCCAGCGCCCAGAGACCCCGGTTTAGTGGGTCTGGGGCGGTGTCCACATAACCGTAAGCACAGCCCTGGATGAGAGCGCCCAGGACAGTGGTTATCTGGGGGCGCGTTTGCATCCGTGGGGTGCTTGGCGAGGTCTGGAGACATTACTGGTTGTCACCACTGGGGAGGGGGTGCCGCTGGCGTCTGGTGGGGACGGGCCAGGGACGCTGCTAAAGTCTGTGGTGCACAGGACGCTCCCCAAGCCTGCTTGCCCCAGCCCTTCTCAGCCAAGCCTGTGCTCACACATCACGTCACTGAGAAGTAACCAGCTCTCCTGACCCACTTTCCCTTTGCTTAAAAAAAATTAGAGTATGCATGACCTTTTAGCATAACATACGATTTACTTCCTTTTATATTTGTGTTTCTTTCTTACCACTTGACTATGCTTCATGAAGGTATGGACTTTTGTCTGCTTTCCTCTTCTCATTATTGTTTCCCTAGTGACACGGTCTGGCACATAATACGCCCACAACTATTTGCCGAGTGAATGAATAAATGAATGAATGAATATAATGTAAAGTTAACAGATTACAATATAACATTGCACCTGCAGGGGCACCTGGCTGGCTCAGTTGGTGGAGCGTGTGACTCGTGAACTCCTGGATGTAAGTTGGAGCCCCACGTCGGGTGTAGAGATAACTTAAAAATAAAATCTTTAAAAATAAAAATAATAAAAACAAAATTGCACCTGCAATATAATTGTAGTTTTGTAAGAAATATATGTAAAATAGTTATAGCTTTTCTTCTAAAAGCTGTTACACAACAGGCATTTGCATATTTCATGATGCTTTTATTTTCCCTCCCCTTGCCCATGAAGGAATACTCTGCCTTCCCCTCCCCCAACCTCTAGGGGAAGGAAGGCGTCCGCTAGCCTGGAGTCTCCCCGGGAGAACTGGGGAGAAGGAAAGGATGAACTGCACAGAGTGAGGCAAGTCCACCTAATTTAATGCTGGGAAGGGGGCAGAGGCTCTCGACGAGGAAGAGAGACGCAGGGACGCCTTGGTGTCAGGGTTGACAGACTGCTGGCGGTGGCTGGCAGGGGACCGAGAGAGCTGTCGGTGTGCAGGTGTCCAGAGACGGGGAACAGGAAGGGAATGTTTAAGAAGTGCTTTGTATGGAGTATAAATTGGATTCCCTTTGATTTTCTTTGAGGATCTCCAGGGAACATCTCAGTTCCTTTCGATTACTCTTGGAAAATGATTTTCAAAACACATAACCAGGCTGGGACTGGACCGCGGACCCCTGGCTTTTTGTGGGAAAGGAACATATTACAGATGGTTTGTTCAAGGCGGCCGTGTCATGTGAGGGTTTAACCTTCTTCTTTATATGCTTCTGTCCTTTTCACATTTCCTCATTATGAATGTATTCCTTTTCTAATAAAGGAAACATGCTCTAACAGATTTCTTTTCCCCTGAGTGTCTGTGTAGCAGCCAGTAGCTGCCTGGGACATCATCCCCTGCCTGCCTGTTCCGTGGCCCTGGGGTGGGACAGAGAGCAGCTGGCTGCAGGGGGGTCTTCTCATGACCGTTGCTCGTCCCTTCTTCTGACTTTCACACGACTCCCCCTCTGGCTGGCTCTGCTCGGGCTCACCTTCACTCCCCAGTGCCCCCGGCAGCTGACAGCTCTGGGCGGGGCCCCTCGTCTAAGCTCCAGGGGCCTGGAAGCTGCCCCTGGCTCTACCCTGTCTCTCCCTAAAACGGGGGTTTGGTTAATGGCTGTTCCCATCCGACTCATGTAAATGAAAGCTCTGCTTGCTTATCTGTTTTCATTTTAGATTTTATAAAATTCCATCGTGACCCTCAGTGGAGGCTACCTTTCCAGATCCTAGGAGAGGTGGCCTTGGGCGGCCACCCAGGACGACCACTGGTTCTGCTTCACCCAAGACCGAGGGGGTTTTCGGGACATGGGCCTTTTCAGTGCTGAACCAAAGTCCTGACAAATCGGGCCGAGGGGGGCGCTGTCGGTGGCCACAGACGTTGATGCCACTGTCTTCGTCCCCTGCGGCATTTAGCCGTGACAGGCACATCCTTCTGGGACAGGTGTGCTCTCTCCATGACAGACGCAGACCTGCCCCTTTCTCTCCTGGATCATGGCAGGAGCCACATTGAAACGCAGGAACTTCCCTCTGTGTCCGTTGGTCTAAAGGCAGTGACCAAATGTCAGAGCCAGATAAGGGGCCTCGGAGGAAACTGGGGCAGCGTGCCTGCCCCCACCCCCCAGCGCAGAGACGAGCAGCCCCAGGGAAACGTGGCGGAGGGGCTCCGAGGGTCTTCTGCTCGGGGGCCGCCCCAGGCACAAGCAAGCCCACCGGCCGCTCCCGCGGGTCTGCTCACAGAGCTGCGTCTCCGTGAACTTGTCGCCGGGGCCCCGTCCCGGAATTCCGCACGTGGTGAAGCCCCTCCGGGGGTGAGAAGGGTTTGAGGCCAGGAGCCACGAGGCTCGCACGGGCGCAGCACAAGCCGGCAGCGTCTAACTGGGTTAGCTAAACAAGGACGCTCCTCGGAGGCGCTGCCGCCCCGACGCTATTTTGGGCCTTTCCGAGGAACACTGGTGCTCATGACTTACACTGGATCGAGTGCCTATTTAGGGACATTCGTTTGGCTGAAATATTTGCTGAGTATTTTTGTACAGTCCTTCAAATCTGAAGAGATAAAGGCAATTTCGGCAGGAGGCTTCAGGGAGGGCGGGAGGAGGGCGCGATCACAGCGCCGGGCATTCCTGCCCCGCGACACTTGGAGCACACCCTCTTCGGAGCCAGGACACCAGGAGCAGAGCAGAGGCGACCGCCTAAGCTGGGCCTGCAACGAACGAGCGCCGCCTCCGCTGGTTTTCCCGTAGCTTCTACCTTCCCCGAAGGACGGCGTAGCGCTCAGGAAGTTCAGGGGGTCCTCAGTCCCCCTGTCGGGAGATCGCGCGCAGGTGTGGGGACCTGGGGACGCGCTCGCTTCCAGCCCCCCGGGCCACGGTCGGGCCTCACCTCCAGGCGCAGCTCCTCCGAAACACGTGGCGTCGGAGCCTGGGATGCCCACGGTGGCGTTCCGGCAGGGACGTGGAGGGCTGTGGTGCGCCCGAGGGTCCCAGTCTAGGTTCTGCATGAAATCACCTGGAGATCTTTTAAAACCACTCACCACCCTCGGGCTCTCCTCCATTCAGTCAAACCACTTCTGGGGGGAGGACCCCGGTAATTCAGCGTGGTTCCAACCTTACTGTGCTTAGGGATCACCTGCAGACTGTGTTCTCCTGAGTCGGCGGGTCTGGAAGAGGCCCGAGAGTTTGCGTGGCTGGCACGCTCCCAGGGGGCTGCTGCGGCGGCTGGGGGCTCACTCCAGAGCAGGATGCAGGCAGAACAGGTTGGACCCGTTGCTGGGAACCGGGGGTATCTCTGATGGGCACTACCTCTGCACAAGGGTAACCCCAAGGCTGCCTTTCTCCAGCCACATAGAATGTGAGTGGACCACGTGTCCTGGCCGAGGTCTCTTCCAGCCCAGCCGTTCCCCAGTCCCAAGGATGTGGGGCAGCGGGGCTGGAGTCGGCTTGAACCAGCTCACGAGAACTGGCTGTTACATTTCCTGGAATTTTCTGAGCCTTTGTCAAGCACAACTGTTATTAAAAATTAATATATATTAATTACATATAATTAATATACAAAATTAATATATAAACTTCCAATTAAATTCCATTAAAAACAAAGCTGATAAGTAAAATAAATATATAATAAATAACATTTATAAATAATAAATAAATAAAATAAAATTAATATATAAACTTCCAATTAAATTCCATTAAAAACAAAGGTGATAAGTAAAATAAATATATAATAAATAACATTTATAAATAATAAATAAATAAAATAATAAAATTAATATATAAACTTCCAATTAAATTCCATTAAAAACAAAGGTGATAAATACTCAAATCCCATCCTTTCCTAATTACTGAATATCTTTCACTGTTATCTGTGCTCATGAGGTTCTTTGGCTCTGCTGGGTCTGAATGGTGGGAATACTGCAGAAGGCTCTGCCTCTCTTCCCAACTCTGCACTCAGTGACAGCATGATGGCAGCTGAGAATCGGCCTCGGTGCAAGGATCTACCAAGCCAAGTGGCAGGTGTGACAGACCAGGGCTTCGTTTAAGATGGTCTATGCTTAAGAACGTATACGGAGGGAATGATGTCTATTACATACATAATGGAGGAAAATTATAATACTGCACCAAACTTCAAGTTAGTGTGGAAACTGAGGCAGGTTCCAGTTTCATGACGGTGATTTGTTCGGGGTGAGAAATAGTTGAACGGTAGCTCACATATGTGATGGGTTGGCAGTACATTTTGGGGGGAAGGAGTTGGTGGACTGGGACGCAGTCCCATTTGTGAAATCGTGGTTGACTTGCATTCATAGACTGGCAATATAAGAGTTTGTTAAAAAAAATCAATGAAACTGTTCTATGAAAACCAAAATATTATGTTTTATTATGATTTGTAAATAGCGTACTCCATGCCGTTTATATTAATCAGGTTTAGATAAACTTCTACGTGTGTGTCTGTATAGACGCACATACATACATCCATGTACGTCTAGACATGTACACATGTGTAAATATATACATCCATTTTCCCAGCAGGAAACCAGTTGCCGTTACAAGGACGCCACAAGATGTGCAAATGCCAGTTTTCCAAGGTATTTTCCCAAGTTGCTTCCCAGGTGACAATACCTTTGAGCTCACAATTAGAGGGAAGTTTTGAGAGGCAGAAGTGCCTCAGAGTCTGGTCCCAAATTTCCACTGAGGTGTTTAGGGTTGATGCCAGAGCCTTTGTGATGACATACACTATAAAGAGATGTATATATATGCATGAATATAGTGTGAGCACACACACACACACACACCTGTACATACGCTTATACACACATAAACCTATGAGTCCTCACTGGGTACCAACTTGATTCAATATTACTGCTTTACATAGGCTGGTGCCCGAAGTTTTGAGGGGTTTCGGGAGGGTCTCACTGCTTAGGCAGCCTTGTGCCATGATGGTACCCACGATGGTTGCTCTGAAGGTTGATGTCCCTTAGGAGGCTTATTGCCATCACCAGAGTGGGTAATGCAACCAACCTTGCTAAGTGTTTCCATGCTTATAGCACAGACCTGAAGAAATAAAAAGCCTCTAGGACTTACAGTCAGAAAGTAGCTCTTGTTCTCCTAGGAATCTCACCCAAAGAAATAACGATGAGCACTGTGGGGAGAGAATCATCAATGAACAGACTCAGGTGACTGAACTCGGAAAGCTTATGGCCAAGCTTGTGTGGACTGTCTTGTTCTTGGGCTGCCAGAACAAGTTAGCATAGATTGTGTGGCTCAGACAACATATATTTCTCACAGTTCTGGAGTCTGGGAAGCCCAAGACCAAGGCTGATTCAGTTTCTGGAGAGGACCCCTCATCTTGCTGTGCCCTGCTATGGTGGAGAGAGAGGAAGCAAGGTCTCTGTCTCTTCTTACAAGGGCACTAATCCCATTGTGAAGGCTCCATTCTTATGACCTCATCTTACCCTAACGACCTCCCAAAGGCCCACCTCCAAATACCATCTCGTTGGGGGTTAGGCATCGACATATGAATATTGGGGAGGGGGAGACACAACACAACGCATTGCACAGAGTGAGTCTGGAGGCATATAGGCTTCTCTGGGGGGGTCTGCATGTGCGTCTACACCAGCCTGTGGCTGATGGGTCTAAGAAAGAACGTGATCTTTTCCCTGGAAATATGGAGCTCACGTTTGTTTTCAGCAGTAAGAAGATAGTAGTGTCATAATGATTAGAAAAAAAAACACTATTTGATAAAAAAAATGTAATCTTTAGAATCTAAGATGATTCTAAAGTTAATCTGAAAGAGCAAATCTGTAGTAAAACTCAGGAAGTTTGGGAGAGGAGGCAGCTTAAGGAGGAATGTAGGCCATTACATCCGAAACTGTAATATAAACTTAGAATAATCAGAAAGAGGGGACACAAGTAGAAGGAAAGGTTGATCAATTAAACAGAATGGGAAGTTCACAAATAAATTCAAGTTTTTATGGCAATGTAGCCTATGGTAAAATGCCATTCAAAAGCAGTGGGGAGAAGAGAGATTCTTCAAAACTTTCATTAGGGTAATTAGTTTCTCATCGGGAACATAATTAATCTCAGTGCACATGTAGTTAACTGCACAAACGACAGACCAGAAGAAGCAAACATCTAACTGTGAAATATCAGACCCAAAGAGCATCAGTAGAAGGCTGTTATTTTTTTTAAAGATTTTATTTATTTATTTGAGAGAGAGAGAGTGCGCCCAAGCAGGGGGAGGGGCAGAGGGAGAAGTAGACTCTCCGCTGAGCAGGGAGCCGGACGTGGGACTTGATCCCAGGACCCTGGGATCATGACCCAAGCTGAAGGCAGATGCATAACCAACTGAGCCCCCCAGGAGCCCCAAGGCTGGGTTTTCATCATCTTCAGGCCAGAGCATTCTAAGCGTGATGCCTTAAAGGCAAGACATTTAAAGGAAAACAAAGATAGATTTGGACAATTTTAAAATTAAAAACTCATTTATGATACAAACAGCACAATAAAGCAAATAAAAATAAAACACTGGAAAATATTTGTAATATGTATGACAGATTAAGAACATAAACATAAAAAACGGAGAGAGCTTCAAAAATTAAAAAGACAAGTCAAACAGAAAAATGGGAAAGGATATCAACAATCAACCCAGACACACACAGACACACACAACTGATAAACGCAACAAGGGAATCAACATGCTTAGCAACTGATGCAAAAATAAGATTTTTTTTTTTTTTTGCTTATCAGATTGTTAGGGATTACTAAGATTAATGCTATCCAGAACTCATGAGGGTATAAGACAGTGGTTTGTCTCGTGCTCTGCTGGGGGAGTGTAAATTTTTATAATCTTTCTGGAAGACTGTCTAGAAATATTTATTAATGTTTAATATTTTCCCCACATTCACTCTGCAGTTTCTTTTGTAGGTATTTACTCTACGAAGATGGCTGGGCAATTGTACTAAGGTATGATAGTTGTAAATCACGGTGAAAAATCAGAAATAACTTATAATGTGCATCCCCTGTAGGTTGGTTAAATAAATGATAACATTTATTTTTTTAAGATTTTTTTTTATTTATTTGGGGGGCAGAGGGAAAGGGAGAGAGAATTCCAAGCAGACTCCCTGCTGAGCACGGAGCAAGACACGGGGCTCACTCTCACAGCCCTGAGATTACGACCTGAGCCGAAATCAAGAGTTGGACGCTCAACAGACTGAGCCAGCCAGGTGCCCCGATACTGTATTTATACAATGGACTCACTGAAAGCTATTATGTGTGTTACGTTCATTCGGAGAAAAATATTTTTTTAATACGGGTTATTGTTAAAAGTATGGTAGGACACCATTTGCACAAAATTGTTATATACATTTATAAAACAAATTTCTGGAAAGATGTTCCCCAACATGTTAATAATAGCTAACTCTGAATTGTGGGCTTTCAAATGATTTTCTGTGGTTTTTTTGTACTTTTCTGTCTTCTTTAAAATTTCTATTACTATTTAAGTGTCGTTTTTTTCAAAAAGTTATTTTCAGTTTGAAGACAACAAAAGAAAGGGGAATTGACAAAGTTGTGCCCTGAGGATAATTTATATCCTTAAAAGAATTCAGTTGTGTGCAAAGAAGAGTAAGACAGAATTAACTATGAATTCAACTCAAAAAGCTAAGAAACAAACAGCAAAAGAAACAGGAAAACAAGGGTAAGGACTTAATAGGAATGAAAGTACAACAGTGAATTAAAAATAGAAAAATGCCACAATTAACAAATGTCAAAATCTGTCTGTGGAAGAAAAACAAGGAACTAGATCAGCCCTGACCAGTTCTTACTAAGAAAAAAGAGAAAAGAGGCCCCAAATAGCCAACATGGGGAGCACCAAAGGAGGATATGAGCACAGAGAGAACTTAGAAGCTTGCCTCTTCAGTTGGCAAATAACTAAAAAAAAAATAGTGTTACTGTGGGGCTCAGGAGCGGTATCACGAATTTGATACATTAGTACCACATTTCAGGGGACAATCTGACTATTATTACTTAAAACCTAAATGTTTTTGTTATCTATGAACTCAGAAATCTGACTTTTGGGTATTTATTGAAAGGAAATAATCATAAGATAAGTAAGTAGTAGATAGATGGGAGACATGAGAGAGAGACAGAGAACAGAGAGACAGAGAAACAGAGAGACAGAGAAACAGAGATAGAATAAGAGACACAGAGAAACAGAAAGATAGACAGAGATAGAGACAGAAACAGAAAGAGAAACAGACAAACAAAGATACAGAGAAAGAGAGAGAGACAAAGAGAGAGATGTGAGACAGAGACAGAGAAAGACAAAGACAGAGACAGAGAGACAGAGAAAAATAGAGACAGAGAGACAGAGACAGAGATAGAGACAGAGAGACAGAGAGAGACAGAAACAGTAACAGATAGACAAATCAGAGACAGAGAAAGAGAGACAAAGAGACAGAGAGACAGAGACAGAGAGACAGAAAGAAAGAGAGAGACAGAGAGAGGGGAATATATAACCCACACAAACCTTCATGACTTATGAGTAATAGCAATCATCTCTGGGAAATAATGAACAATCTTAATTTACTTTATGTCCATTTCCTACTCAAGTGTGAATCACCAACACCAAGAGAAAATTTGGAAGATACAAAAGAGCAATTTACAGGAAACTAGGCAATAAACATTTAAAAACAAAATTCAACCTGGCTGGTAATAAAAGAAATACAAATGAAAACAATGACCGATACATTTTTAATTATCATTCTGGCCAATTTCTTTAACGATGAAATCTCCTGTGGTTGAAGACCCACGTCACTATGAGCAAGGGGTAATGAAAATTGATACAGTCTTCACGAAGGATACATTTGAAATCTGTAGAAAAATGCTGAGAATTTGCATACCTTTTAGTGGAAAGCCTCACATATTTTGCTCTAAGGAAAGAATTCTGAAATTTGAAGATTAACGAGAGATCCTCACTGCAGTGTGATTTACAGTGGAGAGAAACCACGTGAAATCTTTACATCTTCAACAGAGAATTGGCTCATGTATGCCCTAAAATATACTGTCAGCATAAAAATGAAGCAGAAGAATGGCCTGCAAGGATGTGGGAATAAATCACAGAACAACAACAACAACAAAATCTAACTCGATAGCTTTATGGCTGATCTTTTAAGGAAAAAAGAAGGCATACAAGATTAATACAAAGTACTCTATTGTTTAATTCTACTTTTATAAATTATACCTATATATTATAAATATTATCGATCACCTCTTTTTCTTGCTTCTCTGCGTTTCCCAAGTGTTTAATAACGAGGACTGTGACACTCACATCATTCATTTCCTGTGTGTTTTCTTGCTAATGGAATTCCATTTCATCTGGAGCGGCGTTAGACCAGACCAAGGAAAGGAATCATTTCTTGGTCTAAGCCAATCACAGCAATCTGGCTTCCATTCTCCCAATATCCCTCGCACAGGTCCCATCTCTCATAGATCCGAGGGGAACCTGGCTGTGTGGTGTACTGCTGGGACAGGTTTGCTCTTCCAGTAAAAGGGACAGATGTGATCGGCTCTCCTCCTTCCTTGTCGTCTGTGTGGGGTGTGGATGTCATGGCTTGAGCTGATGGCAGCCTTCTGGAAAATTCCAGGGAAACGCCACAAGCATGACCACTGGCCCTGGAAGTTTTGAGCCTCTGATCCATCATCAGCAATGGCCCACCTTCAGACATTCTGTTACATAAGAAGGTCAGTCCCTCTTTGTTTGTTTAAGACAGGTTTTCTGATACTTGCAGCAAAAAGCTTCTCTGATTTAAATGTGCAGTAAAAGCATGTGAAAGGGACTATTACTTAACCTTAAAAAGTGGAATAAAAGGACAGGAAGAACAGTTCACATCTTATCTGTATTTTCTAGATGACACCTGTAAACACTCATAATAACAATCTATTTACAAATTTATCATAGTCTGGAACACATCCAGACCCACAGTGCTGACCCCAAGAGGCCTGGCTGCCCTGGGATTGATTTGCCATGTGACCTTGGGAGAGAACCTCACGGCTCTCAAACGTAGCCTCCCAGTCTGTGTAAAGACCATGAATCCAATGACTTCCGGCTCCTTGCTAAGAGCTCTAGCTAAGAGGTTCAGTAGTGAGCTCTGCGTCTGTCTTCCCTACAGACAAGACTGACCGGAAATATAGCCCCTGCAGGGAAACTGCTCAGGAGTGGGAGACAAACACTATCCCTCCCCCGGCTTAGAACAGTGTGTACCAGTGGGAATGGGGAAGAGACTGGTGATTACCGGAGGCGGGAGGGAGAGGTGGGCAAAATGGGGGAAGGGGCCACAAAGTACAAACTCCCAGTTGTGAAATAAGTCATGGGGACATAATGTATAGCAGGGGACTATGGTTAAGAATAGGTACTATATCGTATATGTGAAAGTTGCTAATCTGAAAAGTTGTCATCACAAGAAAAAAAATCATAACAGTGTAAGGTGATGGATATTAACCAGACTTATCGTGGTGATCGTTCTGCAATACAGACATACAAATATTGACTCATTATGTTGTACATCTGAAACTAATACATGTCAATTATCTCTAAAAACAGAGTGCATGGGAAGCAGGGCACCAAGGATCACTTCATAATTTTCTTGGTGTGTCAGAACACCATCTGATGCGATTCTCCTCTGTTAAGAGTGGACTGACCCTCTCCCAAATCCCCCAGCCAAAGCCTTAATGCTGTTACACGTTCTCTCCAACACCTTCTTCCTGAGAGGCCCGCTGTTTTCCAGGGTGTGCATTCTCCCTCGCTGCAACAAGTAATAAACCCAACTTGTTCGACTACAGGTGTGTTCCTAGACGTCTCTGGCTGGAAGGCACTGACAACAGGAAGGATTCAAACCTGTTTATCGCTACTATCAGTGTTGATGATTCTTGAAAATTCTTATCATTGCTGTTATTAATCAAGTGGGTCTGGCATATAGGGTGCGTCTGTGGGGAAGGGACCGAGATTCTACCAGAAGGCAGATTTGGAGGACGTTGCAAAATGTTTACCTCATGTTGTCTTGCATGAAACAGGGGGTGCAGAACGGCAGAACATTGGTTCACACACACACACTAACATACCCCAAGAGATGCGGACAAATCTGGATTGTTAGAAGGTCCCTCCACGAAAGCAGAGAACTTGTCTTTCTTGTTCACAGCTGACTCTAGTGCATACCAAGAAAACACAGATGTGGTCACACAGCCCAAACTCAATACACTTTTCTTGAATAAATGGAGCCGAGCATCCTGAAACATTTTAACAGTTTACTGTGAATGTTACTGGTTCACGTAGACAAACACAGCTAAGCCTTACGTAGTGTGTACTCCTTACCAGGCAGCGCACTAAACATCGTACACGTGTTAACTCAGCCTCCCCTCCTCTCCGGCCCCATGAAATAGACCCTAGTGACACACCATGTTCCCTATTTTCAGGTGTACAACACAGTGATTCAGCAAGTTTGTAGTTACGCGATGCTCACCATAAATGTAGCGACCGTCTGCAGAAGATACTATTATTAATTCCATTTTATGGAGATGGAAACTGAGGATCAGACCGGTTTAGTGACTCACCAAAGGTCCATGGCTGGTAAGTGGTTGAGGTGGGATTTAAATCCATGCAGTCTGGGGCGCCTGGGTGGCTCAGCTGGTTGAGCTCAGGTGGTTGCTCTTGGGGGTCCTGGGATGGGGTCCTGGGATGGAGCCTGAGCTGGGCTCCCGGCTCAGCGGGGAGCCTGCTTCTCCTTCTTCCACTGCCTCTCCCCCTGCTCATGCTCTCTCGCTCTCTCAGTTTCTCAAATAAATAAATAAAACCTTAAAAAAAATAAACCCATGCAGTCTGACTGCAGACTCTGCTCTTAACCAATATAAGAGTAAAGATGTAGAGGGTAATACTATGCAATTAACTTTACAGGTGTATTCGTATGCTTGTATCCAGAAACATGGAATGTTCATTTTTTCTCTCATTGAGTATGAGGAAAATGGTTTTTGCGTTTAAATTGGTCATTGAATAGGCTACAAAATGGAAATTACATAGATCATATAGTTCGACCACAACAAAGTAAGGGTACATATAGACACCAAAAAGAATGAGGAAATGCGACAGAATCAGGAATGAAAAGGGGATATAAGAACAGATTTAGAGGAGATGAAAAATTATAAGGTAATGCTAGTTGTAACTTTGTACCCGTGAATTTGAAATGGTAAATGAGATGGACGATTTTCTAGGAAAATGTAAATGATGAAAATCGACTCAAGAGGTAGGACCTTTTTCGTAGGAAAAATGGAACCCACGTGTGCTGTTTACCTAGACAGTCTGTACCAGCAGGGCTGGTTTGCAAATGCAGGGCTACCTCCGAGGGAGGGGCTGGGGGTCTACGGAGCCTGGGGCGGGGGCTGCGCTTACTTTGTAAATACAATGCCTGTGCTTTGCACCGTACACAACAACCAGGAATTACTTCTGCTATAAAGGAAACAGAGCTGTTGGCCAGTGGCCGCTCGGGAAGTCCTGGAACCAGGAGGAGGTGCGCGGAGGGAGCTGGGTTGGAACGCAGATAATCAGATCCCCCCCCCCCCGACTCTTACTGCCACAGTCCCCGCTCTTCCCTTCCTCTCCCTCCCACGCTGTGGACGGACATTCTGGATCCGAGGGTGTTTGACGAAGGAAATCGAAGAAGGCAGAGCCGCGTGGAGAGCAAAGGAGACACGAGTTCGAATCCCTACCCGCGTCCCGCACGTGCGGCGTCAGAGTCGGGGAGCACGCCCGCCAGTCCCCCGACTCCGGGAGCCCCCACCCGGCGCCGGCGAGGCGGTCTGGCCAGTCTGACCGCAGCTCTCGGGGTGCGGGCGGGGCGGCGGGCTCCTCTCCCCGCCCCCGCTGCCCCCGCGGTGCTCGCTCCTCCCCGGCACACACACCCACACAGCCCGCCAGCGTCGCGGCTGGAGACGCGCTCCGGGCGCGGGCGGGCAGCGGCGCTCGCCAGCCGGCGGGGCCCGGGACGGAGCGCAGGGCCGGGCTGCGCAGGAGACCGGCAAGGCAGAACTGGGCGCAATTCTCATCGTCCACGCTTCCTTCTTTCTCTTAAAGAAGAACTCCCTGTTCTCATTTGAACTTGGAGGAGCAAGGGGGTGATCAGAAGGTACTGACGCAGGGCTTTTATTTATGAACCTTGACGAAGTTCTGGGCAAGTCACTCAACAGGACCCGCGAGGCCCGGGGTAATCCCAGCTCCCGGCGCGGTTCAGCCTGGCAGTGCCCTTGGTAACCAGCCCGAAGCTGAGGGCGGGAGTGCCAGGCACCCCGGACTTTGGTTTTGGAATAATGGCCCTACCGGTGGCTTGCACTCGGGTGGCCTCGTCTGGTGAGCGTCCCCACCAGGTAAGCGCACCCCCAGGGGTCTCCCCTGGTCCAAAGGGTGGGAGGGATCTTGAGCTCCCCAGAAGTAAGTCCACGCGTTTAGCTAAGGCAGGAGTGGGAGGCTGTAACGAGAGTCTGCTTTTATCACAGGAAATTGTGGGAGAAGGGTGTGGAAGATGGATTTACATTTTTTCATTTTTGCATCGACGCGTGGGGGTGAGATGCGTAGGGGCCTGGATTTTTGTAGGAAATGGTTGCGGAGCGGGGCTGGGTGATAGGCGTCTGAATTTCTGCAGGGACTGAAAAGGGAGCAAAGCCTACATTTTTGCAGAAACCTATGAGGATCGGGTGGTGAGAGGTTATGATCCTGAAAATGTTCGAGAAATTGTGAAGAGTTTGAATGTGAGCATTTCAGAGCCATGATGGAGAAGCACTTACCGCGCGGTTTGCACCTGACGCCCTGGAAGATGCTTCTGGAAGATGCCCAGGAACAGCGGCGGCCTTGGAGCGCGCGCCGCCGGCGTCCAGCACCTCGGACAGCGCCGGGCAGGGAGCCGAGCCCGGGCCCCTGCGCGCCACCCGCTCTCCGCCCCGGGGCCGCTCCCCGTCGCCGCCTCCAGGGCTGGGAGAAAGGACTCCTGAATCGCAAACGCTAACGTGGGGCTCAGCTTCTGATCCGCCTCTAACTGCTTCCCGTGACTGCGGAAGGAAGAGGCGGAGTATAAAACATCCCCACGCTTCCGCGAACGCTACCGCCAAACGGTGTGGCCTCTTGGATTTTGAAAGGCGTACCCAAACTCCTTCAAAATCTAGCATTTATCGAGCGCTCACCTGTGCCAAGGCCCTGTGCTAAGCGCTCTACATGCGTTCTGCTGTTGTTACGCACGCCCAGAGCTCGGGTGCTGTTATCCCTATTCTACAGATCAGAAAACCGGAGCAAGAGAGAATCGGTAACCCGTCCCAGTCTACACAGCCGGCCGTGCTGTACCGCCCCTGTCAACCCCACGCCAGGCTGCAGCAGTGGAAAGGTGTGCCTGAGCTCTGTACTTGGGTTCAGAGGGGCAGAGTTTGAATCAAAGCTGTACCACTTACAAACCTGGGCTCTTAGGCAAAATCACCCAACCCGTCTGAACTTCAGGCTCTGTGTCTGCAAAATTAGGGTAATGAGGCGTCCTTTGCAAAAGTGCAGGGGAAGATGGTCAAAGAGATCCTGTTGGTGGAAAAACTCTGCAAACTGCGGATTGTGGTTAGGAGGTGGGGGCCAGAAAGGGGGGAGCAGGTGACTGAAAGAGGAAGAGAGTGGGTGATGAATGGCAGTGGCACTGGGCTGGGGGCTGGGTACCCCAGAGCAGGGCTCAGAGGGAGGATCCTGGAGGAGTTTGATTCAACATAATAATTCCTTAGATATTTACAGGACTTTGTAGAGAGTGTCCACACATGGCCTACATTTGATCCTTAAAGCAATCTTGTAAGGCAGAGTTGGAGTTCTCTTCATTTGGCAAAATGATGCTTGTGCGTACACAGCCACCTGGTATCAGGGCTGAGATTAGAATCCAGGTCGCCTGCCTCTTTACTCTGTAATCTTTCTTCCGCAATCATACAACCTCAGGAGCTTGGATGGTGGAGCGATTACAGACCTAGGGTGCATTTAGAGAAGCACTGTAAGTATCAGGTGGAACCACGTGAAAATGATTTTGTAAACCACTGTTTAACCTACGTGGAAACAGCAAGTTTTATAGATCAACCGAATACGTGCTCATCGATTCTATTTTATTTTGTTCCACAAAGACTTTAAGGCAATTTATAAAGATCCACAAGATGTCAGTTTGATACATATCAGAAGTAGTTGAGATTCATTAAGATATAATTGTGTGCAAACTTATGCGTACAAACCTAAGAACAGCCATATGCTTATGTCGCTGAAACGACACTGTGTAGTTCATGTCCTTCAACAGCAACAGAAGAAGAGGACGAAGGAGAAGGAGAAGGAGAAAGAGGAGGAAGAGAAGGAGAAGAGGAAGTTGAGAAAGTAGGCAAGAAACAAGATCAAGGCCATAACCAGAAGTATAAAGTGTGTGTTGTAGAGTCCTGGACACTTACCCTGGTCACTAAGTACAGCAATGTGTGTGTCCAGTGCCTTTCCTAGGAATATGAGACACTTTGTAGACGTTTGCAGGAGTCTGTCGGTTCTCCTCCTTTTGCACAATTTCCTCTCTAGGGTCGAATACGAATAGTCTTGAAACTGAAGGCAATGCCTCAGCCCTCTGATTTACCTCGGTGCCAGACAAAGGAAGTTTAATTGGAAATCTGATGCCAAGGTGACTCGAGGAGGAAGAGGTACAACAGATGGTATTTTAGCTGCCCTGAAGGAATTGTTGGTGACCTTATTTATAATGGCTCACGGAAGCACACCATACTGTAAAGTTTACGGAAAGGGCTTCTCCATCTCTTAGCTCATTGGAGCTTCCGGACAAACCTGTAGAGGTGAGAAGCTAGGAAGTGATGGAAAGAACGGAAACACAGCATCCTGACTTGTACTCCGAGTATTTTACCTTTATGCCTTGTGTCATGAACCCACACATCTATACAGAGGCTAGGTAAGTAGCCTGAGTCGAGGCATCACGCCAATTGTAAGACTGCAGAGAATGGCGAGGCCTTTGCCAAACTGCACAATGAATGATTCCTCTTAAAACATTCAGATTTAAAAAATTAACACTGTGTCAGTCAAGCAAGACGTCCCCAAGGGCCACATTTGGCCCCCAGCCCTTTTCTGTGCAGCCTTGATCTACGCTGCTCAGGCTACAGGTGTGGGGAGACGCGGGAGGGGGAGAGCCTGCCTGCAGCCAGATAAAAGACTCAGTCTGTCTTTAAAGCCCCTATTTCTAAACTGGGAACGGTTGGACAAGATGGCTCCTCACCGCTTCCAAAATCTTAGATTTTTCATAATTTCATGGACAGTGAAAGAATCCAAGGGTTTCTGGACAAAAAAGGCAACCACTTCCATCCACCCACCCCCTCCATCAGAGAAAGCATCATTTTATTTTTTTGGTGTTGGTGATGTTTTAGTTTTTGGTGTCTCTCTTCCAGTCCCTGTGCCTTTGGAAGATGCGTTCTTCCCACTCTGGTGGGGTTGAGGGAGTCAGAAAACAGCCCTGAGCAGTGAGTGGGAGAAGGGTGTGTGTGTGGGGGGGGCACAAGGAGGGCAGACAACAGGGAAGGAACCAGGAAAATTTTGCTCACTTCTCAGTTAACTCTGTTGCTGAAACATGTGAAAAAAAAAAACCATTTTGGAGTTGCTAATTTTAAAACATGGTGCCTAGCACAGTCCAGGTGCTTGGGGTTTCAAAATTCTGGGCATGTGTCAGGCCCGTACGGTCAGGGTTCCTTCTGACAAGCTGAGAAACCATGAAAAACATCGATATTTCCTGCGTGAGGTATTCCTAATATTCGTTCTCTGCCACGCACAACAGGGGATGAATTCCCAAATTAGAGTAAATTAGACCTTGGTTGACTCCCGCTGTCCAGTGGGTCCCTATTCGATTCTGCTTTAGAACTTCTCTCCGGCTCGATGCTCCTTACCCTCCCCACCCTGGTGCTTCTGACCCTCGTCATCCCTCAGAGGCTCCTAGGCGACCTCCAGCCTCCAGCCAGACCCTTCCAAGCCTGACTTCTACACTTTTCTTTGTCCTTAATGCCTAACACGTATGTTGACACATATATTTGATGGTGAATGAATGAATGAATGACAAGTCATGCCAGTGTGTCAGTCACGGTTTACTTTATTATATGTAATATGACTTCATTCAAGCTTCACAAATAAAAACATGTCAGTTTATTAGCACTTTTGTCGGGCGTAGGAGTGAGGGGGAATGAAAACTGGAGCGAGGAAGGGGGAGGAGCAAATACAAGGGGACACGGAGCCAGCCACAGCCTCACGGCAAGCACTCTGATAGCTCAGCCTTGGGGAAGTCACATCATCTCCTGCACCCCACCCAGATCCCTGAAACCCGCCAACAACAGGATCTCGGGGGAAGAAAGGGAGAAGAGTTTGCTTGACATCTGCTTCCCACCCCACCTCTTATTAGTCAGCATCCGCTCTAGAAAGGGTTAATGTGCCCACACTTGTGCGCCCAGTGGCTTCGTTGGGGAAACTGCTGCTCCTGGTCAGCTGAAATCAGGTGTGGGACTCGGGCCACCTGTCACCTGTAGCACTGACCTGACCTATGACGGTGGGAAAGGTGCACAGCTTGCCAAGGCCACTCGGGCCAGAAAGCCAAGCGGGTGGCCAACACCCTGAGATGGGCAGGTCAACAGGACTGTGTCAGTCTGGGGTGTGCAGAAAGCGAACGAACGTCAGGGCTCTTGTCAGGTGGCCATGTGACGGGGCTGCAAGGTGAGCTGAGGGTCCGAGTCTGTCCTCCCTCAAAGCTCGTGCATTTCTGTCATTCAGGAAGGTCAGTTGGGAGGCACCCAGTGAAAAAATGGTTGTAGACAATACGAGAAATCCTCCCCACACACAGAGAGTGGCATACGCGTGGATGAACTGAGAAACAACCAGAATGCATTGTCTCTGTTCTGTTCTCTCCTTAGGAGCTGGGATTTGGGACAAGGTGTGAGCTCAGGGGAGTGGGGGGCCACTGACTCCAAGTGCAGGGAGAGAAGCGTCTCCTAGAGACCTTGTCCTGTTCCCTCCTCTCCCTCCTTTCCCACCTCCTTGCCTGCCCACCCTGGACCTTGAAGGAGTCTGCAGGGACATGGTCTGCCCCACACGGGACACAGAGAGATAACCCCGCAGTCCATCCTCATACCCTTCCCACTCTCCTCCTCCCGTGTCTTCCTCCTTTCCTCAACTGTTCCTTTATCCTCCTTCCAATTACGGCACAGCTGATGAGGGAGAGAAGACCGCATTCCTGCTCCGGGGGCTCGGGGGGCCCAGGAGGCTCAGCACTCTGAGCAGGAGGCTGACCCAGAAGATCAGCAGAGAAGGTTGCAAAGTATTAAGGAGCCCAGGAGAGGCTGTATCCAGTTTTTCTTGTTGTGTTGTGTTGTGTGTGTGTGTGAGTGCGACAGTGAGTGTGGGTCTGTGTGCCTGTGTTGTGTGTGGGGGGGGGGTTAGCGTCTGTGTGTTGTGTGTGAGTGTGAGAAAGAGAGAATGCAAAGATGGTGTAAAGCATTCCAGCATATGCATATACGATGATTTCTCTATTTTCTTCTTGGTGGGCTGTTTCTAGTTTCTGCTTTTTATGAATAGTCCTGCTGGGAGCATTTTTGTATGTTTGGCTGCACGGATTTACTGGTAATTTGTTGATGTGAGCGAATCATCCCCAAACGAGTGGCTTAGAACAATGACCACTTATTTGTGCATGTTTCTGCAATTTGGACCGGGCTCTGGAAACTTCTGCTGGCCTCACCTGGGTTCATTCCCACAGTTGTATCTAGCTGGGGGCCGGCTGGTCCGAGGCGGCCTCGCTCACACGTGTGGTCAGCTGGGCTGGTCGGCGGGGCTCCGTGGGTCCTTGCTGGCAGGACAGCCCACACGTCTTTACAAGGAGCAGAGTGGGAGGTGCAAGGTCCACAGAGGCCTTGCCTCTCAACACACACACACACACACACACACACACACACACACACACACACACACACACACGGTTACTCTGGCTGTGTTTTATTGGTCAAAGCAGGTCCCGATGGGAGGAGGGGCAATATCTCTTTGCAGGTGGTATGCTCCGGGGATGGGAGGACTTTGTGGCCAAGCTTCTCCATCTACCATAGATACGAGCCGGGCACGGAATTGCCGGTGGAGGGCTGCTCGATGCCCGACCAACAGGCTCCTGTCGGGTTGCGTCCTGATCCGTCCCTGGTATGAGACCAGCCCGTCTAATTCTAGCCACGTTGAATTAGACACCACGTGTAGTGGTTTCTCATTGTGCTTTAATTTGATTTTCTTTGACTACGAATGAGGCTGAGCACCTTTTTATGTGCTTATTGGCCATTTGTGTATCCTCTTTTGGAGGAAGTGATTTGTGGGAGTTCTTTATATAGCCTGGGTATGAGTCAGTTGTAATCTCACCCCACCCTCCCGCTTCGATCTTGAGTGATTCTCCTCTTGATTAAAAAGGAAGTAACACTTGAGCTGAGGCTTACAGGATGATGAATAATTAAAGAAGAGCAGGGTGGCCTTACTGTTAGAAACAGGAAGAGCGCTGAAAGGGACAGAAAAGTCGGGCGTTTGAGGTAGACGGTGTGTGTAGGGACGGGAGCAGCCGCGGTGATGCTGGGGAGGGCTGGGCTGGAGGTGAGGGGCTCTTGATGGAGCAGAAGGCAGCGTTTTCCCTGCGTACTCCCTCTCCTTTATCAACCGCGTGGACATCCTGCTTCAAATGTCCAGCGTGAGGGGACGAACACACCTAACACGTAAGACCTTAATAAAGTGATCTTACTTATGTAGGACCAGAGAGGAGTGGGGAGGGTGGGAACAGAAGAGAAAGGCCCTACCTCATGCTTGTACACCCACCCCCACCCCCACCTGCACACACCCACCTACTCACACCCACCTGCACACACCCACACCCACCTGCACGCACCCACACACGCACACACCTGCACACACCCACCTACTCACACCCACCTGCACACACCCACCTACTCACACACACCTGCACACACCCACACACACCTGCACGCACCCACACACGCACACACCTGCACACACCTGCACACACCCACACACCTGCACGCACCCACACACGCACACACCTGCACACACCCACCTACTCACACCCACCTGCACACACCCACCTACTCACACATACCTGCACACACCCACACACGCACACACCTGCACACACATGCACACACCCACACACCTGCACGCACCCACACACGCACCCACACAGATCAGTAGCAGCCTGAAGAAGGAAGCACAGAGATGGGGGACAGTTGCAATGCACGTGTTGTGGGAACACAAACACAACTGCAGTGCGATCACACTGAGGCGTAGCTCTTCGAGCAAAGCACCGTGAGAAGCAGAGACACACTGGACGGTTAGCTGAGGTCACTTCTGAAGAGAGTGGCTTCACGGAGGCGTGTGTGTGTGTGTGTGTGTGTAAGGAGAGCTCTTCGTCTTTACATACTTAAGTGTGGTTTGGGCTTTTGAGAAAATTGCAAGTACCTATTAATGTATTAAAAATTTATAAAGGGTATAGACCCATCTCTCAACTTCGGCAAGGAAAGGCTTCGACTTCCAATTTAACAGAGGTTATGAACCGCTCAGGAACTGCTCAGGGTAGTGGGGTCGGGGGAGGAATGATGTGCGTCCGGTGAGGAGCTGTGGCCGTCTGCTCAGCAGGAGCCCGGAGGGACGGAGTCCCCGTGGAGGGGCTGTGCCGGCACCGATGTGGGCCAGGGAGGGGCCCCCATCTCTCCTCATCCGCGGAAGGGCCTCTCCAGCAACACCGGGTTTGGGGGCTCCGGGTGCAGGAAGTCAGGGACGGACGTGGGGACAACCGAACCAGAAAAGCCAGGTTTGGCAGCGCTCCGCTGAGGCCGCTGTGGTGTGGGCTGTCATGCAGTCCCGTCCACCCTCTGCCCCATACCTGTCCATGGGAAGGATGTGGCGTGGCGTCGTTCTGGAGGACCAGGAGGAGGACGGGGAGGATTCTGACACCTGCTGGCAAAGTAGACACTACAACCCGGAGGAGGGTAGCGAGACTGAATTTGCTTTACAGTGATTTTTTTTCTGATTTCTCCCCTATTACAATCGTAATGCATGCTTCTTTCAGGAAGTGCGGCAAAAAGAAGAGGATGAAAATTGTCCATAATTCTACCACCGTTCTGGCGTGTTTCCTCCTGGAAGAACAATGCAGTGAACAGTTATTTACGAGGTGACCCGTGAGGTGTGGCTCGCTGCTCGATGCCGGGGCGACGGCAGCCAACAGGGCAGACGTGCACCTTTCCCCGCGGGAGCACGGTCTCCTACACGACATTTGAGGTAAGTACCGGGCAGGCAGCCCAGTGCCGGGTTCGTCTTGCTTCCTATGTGCTGGGCTTGTGTCGCCTGCCCTACTGTGGTTAAGGGTTTTCTGCACGTGCTCTCGTCCGATCTCCACACTGGCTCTATGAGGCAGCTGCCAGCATCCCCCCGGCCCCCACACACGTTACAGATGAAGAAACAGATGCGGACAAGCTGGATACGCCGGCATCGCTCGGGCTCGGGCCGGGATACGCCTGTCTCCAGCCCTGTACCAGCCACAGCCCTCAGATCACCTACAGAACACATGGCATTCTTCTCTCTTCTTCCCTTGCTAGGTCTGATCACCGCGGGGGCTCGGAGGTGCGGAGGCCAGGACGATGGACGACGCCACGGAGCTGAGGACTGACGGAAACTCGCTCCTGAAGGCCGTGTGGCTGGGGAGGCTCAGGCTGACCAGGCTTCTCCTGGAAGGGGGTGCTTATATCAATGAAAGCAATGACAAAGGGGAGACGGCTCTCATGGTGGCGTGCATCACCAAACACGTGGACGGGCAGAGCATCAGCAAGTCCAAGATGGTGAAGTACCTGCTGGACAACAGGGCAGACCCCAACATCCAGGATAAGTCTGGCAAGACGGCTCTCATCCACGCCTGCATCAGGAGGGCTGGGGGAGAAGTGGTCTCCCTGCTCCTGGAGAACGGAGCGGATCCCAGCCTCGAGGACCGCACGGGGGCTTCAGCCCTGGTCTACGCGATAAACGCCGATGACAAAGACGCCCTGAAGCACCTGCTCAACGCCTGCAAAGCCAAAGGGAAGGAGGTGATTATTATAACGACAGATAAATCACCCTCAGGCACCAAAACCACCAAACAGTATCTCAACGTCCCTCCTTCACCCAAAGTGGAAGACCGACAGTCACCTCCACTGTGCACGACTCCCTCCGATATTGAACTGAAGGCTCCAGGCCTGGGCTCACCACCCAGTGAGAGGGAAGATGATTTCTTCAGCCTCCAAACAGGGCATCTGGGTGGTTGCAACACCGCAAAGGCTCTGAACGAGCCGGGGTCCCCCACCAGGAAAGTAGGGAGCCTCAAGAGGGCCCGCCTGCCCCAGCTGAAGAGGCTCCAGTCTGAACCCTGGGGCCTGATTGCGCCGTCCGTGCTGGCTGCTAACGTGCGTCAGGACGAGACGCGCGGCCCCAGCCCAGACGGTGAGGTCATCAAGAGCATTAGCGATGT
This sequence comes from Ursus americanus, assembly GCF_024610735.1. Classification (NCBI taxonomy): domain Eukaryota; kingdom Metazoa; phylum Chordata; class Mammalia; order Carnivora; family Ursidae; genus Ursus; species Ursus americanus. Next base: position 928,913 of record NC_142154.1, read on the forward strand.
GTCCTTCCCCAAAAGGGGGCCGCTCTCCAGAACCAACAGCATCGACGGCAAAGACCCCACCCTCCTTCCCATGGTCACGGAGCAGGTTCTGAAGATCGCAGCCGCCCCGGCACCAGTGTCCTGGAAGGCGGCCTACGAGAAGGGCCAGGCTCCCCACCCTCGTCTGGCCCGAAGAGGAACTCTCCCTGTCGACCAGGACAAAGCTGGTGTCAGTCCAGCAGGCCCCCCTGCTCTCAAAGATCCGGTGTCCCTCAAACGGCTGGAGAGCGACCTGCATGATCTGGATTTGCAGGCAGGCGCTGACCCTCTCGGCTCCGTTGGCCTGGAGTCAAGCAAAGGCCCCTTGGACAGGAAGAGGCTCAACGGCTCCCACCTGGCTCTCTTCCACGGCTCGCGGGAGTCCCTGGACGCCGCGCCCAGCACGTCCCCCAACTCGGCACGCCGCCGGCCGCCGCATCTCCTGGAGAGGCGAGGCTCTGGAACGCTGCTGCTGGACCGGATTTCGCACACCAGGCCTGGCTTCCTGCCGCCTTTAAATGTAAACCTGAACCCACCTATCCCCGATATCAGATCGAGCAGCAAACCTTCTTCTCCACTTGCTAGCGGCTTCAAATCCATGGTTCCCGTGGCTCCAAGTTCACCCAAGAGAGTTGACTTGAGGAGTAAGAAGCAGCTGGTCAGGAGGCACTCCATGCAAGTGGAGCAGATGAAGCAGCTGTCTGACTTCGAAGACGTCATGACCTAGAAGCTTGCAGAGGGTCTCAGAACAAACTCTGTGTAGTTAGTGAGAGGTGCCGTCATCAGAACAACACAGCTGTGCAGACCCTGTGCGTCCGTCGGCGCTGGTGGCAGGGGTGGAGCCGGCCCCGCGTCCCCGCTGAAATGATCTCTGGGTCGGTACAGCGTTACTTGAAAAGAGCTCAGGATAATTGGGTTCTAGACATGAAATCACCAAAAAAAAAAAAAAAAAAATCTCCAATGGAGGAAAGCTTTCGGGGTTTGCAAGGAACACAGCAAGGGCAATGAGCCCGGCCCCTGACACCAGCTCTTCTCCGCCAAACAAACAAGAACGTAGATCCCAAGAGGGTATTCAGAGCACGCCCTTTGTAATACATCGGTAAAGTGCCCACAGAGATGAGGCTTCCACATTTGTCAGGACGTGCAGCAGCTCAGCACCAGCCCTGAGCCCCGAAAGCTGGTGGCTCCGTTCTGTTGGAGGGAGGAGAAGAGGCGCGGGTGGGTGGGGTGCTGTCCAGCACCGCTCGCTCCGGATCTTTCCCTGCCCCGTCACACCCCGCATTCACGTGCACCTGTCGTTGTGCAGTGGGTCCCCAACTGTCGTAACCACGTGTCCCCTGAACTCCGACGGGCCATCCTCGGGGCGCCTCAGAGATGCAGCCTGCCTCCCTCCCACCCTGACACTAGCTCTCTGTTGAAATCTTGTGAAAAAACAGGCAAGAGCTGTTAATTAATTTGGACGTCAATGTAATACGATTTCCAGAATAGACCCGTTTCTTGCTTGTTCTTGAGCAAACTTGGTGAGATTCCCCCAAAACCAGAACGATAAATAATGATGGGACCCGCACAGATGAAAAGCACAAGAGGGTGCTTCTCAGGCCGGAAGCCGTGGGACTGCAGCGAACTCTGCAGCCTGAACATGTTAAGGGTGTGGACTGTCCTTTCAGCTACTCTTGTCTAGGTAATTCAAGAAAAATCCGGTTTCTGCTTTGTCTGAATTATCCACATGACGGGAGGTTTGTAGAAATGACCGGAACGACCCTTTCCATCCACCCAGGAAGGGAAGCAGAGACGGAGCACATTTGGAGGGATGTAGGCACATTTCAGAAAAAGGCACATTCCAGTTACTTTTCCTTTCCTGCTGCTCAGAGACGTTGGCTCCTAGAGTTAGAAGAACTCGGTGGTCCCTGGGGGTCACATCCCACAGAGAAATGAGTAAAGGCTCTGAGATTTGGGTTTGCACCCTTGTTTCATCATTTCCCGGCCTGGTGACTGCTCCAAGCCTCCAGTCCGTCCTCTGCAAAATGGGGTTGGCAATGATCCACCTTGAAAGGGTGAGGGGGAAGGACGTGCCCGCTGCTGGGCCTGGCACGGACAAGTCCCTGGATAGGAGGCAGACGATTCTGATTCACATCTTCAGATCTCTGACGCTTCCAAGTCCCCAATAACCCATAATGTCCCACACGCAATGGAGTTAAGTCCAGCTGAAAAATTCAGGTATCTCTTTGAGATCCCCAGGGATGCCACAGTTCTGAGCCCTAAGTACACTGGCAAAGCAAAATACATTTGGCCACATCGGCTCTACACGTGACAGCATTTCTGTAACAACATCTGCTAGGCGTTTATCTGGCTATCCCCCACAGAAGTGCTGACGATGCTTAGAAATAAGCCGAATGTTTACCTGTTAATCATTCCTTCGGGGCAGGCCCGTACTCAGCCCCGGCACTAACAAACTTTTAGGCAGGATGAGTCTTTGCTATGGGGGCTGTTACAGGAGGCTCCCCAACGCCCTGGCCTCAACCCACCAGACGCCAGTAGCAGCCTCCTAGCCGTGCCGACCAGAGATGTCTCCGGACGTGCTGCTGGGGCAACATCCCCTCGGCCGATCACTGCTGCGTGAGGACAATGACAGTGTACCTGGCAGAAATCTGTCAAGACCAACAAAGCCGCACGAGGGGGTGGGTCTGGCTGGGTCAGCCCTCCCGCTGACCTGCAGCCAGTCGAACTGCGTTAGTAGGATGACTAATCCGTCCATAACTCGGGCCCTCAGGGCTGCTGGCAAACACACATGCGGGAGTGCTGGTGGCCTTTTGTACTTTGCAGGGAGGGAAGGAAAGCACGTCAGCTAGTGAAAACCTAGGGCTCCTGGACTTGGTTTAGGGTGGACAGCCCATATGCTCCTCGGGACCACTGAGTCACAAACCATTCTTACCAAACAGACATGATCGCAGGCGAGGAAACAACTGTCCAACACGTGAGAGAGAATCACACCAACAATCACTGATCTCAGCAGCTCGTTAAACACACACACACGTACTCTCCACCCGTTGTTACTGCCAGTGAAAGCTAGCCTCTGCTAGTAGATCCAACCGTGGGATCTACAGATCCACGGGATCTCTGCTAGTAGATATACTGCACATGTGCATTTCCCCAAACTTTTAGCTAAGACTTGAAAGCCTAATATATCCTAAGTAGTGAATGAGGCACATTCATGGCAATTGTCTCAGGCAGAACACGAAACGTGACAGCCACTCCTCCGGAATAAGCTGTCCGTCCCACGAATGCCCATAGCAGGTGCCTTAGGGCACTCGTGGGCTGCCTCCGTCACTTGCCACCTGCCCGTTGGTCTTTCTCTGGACCGCCTCCAGGACAGAACCATCTTCCTCCCTGTTTGACAATGCATTTGCTGGATTAGACTGTTCCAAACTAGTAGGACCACGGCACTGTCTCACGGTCGATGCAGAAACAGGCAATTTTGTCCACATTAACAAACCTCACAAGATGCTTCTTAAAAATGTAATTTTAGATTCCACTCTGTTTTCTAGGTCAGAGATGAGCTTTTCTTTTCGGAATCCTACCGTCACTACAAGAGTTAGCTGCAAACTGTAGTTCAGACTTAAGCCTTTCTGGAATGTTTATCAAAATATATTCTAGAGCAGGAGTCGAATGTTTAAAAGTCTGGAACTCCGGTTTAATTTCTAGATGCTCCAAAGCCAGTTTTTGTTTGTTTGTTGAAACCCACTGTCGAGTCTTTTAGAACGTTGTCGAGTAAACGGTGTCCCGCAGAGTGCAGGCTGTCTGACCCTCCTCCTGCGTGTGTGGGCGCCTTGGACATACCGTGTGTTGCTTGAACTGGTTCTCTGTGGCATTAGACTCGAGTCTCAAGCTGACGATGTGCTCGAAGGCGTGTCCCAATCCCAGTAATGGAACCGTCTAGATATTTCTAACATGTCAATAAAAGATATATTGCAATCTTCCAATAGCACGCCCCATTTTTTGTTGTGAAATGTCAATGATAAATATTACCTTTTCCTTACGACGGGGTTGACATGACTGCCTGGGAACGTCAACCTTCGCAGACACCCAATATTTTATGCACACATAATTTTAAAAATTAACTTTTACTTACATACCTAGTATAGTTCTTCTCTTGGTTAAACACAAGGCAAAGGGCGAGAAGGTGCATTTCCACAGGGAGAGGCGGGTGTCGGTACTCCGCCCCACGGCTTGGGTTCCCTGGAGGGGCGCATCTGCCGCGTGCCGCGCTCCCTGGATCTGCCTCCTTGGGCCCTACATCTGATGTCGATGGGTGCCCACACAGCTCCTTCTCAAGGACAGAGCATCAGTACCAAGTGGACTAGCCCTCCTCTCTTGGAGCTTGGGGTCTGTATTCACGTTTCCTCCGCATTTCCTGATTGTCTGGATGATGAGAGAACGGAAGGCAAGCTGAGGACAAAGCAGACATTTTGTCCCCCCCGCCATGGGATGCATGCAACATTCCTCAGGCACTCCTGGCTGCCCTAAAGGACAAAGTAACAGTCCTTACTACCTACAGCCCACTGACAAGTCCTTGAAACAGGCATGGTGACATTCCTCTAGGAATTCAGCTGCCTCCACGTTAATACTTTGCTAAGGGAAAAAGGCAATCCTAGCCTGACCCCCTCCCCTCCACCAAGATCCTGTAAGTCTACTTTAACGTATAAAAAATCCTTTGGAAACTTCCTTTATCTCTAACCCCCCAAGATACGTGTTGGCAATCATCCCCCAGGCATAAGGCCCACCGATACACATCTGAAGGTCTCATGACTGAGGTTTTATTAGACGGTAGTAAATGACCTTTTCCCAACAGTAGCTAGCCCCCTCAAGGTCCTGGAGACCTTGCTCCCAAAATTCCTTAGGGACTTACGCTATCCCTAACCCCCTCCCAACGTGACGGTATATGATGGGCCACTCCTCACAACTCCGGGGCAGCAGCTCTTTCTGCCCACGGGTCCTGTCCCCGTGCTGTAATAAACCACCATCTTGCACCAAAGACGCCTCAAGAATTCTTTCTTGGTCGTCGGCTCTGGACTCCACCCCACTGAACCTCACGTATATTCCCCGACCTCATCATGGACAGTTCAAACCTTACCTTTAGTTTCTCCCCTAGACACCGAAATAACTTTTGTTAACAAAAAGAAAAAAAAAAAGGACAAGTTTCAGTATGTCTCTTCCCCACTTCTGTCTTCAGGAAAGGCAGGCCCACGTCGTTTCTAAACCCCTAGAGGAGAGATTATGAGGGACCTATGGGGGGAGGAGAAACTGATGGGACTGGTCGGGGGGAAGTGATGAGGGATGAGGTCACAGGGGTCCATCTAGAGGGATAGGGTGCATTCCCAAGACTGATAGAAGGTTGGAAGTTTGGGGTCCCTTGAGCGGCACTTGCCCCCTTCCAGAGCAAAACCATAGAGGGGAGAGGCTGCATGGTGCATCCCGGGAGGCTGGGAGGGGGTCAAGCTGGGCAGGAGGGCATCAGAGCCACTTGCCCTGAGGGATGCTGCAGCTTAGACAGCGGACAGGTCAGCATGACTGGTGAGCCCGCATGCTGTGCGCTGCTGAAGACCAGCACTGGAGGGGCTGGGGCCAGAACAGCTCCGCCAAGACCCAGAAGGACATTCTTATTGTCCTTGTTAAGGTGGAGGGGGCGAGATCCATTTTAATTTGCTTCAGAAAAATAAAGAGGTGTGATGCTTCTTACATTCAATGGTAATGAAATGAGATTCATAGCAATCCGTGCCCTACAGCCCTCGGCATGCGCAGTGTAGGAAGGAAAAACCCTGCATCACACTTGGAATTTGTCTGTGTGGGGTGGGGGTGGGGGGTAGGTCATCAGGAGTGAGGAACAGATTCAGGAAACAAAAGGGAGGTAATTGCTTTGCAGCTGTAATCATACCAGATCAGGTCCACAGCAGGAAGAGTGTGCACAGTTCTCCCTGGGAATCCTCGGCTGCAGGCGATTCTGGGATCCAAAGCCAGCCGGCTGGTTGTGGACCAGGGCGGGGGGCTGGGTTGAAATCCTACAGTAAAAATGTAGCGCCACCCACTGGAGAAAACGGACAGCAGTGTGTGGAAGGAAGGGGAAGGAAGAGGAACAGAAGGGGAGAGGGAATGACAGGTCCTGCAGGTGTGAACCAGCCCCAAGCAACAGCCCGGGGAGGAAGACCCCCGGGGATCTCTATTCTGGACTCCTCTGCCTTACCTGGATGATGGACCAGAATCACAGACACTCCTGACTCTGGAGCAAAAAGGATTTCTCATACGGTGAGAGGTAAGGGTCTAAATTAACTTTATAATTAGCCCATTAGAATTTAATAAGTATTTAATCCTTTTTTTTCTTGCCACCGTAGGCACTGTTGGTTGCCTATCTGGTTTGATTTCTCCCTTCTCCTTCTTTCTGTTAGATCCTGATTTTGTCACGTAGTCACTCAATATCCTCGCCTCTCTTTTGACGGACGCAGAGCTGCTCCAGCCCCAGCTCCCTCCAAGGGAAGTCCTGATTGGTCTGAGTTAATCATGACAAGTCCGTTGTCCTTATCAGCAATTGGCTAAAGGATCCAGCCTGAGCCAACCACCACCGGCTTTGTGTGTGCCTTAGGTCCAGAGATGGACGCCTGGCCTAACTAGAGCAGCGGGACTGGAGGAAAGGACATACATCCCGTGCTTGAAAGATTTCTCTTCCTTCCATTAGACATGACCAAATAAACATGCTGTTCCAAAGCTTATTTGTTTGGTATGACAACCCTCTTTCAACAATGAGAGAACAGTCTAAGGGTAAAGCCCAGAGGAGGGTAGAGCTGGGAGGAAAATGGGCTGGAGCCTTGATCATGCTATACCTGCAGCCCGCATCACCTCTGAACTTTCTGTTACATGAAATAAGATATTCTTGTATCATTTAATCTAGTTAGACTCAGGTTTTCATTTCCTTGGGACACCACATGACTTGGTTGTTATCCAGTCTCTGCTTGAATATTTTGTTTTTTAAAGATTTTATTTATTTATTTGACAGAGATAGAGACAGCCAGCGAGAGAGGGAACACAAGCAGGGGGAGTGGGAGAGGAAGAAGCAGGCTCATAGCGGAAGAGCCTGATGTGGGGCTCGATCCCAGAACGCCGGGATCACGCCCTGAGCCGAAGGCAGACGCTTAACCGCTGTGCCACCCAGGCGCCCCTGAATATTTTCATGATGACAAAAAAAATCAGTACCCCTGCTCATTTATTTTTAGAAAGTCCTAATTGCCAGAAAGTCCTCTCTTATGTTGAGTTGAAATGCACCTCACTGTCGGATTCATGGTTTGTCCCAAGTTACAGCAGATGCAACATGCAGGACAGGCGTAGCCGGAGGTGCGGGTGCACACACTGTGTTTGCTGGGAAGCAGTCAGGCGATCCGGGTTCAGTTGCTGGCTTCGCCATTAATAAGCTGAGTGAGTTTGGACACTACGGCAGTTTGTTTAACGGCCACAGATCCCTGCCATCCCAGTGCGCTCCACCTCTGAATGTGGCTTAGAGCACCTCCCATCCAGAGACGGGGTCTAATTCTTCACCTTGAATCTGGGCTGCCTTGGGATGTGCTCTGGCTAACAGAATGTGGCAAAAGTGATTCTGGAGGGTAGTTCTGGCGGGGGGGCCTGGTGTTTCTGGCCTGTCTGTCTTGGGATGCTTCCCCACGCCTGCCATATAAGGAGATTACGTACAGTGCAAGAAGCCACAGGATGGAGGGAGGGCTGAGCGTTCTAGCCAACAGCCCATCAGCCGGCACACATGTGAGTAGGACCACCTTGGACCTCCAGCCCAGAAGACCCTCCAGCTGAACGCAGCTGCAGGAACAAGCTCCAGAGAACCACCAGCCAACCGACGCGGTCATGAGAAACTGTAAGTCACTGTCGCTGTAAGCCACCGGGTCGTCTGTCACACACCAAAGCCTACAGAAGCAGACATGTGATTTCATTAAACATCTTCTGTGTCTTTCTTGTCAAGGGAAAAAAATAATATTTTTTTTTGCACGGTTGCTAGTGAGGATTAATTAGTGCAAAATACGTAAAGTGCATACATAGCTAGCACTATGGCGGGTACACAGTAGGTGCTAAATAAGTGGTGGACGTCATGATGGCTGTCGACGCAAACTTTTAAAGTTAACACTTTCTGCCTCCTTAGATTTTATTCTTTGAGGTTAAATCCCATTTCCTTTGACTTTATCTGGTTTGAGAAGCCTTCCTGGCAATTTACCGTACCGGCCCCCTCCGAGTGACCGCCATTTTATCCCGTTCCTCCTGAACCGGTACAACGTACCCGCTCTGATCACTGCTGATGATCGTGCAAGGGTCACCTTCAGTAATAACGCCTTCCCCGCAGCAGGGGCTGACGCAGGGCCGTGGTCCTTTATTAGCCCCGCACTAGTCAGGGCTCCTTTTCCAGTTCATCCATTTCCCCCGTCTGACGTTCTGCTGTCAACGATCAGCCTTCCAACGCTCTGACTTGAGCGGCGGCCAAGTCAGGCTTCCCGCCTCTGAACTTACGCTAGTGTTTTCTTGGAACTTAAACATGGGACTTAAGGTTAAACTCAGCAAAATTCCTTTTTGTTAGTCTTAGCTTAGCACTCCAGCTGGCCAAGCTCATCTCGGTCTTGCGTCTGTCATTCGTTTCTTCCCTTGGTGCGTCTTACATGTTTCCCTAAATCAGGAACTAAGAACTAATGTTCAAAGCACAGACCCGGGGCAAGAGACTCAGGACACACCCCTACATCCCTTCTCTGAGTCTGGCACAGAGTCAGTAAATATTAACAGCGACACTATGTGTGGGGATTGCTTTTGCATTGCTTAGCACGTGAATGCATGGTCCCACGGGCGGGTGGCAGTCCCTTCCCTCTCATCCAGGAGGAGGTCTACATGGACAGTACGGTTTTTGCTGAAATCAAGACACACACCTGATAATTCTGTCCTGAAAACATTCTCTACTGAGTAGCCAGACCACACTCCGGGTCTTTTCTCTTCGTTCTACCTGATCATAGAGTATAAAACTCTGTAGGAATGATCATACTTAGTATCTTCTTGGGCCAATGCTAATGGATAAAGCAGTAAAACAATTTATCAGCTTTCAGGGCTTTTGAGAAGTTAAAGGGAAAGAAACAGGGTTTTATCCCAGGAGAACCTTCACCTTGTCTTGATCGCAGGACATGTGCGTCGCCACGGGTGATGAGACCCTTGTTGGCATTCCCGCGAGCGCGGGCGTGCGAGCCTGGGTCAGCTCTCCACGGGATGGGAAGGCGGTGAAGGAGGCGTGCTCTCTGGCTTCCCGAGCTCGGTTCCTGCAGCTCCCGGCGGTGCGGGCACGCCCACTGCTGCGCCCCGGGGCCGGTGCTCCCGGCTGGTGCTGGTGCGGGACCTCCGCGGCAGCCGCTGTGGCTCGTGGTGGTGGGATTGGGGCGGGGGGCGTGTGGACCTGAGCCGACCCTGAGGGACGCTGACCCCTGGCGCTGAGCCGAGGACGCCCCCACGCCACCCCACCCCACGGAGGTGCCCCCCGGTCGAGCAGGGCGCCGCGGGGAGGAGGGGCGTGGTCTGCCTGCTCAGCCAGCGCGCACGCGCAGCGGGGAAGGGGCGGGGTGCATCCTCGCGCGCGCGGCTGCGCACCCGGCCGCCCGCCCTCCCGGAAGCGCCGCCGCCGCGCCACGTCCGCGCCCCGCGTGCGCCGCATCCCGCAGCCGCCGCCCCGGCGGGGACCCGACCGCACCGGACCGGAGCGCCATGGGCCGCGCAGGCGCGCACTCCGCCTCCGCGCCGCCGCCGCTGTTGCTGCTCCTGCTGCTGCTGCTGCTCCGGGCCGAGCGGCTGCGGGGCGCCGAGCTCACCTTCGAGCTGCCCGACAGCGCCAAGCAGTGCTTCCACGAGGACGTGGAGCAGGGCGCCAAGTTCTCCCTGGATTACCAGGTGAGGCCGGCCCCCGCAGCGCCCTCGTCGGTGGTCCGAGGGGCGCGGGCGTGCCCGGGAGCGGACGCCGGTCGGCCGGGGAGGTAGTGCTGCAGGTGCACTCGGCCCGGGGTGCCGGCGGGTCCTGCATCGTGGGCAGCGGTCAGACTGGCCGCCCGCGCGCCCCGGACTCTAAGGGACGGCAGTGCCCGGTCCCAAACCTCTGGGATCGCTTTGTCCCGTGTGTACTCACATATGTCAGTGGGGAGGGAGTGGGTTCGTGGGTTCGTTCCCCACCCTTCTCTCCATCTACAGCCAGAGTGGGGTGAGCGCACAGCGGTTGTGGTTTCAAGGCTCGCTGTTGCCATATGCTGCGGGCTTCTGCTGTCCAGTCTCCCCCCACAGACCTCAGGGCACACCCTGGGGAGCGGGTCTTGGGGGAGGGGTCTGCCCCGGAGGGTTAGTGGGCAGATCTAGGGTTGGGGGCTGAGTGGGAAGGATCCCCAGGTCAGCCGCCTGCTCGTGGACACTCTGGAGATGAAGTGGCCTGGGCGGCAGGAGTGAGGGCAGGCCTTCCATGGGTCCACCCTGTCCAGAGCCCTGAAAGAGGTGTGTGCCTGGGGACAGCATGGTGTGGGATGACCTCTGCGTCGCTGATTTGGCCACTTACGCTTCTCTGTGCACGATATACAAATTGTGGCTGGGTTAACGGGGCCCACCTAGGACAGTCACTACACAATGATCATTATGAGGCTGGAGGGGACTGGGAGGTCGTCTGGTCACTGCTAGGTTCCTGTGATTCATTACCCCATCAAGGGACACAGTCAACGGGCTCCATCTGCTTCTAAACTTAAGAAGTTCTTTGTACAGATGGGAGAATTTACTTTGTGCAGTGGTGAGTGCCCTGTTGCTGGAGGTGTGTAAGCCATGCTGACCGTTCCTTGACAGGGTCCTTTGATGGACCTTTGTTATAGTCATTGACCACCTGTGTGACTCTGCTGGATGCCCATCTTTCTTAGATTTATAAAACAAGTTTGAACTACGTAATTCCCAAGGACCTGCTCACCTCTGATGGCCACTGACTCTATGAATGCTTTGATCTGTATTTGCCTTCTTGCATTCAGTCGGTAATAATACAAACATTTACTAGACCCACTCTGCAATCTACTTGAGCTTGGAGCCTCAGTCTCCTCTTCTGTGAAATGGGAAGGATCAAGCTCATTGCACCCTTGCAGAGCAAAACCTTTGGGAGTCAGGCAGTCGGATCTTAGCCCTGTCACTTTGAAGCAGCGTGACCATGGCCGATTTCCTGAATCTCTCTCAGCCTCAGTCTTGTCCCCAGTAAAACGGAGAGGGTCCTAGCACCTGCTTCAGAAAAGTTGTGAAGATTACATGAAAAGAAAAAGTTAGTGAAGTCTGATCACAGTGTCTGGTCGGCATTTCGTACCGGTGGCTGCCCTGCTGGTCACTGCAGACTGTGGGTGTCTTTGTGGTTGTAGGTCATCACCGGAGGCCACTATGACGTCGACTGCTACGTGGAGGACCCCCTGGGAAACACCATCTACCGGGAGACCAAGAAGCAGTATGACAGCTTCACGCACCGGGCCGAGGTCAAGGGCGTTTATCAGTTTTGCTTCAGTAATGAGTTTTCTACCTTCTCTCACAAGACCGTCTACTTCGACTTTCAAGTGGGCGACGAGCCCCCCATTCTCCCAGACATGGGGAACAGGGTCACAGCTCTCACCCAGGTGAGTGGACCTCGGCCGGCGTGGGCCGGCTCAGCCTTCAGCCCGTTCCTCCTCTTCCCTTCCTGTCTCGGCTAATACTCAGTGTCACCACCGCCCCCGCCCCCCCAGCTCCCGGGCTGGAAGGCTCAGGGTCAGCTTCACCTCTTTGCACATTCAGTCCTCAAGGACAATTTCCCCTTCTGAGCCCCCTACACTGTTGCCAGATCCCTGCAGTACTGTCCTCTGGAACTCCTGGGTTCGGCTCTGTCTTCCACGCAGCACCGCTGTGGACGGGCCTTGCTGCGGCCCCCTCGGTGTGCCCCATATGTCTGCGTCTTTATGACGTAGGCCTGCTTTGTATGGCGCGTTCGCTCAGGTAACGTGAGCCGCTGTAGCAGATACACTCCAGGTGTCGATGGCCTAACACTATGGAAGTTTTTTCTCACTCGGGTGATAATCTAGGTTGGTGGACAGCTTTCCTCCAGGGACTGACTCAACAGTCGGAGGTTTCTCTTTCTTGTCACCTCTCTGCTGTCCGTCAGGGCTTTGGCGCCCTCTGCCCCTGGCCAGCAGAAGAAGGGGGCAGTGAGAAAGCCCCTCCTGTCTCCTAAACGTCCTGGCCCAGAAGTGACACACAGCACGTGCGCTTGTGTCCCGTTGCTGACGGATGGCCCTGTGGTGCATCTGTACGCAGGGAGGGCCGGCAGGTTGTCGTCTGTTGTGCGTGGCTCTCGGGGTCCCTGATAATCTGACCAGGCTCCCCCCTGCTAGGAAAGCTCCTGCCTCTCGTGCAGGCGCTCAGCTTCCCGAGCCTCGCCTTCCGTGTCGTCTCCCTGCGTCCCAGTGCCCGGAGCGTGGGACGGAGTGTTTGTCAAATCACTGAGTGGCAGGGCCCAAGGAATCCTGCAAGACAGGAATGACTAATGTGGCCGCACTGTTCTTGAACCAAAGCCAGAGCCTCTGAGTCTCCGGGCGGGGCCAGCTCACCTTCTGGGCTGCCTCCAGGTGGTCCCCGCTGCGTCTGTGGCTCTGCCGTGGGTCTGTCTGCCGTCCCCACGCGGTGGAACGTTAGTGCTGCACTGTCCAGTATCGTGGTCTAGCTACGTGTGGCTATTTAATTTAAATGCATTAAAACTAAATTAAAAACTCCCTTCTTGTTGGCTCTCTAGCAGCAATTCTGGTGCTCGGTGTCGCGGGTGGCTAGTGGCCACACATGGAGCGTCCCGCCGGGCAGCACTGGGTCTGAGCCTGGCCGTGGGACCTCTGGTGGAAGATCGAGCCTGGGCGGGTTCCATGCAGGAGCTTTCACAACCTGTACTCGAGAGTTCTGGTGGTCGCTGATGAAACAGTCTCCGTGCTGGAGATTTTGTAACTCACTGGAAGCCGAGCCGAAGGCTTGAGCTGAAAGCGGGAGAGAAAAGGCTGCATATGGCCGGTCAGTGCAACAGAGAAATTCTTTTCTGGAGCCTTAGAATCGGATTTGATTTTGTTGTAGGGAAGGCTGATGACAGTTCCCTTCCTATGTTGCCAGACCTCATGTGTTCTCCTGCCCAGCCTCAAAGGAGGGGTTTCTTTCCACCGTGAACCTCTGAGCCCTCTGCCTTGAGTGGGAGTCTGTCTGTGCCCCCGAGAGCTTTCCCCAGTGGAGAGCACTTGTGCTGTCTGTGCACAGTGCTGGCTGGGGACAGTCTGAGATGAGTGGTCGTGTCCCTGGCATGGGCAACTCCGCGTGGAGCACAGCCCTGAAAACCAGTTAGCCACAGGGCGTGGTGTTTAGAGCTGTGGGTTACTGGAGGGTTCTCGGGAGGGACCAGTTGATCCCAGGGAGTCAGGGACCAGCAGGTGTAAGTGTAGGGGTGTCACTTCCATTTTCTTCTCTGCTCCTTACTTTCCTTGTTCGGCATGGGTTCCCTGTTGGCCACGGTGTTCTCACGTCCCCCCAGAGCTCTTCCAGCTCAGTGGTGGCTCAGGGGCCATGTTTTCTGGCCCTGGAACCAACGCTTGGATGAAGAAGCATGATCCAGAGTGACCAAGGTCCAGGCCAGGGCTGTAGGCCACGGGTCTTGTCTCCGGCTCTGGTTCCAGCATGACCAGGCTCCCAGGAGAGGCGTGGGCTGGGAGAATGCTCCCAGGGCAGCCGAACTTCTGGTGCTCGGGGCTTCCTGAGAATCTGGGCAGATCCTAGCGGAGGCTGAAGCTTTCCAACGGAGGCCAGAGGCCCGGGGCTGCCTCAGTGCTCGTCTGGGGAGGATTCAGTGTTTTCCTCTCTCTGCTCCAAGGTCAGCTCATGCTTCCCTGTCTTGAGTTCTTGAAGTCTATAAAGAACGAAGTTCTCCTGCCAGTGGAGGCCCTGAGGCAGCGAGGCCTGGGGGAATTCGCCAGGGTTTGCAGGCTGAAGGCCCAAGCGTCGCCAGGTCGTAGAGACAGGATGAGATGGTGTGGCAGTGGAGGAAGGGGATGGTCCTGGGAGGGGGATGGGTCAGGGTGTCTCCAGGGATCGACAGTCATGATGGAGCAGTGACCAGAATCCCTGGGGGGCTCCCGGGCTCTGGAGAGCAGCTGGGGCTTGTGGTCTTGGCGGAGCAGAAGGCTGCACTCCCGCTCAGCGGGGCCCTCGGCCCTGGGAAGGCAGCGCTCATCCAGAAGGAAGGGCTCTGCTGGCTTCCTGCTCAGGGGGACGCAGGCTGGACGGGTTGCCGAACTGAAGTGTGGTAACAGGCCAAGGACGTGCCTTTTAGACACTGGGTCTGGCGGAAGATCCCAGTGGGTGGGACGGAGCCTGCTTTTACAGGAGGGGGATGCTTCTGGGGGTCTGTGAATCCTGCGACGTGTTGCTTTCGGGGCTCCTGGGGGGCCTGCGCCAGGTCCCGAGTAGACGCCAGCAAGGCCGTGTAAGCACCTGTTGCCCTCTGGGAACTGGCCTCCCCCCCTGTCATGGGTCTGATCTGAGTCTGTAAAGTCGCCTTGGCTCTGTTCCCAGAACCGTGGTGCCGGTGTCTGGCCTGTGGCCTCCCACCCAGGCCTTGAAAGGGTGCCTCGCGTGGCATCTCTGACGTGTCCTCTGCACCTGTGACTTGTGAGTCCTCCCTGTCCCTCTTCCTCCTCCCTCCCTCCGTTTGCAGTGATTCTGGGCCCTGGGAGGAGGCTGGGGGTGCCAGCCTGCACTGCCCAGCCCCCAGGCCAGGCCCCAGGGCGCTCCCATGTCAGGGGAGCCCAGTGCGCACAGTTTCCGAATGAGCTTGGGACAGAAATAAACTTAGAGAGTGGATTTCTAGCCTGGAAACCCATACGAGCCCTTTTCTCATGTTTAAAAACAAGTCTTTGTGTATTTATGCATCCTAAATGTGTGTGCGTGTACTTACGCTCACACGTGTGCACACGCATGCACACGCGTGTATGTGTGTGTGTCCCCATCCAGCCCCAGATTTCAGGGATGGCCCGTCTGCCGCTGGGTCCTCTCAGCACCTGGGTCCGCTCTTGTGCCCCACAGAGCGCAGCCACCTCCAGACCGGCTCCCGCTGGCCCCTCGCAGTGTCCTGGCTACCGGGGGCCTCGTGAAGTGGGGTTCTGAGCGTGCTGTGCTGACCGCAGCCTTTGCCCTACAGGGTCGCCCTGGGGCCTTTACCGTGAGCCTCCGCCTACTCATGCTTCTTCCCACACATCCCTGCACCCCGGCGGCCCTCCGTGCGCCATACCTGTGCTTCTGTTGCCCGACTCCCCCCACCCCCACCCCAGGCTCAGCCTAGCCCGCCTGCCCCTCCCCTGCCCCTCCGCCAGGCTCAGCCTAGCCCCCACTTGGGCACTTCCTGTGGGAAGAGCGTCTCCCCTCCTCCTGCGGGATTAGCAGTTGTGCCCTGGACGGTCCCAGGACCCCGCACACCTGCCTGCTGGCCCCTCTTGGGTTGCACCCAGGGGACACTGTTCTCCTTTTGCTGACATCCAGGACTGTGTCTGTGACCGCTTCGTCTCCTCCTTCCCCGGGCCCAGCACAGAGCCTGGGGGCGGAGGAGGCGGTCAGCGGCGTGCACGTGAATGAACGCGTTTGTGGAAGTTTGGGCCACGGAGGAGGACCCAGCATCACCTGAAATATTTGCCTCGTTCTTCCAGGTGCTTCTCCGGAGCCCCGGCCGTCAGTGATCGTGGCCGGGCAGGGATGGGTGGGTGGTGTGAACGCAGGGCCAGTGTGACCGCCCACATCTCCCTGTGCCCTGGGTAGCGACCGGAAGTGAGCACGAGGGAGGCTTCCGGAAATGCCGTGTCTAGATTTGGCCTGGACACGGGCCCACAGGGGTTGAGCCTGACCCCAAACTGCAGCCACTTCCCTGGTCCTTCCCGGGTTAGTCCCCCGTTCCCTCTGTGACCATGGCTGTGCCTTCGTGAGCTCTGGAGGCATTGGCGGAGGAGCTGGGGGAGGGCGGGGGGGTGCGTCTCCAACACCGACTCTGTCATCGGAAGCCCGTGGGCGCTTGGAAGTCCCCTTCGGGATCAAGTTCTTGATGTCAGGGACCCTTCTGGGATCAGTTGGCCATCTGTCAACATCAAACAGCTGTAGGTCCGAGCTATCTACCAAACGTGGGGAAGGGAAAGACGCCTGGCACCGACCGCTCCGGGTGCGAGATTATGGCCCAAGACCCCAGGGCGCGCAGGCTGCCGCCGAGAATGCAGGATACAGGTACCCCTCGGGGGATCCCACTGAAGCCCGGACAGGCCTGTTCTTTCCCGTGGATCCTGCCCCGTGGAGCCCTGTGAATCCCACGTGCCATGCGGTGACCTTGTCACTGCTCCATCCGTGTGGCTCTGCCCATGAGCCAGAAGGATGGCGCCTGCCCACGCGTTCGGGGGAAGCCCGTGGCCCTGGGAGGTGGGCCGGTCGTCGGGCAGACAGGACACAGCCTCGTAAGTGCGAGGCTGAGGGGAAGCTCTCGTCCTCCCTCACGCCGCCCAGAGTAGAGAGCGCGTAGCCGGGCGAGTAAGCCAGCAGCGCTTCTTGGCTGGAGTCGGTTCAGCCTGTGAGGGAACAGGAGTCTTGGGGGTCAGTCAGGTGGTAGCGCAGTGACGCGGTCTCCCCCTGCTTCTGACGCTTACTGTACAGACAGGTCACCGCTGCAGTCTAGGGACCGAGGCAGGTGTCTCCCAGACGCTCTGTGAGCTTGTCCAGCCTGAGAAGGTGGTGTTGGGGTAGAACGTTCTAGGTTTGTCACGTAGAGGTTGCCTGTGAGTGAGAGCTCAGGGCCACAGGCGTGTGTTAGGTCTCCTTCACTGACAACTGATCCACACACGTGACGGCCTTGAACAACACCCCTGTGTTATCCGTCCCGCAGACGGGTCCGGCGGATCAGGGCGTGGGACCCCCTGGCCAGGCTCTGGGAGGGATCTGGTCCCATACCCGCAGGTCGTGGGTGGTTTCGGTTCTGTGCAGCAGACGGTGCTGGCATTAGGGCCTGGTGTCCTGGGTGTGCTGGCTCGGTTTCGGGGTTCTGCCTGGCACGCGTAGTGTTGGACCAGGTAGGAAATCACGGGGTAGCGTGTGTTGTGCATGAGTGTCCGTGTGTAAGCATGCACGTTTGTATGTATATATGCTTTGGCGTGTGTTCCCGTGTGTGTACGTACAGGACACTGTCTGTAGCGATTGTGGCAGAACACGGAGGCCCACACGGTTGTCATTTCCTTCTCTGCTGTTTGTTAGCTGTGTGACCTCGGGCAAGTCACACGGCCTTTCTGAGCCTGAGTTTGCTCATCAGCCCAAGGGGTGAGCAGGCCGTCAGCGCCCGTACCGGCGGGGGCCATGGGCCCTGCCCGTGGGGAGGCAGGAGTGTCAGAGAACACAGGGCAGGTGTGAGAGCGTAGGCTCTGCACTCAGGCGCTGAGTGTGGGTTCTGATGCTGTCGCCTGCTGTGTGACGCTGGGCAAGGGCCTTAGCGCCCCTGAGCCCCGGTTAGGCTCACCGCGAAGGCTGGGGTAAGCCGCGGACGCCCTTAGTGCAGACGCGTAGCGCTCTCTGCAGCACGAGCCGCCCAGGGCAGCGGTGGCCGCATGTGGATTCTTCCCTTCCTGTCTCCGTGGAGAGTGTGACCGCCTCTCTCTCCCTGCCCAGATGGAGTCCGCCTGTGTGACCATCCACGAGGCCCTGAAGACGGTGATTGACTCCCAGACGCATTACCGGCTCCGCGAGGCCCAGGACCGTGCCCGGGCCGAAGACCTCAACAGCCGGGTATCGTACTGGTCTGTGGGCGAGACGGTCGCGCTGTTCGTGGTCAGTTTGAGCCAGGTTCTGCTGCTCAAGAGCTTCTTCACGGAAAAGCGAGCCAGCCCGCGGGCGCTGCACTCCTAGTCCCCGTCCCACCCCCAGACCCCCATCCCTGGGCAGCGGCAGCTCGCCTGCGGCACAGGCTCCTGCTGGGCCCGAGGGCGACCCTGGGGCAGAACAGAGCCACCAGGGGAGGGGCACCCAGCTGCTTACTCCTTGTACCCAGCGGCCAGCACCCACTGAGCCCGGCGATCCCAGGGCATCTAACCGTGTTACGTGGATAACACCGAGAAAAGCGTATAGTCAGGGGGGCCCGTGGTCTGGCCGTAGGAGGAACCCCAGGTGCCCAGGCCTCCTGGGGTGGCACGGGGGCTCCCTCTGCTCCAGGGTGTGTGGGTCGTGGGGCTTCTGTGTGTCCCGTCCTCTCTGGAGAAGGAGGGGGCCGTCGTCTGGCTTGTCTCCGTGGCTCTGTCTGTGTCTGCGGGAGGCAGGCCCTGAGCGACTTTGCAGAAACCCCTGCCCCGGGTAAGCAGTGGTGTTCTCCGCGGAAACAGGAGGAGCCTGGAGTCTGGGCGCCCGTGGTGAGCCATGTGTCTCCGGGAGGCAGCGCTCTGGTTAATAAACGCTAAGCAGGAGCCCCGTGGAGACTTGTGCCTTTCTTTCTTTGCCCTGAAGGAGCGCGCAGCTTCGTGGGGACCGTGGGGGTGCACAGAGAGCGTGCGGGACAGCAGGTGTTGGCCTCGAGGCGTGTGCATGATGCTGGACACACGTGCGCGGCCTGGGGTGCGTTGCCCTCCTCCCAGTGGAACGAGAGCGGTGACGTGGGGACCTGGTTAGTCTCTCGTCTCAGACTCCAGAGGTCACTGTCGAAACAGCTGATTATCATTGAGTCCAAACGGGCTGAGCACAGAAAGGACAGGCCAGAGCAGTCAGTGGCTGTCCTGTGCTGTTTCCACAGCAGAGGCCATACCTCTGCCCCAGGGCCTTTGCACATTCAGCATCCTACTAGAACACCCTCTCCCGGATATCTGTGTGACCTCCATCCTTTCGGGGCTGGATGTCACATTACCCGCAAATCTGCCCTCACCACTCCGTTCAGGATGGCGCCGCCGCACCGCCCCCACCTCTTGTCTCCCTGTCCCTGCTTTACTCCTCAGCTACACATCACCACTGACACATAGATTTACTGGCCCATTTGCTGTCCTTCGTACCCCATTGGACGTGAGCTCCACGATGGGGAACAGGCCCTGGAGTAACGCGTGCCACGTCCTGAGGTCTTCACACATACTAGTTGCTGAGCAAACGCCCGGCCTGTTAGAAGCCGGTGCATGCGGACCACGCGTCTCTGAAGTAGGTCTCGAAGGAAGATCTGACGCGGGAAAAGCCGGCGCCCTGTTGATGGTACAAGTGCGTGTGCACGCAGTCTGCGCCTTCCAGCCCCACGGAGGGACCACGTCTGGACATGCCCAGCACAGCACTGCTCTGAGACCCACCGTTTCCTTGCTTTCCTCACACTGCCCCGCGAGACGTGCGTACACAAACCTGGAGCTAGAGAGAGAAATGCCGTGGCTGGGGGCTCCCTAGTGGGGTCTGGTCTGCTGCCCCTGGGCAAGGAAGCGGGTCCGGCGCTATCTCAGTGGGAGCATGACACACTCGTCGTGACACAGTAAGACATCGGGTCTACTGTTGATGGTGTTTTATTCTGGGCTTTCGTGGTGTATGTACGGAGCAGAGAGAAGCTTAATTTCCTCATTGTCAGAGTTTTGGGTCCATCTTCTGGCCGGGGGGTTGGGGGGGGGACTGTGGCAGAGGTGAAGCCTGCGGGCCTCCCAGTCTGCGCTGGAAGGAGAGGCTGCTGCCCGCCCTCCGGCTGCCGCACCTCTATGTGCTCCTTCTCGGCCTTAACCGCCGTGTAGCCCCATCCTCTGTATTCTAGGGAATCCTCGTGTCTGGAGAGCCGCGAGCCAGAGTGCGCGCACGCCGGGACTGCACCGGGAGCGGATCCGCGGGGAAGGCCGCTCCCCCACGACGTTTCTTTACGCAGAATTATAAGAATGCTGACAGTACGCTTGGCCAAACTCCCACGCAAGCACAGCCTCATGCAGGTGAATGACAGGTCACAGGCCAGGTTGGGGGAGCACCTGCTTTTCCGGCTCCGGTGCAGTAACGGGCTCAGCCCCTCCCTGCTCCCCTGGGACCTGCCGTCGGACCTTCTGGGTCACGTGGGAGCAACCATGTTCCGCTTCACGTAACTGTAGACATCAGCCTCTTCCACCCTCAGAGCCACCGAGCTGACAGTTCCCGGTTCTGATACAGCTTTCTGGCTGTTTTGCTTCTCAGTCCAATATTTGGCCACAGGAGACAACAGGCTTCCCATATGGCTTGCTTCTTCACATTCCCTGTCACATCCTGTAGAAATCCTCCAAGAACTCGATCAGACTGTTTGCATCATTTGTGGGTCTATTTTCGGCTCCCGATAGTGCACAGGAGCCCGTTCTGTCTCAGCAGAGTGTGTTCGAGCCAGACTCCGGCTTCGGAGGCTCCCAGAGCCCTGGGTTTGAAACCACGCTGAGCTAAGCAATGGCAATAGCACATTCTCAAATGAAGGGAGACAGGGTGGCATCCAGGCAGCTTGTCCTTCCAGCACGGTCTGGTTTGAAACCAGCCTGACCGATATGCACTCACCTGAGCTGTTAGACACTGGAGAAGATGTGTCCCGCTAAATGCTTGTGTTTCCACGCGATTACCACGAAGCAGGAGCAGGCTTGTAGACGACACACGAGTCTCCATAGGAAGGTCTCAGCAGACGTCACGCTGTAGTAGTAGCTGTGCTAAGAGAAGGGTCGTGGGCTTCTGAAGGCAGACTCCTTCCTCTTCCCTCTCCCACCTGGTCCGGGAGACCAACCCAAGCAGATGAGAGTGAAACAGAATTTAAGTACCTGAAACCAGAGAAAGGTCACAGTCCCAAATCACTAGCTACGAGGAGCGGCTGTCAGATTCGGTGATACTTGGAAAGCGGGTGGTGGGGGGAGATGCCTAGAGCCGTTGTAGCGGGTTGAGACTTTCCTAAGAGAAGGAGGTGTTGTCCTGAATGGCCGAGCAGCAGAGCCTAGAACAGTACTTCTAGGGGCCGCGTGTGAGCGGCAGAGACGGCCCCCACGCTAGTCCTCTCCTCCCTGGCGCGGGGCAGGTGGGGCTGGAGGAGAGGCTGGTCAGACGGGTGGGCAGGAGACGTGGCAGGTGAAGGGTCGGGCCCTGGGGGCGATTGGCTGTGTAGCCAGGATCACACCAAATCTGCCGCGGCAGTCCTGCGGCTAGTCTGGTGTGACCGGAAACCGCTGTCTCCTTGGTCATACTGAGGATGGAGCGATTGCCCAGCGGAAGCCTGTCCTGGGCGGCCCCGGGGAGCAGGCGAGCAGGCCCCTGAGGCCAGGCTCCCCACGCCAGCTTCCCCGCACACTTCTCCCGCAGGCCGGCCGCCAGGGTGTCTGGCGAGGGTGTGGCCGCCCCGGACCGGGCGTAAGAGTGAAGCAATAGACAAGGCACACAGAGGACAGACTTGGGGAGAGTTACCCCAGGAAGCAGAGCAGTGCAAACACACATTTCCCCCATACTCTTAAAAAAAGAAAGCAGCAGGGCCTCCGAGAGGAGTTACAAGAGCTCATAGACGAGGCTATACCACAAACAAGAGATGGGGAGCTGTCAAGATTCAGGGGAATGTGGGAGAGGAGGAAACCATCACAGACGGGATCATCAGTTTGCAGATGCCAGGGAAGAGGTGCCGCCGGAATCTCAGGGAGGGAGGCCTGAGAAGAGTCCGGAAAGACTGCCCCAAATAGAGCAGACAGGGAACCCAGAGCTGGACGTTCCTGGGGACAGACTGAGAGATGTGTACGGCAGAGTGTGTCCGTCCTGCAGGCCTGGGTGTCCCTGAAGAGGAAAATACAACTGCAACAGCAAGTTCAAGCTTTAAAACACACACACACACACGCACAGATTTAATAAAAATTAAGGAAGATGTAAATCCTCAGCTCGAAAGGGCACCTTGCCCTTCAGGAAGAAGTGCGGCGGAGCCACAGACGTGCTGGTGAGGTTCTCGGGCTCCAGGGAAGAGAAACCATCCGCGCGGGACTTGCACAAAAAAACAAAGACCGAAGAGCAGGTGATCCACAAGAAGAAGAAATCATGTGATTTCCAGCGTTTGCAGGACGTTCACCGGAGCAGCCCGCGGGGCGGTGTCTCCGGGAGCTGCAGGAAAGAGCGCAGGCCCAGGAAGGTCCGAAACCGCCCCCTGCCATCCAGATACAAAGGTGACGACTTCAGAGCTGGAAGGTCCGCGGGGGACGAGCCCCCGCGAGCCGGGGCAGAGAAGCAGCACACGGAGGGCACGCGCGTTCCTGCGAGCGCTTCGTGCGGGACCATGTCCACCCGGGAAAGTCCGGTCGGAATACGTTGTAACGATCCCGATCGTCGAGCACGGATTTGACGATACAGCAAGTTGAGATGGAGAATTAGAGTGAGGGGAGACCGGGGGAGGTGCAGATGCTCACTTCCTTATGTTTCCTGCTGGGAATTTAGGAAACAATCCTTATTATGACAACAGAAGAAATTACAGCCCCTTCTTACCGTGGGCCAACCATCTTCCGAATCGCTTTAGCTCTTCGTAGGGCTCTATGACGTGGGGACTGTTGGCATTCCTGTTTCATAATGGGGAGACTGAGGCACGGGGCATTTACTCAGCCTTCCCCGAGGCCATCTAGCTCATAAGAGTAAAATGAGGGGTGCTCTTTAGTCCTCTCAAGAGTCCCTGAAAAAGAAGTTGGATTAATAGATGGATTAATACAATCCATTCCTTTTTTTTTTTTTTTTTTTTTTTTGAGAGAGAGCGCGAGCTACTGATCCTGTCCTTTGTGAGTCTGGTTCCATTGAGGTGGGACATTTCTCCTGCACTGGTGTATGAGAAACAGGGAAATGGACACAATCGGATTTATTACGGGAGATTTCCTTCAGGAATTGGCTCGCACGGTCATGGAGGCTGAGAAGTCCTGGACCTTCCAGACGCCAGCCGCACAACCAGGAAAACGAGGGGTGTTTGTCCGTCTGAGCCCAAGGGGGCCGTGGTGCCAGTCCCGATGTGAGTCTGACAGCTCGAGAACAGGGCGCACCGTGTCTGAGGGCAGGGGCAGGGGCAGGGACAGGTGGTGTTCCAGCGCGAGCAGAGAGCGGGGCGAGGGCGGTACGTGTGGGGAGCAGGGTCAGACCCCGCATCGCGCTCCGCCACACCCCGAGCGGCCGCGCAGTGTCGCATCTCCTCACTTCTGCGGTGAGAATAAACTCTCCAGAGGGAACTTGCACGAGTGCACAACCACCACTGCTCCCAGGGGACACCGTTCAAAGTACCGTATTTACTACCTTAGTTGGTTTTTTCCGCAAACACCAAGCGAATTTCATCTTTTTCTTAGAACTGCAGCCATGTGAGAAGTGACCACAAGAGGGCAGTATGGAAACACCAAGGATGCTCCGTTTTGCTTTAGGAGTCCGGCTGGTATAAACCAGTCTGTTCTGAGCAGGGAGAACTGTGTCTGCAGAGAAGCTCGGTGCACGGCGTTACTCAGGGCTCTTCGGGGTATCCCAGAGTATCAGGGATGTAGGGGTCGTCGAGCCACATCTTGGCTGCACCTTCATGGTTCTTCCCGGGCCAGAGCCTCCCAGCTGCGTCAGCCTTGGACTCCTGAGCCCTCGGGAGTGCGGTGAGCGCGTTTGTGTGTGCAGACTGCGGAATCGGGGTGTGGGTAAGCGATAGGTAGCCATGCAGCCCTAGGGCAGCGACACACCGGCCGTGCTGTCAGCAGTGAGCCGACTGCTTGCCGTGCAGGTGCTGCTAAATTCCACGAAGGTCGTTTCCCCGGGTTTTTCCTCTTTAAATGTCATCATTTTTCTCTATCTCAATTGGACATAACTTGGAAGCGACATCATTCATTCATTTTTCGGTAAGCCTAACCACTGGGCAGAATGACATCAGGAGGAAAAGCAAATCATTCGTTCATGCACCTGTCGATTCATCGAGGTCCGGGCTGGAGGCCAGGCCAGGCCCGCTGGGTGGGAAGGCCAGAGAACCTCGTTGGAGGAGGTGGCTCCTGGCAGTGACGGGGAAACCAGCGGGGAAGGAAGCAAGTGGTGGGAGCAAAGGCACAGGGGTGTCCTGCCTCGGGAAGCCGGGACTCTGGCTGGCTCGACGTCAGGAAGAGAGAGGAGAGGGTGTGAGAGCAGCAGTGGGGTGAGGACACCGTCGAGGGCCGGCAGAACAGTCTCGATTACTGTAAGACGGCCTTGGGCTTCATCCTCCGGGGGTTTTAGGGGCAGGCTTTGGGAAGATCGCTGGCTGCCGCACAGCGAGGCTGGTGGAGGAGAGAGATGTGAGCAGAGCAACAGCGGCCAGGCCCAGGAGGCTGGAGAAGCAGAGTTCCCCGGGCGCGTGTTCACTCCCTCCCCTGTGCCTCCAGGGGGCGTCCGGCCTGACCCGAGCAGGGCACATCCCCATGCAAGCAGAATGCGCCTTTCTTTCTCAGAGGTGAGCAAGGGAAGGCAGGAGCTCCTGAGCCATGCCAGGGTTCTCAGTAGGGAGCGACTTTGGCAAGGTCTGGAGATATTTTTGGTTGTCACAACCAGAGAAGAGGCATCTGGTGGGAGGGGTCTTTGGATGCCGCAGAACATCCAACAGGGGGCAGGACGGCTCCCAGAGCAAAGCTGTGGAAGACCCCAAATGCCGGGGGTGCCTAGGTGGGGAAGCCCTGGTCTGTCCAAAGATACAACGAGTTAAAAAGGAAGAAACACCTGTAAAAACACATTGAAAATGGAAAACAGAATGTTTTCCATGTTGGCATGGGGCAGATAACAATTATGGCCAAATATGTCATTATCAATTAAAAAATAGTGAAGTAATTGCCTCTATAAAAGAGGAGTGTGAAGCAGAGATACAAGCTATAAAATAGAGTAAAAGAAGTAACATCGCATATAACTGACACAGACAAAGGTAAACAGGCTAACCTCGTCTATTTGAAGACGCAGTGTTGGCTCGCAAAGCAGACGTCTACAGTTGATATTGTACACAACGTGTGCGAGATGCCACGTGCTAGAAGCACAGCTGGGACAAGGTTATCCTGCAAACCTGAGAACGGAAGGGCTGCCAGAGGCGTACCGTGTAAATAGAAACAGGAAGTGCAAGATCAGAGAAAGTTCATCTTCGCTTCCTGTTTTATGCCAGATGATTTCCAGAGAGATGAAAAATTTAAACACTAAAAAGAAAAAAATTTAAACAAGGTTGGCCTGAGAGGGGGGATCCTTCTGAACATGACACAATATCCGGGAGAGATCTGTGAGCCCGACTATGCAGGATTTTACGTTATTGCATGATGAAACCCGCGTGCACACACGCTACAAACAAGACCAAGGACAAGCTTGGGAAAGACTCGTGCTGCAACTGATGACAAAGAAGGCCAACAGTCCAGTAAATTAAGTATTTGCTTCGCTAACCACTTACTGAATGTCTGCCATGTGCTGGGCACTGCTAAGCACTGGGGACATAAGTACGAATAAACGAAGTCCCTGTCCTGGTGAGACTTACATTCTATGGAACAATCACAGTAGACAGATAACCCAGTAAATGTGTGTGATGTTAGGTCGCGGTAGTGCGGTGAAGACAGACAGTGCAGGGCGTGGGGTAGAGACAGAGTCAGAGCCAGAAAGGTATTCGTGAGATTGGGTAAGGATGGGCTCACTCATGAGGTGGTGTTTGAGCAGGAACCTTCCAGCTGGAAGCAAAAGCAAGTGCAAAGGCCCTGCGGCAGGAATTTCAGGGCATGTTCGGGGAACATCAGGAATAGAGGAGTAGGTGTGGCAGTGAGCAACGGGGATAGTGGTAAGAAATGCACTTTGAGAGGTAGCCATGGGCCCCCTCATGTAGACTGTGGTAAGACTATATACTTAATTTTATGTAAAGCTGAGGTGGAAAGCCAGCAGAGAGATGGGATGGCCCAATTGTTATTTTTAAAGTTTTGCTTTTTTAATATTTTTATTTTGAAATTATTATAAGTTTACAGGAAGTTCCAAAAGCAGTACAGAACACTCATGAGAATGGCTAAGTCCAGAACCCCGACGACACCGGTGAAGACGTGGAGTGGCAGGAGCGCTCGTTGGCGATGTGGGAATGCCACGTGGTGCGGCCACCTGAGGACAGTGTGGTGCTTTCCCACAGGATGACACACACTGTCCAGCGTCTTCCCTCCTTGGCCTTTACGCAAAGGAGTTGAAAACTTACGTCCACACAAAAACCAGCCCACGAACTTTATTCATAATCACCGAAACTGGGGAGCCGCCAGGATGCCCTCCGCGGGTGCGGAGAGACAGGCTGTGCTGCCTCCAGACAGAGGGATTTCATCCGCAGAGCAGGCAGATGAGCTGGGAGACCGTAGAACCATGTTGCCACGTGAGAGCGGCCCGTCTGGAAGGCCGCGTGTTGCACGATTGCGGCCATAGGACGTTCTGGGGAGGGCAGGCCGGAACTCATAAACCGACAGGTGGTTGCCGGGCTGGGGGGAGAGGAGCAGGCAGCACACGAGGATTTTCAGGGCAGTAGAAATAGGGTGATGATGGGTACAGGCCGTTCGTAGAACACGCAGCACCCGGAGCGAACCCTGAGGGGATGTGGACTTGGGGTGACTACTGGGTGTCAGTGGGGTCATCCTGGGTGAGAAGGTCGTCGCTCTGGGGAGCGAGCCGACGCCGTGCACGCCGTGCATGTATGTGTGGAGTGCAGGGTCTGGGAAGTCTCTGGATGTTAAGTAAAAGTGCACTGAAAAAAATAAAGCTTTAAAATATAGTTTTAGGAGAGACCTGATATCCCCTTCACTCTGTCTGTCTGTCGTCGCGTCCTGTGTAATTACGGGAGAGTTTCGAAACCAGGCATTGACGTTGGTGCCGCGTGAAGAGCCCCAGCCCATCCTGTCACACACGCGGATGCCTGGAACCAGCACCACCTGGACCTGGAACCGTTCCCTCACCACCGAGACCGCCCCCGCCACCGTCATAACCCCGGCAACGGCTTTTCCGTTCTCCAGCTCTGTAATCGTGTCATTTTGAAGATGTTACGTCATCGGAATCCTGCAGTTTGTTGAGATGGGCTGCTTTCATTCAGCAGAATGCCCTTGAGACCCATCGAGGCTGCCGTGTGCCGTACTGGAGAGGTCCATCTGATTCGGTGCAGTACGCAGCCCGTGGGGCGCGTGTACGACGGTTCAGCGATTCACACATGGACGGACATTTGGCTTGTTTCCAGTGTTGGGCTTCTTCAAAGAGAACTGCTACGGACATTCCTGCTTGGGTGGGATTTTATTTCACAAGGTCCCTCTGGCTGCTCTGTGGGTGGATGCGGGGGATGAGGCCACCACAGTAGTCCGGCAGGCAGGGGTGACAGCGGCCTCAGCAGATGGAGTGGCGGGGGTGGGGTTTAGGGGTGGGCTCTTGGGTTGGAGGCAGCAAAGACAGAGAGGAGGAGTCAAGGACGACTTCACGACTTTGAACGACTGGGTGCAGGGTGGTCCCATGCACTGAGGTGGGCTTGCCCGTGGGAAGGAGGCTTTTTGGGTGGGGGTGGTGGGTGCAGACCCCGGGCCTGGGGTCCCGGGAGCTATCCAGTGAGACGTCGACTTGACGGCCATCGTGGGCGATGGATAGAAAGGCAGCTGTGGATCCCCCGGCCCTCCGACTCCCAGGACCAGCTGCAGGGAGGAGGACGCCCCGGACAAGTGGCTTTTTGCTCTCATGCAAATCCATGACAGGAACAGTTTCAGGATGGGTGGTCAACTCTGTATGTGCTGTTGAAAAGATGGAAAAAATCTGTAATAACTAGGGCTTCAGTATAGATGACTTCTTTTCTCTTCCCCTGAAGAAATACTTCATGAAGTGAAATGGGAAAATTGATTTGAAAAAGCCCTCTTTGACAAAGTAATGTGTCAACCGTTGGTTCCACTCCGACAATCAACAGACCTTCCCTGGACCTGGCTTCACCCCTCTTCCCAGACTCTCCAGAGGGCCCCCCCTGGAAGGCGGCCTGCCCATCGTGCTCTGATCCCTGGCAAACAGTCCGGCCTTGGCGCTCACCTGCTGTGAGTCTGTGGCCATTTTGCAAGAGGTGAGCTCTGCCCAGCGCTGGACGTAGGGTGTCCTGTGGTTAACCCCAAATCAATATGGTCTCAGAGGCAGACACATTGGGGAATGCTTAAGACATTTAAAATGGGTCACGTTCCTTTCAGGAACTGGTTTTTCTTTCTGTACTTATGCCCTCCAAAGAAAAGAAAAGAAAAGAAAAGTCATTGTTTTAAGAGAAACAAAATAATCTGTTTGTTGTCGAGATGATTCTTGATGTGGAAAACCCATGGTAATTAACTAAAAATCTATTAGAACTAACAAGAATAGAGAGGCTGTTTAAAAATGTATGCAAAATCAACATCTTACAAACCAAGGAGAGCTGGTTAGAAAACTTAATGGTAAAAAAAATCCCAATTACAGTAACAGCAAAAATTATATCTATTCTATCACTAGAGGAAAAAGCTTTTTAAAATCTGCAGGAACTTCATGAAGAAAATAACTTCCTTGAGAGCCAAAAAGAAGGATATAAAACGTGGTCCAGAGTGTGGTCCCCGTTGGGATTGGAAGTGCACACACACTCGTTTTTGCGTGTGGACAGAAGTCGGGATAGAATATCCTCAAGACACGACCGCGTTTGTTTCTTGACGGCGGATCACGTGTGATTTGCGGATTTTGTGTGTTTTGCTCGTTCCTCATGAAGTGAACATGTTATCGCGAAATAGAATAAAGTCTACAAAAGGAAGAGTAAGATCGCTACCTTGAGCAAAGCCTGACACTGCCAGTGCCTCAGCTTTGCTGCCCCCAAATGCACACGTTGTCACCTGCTTCTTTGGCCTCTCAGGGAAGCCAGTGACCCTGGCTTTCCCGCGGATCCTCGCCCAGACGATCCCAGATCCGGTTTGGAAGCATGCGTTGGGATCCCAGAGATGGCGGGCGGCCCCTCCGTTTCCCCTGCACAAGCCTGAAGCCACAGCAAAGAACCCAACTGCAGGAAAAGGACTTCCCGTGAACGGCTGGGGCGTGTGTTCTGAGATCTCAAGGACTGGGGCTCGGAGCTGCTCGGACAGTAGGAATGTGTGAAACTCTCCGTTGGCCTGATACCAAGGCCCCCGTGTTGCCGTTGGTTTCTGTCCAGAAAATGAAAGTCATGGTTTGGTGGTTCTCGGTTGGAGCGCGGTGGGGTAGGGGGAGGGGACAGGGAGAGCGAGGGAGAGAGAAATGACCGGAAGACCCTGTCCCCTGACCAGCAGGCTCCTCGAGCACAGTGACTGCAGCTAGACAGAGCCCAGGGAAGATTTCTGCCAGCGGGCCAGCCCAGGACATGCCCGTCCCCCTCCCACCCGAGGCCTGAGCGTGACCCTCCCCAGGAAGCTCTGAGAGCCCATGGCAGGCCCTTGTCTTTGCTGAGAGCGACCAACTGGACTCTTGGGCTTTTACTCCTGGCTTCACATTCCCTGGAAAACTAACTCAGTGACAGGAAGAGACAAAAAAAGAAAGGAGCACGCAGGGAAAGGTGCACGCAGGAGAGGGGCCTGGCCGTGTAGGTGCAGGGAGCTCCAGGCCCATCGTGCCGTCCCCCACCCCTGCAGGGAGCAGGATGGAGGCAGAGAAGAGAAGCCCCACAGCGTCACCGTGCAGAGGCCAGAGCTCCACGTGGCAGCCGTCCCCCTCGAGCTCTGCTCCCTGGCTTCATTTTTGGCTTCTTCTGATCTCCCTTTGGGAAGGACCTCTGTTGGGGTAGAGAGGCAACACCAGACGTTTCATAAGTGCCCTCCACAAGTTATTTTTCTAACTTCAACAGCAAAAGCTATGATGAATCAGGAGGGGGACCAGGACGGGGTGGCTTCCTTTGTGACCCCTGTCCCTGGGCCTACATCCCTACCTGGTCTCAGTGATGCGGGAAGTGAGCCTCTGCCAATATCCTATTGCCCAGTGCCCCAGAGTCCTCTGAAATGAGCTGGAATCTTATATCAATTAAGTCAACAATGTGCATGAGACCTGAAAGTCAGCTGTGACTTCCAGAGCCCACCCGGTGGGACGATTCAGCTACCCCGTGATGCCACGGCTGTGATGCCAGCTACCCCGTGATGCCACGGCTGTGATGCCAGCTACCCCGTGATGCCACGGCTGTGATGCCGGCTACCCCGTGATGCCACGGCTGTGATGCCGGCTACCCCGTGATGCCACGGCTGTGATGCCGGCTACCCCGTGATGCCACGGCTGTGATGCCGGCTACCCCGTGATGCCACGGCTGTGATGCCGGCTACCCCGTGATGCCACGGCTGTGATGCCGGCTACCCCGTGATGCCACGGCTGTGATGCCAGCTATTCCTGTGATGTCAGCTACCCCGTGATGACACTTCTCATTGGTATGATGACACCTGCCTGAAGGGGCCCTGTGGACATATTTCCAAATCCGGAGGTGGCAGGGGTAGCCAGCACCGGGGGTCCAGTCGGGGGGTCACCTGCAGCCCAGGATCCGGGTGGAAGGGTAGGTGCCGGCCTGGTTGGAGACATGGGATTCTATGCAGAAGAATGCCACGCCCGCTCACGTCAGCCAGAAAGAAGATTCTCAGAGTCCCAGAAAACCAGTTTGCCATCAAAAGCAGGACTCTAGTCGTGGGGATACTGGAAGTTCAAACCAGACATCTGGTTTGAAACCAGTTTTCTGACACGCTTGACCGCTCCAGCGTCCCACACTGCCCTGGAACCACACCTTGATCTTTGCTGAAGGGACAGCCAGGTGTGAGAGTGGGAGAACGGATGCCCGTCACCGCCCCTCGGTTTGGGGCTGGCTCGGGGTCTGGGGCGGGGACGCCGGCCGGTGTGTGCCTTCGAGGAGGGTCCACTTCAGGGAGCCGGCCTGACCCTCCCCTGCCTGGCCCGTCCTCCCCTGCCTGACCCTCCCCTGCCTGGCCCGTCCTCCCCTGCCCTGAGCCCGTCCTTTACCTTCCCCAGCTGCGGTTCTCAGGATGGCATTTGCTGCCCACATCACAGCCAGTTTTTTACAGATTAACTGAGTGTTTGAGAAAATGCAATTTACTTTTTACATTTTAAGTGTGAGGTTTAATTTTAGCTGTTTTGGCCCAAGTAAACATCATTATTAGGAACTAAATGTCAGAGATGTCAGCAACGTAACAGTCTTCTCAGCCAGCTCTTCCTCGTTGTCGGGAGCCGTGGCAGGATCGTGTTGGATTGGAGAGGAAGCGCAGCCCCCAGTCCCCGTGGCCCCACCGGGACGAGTCCTGCATTCTCCAGTAGAGAAACGCACACCGTCTGCGATGGCAGACAGGAGCTGGAGAGCACACATGCGTGCAGGGGTGATGAGTGCCGGCGGGAGGTGCAGGGAAGGGGCTCTAACACATACGGTTTAAAGTGCTCCTGCCTTGTCAACCCGCACGTCCCTCTGTAGGAATTCACCTGTCGGTCTTGGCAGCACCCGCGGATCTGCGTGAGGCGTCCCTGCGCCATGACGTACAACGTCCCCAAGGAGGAGACAGCCCGAATTGCACGGTGTGGAGAGACCCGCAGAATTGTTCAGGGGTGACGTGACACGAGGGGCCCCCCTCTGGGTGCCTGCAAGTCTCCCTGGGACCGATGTCACCTGCCCCGCGGGGAGAGAAGCTGGGCACACAGTTCTCATGAGCTGGAGGCTCTGTGCCCTGCAGCCAGAGAGCCAACTCTCGTGATGTCCCCGCGTTCCGGCGTCTGCTGTCTAACCTCAGGAACCCGGCTGTTTTCCCTCTGTGTGCGGGGCCGCTCGCTCTCATGCTGGCTCCACTAGGAGGGGTGGCGGAGGGAGGGCCTCCCCTGTGCTCACGCGCCCAGCGCCCCTGTGCGCCCCCTCGGGTTAGGACAGCGCAGGGGACCGTGTGCCTCAGCTCATGGGCTGGTGTGCTTCCCCAGTGAAGCCCGTTCCCTACACTCACCCCAGGGTCAGGTCTCCGCGGCGGACCCTCGCCCGGCCCCCGGGGCATGCGGTGTGCGCTCAGTGCTCCAGCGGCTTCCGTGCCCAGGGCCGTGCTTGCGGAAAGCCCTGAGCAGTTCCTGGTCCTAGAGAAGGAAACTGGGAGTGTCTCCATGAATATCAATGCTATTTAGTCGTGATCAGATGACATTATTGCTTTCATTTCTGTGTTTGTCACGAGGACGAAAATAAAACCCTCTGTGTTGTCAAGTTCCTAGACGAATAATTGGGTCCAGGCGGCTGAGGGGCATTTTAATATTGCTCTATGTCTACAGGAAAAGACCCCTCGTTGGCCCTCAACTTTGCAGGTGATCCTGGGGTTCTGGAGTTCTTTACCTGTTCTGAATTATAAGCCCAAATACCAAACATTCAAAAATAAACCATACAAATATAGAGAGAGACCCAACTGTCCCGTTACCCCGGAGGGGGAGGGGTGCCATCTGCATTCTGGAATCTGTCAAGGACCGTGACAGACCTGGGTCGGCGCTGACGTTGGTGAGAACAGCCTGCAGAAACGCGGCGTGGGAGGGTCTGCCCTGGCGGGAGTGGTGGAGGGAGGCGTGACAGCAGGCACGCCCGGCTGGGCACCCGGTGTCGGCCGGCCAACAGCAGCCCCGTGAAGGATGCTGTGGGGCACACGCGCTGTGCCAGGAGAGCTGGCGTCAGGCTCCGCCTTCACCCCCGGGCTTCTGGGTCCAGAGCTGCCATCCTTCCTCCCGGGTGGAGGACGTGGGTGGAGACCTAGAGGCATCTCTCATCAAGTGGGTCTCGGCCAGCACCTGGCAGAGTCCAAGAGGACGCAGGTGCCCCGACAGGGCTAAGCCGCCGCTGCCTGGGAGGGTCAGACAACTGAATTCGTGAAGCGGAAATTATTTCAGCACTCAGATGGTCAGGACGGAGGTGACACGGGCAACGTGGTGAGGCGGAGGACCATGCCGGCGAGTTACAGCCACCTTGGTAACGTGGAGACAGCACGGCGGCCAGTTAGCAGCCCTGGTTCCCATCTGGAGCTCATTGGGTTTCCCGGACTGGGTCCGAGAGCTGGTGACCGTGCCCCCACTGGCAGCAGGCCGGAGACCACTAGGCACTCCCCTGGAGTGGGCCAGCTTGGTTAGTACCTGTCCCGGGGCGGGGATGGCGCACGATGGCAATGCGGGTGTCCCAGCAAGACGGTGTTGGAAAGAACCCATGGCCGTCTAGGCTTGTGGCAGGTGGTTCTGGGAGAGTCTAAGGGAGGGGCTCTCTGTGGCGCGGACGCTGCCAGGAAGCAGGGTAACTCCGTGCTTGGGTGTGTTAATGAGTCTGATCTGGGAGGAGAGCATGTGAGGCCACTACTGTCCCAGGTCACGGTGTCAGTCAGCATAGTTGGGGGTGGCCGGGCGGTCTGTGGCTTGGGCCGGGCTCAGGGTGGGTCCGAGTTCACACCTGCTTCCGGAGTGGCCTTACTTTTGTCCTGCCCCAGCCTGGCCCAGGTGAGCGGCCTTGTCTGACGTGGGTGTTCTGTGAATGCTTCACATTATGGGAAAGCTGTGAGTGCCAGGCCTGCGTGGGGCGTCAGGGGCTGCTGTTCTTCTTGAGAGGAAGGGAGATGCCCCCCCACCTCCACCCCCCTCTCCTCCTGCATCTGAAGTCATGTCCAGCAGGTGGCAACGGTCGCATTCAGGCCGTCCAGGGCAGGCTCTGCCCCAGCAGGGTGGCATCAGGCTCCCGGGCTCCTGCAGCTTCCACGGGCTCGAAGATTCCTGGCATTCTGCAAACCGGTGCCGGCTGTCGCAGGGGCTCCACCAGCCTCCCTGCTCTGGCGGGCTTGGGGGTGGGGGACCATCGCATTTCTGGTTCCCCACTCACACGGATGCAACCTCAGCTCTCCTTGCCCCTCATCCCTTCTCACACCCTGACATGCCTGGAGTGGTTTCTGTTTCCTACGTGGACACCAACCGACCATTTCCCTTTATAACCAGCCCTGCTATTCAATGTCAAAGGCATGCCTCTGCTTTTCTGACCTCGTTCATGACGGAACTTAATAATCAAGGCAGTGTGTTCCGGGTCCGGGCCGTGGATCTGGAGGGGCCACAGGCGTCCTCCAGGGTCGGTGTAGCCCTGTGGCTTGTGCGGCTCTGCGCACGGACAGCTGTTCTTACGAGCACCTGGCTGTGCGTCTGGCTGGCCGTGGACACATCGGCCCCGCTCCTCTGGGCTTCTCCTCCTTCCCTGACTGTGAACGCAGCCCCCCACTGATCAGAGCTCGGTCATGGGGGTGGGAGAGGCGCCGACCCCCCAGAGAGGCAGCTGGACTGCTGATGGCTAGGTGGTGATCGGACTTCAGCAGCATACCCTGGGCTCTCTCAAAGCTGCTTATGTTTCACTCTGCAACAGCGGAGACTGTATCTTTTAATTTGCCCAGTAGGCCCTACTTCCAGAAAACCAAACACACCAAAAATGTGTATTCTTGAAGGGATTAATTAGGCTGCGTGTTTCACCACTGAGCTCCCTGCGTAGGGTTGGAAGATGGGACGATGTGCACAAATGATTTTATGTCCAAATTGTAAGAGACTGAGCATGTCCCGCAGATCCGTATGAAATGCCGTCTGTAGGTGGTGGTCGGGGACTGGGGCCTTTCAGGGTAACGCTGAGACATGGAGGAGATGCCTCATTGGGGCCCCAGGTGGGGAGGGGAGCCGCGGGGAAAAGAAGGCTTACTGGTCCCGAGGAAAGGGGGCAGCGGGTGGGGTAGAGATCTGTGATACGGGGGCCACTGAGCGTGGGGTCCAAGTGTAGACGCGTTCAACTGAATGACGTTCTCTTCCTGTCCTGGGAGCTATTCCCTCCCCTCCCCCCCAGAGCACCGTCCACATCCCATTCCTGTCCCTTCCCTCCCCGACCCTGGCTCTGGGATTTTATCTTCACTCCCAGCTGGGTGACTAGCGCTCAGTAGAATCCTTCCGAATCCCTGCTCCCGTCAGAGCCCTGGCTGTACCCGTGACGTGTGCAACCTTTGGAGTGAAATTGCAGGGTATGTCTCAGCAAGGAGCTTTCTTGATTCGTTTGAAAGGACACATCCACCCTTTCTTGATTTCTTCATCTGGGATTCTTCAGGACCCAGCTCCAGCCATCTGCAGACCCGTAAAGGAGCGGGGGTGGTGGAGAAAGGAGCCCGTGTGTTGCCCACGTTACCTGCACACAAGCTCGCACCAGACGTTCCCTGGCTACACCAGAAACGTGTGTTTTGTAAACACCACTAGTCGTGCAGACAAGATCAGTCCTGGGCTGTTTTCTCTTTTATCCATCGCTTCTCCGGGAAAGGGGGGGAAAGGGTTGCATTTTTAACGAGATTGTACCAGTCTGGGGCTTTGTCGAGAACTTTCTATCAAAGTATCTTAAATCTCTTCCGTTTCCCTCTTGGGCTATTTTCGTTGGCTGTTCAATTGTCCTCAACTGCGAAAGGTTATAAATACGGTTTAATGCGAGCAAGCCCATCTTCCAGTGAATTTCCCACGCCTCCCCGTGGTACTTCAACATCCGTCCCTCTCTCCACTGCAAACGGACGCGGATGAAGTGCCCGCGTGAGGACCGAGCTGGCTCCCAGAGCCCGGGCAGCCGGCCTTCAGTCGTGCTCCTTCAGCTTCCGTGTGCTCTGCGGTTGCTTTGAGGCCTTCCTGCCTGCGGCAGGAACCTTTTGGGCAGCTGGGAAATACGTCAGGGTTGGGTGGGTCCAGTTAAAAATTCCCACGTGGAGAAACTAAGAGCAAGCTGGAGACGGCTGACATGCAAATCATTGCTGTCCCGACCTCTTTCCTCCGCGCACCTGCCCAGTCACCTGCCTCATTAACCAGGGTCTGGGGGGCTTTGGGATATTTGCAGAGCTGATTTTGAGGACCTTCTTGTTTAGGCTGATTTGCAAACGGACCAGGGAGAGCAGGTGGATCGGACCAAGCCTGCTCTGGGCCCTGCCTCCTTGTCGGGTTGCCGACCAGCTACTGAGCCGTGAGAAGCAGGGGCGAGGGGAAGCTTCAAACAGATGAGTGCCCTCTGTTCCTGGAGGGAGCATCTTCTCCGAGCCCTGCCCTGCTCTCTGCCCTTGTTTCCAAGGTCTCATGAAGGTCTCCTGTCCATAAGCCTTCCCGGAGAGCCAGCCCTAAACTGCCAGTCCTGAGCCTCCATTGAGCTAGACCCACCTGGAGCTTTTTGTGACCTTCAGAATTCCAAGGTCATGCAAAAATGGCTCATCCCCAAAGCCTCAAAGGGTCCCTGTTAGGAGCTCAGTGGATGCCAGTTAGGCTGACATCCCTCTGGCCTTTTAATCCTTTGTCCTGTGAGAAGCAACTCTGGTCCTGGTCCCGGTCCCAAGAGAAGCTCTTTGTCCCACTTTCCCCAGGCCACCAAGTACCACACGTCTCTCCACGTCTCTCCATGTCCTTCCTCTGTCCTGTCTCTTCCCACCTAGATAACAGCAAACGTTCCCTGGGCCTCCATATCTCTCTTCTTGGTTGATCCCATGGCTTCTGTTCCAGATGTTTGAGAAAGGAGGGTAGTGGGTGGGACCAAAGCCACCACCATCAGAATTTAGGGGACACGCTTTGATGTGGTGTCAGAAGCCGTTCAGAGAAGGAAGGTGGTGGCTGGCTTCCAGCCCCCTCCCCTCTCAGCCCTGCATCCGAGGTAAAAAGAAATATGGCAGGCTTAGGATAGAAAAGGTCAGAGTTGGGGATAGAGGGCACCCAACCAGGTGCCCTCCTACCATAAATCCCCTGCTTGTCTCTCCCAAGGTGGGGGGACTCATGGTGGTAAAACTATTTACTTCACAAAAAGTGTTGTCTTACATTAAGTGAAAATACAGTGGCCTGTAATTTCTGGAGACCGTGCTGTGGGGTCAGGACCTTCTTCGTGATCCCTTTCGGGGTCCTTGGGGACAAATCAGAAGAGCAGAGACGGAGGTTTCATGGTCAGTTGGCGTGTTTCTACTTCAGGGGAGATAGGCAGTGTCACAAGACTGTGTGAAACCCCAGCTTTGCGGTAACGTGTCCAGGTACCTGTGTGCTGGAGTTGTGGGGGAGTTCGTCAGGGCTGCGCAGAACAGAGGTGATCTGACCAGCACGGACCGATCCAAAGCAGCTCCTCCTCTGTTTTGGAACAAAGACTTCCCTTACGGTCTCTGAAATGGCATTGATCTTCCGGCCGGCTCCCTGACGTGCTGGCATACTGAGTCAAACACCAGCCATGATCTCAGAATATCTTCTGTTCAGCCCCTTTTGTTATTGTTTGTTGATTTTACTATTTTGTCATGGGGGCTCAGACTTCCCTCCCCCTTCCCGGCCTCTTCGAGCTTGCCGAGATCGGACCTGTTGTATGGTTCTACAGAACTGCAGGCCCGCCGTCCAGAAAAGCCTCAGGCCACCTGGCCAGGCCACGTGTGAGTTGTGTTCAGTGTCTCCTCTGAGTAGGGGGAGTTGGGCTGGAGGCTGTGACTGCAGACACTGGGGGTCTTCCTGAAGCCGAGGAGCCTGAGATGGGCCACTGGCTTTACCACTTTGGGGAGAACCGGAGAGATACGGGGGACTCAGGATCACAGCTACCAGGACAAGGCACAGGATGTCCAGACGAACAACACAGCTCTTTTCTTAACAATTTTGAGTTGG
The DNA here is from genome assembly GCF_024610735.1 of Ursus americanus. NCBI lineage: Eukaryota > Metazoa > Chordata > Mammalia > Carnivora > Ursidae > Ursus > Ursus americanus. The sequence goes on from NC_142154.1 coordinate 966,596, forward strand.
GCCATTTTCTAGGAAGGAGAGGACGTGCCATCTAATTCAAAATGGTGAACTCCAAAAGGATAGAAGACTTAAATGTAAGACCTAAAACCATGAAACTCCTAGAACAAAACAGAGGGGCAAGGATCTTTGACTTTGGTCTTGGCGATGATTTTTTCTGGATATGACACCAAACACATAGGCAACCCAAGCAAAAATAAACTAGGGGGATCATATCAAGTTAAATAGCTCTACATGGCAATGGAAAGCTTTGAGACAACGAAAAGGCAACCTGCTGAGTGGGAGAAGATATTTTCAAATCACATATACAATAAGGGGTTAATACCTGAAACATACAAGGAACTCTTACGGCTCAATGACAAATAAATAAATAACCTTAAAAATTGGGCAATGGACCTGAATAGACATTTTTTTCCAGGGAAGACATACAAATCAGCAGTAGTCATATGAAAAGCTGCATAATGGCATTCGGCATCAGGGAAATAAAACTCAAAACCATGATGAGATCTCACCTCACACCTGTCAGAATGGCTAATATTAACAACACGGGAAACAACAGGTGTTGCGAGGATGTGGAGAAAGGGGAACCCTCTTACGCTGTTGGTGGGAATGCACACTGGTGCAGCCACTGTGTAAACAGTATGGAGGGTCCTCGTAAGGTTAAAAATAGAGCTACCCTACAACCCAGCAATGACACTTTTGGGGGTTTAACTGAGAGAAATGAAATCACGATCTGAAGGAGATATCTGCACTCCCGTGTCCATTGCAGCGAACTCACAACAGCCAAGACATGCAAACAGCCCGTGTTCACTGATGGATGGATGGATGGATAGAGAAGACGGGAGACACATATGAATATTACTCAGCCATAAAAGAGAAGGAACATTTGCAGCAACATGGGGGAACCTGAAGGACATTATGTTAAAGTAAATAAGCCAGACAGGAAAAGACAAATACTGTGTGATATCACTTACGTGGAATCTAAAATTCAACCTCATAGAACTGGGGAGTAGATGGTGGTTGCCAGGGGCTGGGGGCGGGAAGACGTTAGCCAAAGGGTAGACTTTCAGGTAGAAGGTGAGGAAATTCTAGGGATGCAGGGTACGGCATGGCGATCATAGTTAATGATACTGTATATTGTATGCTCGAAACTTGCTGAGAGAGTACTCTTCAGTATTCTCAGCACACACAGGTGGTAACTACGTGGGGTGATGAATGTTAATTAGCTTGAGTGTGGTGATCATTTCACGATATCGGCATACATCAGGTCTTCACGTTCTGCGCCTCAATATATACAGTTTGCATTTGTCAATCCTACCTTGATAAATCTGCAAAAAAATTAAGAAGATAAAATAGAGGGGCCTGGGTGGCTCAGTCGGTGAAGCATCTGTCTTCAGCTCAAGTCATGATCCCAGGGTCCTGGGATTGAGCCCCGCATCGGGGGGGGGGGGTCCCTCCTCAGCGGGGAGCCTGCTTCTTCCTCTCCCTCTGCTGCCGCTCCCCTTGCGTTTGCTCTCTCTCTCTCTCGAATAAATAAATGAAATCTTTAAAAAAAATAGCAAACTCTAAACGTGTGTGTGTGTGAGAGAGAGAGACAGAACGGGCGGGTATTTCTGAGTGCAGGTGTTAACGCCTGCCTGTGTGCCTTTACAAAGCTCTAACACAGGTTCCTGCAGATAGAGAGTAACCCATAAATGCACATGTAGAGAATCACTGTAAAGGTCTCCCAGCCCCAGACGTAGGTTCACCACTTACTAATTCATGCTTTCGTAACATTTTGTGTCTCTAGCGCAGTACATAGATATTAAAAGTATTGAACAATTTTAAGGAAGCTGCAGAAGAGAATCTGGTAGTAGCTCGAGGCAAGCCACCATCCTTTAAAAATTGTATACGAACAAACTCATTTTTAACATGAGGATATCTTATCCTTTTATCTCCTCAAATTCATTTTGCTAGTTCCCTTTCATTGCACAATTTTAGCCTGATAGAATGCATTTTTAATTTATTGGTCACTCCAGCCAAATTCTCTATATTAAGATTATGAATATAAGTGGAAATTGAATTTTTAAATGATTTCCCATGACCACAAGGCTCTAAGTGCTAAAAAATCTCTTCTGGACTGAGTTATCGATATAATTCATTATTAACACACATTTAAAAAAAGCAACACAGGTGTATGATGAATATGATAAATAATGATTAAATACTGTATTATTTAACGTGGTGATGGCTGCTTACCCAAATCCTGGAATTCCAGTGGCCCAGCACCACGGAAGCTTGTCTTTCGCTCGCTCGCCAGGCTCAGGTGGGTATCCTGGTCTGTGTGCAGCCGGCCTTCTGTTCAATTATTTGGAGAGCCCAGCTTCACTCCGTCCTGGGGCTCCTCTGTCTGAGGGGCCGTGTCGTCTGGGCAGAGCCAGCAGGGGAAGAGACAGCAACGTGTAGGGGACACACCCTCCCTTCTCGGAAGCCTTGGCCTGGAAGTGACAGGCGCCACGACCGCCGCTCGCTTCCCGTTGGCGACCATTCCGTGCACGGGTCCGTGGTGGCCGCGCTTCTCAGGGACAGCCCCATGCTGAAGGACGGGACACGCGGGGCACACATTTTGGTAGCAGACATACACACAAAGCAAGATAAAAAGTACAAAATACAAAGCAAAGTGTGTTGAAAACATGTCTCTTAAGGGATGGATGGCTTTTAAAAAATCATGTCATATTCCACTGACGAGTTTTACTTGTTGCCGAAGCCTGACGTGACTGGGCACCACTCCTGTTTCTGTTTTCCATTTCTACGGACGCAAACGCTGAGAAACCTTGTTCTCAGGAATCTGTGGCTGGGAACAGAAAGCACGTCCTACAGCTGCCACTTGATTCTTGGAACTCCCTCTGAGTCACATCAAAAATGGCATTTTCTGTTCAATTCATAGTCGGCTGATGACGTCGTTAGGCCTGCCTGCGATGCTGTTGCGGTCAAACTCCCTGGAGCCACTGTTTTTTGCAAGTGGATGTCACCCATTCATTAAAGCTATTCCTTGCTTAAGCTTCTGGAAAAAAACCAAAAAAAGCTTTATAATACGGAGGAAGTGACCGTTGGTGACACCTGCCACCTCTTCGCTCCCATCACCTTGTTGAATCAGAAACAGGTGGGAGAATTTCAATTTCTGTTTTGGTATAACTTTTCAGTACAATATTATTTTATGAAGTGTGTTCCTCGCTTTGCCTGCTTTATAACTATTTTTATTTTGGGTGAAACGTTGCAAGGGCACATTTATCAAGCGCGTGACGCAATCAGCAGAGCCGGTCCTCGCTGGCCGACCAGTCCGTCCCATTGCCTTGCTTGCTTTCTTTCATAGAATTAGAACCAACTTTATTTTCCATGTGTTTAAAAGAATATTATTTTAAAAAGAACCATTAAGGAATCCCTTAGAGCATATCTTGTAGAATATGTTACTAAAAGCCATCAACAGCAAAGGGACATGTATGGAGTATCACTTTTCCCCTTTATCTAGTAATGTGCAGTGTGAGTGTAGTTTCCGCGCTGTGATTTACGAAGCCGGGTGTACGAGGCATGGTCTTTGGGTGATGCGTACGTGCTTGTGGGTCAAACACCAGCATCTGGCTTCTTGAGTTCGTTCAATGAGAGTCATGTACAAGAATCAGAAGTGATCAACCACGTTAGAGACCACAATCAAGTTTTCCTATGCACTTAATTAAAGTGTGACAACGAATCAGCACGTAGTTGTCTTTTTTGTTAAAAGCAGACAGAAGAGTATCAAACATTTTCTGAAATGAAACGAGGATGTCAGACTCTAATTGGAATAAATATTTCGTGAGACCACGTATTAACACAGGCTTTACCTCCCCCCGAATGAGGCACACTCAGCCTGAAAGACGGCAGGTTTTTATCGTGTCTGCTGAAGACCCCCTGCGCTGGGAGAGCGCCGTGGCCGCGCCGAGAGAGGTCAGTGCCGCTGGGCCGCAGAGGCCCTTGGACGCGAAGGTCTCGGAAAAGATCGTGTACCTGGAAACGTGGGGAGGGGACGCACGCTCTGTTCTGGGGGTTCTCTGTCACGTCTGATTGGACATTTGGGGAGGGAAGAGGTGAAAGCCCTCCCGCTGCCCTAGCCCTACAGTACACCCCGCCCGGCAACGAGCTTGTGCCAACGCCGTGTGTCACCCCCAGCCGGGCGCCTCCGGGCCCCGCGGACGCCGGGCAGCCCCAAGCCCGGGCAGGCCCACGGCGCCTCCGGCTGACACCAGAGGGGCCACCCCACAGACAGGACTGTGAGCTGTGTCTCCGCTCTGCAGCTGCAGTTTTCACTGCTCAGAGCAGGGGGCGCGCGAGTGCCGTTCTCTTGTCCGAAGAACCCCGGGAGGCTGGGAAGGAGCTGCGCGAGCGTTCTGACCTGTCCTCGGGCAGGTGCACACGGCAGCGGACACATTAAACTCTCCGTGCAAGGGGTACCCCCTCCCCTTCTCCTGCTTCTCCTCCTCCTTCCAGGACAAGAGGAGAGTCTCACTCCAACCTGAGTCTTGGAAACCAGTTCTGGGGGTTTTGAACACGGTTTGCGTACATGTTGGAGTCATTAAACTTATCAAACAAGTCAAAACTTTTAAAAACCCTTTCCCCAAAATAGAACTTCTAAATTCCAGGATCACACAGAGAGATGCATTAATTAAAAGAAGATCTATTTTGCTCGATCAAGGATACCTGAATTTTCAGATCTTCAAGGATATGTCCTAACAATTCCCTTCTTCATCACGATAAGGAACTAACGGCCTAACAAAGGAAAGGAGAGATCTGTAACACGTACTCAGCTTTTGCTTTTCTTGGCCAAACAAGCGTCACACGAACGTGCTTTCACCGCATCTGCCTGACTTTGCCGACTCACTGTTTTGTTCCCTCTTGCTCTGGAAATCTGAAATGTTTTGTTTTTCTTTTATCGCGATGTGATGCTCCGGGGCTGATTCGCACCCGCCGCAGCTCCCACCGCCGAGGGGCGGCTTTCTCCAGGTGTCGGTGAGTTTTAAGCAGGAGAAATGGTAGGTCCGTCACCTCCACAGCCTCGAACACGAGGGCCGGAGCCCAGGCAGAGTGCCCTCAGTGCTCCCGAACCAGAAGGCGAGACCCCGGCACAGTCGGGCGCCGAGGTGGACGCATCCGGGTCTCCCTTTCTGCTCGGCTCAGCACGGACGGCCCAGGAGGTGCGCACGCGGCAGAACGGGATGAAGGTTAAGTGAAGGTTCTCTGGAGCCGTGGGGCGGGAGCAGGTGATCTGCAGGAACAGTCTTAATTCTTCCCTGTGGGCGAGCTCTGCACCGCGAGCACCTGACCGACTCACTTGGGCACCTCCTATCCAGGACAACACTGAATGTCACCGAGGTCTGTTCTGTGGCATCGGGGTGCCCAGGCCGGGAGGCCAGATTCAGTCTTTGTCATCAGAGCATTGGGAGAGGACAAGAGCCGACAAATGAGGCCACGGCCTCTCCGGCCCGGCCCCCGTCCTGTCGGGGCTGCTTGCTAACCCTCAGGGTGACAAATGCTTTCGTTGCTGGATTCTTTGGCTGCTTGAAAGTCTCCCTGAGCTGTGTCATTGCAGAGTCAGCCCAGACTCCATGACCTGCGTCGCCGCAGCACCTGTCCCCTTGCTCCCTGAGCCCACCTGACTCGCCATGCTAAGAGCGGCCGCACTGGAGCTGGAACACTGCCACTCACCGGGATGTGATTTAAGCTTCCCATGCCTCAGTTTCCCCACCTGCAACATTATCTGCCCTGTATCCAAGGAGAGCTTTCATCCTCTCCCATAGGACTGAGGCTTGGATTTCTTTGGACTTTGCCAGAAGGCGTGTCCTCCCTTCCTGGTTTTGTGTTCTGCAGCTGGTGATGTGAAAATCACTGGAAACTTGGCCGCCCTCAGTGACAGGAATGGCAGGCCTGCCCAAGGAGAGGCAGACAGCACGGCTGTGGGGTCACGGCGCTGCTGGGTTCTGACTCTTTCTTTACTCAAGAGCCGGAATGAAATGAGCAGCTCAGTGGGCACAGCTCCTGGAGGGAACTTCTTTCTAGGAAGGCAGGCCCCCAGCCTCCGTGATGGGTCTCACTGGGAAAAATGAAATAGTGTGACTGGCCCCTGCTTCCCCTGCTGACGGTCGTACCTGCGAGTAGCCGTTGTGTGCTGATGCCTGAGGGGAATGCACCGTGCTGGCAGGCACAGCTAGGCTCTTGGTGCAAGGGCAGCCACGGGTGTGCGGTGCGCACCGGCAGGACCTCCCCCAGGGGGGTCTGCGGGCCCTCCCCACGCTTGCAGAGGCTGCCGTGGTCTGTCACCTGCTTTGCACGCTTCCTCTTGGAACTCAGCTACTTCGGCTGAGAAGGGGAAAACCCACGCCACTCCCCTCCCCTGCCGGCTGGAAATCCTTATCCTCCCCTTCCCGATGTCCTCCACCTCACTCTGTCTGTCCAGCCCCCGTCCTGCCTGCCGCCCCGAATCCTGGAATCGTGCTCGGATCTTCTGCTGTTCTTAGAACCTTCTGACTTTATATCTAACATCTTTCTATTGTCTCATGTCTTTCTTTTTCTCTGAAATTCAGAAGCTGTGGTGAAGTCCGGGGGGAGCGGGGCTGGCACTGGGGCCACGTGCAGGAGGGCCGTGGGTCCCGTGTCCGGACGCAGCCTGGACTGAAGCCAGGGAGAGGCGCAGTCTGAGTTCCATGTTAGGAGGGTCTCCGACCTGCCTCCCTTTGTTGGGCTGAGCATTCCTGGTGTTCATCACGCAGATGCCGACCTAAATGGGCTCCGGAAAGGCCATAGAGGAGCCGCATCTGTGAGAATTGTCAAGTGTAATCTGGCCCTTATCAGCACTGACAGCTGAAGTGGGGGAGCGTGAATCCAAGCCAGCGGGGCTGGGGCGCTCAGGGCCGCCCGGGGGCAGGGCCTCCTCTCCTTCTCCAGCTCTGTTTACGGCCGATGACCCCTCTCCGCTGGCATGAGGGCAGGGGGCAGACGTGGCGGCCAGTCCAGGGGAGCCTTGCTGTACTTGCGGTAGAAGAATTCCCTTCCCTGCCGGGAGTCTGCGCCGATGGCCCAGCAGGACCGAGAGCCATGTGGACGCAGGAAGCACACATTGTGTAAGAAAGTCACTGGGGATGGTGGCGAGGTCGCTGCTGCTTCTGCCTCCTGGTTCCTGAACGTGCCCGTTCTAGATCCTGGGGACACATGGGCGGGCGGGGCGCACCCTGCGTCCAGAGGGAGGAGTCCCAGTTCTGCACGCCGTCTCCGCTGGCACTTTGGGTCTTCCGGCGACACGTTGCTGGCACCTTCCAGGAACACGGTAAATGTCACACGTGCACACACCTCCCTCGTCCTAAGTGTATCCCTTGGTCTGAAGCAGTAATGTCCAAGATTTTATGCCAGGGAGTCTGTTCTCGTGTGGGGAGCTGGAAGGGGCACCCCGGGCAGGAGAGTCAAAGCCCTGCGTGGCCTCGGTGGCAGTTCCTGTTAGGTTACATCACTGTCCCCACGAGGGTGCTTTGTGCCCTGCCTGCCTCCGTGGGGTGGTTGGTCCTCTTGGGGGGCGGTGCCGCAGCGGAGGCTCAGGGGCAGCCTTTGCTGGTGACAGGACGGACGTTCAGTGGCAGCCGTGGCTAGACGCGTGTGGGTGACAGGGGCGCAAGCAGCCTGCCTCCCGCGTCTGTAGTCTCTCCATGCATGGCCCATGTGTCCCCCCAAGGACCCAGCCCCCAGATGCATCTCGTGCTCATGCTCGTGGGGGGCCCGCATGCGAGGCATCTGTACCCTCTGCTCGCCTGTAGCACCGTCCCCAGGCCTCCTCCTGAGTCTTTCTGCTCTCTGCTCTCCCCATCCTGCTCCCTCCGGCCCCCTGGGCACTAACCAGCCCCAGCTGCCACTACCCAGAAGCTGATGTCCGCTCCTCCTTCAGCCTACTTGTTCCTCTGTGCAAAGCTGGCCAGCAAGCGTGGTGTGCACGGCCTGCTCACGAGGATTCCCGACGCAGAAGTCCTTCAGAGCAGCCCTGAGTGGGGTGGGGACAGGAGGGTCCCTGCCTCGGTCAGCACCCACAGAAGGGGGCCAGTCCGTCTCTGAAGGAGGTCCGAGGGTTCCCTGCTCTGTCGGTCAAGCAGGTCAGCCTCCCTGCTCCCTGCTGCAGGCCGAGGGCGTAAGTCCAGAAGGACACACTGGTGCATCAGAGGTGAGAGACTTGGGGTTTGGGGTTCCCGTCGAGGCCACTGCTGAACCAACTTGGACCCAGTTCTGAATCTGTGACTTCTGCTGTGACTTCATGCAGCTGAAAACCAGCTCGTGATTGCTCAGGGATGCCTGGCGGTGTGCCAGAGGTGCTTTTCCAAGGGCGAGTGGTCCCCTGCTGCAGACGGTGTGACCTTGACCTAGACCTGTGGGGGTCTCAGCGGCAGCTGTCCTGCGGGGCTTGCCAGGTGCCCACGGAGCCCCTTGTGCAGATGTTTCCCGCCCCTTCCTGTCCTCCACTCATACAGCCCGAGTGGTAGGAGCTGGTGCAAGTTGGTGCCAATGCTCCCTCGGGTCTGCTCGAGAACCCTCCCTTGCTCTCGCTCTGCTCAACGCTGGAAGCTTTCCAGTTTGCCTGATGAACTGGTGGAGTAATTCCCAAGCGCTGTCTATGCTGCTTTCAAAATCCCCAGAAGCCTGCAAACATCTACAGAAGCATCTTTCTCAGTGGAGGGGGGCGCAGGGGGGCGCAATGTGCAGTAACCGACCTTCGTGGGGGTGTCCTGGCAAGCCTCGGACCACCGAGTGCCTGGAAATGTCACCTTTGTGACCAGGCTCGGAATTGCCCTGCATTTTTCTCCCCCGTACTCTGGCAGCACGCGTCAGTGGGGAATCGAAAATAAGCACCGCTCCCTGCTCGTCGGGTCCGGTTAGCGTGACGTCCCCCGTACAGAGCACCGCCCCGAGGTTTGTGAGAGGACAGTCACGATCGCCAGGCCCTCTTGAGACAGGAGATTCCTGCAGCCCGAGGGCAAGGTAGTGAGTGTGCACTCCTGCCCTTCCCACGGGGAGGGGAGCTGCCTTTCAGTCTCGTTACCGATGGGGTTTGAGAACAGCATGTTTGCCGATCTCCAGCCGCCTTCGCAGTTCCCGAGGCCGTGTGTGTCTCCAAGACGCCACGTCCGGCACAGCGGCTGTGACTGGGGCTGCAGGCTGGCCCAGGTTGTAAGTGCCCCCATCCGTGGAACCCATCCAACTTTTACAGAAGCCATGTGCGTGGATGGAAGAGCAAGCGCGATGAGGACGCCACCCTGGCATTTCTGAAATCTGTCGAAGGCACGCTAGGATTTGCCATCTCGCCCCAGAGGCGGTCAGCTTCTCACTCGCTCTCTTGGTTGGGGCGAGGGGCTGTTTAGGGGCGTCTGCCTACCCTTCCTCTCTGACCCTGCTCCTGCCACGGATCAGGTGGGGAATGAGAGGTCCTGCCAGCTACCGGGCATGGTCACGGACTTGAAAGCAGAGCAAGAACTGCAGGGAGGACCTATACCTACCAGGGGCCGGGGCTCCAGCCGAGCCTGTAAGTGCCGCTGTGCCCGGGAGGGTGGGAGCACGGTGGTGGCTGTGCCGGTTCGGAGCTCAGCGGCAGGAGTGCACGCACGCGGTGCTTCGGGAAAGAGCCGCGGCTCCCTCCGGAGACGTCCTGGGAGAAACGTGCCCTCACCTCTGACGCGTGATCCTCGCCCTGGGGGAACCCCGTCACCTCGCTGTGCTGGGGTGTCTGGTTCGGAGGCAGCCTTTTGTCCCGTCGGCCCAGGCCGGCGGAAGACGTGGCCACAGAGCTTCTCAAAGATGCCGACTGACTGCTTCCTGCGTCTTTCCCGGGAGGTCATCCGTGTGGTGGGTCCTCGGGTCTCCTACGAGTCCTTCTGACCCTCGGGCCCTTCCTTGGTGTGGCGCCCAGTAGCCGTGGCATCTCTACGCCGTTTCCTGAGGGCTGTTGTGCAGAAGCTTCGAGGGGATCTCCCAGCTGCACGTTTGCCTGGCCCCATGTCACCTCTGCAGGGGAGTGAGCCCGGTGCCATGGGACGGTGACTCTGTGTGAGCAAGCCACCACGATGCAGCCTCTGTTCTCCTCAGCCCCTTTCCCTGCGCGAGCCCGGTGCCCTCAAGATCCCGGGCCGCGGGCCGCCCCAGGTCCTCCCAGCACGTAGTGGCCTGGTCTTGAAACTCCTGAGTACCTACATGGCTTCTCCCCAGAGGAGGAAGCCTGTTTTCCTGTTCTGGCCATGCTGGGGGTCTGGAGGCAAGGAGGGTGGGTGGGGGCAGATCCTGAGGAAGCAAACATGGTCTCGCAGGGTTTCGTGCCCATGGTTGGCAAATTACAGCCTGTAGGCCCAACCTGGCTCACCCCATTTTTGTAAATAAAGTTTTATTGGAGCACATCTCTGCTCATCTGTGTATGTATTGCCAATAGCCACTTTCAGGACAAACCAACAGAATTGAATGGTTGTGACTCTGCAGCTCACAGAGCCTCAAAGATCTACTGTCTGGCCCTTTGCACGAGAGTTTGCGACACCTGCCTTTTCCTGCAGCCGATGGGCAGTCCCTTACGGACTTCTGACGCCTGCCCGACCTAGCGACTCAGGGGGTATTAGGCTGGCCTGGGTAGAGAACCAGACCAGCGCTGCTTTTCCGTGAGGTCTCGGGCAAGACCGAGGAAGGCCTGGATATAACATCACCTGGCGAGCTGCACGGTGCCAAGAAATGGGAGGCATCAGTGTTTGCGTCACGGTGTCGAGACCTGCAAAGCCACAGCCGGGGAGAAGGTCCTCGGCCGGCCCTGTTCCCATGTGAACATTTCTGTGCAAAGTCCTGTGTGTCCACATCCTCCCACTGAGGCCCTCCGCGTGCGGGTTTGGTCCGCGGGCCCTCATCGGGGATTCGGAGCACCTGGTTCTCGCCCAGCCGTGGCCTCACCTGCTTCTGCTGGCTCCCATTGGAGACCTATTCAGAGACCCCCGGCATCTGTGATAGGGGGAGGGCTCTGAGCTTCAGACACCGGCTTGGGGCCGTGGGAGGGACTGGGCGTCTGCAGAGAGCTGCTATTTGACACTGTGAAAGGGACTGACAACAAAATCGTTTGAGGGGAGGAAATAGAAGTGAACCAGGAGAGGAAGTTCAGGGATGCCTGTATCTCAGCCAGTGTAGGGAAGACAGCATTGTGCTAAGCGGCTAGAGAAGGGTGGGAAATGTGGGGGGACTCAGAAAGGATGGTACCTGAAAGCTGGAAACGCTGGGTCTGATTCTGGGATTGTCATTCCTTTGCCGTGTGGCTTTGGATAAGTCACTTGACTTCTCTGTGCTTCAGGGTTCCCTGAAAATGGAAGTGGTGGGAATTCTTGCCTCCCAGGTTTGTCATGAGATTCAAAAGGGGCAGGACGTAAGCTTGCCACAGGCAGGGTTTCGAAGCTCAGCTCTTTCCCGGCGCGGGGGAGGGAGGGTGCACGGCTTCCCCGGGGTTGGTTCTCATCTGGCTGCCACGCTCCCTGTTGGTCTCTGGAATTACACTGTCCTCATACGACCTGAATTAGAAAGATAGGAGAGAACTTGACAGTGTATAGATTTCTTTGTGAGTGCGTCACTTCTCCTGGTTCTGTGACTGCAGTTTCCTGAAGCCCGTACCTTGCATTACAGAAGGCGACATGACGTCCCTAACGCCTAGCAACCCGCTTCCGACTCAGTGACGCATCGTGTGGAAGGACGGTCTAGGTGCCACAGGCTGCAGGTGCAGAAAAAGGCTTTTCTCGAGGAGCCAAGGTTTATTTGTTCACGGTCGGGAGGCACCACCTGGAGCATACCATCTCCCTCAAGGTTTTCGGATGCTCCCCGCCACAACTTGGAGCCAAAAGATGTCCTCACAAGTTTCTATAGATAAAACCATTATAGGAAATCAATGTGTTCCTGCGGCTTCCATTATAACTCAGCCGCAATGCTCCAGATACGGCCGGGGGAACGGAGGGACGGCCCTGGGCCGGGGCGAGGGCAAGCTGCGGCGTTCGCAAGGTCGCGAGCACCGCGCAGAGCACCTGCCCGCGGGTCTGCCCGGGTCAGTTCCCCAGATGAGCCTCCGTTCCCTCGTCTGTGAAGCCACGCCGTAGCAAGAGAGGACGGACATCCTGAGCCTCTGTCGAGTGTTCAGCCGACTGAAAGCACTTTGAACGTTTCCCTCAGCCTCCTGTTTCATTAGAAAGTTTTGGTTTGCATTTTAAGAAGAGATGTCTTTCGTTCGTGTGGGGCTTGCTGATGAGCCCGTACGTGAGAGAAGAGGTGGTCCGGCGGGGGGAGGAGCCCTGCGGAGGGGAGCAGCCGGGGTCCCAGTCCCCTGGGACTTTGCGTGAATCGTTTTGCCGTTCTTCGCTGGGTAAGCCCTGGGTTACACCAGAAATCGGTAACTTCAGTTGCCCCCGGAGAGAGAAACTGAGGAGCTGGCGACCAGTTCTGGGACGGAGTGTGGGTCAGAGCTGTCCTCGGTTGGGTCTGTACTTTTCCCTGTGCCTCCGCGTTTTATACTCACCGCCTGCTCCCTAAAGACCTAAGTGCTTGGAGTGAAGTGAGCCCACAGACCTGGGAACTTGTGTATTTCCTACCGGAAACAAAAACATACCATTGCGCCTCTCATCCGTGACTCCGTAGGCTTAGAATGGTCTGTAACGTCCCCCACTGATGGCCCACGTGATGCTGTAAACAAGACTTCAACCGTCCCGGCTCGGCAGCAGCCTCAGTGAAATGACGGGCTGCACCTGTCCCGACTCGGCCCTTCTTGGGTCTGCAGAGGCCCAGCTCCATCCGTCAGAAGCAGGCGTGGTCCTTGCTGGTGGTGGAGACGGTGGCAGCACTGCCATCTTACCTCGTCTTCCACGTGGCCAGAGTGCCCGCGGGGGTGACCGCGACACGGCCGGCGAGGAGCGCTACCACCCCCGGGACAGCCCGCATGCCACACGGGGTCCGTCCTGCAGTCGCATGGAAATAGGTTCAGTTGAGGCAATAAATTCCATCACCAACTCGGTTTAACAGGACATGCTTGCTGTGTGGGACTATGAAACGATGCTTGATGACTCCCCATAGACTGAAGCGTCAGACGCGGCGGGGGGGCACGTGGGATGCCTGTGGGACCCATGCACGCCCTCGCAGATGAACGCGTCTGGATGACGGAACCTAGCATCAGGGAGGGACGAAACTGAAAATCGGCAGCGCCGGCTCAGAAGCGATGACTGCAAAGAGAGTCCACCCAAATTGTAATTTCCTGAGTCCATCACAGTAGATTTCCAGAAACATGTCCTGCCTTTTCATGCAGAATGTGTGGACAGGAAGATGGCACCCGAGGTGTTTTCTGTGAGCCTTTCTGGCCCCGGACCCTGAAGCATCGTCTGTGCGTTTGTCTTTGGGACGTGAGACCTGAGTGCGGCTGGTTGTTCAAGCAAAGATCCGCAGGGCTCCAGAGCTCCTCGTTCTGACTGGTCACTTCCTGTGTGCAGAGACACTCTCAGAGAGGTTGGGTAACTCACCCGGGGTCGCCCCGCCAGCAGAGAGAGGCAGAGCAGGACTGAGGACCTGTTCAATGCACTTTACGGTTGCCAAGAGCTCCCTCCCTCTGGCAGGTGGGAAGCATCTTTCCGACCAGGGGAGGCGAATCTGGGCGGCCCTGAAGGGAAATTCTTCCTCCAGGAAACTGGGCAGCCAGTAGCAGCACAGTATGCAAGGGGGGGGCTTTATCCTGAGCTGTTCGTGCTTCTGAACTTCACGGAACCCTTTCATCCCTTCTAACAGCTGTGGGGCTCGGGGAAGGGCCGTAGCTGTAGAGCCCAGCTGGCGGGCAAGTCGATCATCTGCAGCATTGGCGGCTGTCCTCAGAGCTCTGTGACGCACCTGCTGGCGTGAGACGCATGCCAGGTGCGCTGCGGGGACCCTCCCCCAGGACTTGCTCTTCCGTGCAAACGACCGAGGAACATTGACTGATCCTTTCCGTGGCCTCATACGGATTGGAGTTGTCGCCTCAAAGGTAGATGCAGGATGCGGTTTGAAGCGGGAGCTGCTGTGCAGGTGAGAAGCCCTGTGTGGCCCCGGCCGAGCTGTGCTAAAGGTGTGATCACTGCGCGTAGCTCGCGCCCTGGACTCGGCGAGGCCCCGGGAACGGGCTTCCTTACTGCCGCTCGGAGTGTGAGCCTGGCCATCTAGTTGGGGGAAAGAGAGACGTGCAAGTCTGGGGCAGTGCCTCTCCCAGTACCATCCGGGGGGGCGGATGCCCCACGGTGACCTGGTGACTTTCCCAAGCGGCAGGTGTGACCCCATCACGGGACTGCACACCTCGGGTCCTTCAGACTGCGTGTCATTAAACGTTCAGGGCATATCACTGGGAAGGAGATGACTTGTCCGCGGCTGTCCCGCACCCCCCCCCCCCCCGCCTTCTACTGCAAATGGCAGCCAACTTCTGCGTCTCTCCCACCGGGAACTGGCCGGGCATTAGTTAGGTCTGCCTCTCCCTCGCTGAACGCAGGCTGGGCTCTTTATACTCCCCTCCTTGAATGTGAATTACTGGGGGGACACAAGGACTGAACAAATTGGGGTCCTGCACCTGTCCTCTCTCCTTTAAGCGAACTTACAGCCTTTCGGCAAGTCCCCTTCCACGTAAGGCGGCCAAATTCGGCGTCTGCGATTGCACGAGGAGCCCTGACGTAGACGTTAAGATCCCCGGGCACCGAATCCACGCCCAGCAAGCAACTCGACTTGTGTGCATGCCGTCAATGTTGCTGTCCGCAGCCCTGCGGCTCAGAGTGCACGTTCAGCAATGCTGCTGGGTGGGCGGTCGGTGCAGGGATGCGTGGGGACGGGCACCCGCGGGCCGAGGGACAGGATTGAAGTCTGCAGGTGAGAGACACACCGGGGACACGCCAAAGGGGGAGGGCCTTTGTGCGGAGTTTGGGTGGGACGTGGTTTGGAGTACGGGACAGGGACAGTAGGGCAGGGGACGACAACAAGGGTGGGGGGCTGCAGAGCGGGAGATCCTGGAGCAGTTGGCGACAAAGCATGGCCTCCCAGGACCCGCCATCTTCAAGCTCACAGACACTTGTTGAGGATGTGTTGTGTGGCCATGGGCACCTGTGGGGGCACTGTGGGTTTGGGGGTACGACCCAGTCAGATTGGGGGGGCGGGATTACACGGGGACGCCGATCATTATAGCTGCTTACAGAGCACAGTGGGTCAGCGGGTGCTTAATAGGGGTGCAAGCCAGCACGCTGGGGTGACAGCGGGGTCGAGAGCTTGAGCCGGTCCCATCCACCGTCAAATGCAGAGCTTTTTCCAGCAAGTGTTAAGAAACCAAAGTCACAAATTTCAGCGCTGGGCCCGAGAGCGTAGATGGCATCTTCAAGGGTGCTCATGTCAGGGTGGGGACTCAACAGAGAGACCATGTTGGCTGCTTGCACGGTCCAGCCATGTTTCGGGGGGGTTTACATGGGAGGGGTGGGACAAGGTCCGGTGGAACGGAGTGGGCAGAGGGTGGGAACCACAGGGTATGTGTGAGAAGCCGAGTGGCTGTGGCTGGAATGGGGACAGGCATGCCCAGAGACCAGCAGGCTCCCGTGGGGAGGGCCTGACTGGCGGCTGGGGCACTGACAAAGCCAGGAGTGGGAGCCACGAACACCTTTCCGGCCGGTCAGCGCCTTGATCAGACCCGTGTCATTTTTAATAAAGCAGCCAGTGTAGCTTCATACCATTATGTGCCAAAGCGTGAGGAGCCTGCCTGCCGGACTCCGGCCCCTTGTCATTAGCAATTTCCTGGTCATGTTTGTCATGATTTGGGGATGGATTTAATTACTCACTATTTTTCTACCTTCGGTGGTGGAATTCTTCCAAAGTCACAAACCCTAATCAATAACAGTGGTGGAAAAGCTTTGCGCAGTGGGCCTGCTTCTAGAAGACTCTGTGATGGATTTGGATAAGGTCTGTGCTCGATCGGGCTGCAGACGGGAACAAGGCAGTGCAGGTGCACTGAGACCCGGCTCGGGGCCGCAGGGGCCTTCCCTCCGCTCTGCTCCGGGGTCTCTTGTCCGAGCGCGTCAGAGCCGTAGGAAAAGCAGGAAAGGAAGAAGTCGGAAAGCCGTAGGAAAAGCTCCCACAAATGTCAAGAGACACAAAACACACATTTTAATTACAGGCCTGGAGACAGCTCCGGGGATTTAATAAACGGAGGCACAATGACACGGCAGGAAATGTCTTTCTGTTGTTGTTCCTTTTCGCCCCCCTGTGGTAAGGTCATACTTCTAAAGGATTTTTTTTTTTTAACAATACATACTATTTTTTTTATTAGTTTCAGAGGCAGAATTCAGTGATTCATCTGTCTTATGTAACACCCAGTGCTCAAGCCATCACGAGGCTCCTTAATGCCCATCCCCCACTTACCCCACCCCCCACGCCCCCCACGTAAAAAACTGCAGCGTTTGTTTTCTGCTCCCCACCTTCCAACCCTTGTCCGTACGCAGAGGTTTTATTTCTGCAGCGACAACAATATGCAGGATTCCTTCGTAGTTTTAAATACAGCGTATGACAAACTTGTTTCTCCTTCAGATGTCTTGCTAGTTTTATTTTAATGGCTGAAGGCCACGCCATGTAAGCAGCTGTACCACGCTTTTCAAAATCCTTCCCTTAATTCTAGAACTTTCTCCTGTCATAGATGAAGTTGCCACGGGCATCACTATGGACAGCTTTTGGGAAATGTGTCTCTTGGCTTTCTCCTCTGACTTTTTATAAATCAGTCTTAGAATTCACAGTCTTAGAATTCTCAGCTGAGCCCAGAATCTGGCAGCTGGGAGGGAAACCTCCAGTCTCTGGCCGCCAGCTTGCTTCCCGGGCACATCTGGGGAGGAGGCCTCATCCTCGACGGGCCAGACTTGTTGTCCAAACTCCTGGCCAGCCAGGGTCGGCTGCCTGTCCCTGGACGTTCCCAGCGTGCCAGCTCGGCGCCCGCGACCAGGGGCTGCGGGTCTCGTCTTCCCCGGAGACCGTCAGTTTGCCGACGGGGGCGGTGTTCTCCGATGGCGTCGTTCACTTCAGCTTTGTGGAGCCGCAGAGAGATGGCCCAGCGCCTCGTGAAGTTTGACCATCAAGGCAAATACGGGGAAGGGGAAGACAACCCATGATGGAAATAAGTCGAGACACTGGGGGATATAAAGTGTGAAAGGTGAGAGTAAATCCAGCAGCGCACCCGCGCCTGGCACACACACACCGCGGTGCGACAGACTGGGGGCGTGGTGGCTGGCCCACGGGGACGTCGTGGGTTTGCCTTCTTAGCTCACGAGGGTTCACACCCAGGTTCATGCCGTCCGAGAGCCTGTTCGTGGACGATGTAGGCCCCCCTCCCCACCCCCAGTGTGGATAGAGGGTGGCTTGTGACACCGGCTGCCAGCGACCTCTTTCCCCGGGGAACCTGGGAGAGCCCCGTCTTCCCGGGAAACTGGGACGTGTCCCTGCAGGCACACAGCGGCCAGGCGGCACACGTGTTGCACAGACGGGCTCGCCTGGCCGCGTCCTCCTGCAGAGAGGGCTGGTGGGCCCCGGGGCGGGCAGGTGCTCCGTGCAAGCTCGCTTCCTCCCGGGGGCTGCTTTGGTCTTTTCTGCCCACTCCAGACACCCGGGTTTGGGCTGCAAATATGTTTGGGTCCACGTGGTGCCGCTGAGTCTCTCTAACAAGAACGAGAATGTAAATACACAATTTAGGAAACTGAACCTGAGTGTCTGTCTAGTAAACTGCCGATGCATCCCAGGGGCCACTGCAGCGTGCGACGCATTGAGCACGGCGAGTAATCCGTCCTCGCGGGCGCAGCCTCTCTCAGCCAGTGCAGCTCTGCTCGTGCAGCAGCCACAGATGGACCCCGGGGTCGGGGTTCTGCCCACAGCTGCGAGGCGTCCCACTGCCAGGGCGTGGGCGGTACAGGCCACCTGCAGGGGCCGGCTGCCCCTTGCCCTCGTCCGTGTCCCCTCCCCTGGCCGCAGCAGCTGCGCGTGACATTCTCTCCTTGCTGCTGCAGGAGTGGGTTCCAGAGTGAATCCCACGGCAGCAGGGGCCTCTCACTCTGCTGCACGGCACGGGGTCCTCCCCATTTTCAAAAGTGTGCACACAGTGGGGCCGCGGGAAAGGAGCCAGGCTTCACGCAGACCAGCGTCCCGGCCACCAGGCCACTTTCTTTTGACGTGCTGGGTTAAAAGCTGGTTCCCGGTAGGTAAATGCATGTGTTGGGGCGCCTGGGCGGCTCAGTCGTTAAGCGTCTGCCTTCGGCTCAGGTCATGATCCCAGGGTCCTGGGATCGACTCCACATGGGGCTCCTTGCTCAGCAGGGAGTCTGCTTCTCCCTCTGACCCTCCCCCTGCTTGTGCTTCCTCTCTCTCTCTGGCAAATAAATAAATAATGAAGTATTTAAAAAATAAAATCAATAAATGCCTGTGTTGGAATGCTTGCAGGGACTTAAAAAACAGCTGCTTCTTAAGGATTTTGAACACGGGTTTGGCGGTGCTCTGGCTGACTTCAATCGGCACGTTCCGTGGAAACAAAGATCAATGCTGGTCCAGCGTGGAATTATCCTACACTCCATATTAGTGTCCCCCGAGTTAGTGAGGTTTCGCTGCCAAACCAAGGGGCAAAGGCAGGGACCGGGAGGGGCGGGAGTGGTCGCTGGCTCTCCTTGGAGGTAAAGGGCGGGGAAGCGGGGGTTGTTTCTGGGAACGTGGGGGTAGGAGGCCCGGCTGTGGAGGTCACACAGCAGTGTTGAAAGTATAAATATGGGATTTGAGATGAAAAGAACGTAAAGATCCTCTTGCCAGATCCTGCGTTTGCCCAAGAAGAGGTGGAATCAGGGAGGTGGAACTGTTTGCCCAAAGTCACGCAGAAAAGCCGGGTAAGAGTCCCAAACAGACGGTATTTAGATAAGATGTTTAGGTTTAAGCTGGCTTTTAGAAACACCTCTGTGAAGACTGGCTTTTGTGCCACCACCTTGTGAGCAGGACTGGATGCTCTCGGTCTAGAATCTGGAGGGGGGACCCCAAGAGTTGAGCACAGAAGCCGGAGCAGCCAGGGGACCCCGGGTGAGCGCTGGCACAGAAAGGGGGACCAGCCTGAGGCTACTCGTCGCCAGGCGGTGGGAGAAGCGAGGGCAGTGGGGAGCCTGACCCACTGGGGGGACCATGCAAACCTTCTCCCCTCGCCCCAGGCAGCAGGACTGTTCTCCTCCAGTGGGAAGAATGGACTGGGAAGGCCGGCAGCCCCTGGCGGGACAGAGGACGCTCGAGCCCGGCCAGCAGGGCCAGTGCCAGCGGGCACTGTGCATTCCTTGGGGAAGGTCCTTCCCCTTCTCCCAGCAGCAGCCGGTCAACTGACTGTGAGTCTCAGCCAGCCAGACGGGCACCGGGTTCAGCGCCAGTGAACATTCGGGGAAAGCCACCCCCTGCGAAGGAGACCGTCGGTTCAAACAAAGGGAGACAGTAGTCCTAGAGTGACCCCTGGCCAGGCTGTGGCTTTGGTTGTGGTGTGACTCTTCTGCTTTAGACCTTGGTCCTCAGCCCTGTGGGGATGGGCCGTACGTGGGGACAGGCTGGTCGGGAGCTCGGAGGCAGAGCGGCCCTGCTCTGGGTGGTATTTGGACAGCACTGAGCTGAACAGTGTGAGACTGGCTGATAAAGTGGCATTAACTAGCCAAGCGGGTCCAGGGGGCGGGGGTGGGGGTGCTCCTGCAGCCCTACAAGTCTCAGAAGCCACGTGACTCAAAATAGTTTCCACTGACATTGAAACCAAAGGGGAGACCACTCTCCGGTGGGGCCAACCTTCAGCTGGGCCCTGGGCGCCCTGGGATCCGGCCGGCGCACCTGTGCCTTTCCGCCGGCCGGTGGTGCCGCGCAGCCCGACCCCCGCAGGGGCTCCTCTGTGTGTCCACAGCCTCCGATCCCCCCCCCCAAGAGCAGGTGCACTTAGGACACAAGAAAGAAATTTGTAACAAGGACCTTGTTAATCGTAGCAAAACGCTAAGATAAAATGAGTTGAACAGGAGGGTGAAAAGCATAGAGGCGTGAATGAGTGACCGTAAGGCTGAACTGGGAGTTCTCTCCGGCCGCAGAGAAGGGAGGAAGAGAGCACGGAAGGGAGACATTCAGGGACGTGAAGATCAACGCGGAGGTGAAAAACCCACCTGGTGGCAGCTTTAGAAGTGGAGAATGTATAGAATGAGGTGGGGAGGGGGCAGGATCTGGAAGACACGAAGGCTCGGTGCTTCCTACAGCTGCGGACAGACGTTCATGCTCAGACTGAAAGGCGAATTCACAAGCGAGACCCCAACCCCAGCTGGTCAGGTGGTAGCGAAATGTCAAAGCTGCAAAGGATTTAGAGAGAAATTTCTAGAACTCCCAGAAAATAAAGATAGAATATTTGTGTATGAATGAGAATCAAATTTACCCCAGCAGCACCGGGTGAGAGAGAAAGACTGTAAGGTGCTGGGGGCGGAGGGGACTTGTTTGGTGCTAGAATGTTCTATCCAGACCTCCTCATCCAAACAGGGAGAGTGAAATGCAGGCATTTTTCTAAGAACTCAGACCAATTAGCCTCCCATAGACTCCGGAAAGAATAGCTACAGGATACACTCCAGCAGGAGTCAGGAAGATGCTAGTAGGAAAGAAAAAAAAAGAATCGAGCATGAATATTTGCATATTAATTGTGTAATTAAGAATAATTTTTACAAGATAGCTTTTAAAAGATGGTTTTAATTAAACTGGAAGTCACAAATACATTATAACGGGAAAGGAAACAACTGCTCATTTGATGTTGAAGCCTAGGTGATGAAAATTGGAAACAAAATGTTTTTGAACACCTACGGAGGAATGTTCTGGTTGGTTTTCAGTGGGCTGCCCACCCCGTACCCGTGTGTCCCCCGGGCACGGACTGCTCGTGAGGACCTGTAGTAGCTGAAAGAGGAGGGATGGGGTCCGCGTGGAATGGTCTCACACAACCTGGTCCGCGGAGGAGAGTGGGGAGTGCTCAGGGAAGTGCTATGAATATGGGGTGCCCGGCTGGGGTGGGCTGGGGTGGGCTGCTTTCGCCAGCCTTGTCTCTGGAAAGGACGCCTGGTGGAAACACTCATCACATGTTTGGCTCAGTAGGTCGAAGCGGAGAGGTCCTCTCTACCCCAACTAAGATATGTCGAATTTATTTTTCACGGAAGATATTCATACATCCAGTTCTATTAGCAAGTAAACTAAAAGGAGACGCTGACAGTGTCAGGTGTCGCAGAAGTACTTTGTCTTGGTGAACAAGTGTCTCCAGGGGTGTTTTCAGTGTGAGACGAGCTGACCGAGAGCTCTTCAGGCATTTCGTGGCGTGCAACGTGTCATGTAAATGTAACTATTATTACTAGGCAAGCACCTGTTTGAAAATAAAGTACTTTCTTCCTGATGTATGTACCTGTGTGCACACGTGCGTGCATACGTACAGGTGTATCCGTATGTGTCCGTGTGTCAGTGCCGTATACGGGCGGTAATGCACGTACATACGTGTGTAAGGACGTGCACACCGGTGGTGGTCGGGGACGTGGGGGGGAAGGTGGACGGGGAAGCTCGGTGAATTTTCCGCGTGGCCACGAGACATTGTGTGTACTTATTCCTGCGATGGAGGAATTTACACTCCCACAGATCCGTGGGCCCCACCGAGGAGCTGCCGGTGGCCGAAGCTGGGACGGTTGTGCCAGAAAGCAAGCCAGGTAGTGGTGGACTCTTACCGAAGCACAGATACATACCCGGGAGCCCAAATGACATCCATGTATGACTGAGTAATAAATCAGTGGGGAGAATAGACAATTTCCTTTGTTAGAGGAAGTCAAAGTGTGGGCTGCACGTGGTGACCTTCCAAGGACTAGAGTTCAGAAATGGGGGAACACGGGGGGATTTTGCCGTGGACAAACGTGACGGATGTGACCGCGGCAGGTGCCCAAAGTAGCAGCAGCGGCCATGAGCCATGAGGATGATACGTCCCCGTGTTCTGATGCAACGGGAAGGGCACTTCACTTCTGTGACGTCCTCCCCCAAGCCCAGAACCCTAGTCTAGCTGGGAGGGAAAGAGCAGCTAACCCCCACTGAGGGACAGTTCACAGTATTCCTGATCTGCACTCCTCCAACTGTCAAGGTCACCCCAAACAAGGGAGGTCTGAGAAGCCGTCTCAGCCCAGAGGAGCCCCAAGAGGACACGGCGAAGAAATGTGACGCAGGGTCCAGATGGGATCCTGGGACAGATCAAGGCAGTGGGTCCAAAGACAGAATCCTGGACGACGCTAGCTGACCACAGTTGATAAGGACGCATCAGTAGAAGCTCATTTCGTGTGACATGAGCCGAATCAGCGTAAGGCGTCAACAGTAGCCGAGGTCGAGTCTGGGGTGCGGGGCAGTCTTTGTGCATCCCTGCAAATCTCGGTGACTCTAAAACTGTCCTTACTTACTGGTATTGGTATTATCTGCAAGAGGGAGGGTAAAAGAGACCCACAAGGAGACAAGCAGGAGGCCCGGCTGTGAGCTACCCGTGGCGTCTCCCCTTCCAGTATTCTGGGCGTTTGGAGCCGGGCTCCCCGCGGAGGACGCTGGCTGGTGCCTGTGAGCCCGCCGTGAACCTTCTGTGTGCAGCTCAGCGCCAGGAGCCACGCGCACCAACGGGCGTTTGCTGGTGACGCCTGGGACCTGGGTTCACTGGGAACTCTGCGGGGGGAGAAGGCACTCCTGGGGTCGTGGAACAGGGACGGTACACGACCTTTGGATTGCACTGTACGGTGTTCATATTTAATTTTTCCGTCCAATGCCCCTGATTGCCTCAGAGGCAGGGGGAGGTTGTCCGCTGCCCTGCTCATCCCTAACCCGCCCCTTGAACCCACTACAGTTGGCACTCACAGACCGAGAGCGGACAGGCTGAGGCCACCCCTGGGCAGCACGGCCTCTCTTGGCTGCTGACCCCGGCTGACCGCTACTGTTCTAGCCCCTGCCTCCGAAGCCTGCTTGCGGACTCTGTCTGTGGTCCCCAGCTGGGTCGGACTGGCACACTCCCCTCTCTGATATTGGACCACATTGCACACTTGGCTCTTAGCCTTTCCCTCCCCTGGTTTTAGCATCCTGAGTTGGGGCCCCCATCCCTCCTCCCCTGCCTCATGGAGCTCCCCCCAGGAGGCTGGGCATTTCTCGGACTCTTCACTGTGAACGACCTATTATTGTTTTCTGGGTATTTTTTTTCCATTTTGTTTAAACTAATACATTCACACAGTAAAATCAAAATAAATTAGTGGGAGAGAAAGAAGGGAGGGGGGTAGGTAGGGAGGGATGGAGGGAGAGTGAGGGAAGGAGGGAAAAAGGGAGGAAAAAAAGAAGGAAAGAAGGATCATTTGAACAGCCAGACAAAAAGATCAAATCATTTATGAAAAGAAAAAGTACCAGCCGGCCGAGACTCCTTCAAGAAAATGACTGATTCTAAAAGGCAGCAGAGCAATGCCAGGAAGATGCTTCGAGAGAGAAAATGCCTGCAGATTTCGTAGGCAATACTTGAAGCTAGTGCTTAGTGGAAGGCAAGAGAAAAGTATTTAATATTCGCGAATACAGGGTGTATGGTTTCCAGGAAGCATCCTTAGAGAGACTTCTGGAAGATGAGTTTTCTCTCCACGAGAGATGAATGGAGTCACTATGAACCAGCACAACAAGGGGTGAAATAAATCAATTTATTGGACTGCAGGGTGATGACCAGAGTCAGTGGGAGGATTAGGCTGAGGGTGACGCACCCTGGTGACACGCATATTATGTTTCTGATAAAACCTGCGAGTTGGAGACAGGATTGGGGTAAACGACATGATTTATTTATTTATTTATTTATTTATTTATTTATTTATTTATTTTAATGATTTTTTATTATATTATGTTAGTCACCATATAGTACATCCCTGGTTTCTGATGTAAAGTTCGATGATTCATTAGTTGCGTATAACACCCAGTGCACCATGCAATACGTGCCCTCCTTACTACCCATCACCGGTCCATCCCATTCCCCCACCCCCCTCCCCTCTGAAGCCCTCAGTTTGTTTCTCATAGTCCATAGTCTCTCATAATTCATTCCCCCTTCTGATTACCCCCCTTTCTTTATCCCTTCCTTCCCCTACCGATCTTCCTAGTTCTTATGTTCCATAGATGAGAGAAATCATATGATAGTTGTCTTTCTCTGCTTGACTTATTTCACTTAGCATTATCTCCTCCAGTGCTGTCCATGTTGTAGCAAATGTTGAGAACTCGTTCTTTCTGATAGCTGAGTAATATTCCATCGTATATATGGACCACAACTTCTTAATCCAGTCATCTGTTGAAGGGCATCTCGGCTCCTTCCACGATTTAGCTATTGTGGACATTGCTGCTATGAACATTGGGGCGCATATGGCCCTTCTCTTCACTACGAAACGCCATGATTTAAAGCTGATAATCAAGTCACGAAGCTACGCAGGTCTCCCCCCATTTTGCAAAAGTTGGCATGACCCCCCCTTTGGGTTTATGAAAGACGTGCCTTCTTACTTGTTTTCTCAAACTGGGAAAACCTAAAGAGGATTTTTGCTTTTATGAGAAAAGACAAAACCAAAATAAAAACAAAATGAAAGGAAAATAGTTTTCCATGCTGCTTTTACAGCCAGCCTACAGAGGCAGTGCCGTCCCCTCAGCCACGAGCGCCCCCAGCCAGGAGTGCGCCCCAGCCACAAGCGCCCCCCAGCCACGAGCGCCCCCCAGCCACGAGCACCCCCCAGCCAGGCGTGCCCCCCAGCCAGGAGCGCGCCCCCAGCCACGAGCACCCCCCAGCCAGGAGTGCGCCCCCCAGCCAGGAGCCCCCCCAGCCGCGAGCGCCCCCAGCCACGAGCGCCCCCCAGCCAGGAGCACGCCCCCAAGCCTGGAGCACCAGCCGGCCTCCCCCACCCCTTCCCCAGAGCCGCGCTCAGCACCGCAGGTCCGGCCGCCAGAGCTTGGACTGTGTGAGCATCTGAGTGTCGGACCTTGATCTCAGCTGGGTCCCTGCACCTGTACCTTGATCTCAGCTCAGTCCCTGCACCTGTAAGATGTGTCCTAAGGTAACAGGAAAGCCTAAGAGAGGTTATTTTTTGGATCTGGGAATGTTTAAAAACTTTTTCATAGAAATGAACAGATATTGCATTTTTGTTTTACACCAAATTGTCAAATTGTCCAAAAAATGGAAATTGTGCAGATAACTTTTTCTGACCTGTTGGGAGTGTGTATTGGTATAACCTCACTGGAGAGTAAATTTTTAATATCAATAAAGTTACGTATACATTTGGACTCATTGGTTCTTCTTCTAAGGATTTATCCTACAGATGTTTGCTCTTAAGTGTGTGTGGTAACAGGGACGAGGTATACTGATTGCATTAATGTTTATAATAGCAAAACTTTGCTATTACCTACGTACCCATTCATGGAGACTCATTAACTAATTACGGTAATTTGTACAGTGGAATATTATGCAGCCATAAATGGAACAGGCCAACTACACGCAAATCTACATATACCTCAGTATAAAAAGTTTACCTGAAATAAGGAGTAAGCAGACTTAAAACACTGGTATGGAGTGACCCCCAAAGTATCTTGTTGATGGTGAAAAAAATTAGTGCGTAAGGTAATGCGTGTAGAATGTTGCTGTTTTGCAAAAGAAATCCTGATCCACTTTTATATAGTCTGTCTCTGGAGGAACTGGGAAGACAGGTGCCTCCAACTGGTTGGTATCTGTTGGATATTGTTACGTTTTGTACATTGTATGAACCATAAACACGTGACACACCTGTGACCCTTGGATGGCCTGGCCTCGTGGGTGTCCCCGGGCCATCCTGCACTCGCTGGGCACCCTGAGCTAGAAGGACTTTCTGGGCACCTGTCCTTCCCATGGACACTGAGCCTTTGGAGCCCAGCGCCACTCCCTGGGGCAGCCCCTGCTCCCGCTCTTACTGGCTGTGTGATCGCAGAGAAGTAACTACACCTCTCTGAGCCCCGATTTCCTGTCTGTGAAATGGGAACAGCAGCATGACCTGCCTTATAGGATTTTTGTAAAGCTTAAGCAAGCTGCGTCTCGAACCTACGCCTGGCGTCTAGTAAGTTCTTCCCGTGTATCAGCGCTTGGCGACGTCTCTGCATTCAGGCGCCGCTCACAGGGCCTGGCGCATCGCGGCCCTGGCGTTTCCACGGAGTGAGCAGACGCGTTCCTCCTGGGATCCGGTGCTACAAAGCGGCCCGTCTTCTGCTTAGCTGGTAGATAATTCTGGATGATTCAGGTTGTCCGGTAGCCCGACATCCCTGACATGATGAAGGAGAGGGTTATTTCGGTAGAAGCCCGCAGGCATGCCCATTTGCCAACCCTAAAAATACTTTTGTTGTTCTCAGGGATGCAGAGAGCAGCAGGGAAACACTGGGATCTCAGAATGAGAGGCCAGCCTTCTCCGGTCGCCCGACAGCCCCCAGCGCCGGCAACCTCCGGGCGGGGCCCAGGCGTACTGTAAACGCCGTCCTCCCCCGAGCTTCATCTGTTGTCAGCGCGGTCCCGTCGGCGCCTCGCCTGAACGGGGGTCCACCGCCTGTTCCAACTTCGGTCTCGAGGGGACGTGTTAGATCAGCGGGAGAGAATGCCCACTTTCTGAACGGCCTCGGCGAGGTCCTTTCCTTTACAGGCTGAGGCCTGGTCCTCCCGTCTGTCCGGTGACGGCAGAAGACGCGCACGTAAACCAGACCCACGCTCCGGGGCACCATGTGGATGTTGGGACCTTAAGGTCAAGCTTGGGCTGGGAGCCGCCCCGGGTGAAGTGCGGGGAGACGCAGACAGGACTTGCTTAGAAAAGATTCGTGTTACGCAGTGTTTGCAAGGACACCCAAGGGCTGGACGTCACCTGAGCCCCTGCTATGGTCCAGGCGCTGTGTCAGGGGTCCGGCTCCACGGACTCCCCTCCGTGTGCTTCCCGAGTCGCTTGTGTGCCGGTGAGAGAAATCGGAAGGTCTAGTTACTTCTGTCGGGACTCACGCTCATCTTCTAACGTGAGCAGTGCCATCGATGACTCCTGTGCGCATGGCTGCGGAGTCACGGTCTCAAAGACGAGTCACGGTTTTTCTGCAACAAAGTGCAGAACAGCAGGGAATTCAGATGAACGGTGTCCCCCAAACCGCAATGCCCAGGACTTGCGGACTTCCCCACTCCCCTGGTCCCAGGTGTGCGCCTCACTCCTCTCCCACGTCTCACGATGACATGGAAGAGCTCAGAGCGGGGACGAAGCCCCTTCTCCCTCCCCGCGTTCTCCCCCACGGCTGTCCTCCAGCCACGCATCCCAGAGCCCCACTCGTTGAGAGGCGGGGGCCAGGAGCTCACGTGTTGTCTGCGGACTCTCCTGCTTGCATCCCGGGATCCTGACCACCAGGCCAGGGCGGGACAGGTCTCTAGGGACAACCTGATGCACGCTCCTTCTGCGCGGGTGAGGAAGTCAGGCCCCGAGGGTCCAGCACCGTGGCCAGGTGCCAGGGCCTGGGGGAGGGAGGCGGGACCGGACCCCCTGTCACCTGCAGCTTTCGCGTCGTCCACCACGGCTTGCACCTGCAGAGCAAGGAGAGGGGCTCCCTGACGTGGCCGTTGCCTGGAGAGTTCAGGTCTGGTGACCGGACACTCTGAGCTAGGTCTCACCCTCGTCTCCTGTCCAGGATTTCCAGGGCGTGAGAATATGCGAGTGTGGAAAACCAGCCTCTCACTGCCAGTCAGGACCCTGGGCTGCCAGCCTCAGACCCTGGCTCCGGTCTACAGAGACACCAAGGGAATGTACTGGCAGCATCCCGGGAGCTGACTGAGTCAGCAGGAAGGCTGGAGAGTCAGGCTTGGAAAGTGCACCGGCAACACTGGTGGGGAGGGGCTGGGATCACAGTCAAGGTCACACCACAGGAAGGACTCCCTGAGGACACTGCTGTTCCCACGTTGGGCCCTGGACGCTGCCGCCACTCGCGTTGGGATGCTTTCCGACCTGGCAGCACGTTCTTTGGCTTCAGACTCTGCCAGGGTTCCAGAGGAGGGGGGACATTGAAGTTTCAAACGGCAGCTTTCTCCAAAATAAGAAAATTTAGACTCTGGGCAGCCACGACATAATGAATGCCCACTGCACCTGCCCACATGTCACCGTGGCAGCGTCTGCCTGGGAAAGGCCATGTGCAGAGCAAAGAGTAGAAACCAAGGGTTCACATCCGGCCGGGGACGTGTCCAGCCCGGGGCCCGGCCTTCTGCAGGTGACCATAGGCTGCCGGACCCACCTAGGCCCAAAGAGGCCCCTAGTCTCCAGCCTCATCCAGGGCCGCTCCCCCACTATACGGCATTTCTGGAACAGAGCTGCATGGGCCTTGAGCGAGAATTCACAAGAGCTCAGTTCTGGGTTCAGATCTGGTCCCGAATCACAGCACGACGGACCAGTTTCCAGCTCCTTCCGGGGCTTATTTTCATGACCGGCAGTTTGCTACGGCAGCCTGTGCCCGCGAAATTAATCCACAGCTGAGTGGTTAGGGATTCGGGGTGGCTCTCACCCCAAATTTGTCCCAGAAGCCTATTACTGTACCCCATATCCCTGCACTGATGAAATTCCCCCAGGAACAGAGAGGATATCAAAAAGGCTTTCCTTGGGAAGTCGGGGGTAGAGGCCGCTGTTCTCCTACGGTTTGAAAACCAGCATCTGAAATGATCTCTGATGTTTATTTCTGCTTGATATAGATCTCTGGAAGTGCTCGGACAGGAGTCTGGACAAGCGAGGTTGCCTAGGTTGGGGTCCAGAAAGTGCTCCCTCGCAGGGGACAGCCTGGGATGCAGGGAGCAGCCGGATAGGGATTCGTGGACAGCCATGACTGTCGTTGGAGCTGCCCACCGCTGTGTCAGGCCAGCAGAGCCACACTTCCCCCAAAAGGACATTGCGGCTCAGGCTCCAGCCCAGAGGAGGGCAGGTTCCAAGCCTTGTTCGTTGTACAGCAAAGCTGTTATTTGGGTGCCCGAGATGCATATCCTCATTCCCTCCCTCCGTCCTCCCTCGTTCCTCCTCCTTCCCTTCCCTCCCCCTTCCTCCCTCCATTTCCACATCCTCATTCCCTCCCTCCCTCCCTCCTTCCTCCCTCTTCCCTTCATCTTTCCCTCCCTCCCTTCTTCTTTCTTTTCCTTCCTTCCTTCCTTCCTTCCTTCCTTCCTTCCTTCCTTCCTTCCCCTTCCCTCCCTCCCATCTATCTTTCTTTCTTTCTTTCTTTCTTTCTTTCTTTCTTTCTTTCTTTGTCTTTCTTTCTTTCTTTCTTTCTTTTTCTTTCTTTCTTTCTTTCTTTCTTTCTTTCTTTCTTTCTTTCTTTCTTTCTCTTCTTTCTCTTCCTTCCTTCCTTCCTTCCTTCCTTCCTTCCTTCCTTTCTTTCTTTCTTTCTTTCTTTCTTTCTTTCTTTCTTTCTTTCTTTCTTTCTTTCTTTCTTTCCTTCCCCCTTCCCTTCCCTTCCCCTCCCTTCCCTTTCCCCGTCGTCTTAAAAAGCCACAAACACCTGCTGAATGGCTGTCATGAGACTTAAACTGTGCAGTTACTCAGTCTTCCCAACGACCCTGTGAAGGTTCCTGCCCCAGTTCTAGATGGCGTGACCGAGGTCGGCAGAGGTTCCGAAGATGTGTCAAGCGCACCCGGACAGTTGGCGGGGGAGCTGGAGGCGGGAGCCGTCCGTCTGCTGCGCTACGCCCAGCACCTTTGCCGACGCTCCAGGAGGCCCAGACGGGCCCGGAGGAGGCCTGGTTATGATGGACCAGCAAGTGTTGAACACCCACACAGCCTTCTCCCTACCTGTCACTGAAGGGAATTCTGATCCTGACCAGTGTGCCCCTTGCCCTCTGGAGGGGGGACAGCGAACACGGAGATCTAGTCAAGCAGAGGGGAAGGGAGAGAGACAGAGATGTGGGGGCGGGGAGGTCCCGGAGAGACAGGCTCTGAGCAGCTGAGGTGTGAAGGAATAATGAAGAGAGAGAGGATGCTGCTGTCCCTGAGAAACAGAGACAAAGGATTGACGACCAGTCCCTCTCTTTTGGCTGCCGGACTACATGTCATCGAATGGGACATGTTACTGAGAGTGGGTCACACGGACCTGCACAGACGTGCCAGGGCTTCACAGTCAAGCTCGGATCCTGCACGATGGAAACCATCGTGTGTTTCGGCCCAAACAGTGAACAGGAGCAAACGCAGCATTTCCAGCGCTGAAGGACTGGGGACCGGCTGGGCGATTCGTCTGTCTTCACTCGGTGGTTCAGACCATTGAGCAGATGTCTACAGTCATCTTCAGAGTCCGAATTCAGGGCTACTCAACTTCCCGCACACGGGGTTCTTGCCGTGTGTGAGTGGTGCTACGAGCTGGGCCGCGGGGGTCTGGGAGGGGCACCGTAGAACCGGGGAGTCTCCAGATCTCTAAGAAGGAAAACAGATTTCAGCTCATTCTGAGCTTCAGGAAGTTCTGGTTTTTCCTCCAGAGCCTCTGCGGTGGTACTTGGTGGAGAAACCGTGGGGAGAGTAAGAAAGCAACTTAGAGCCGGGGGACGGCAGACACCTCGGACTTCTGTCTGCGTGCTCCGGGGGCCATCTGGGGAGAAATCCATCTGTATTTTGCTGAGGTCTCAAATAACCTGTCCCCTGAAGGCAAAGGGTAGAAGCCCCGGGGAGTCTCCAGATCTCTTTAGCTGCCAGCAGACTCCTCACCCTGACACCCTTTATTCTCTGGGTTTATGCCTTACTTTGTCACAAACCAGATCCAGACAAAAGACAGAGGTAGTACTATTTACGAATTTCGAGTCCGTGAGTGAGGGGGAAGGAGTGGCACACCCCTGACTCCCATCTTGGTGGTCAAGTCCTTTTGTTCTCTCCGCCCTCGGCGTTTGCACCTGCTTGGCGAAAAGATACTAAAGGCAAATAAATTTAAAAACTCAAGCAGAGAGGAGCTCTGGGAGCAATCAAGCTGTCCACACGTATCACTGGGATCAGGCATTATTTAAAGTGTCCATTTATTAGCAGATTCACTTTCAAGCAGTGCTGCTGCCAGCCATATCCAGGGGCAGCGCCCCAGGGAGGCTGGGACGGAGATCCGTGTCCCCTCCCTCCCCCCCCCCGCCCCCCTGGCCGCGGTCAGACCACAGGTAGCAGGGCGTCTTGCCTGTGCTGGAGGGGGGAAGCCACTGACTGCAGCCCAGGGAGAGGGCCCTGGCCCCGAGGAGGTACTGAGACTTGGTGTGGGGGGCAGGATTGCTTTCCTTTTGAAATGGGATCCCCTGGGCCTGAAACGACTTTTTTGTGCTTTTCTGGACAGCGGTGCTGTGTCTTGAACTTCCCCAGCCGCAGGGCCAGGTCTGTGTCAATGGTGGCACGGCCACAGCTGCGGCGTCTCGGCCCCACTGCAGCACGCGGGGTGGCTTGCCAAAGGCCGCCAGTGCTAATCGATGTGTCCAATTTGACTCCTGCAAACCCACCCGGGTTTCCTTGGGCTTGGGGAGTGTGTGTGTCTGAGTGTGTGTGTTTGTGCGTGTTTGGGGAGGGGGTAGTCACATGACCTCCAGTCTCCAATCTGGGTACCAATTAAGCCGAGACCCGCCAAGAGAGAAAATCAGTGAGCGGAGGGACCACTTTGCCCCGGCCTTGCCAAAGACTGCGGAGCCGGAGGCCCGGAGAGGGCGAGCCCAGTGCCCCCGGAGGAGCGGCGAGGACACTGTTCGCCCCGGCTCGGCCACTGGGGGCCGCAGTCACCTTCAGCTCAGGGGGGCCGGGAGACGCTAACCCCGCTGGCGGCTCCCGCCGCCCGGCCGCCTCCAGCGCGCAGCCTCTGCTCGCTCTCCCCCAGCGCGGCAGCCGCGATCCGGGACCGAGCGACGTCGCCGTCCCCGAGCTCTGGCTGCGCTCCCACGCCCGCTCCCGCCCGCCGCAGCCTCCAGCCGCGCCCCTCCCCGGGCCCGCCCCTCCGTCCCCGGGGTGCGCGCAGTCCCCGCCCGTGCGCCCCGCCTGCTGCGCGCCCCGGGCGGGCGACCGCGAGCTACGAGCCCGGCTCTCCGCCGCCGGCTGCCCGGCCCGCGCGGCTCTCTGCCCCCAGCCCGTGACGCGGCGCGCAGGCCGAGACAAAAGACCGGGACCCGGGCCGCCCGGGGCCATGCGAGCCCGAGCCGGCCGCCCGCTGCCCCGGAGGAGCCCGCGCGCCTGCCCCGGCCGCCGCGCGCCCGCCCCGGCCCCACCCGCAGCCCGGTGGGCGCCGCGTGGCTGAGGGCGGACCCCCGGCCGGGCGGCGGGAGCTGCAGCCGCCCCACCTCCGGGCGCGGACCCCGGGCTGTCCCGGGAGCCGGGCCGGGGGCTCGGAACCTTCCCGAGGCGCGGCGTTGGAGGCCGAGCGCAGCGCCGCCGGAGAGCAGCGGGAGCCCCGCGGGGGCCTCGGAGGTAACTTCGGAGAGCCCAGGACGCGCGGGGCGGGGGCGCACGCGTGCGGGTGTGTGTGCCGGGGCGACGTGGGTCCGCGAATGCCCGCGGCTGGGGCGCCGCGCGCGGGGGGCCGTCCGGGCCGGCGGGCGCGCCTCCCTGCCTCCGCGGGGCTCCCAGCTCTGCGGGCCTCGGGGCGCGGGGCCCTTGGCGCTGCGCCCTGGGCTGGGTGGAAAAGGTGTGGGGGTGGGGGGCAGGCCGGGCTTGGTCAAACCTGGTGGTGAGATCAGGGATCCAGGAAGGGACCATGCAGTTTGGGGCAAGTTTTCACGGCTGAGAATTCGCTTCGAGAAAACGATATTTTTAGGGTTAAATATGTGAGCTATGTGTGCAAAAAGCCTGACACATCAGAGGCGCAAAGTAAGACGGAAAGCTGGACAAACCCCAGGTGGACGGGCCAGTGCATCCGATTCTTAAATTGAGATTTCCAGTCACGTAGAGGTGGAACGGGATCGTTCTTCCCGGGGAGACGGGGGTGTTCAACTTCACCTGCCAGAAAACAGCCGCCAGGCCGGGGGGTGGGAGTGTGCGCTCTCACGCTGTCTGATTCATGCACACGCGGCGTCCCTACCGCTCCACCGTCCCCGCTGAAGCGAGTACTGCGAGTATTCCTGGCGGGAGCAAATCCAGCCGGAGTAATGGTCCGTCTGCTCCCCGGGCTGCCCGGGGCTTCCGGTGGCGCTGGAGAAGCCGACCTGTAATAGCGCTCAGTCAGCACTGTTTTGCTGGGGAGACTGTGGCTGCCTTAAACTGTTGTGCACACGTTTGGTGAAGACCCACGGGGAGGGAAAAATCCAGAGCCTCTGCTGTAAACAATAGAGGTCTATCTTAAAAAGCTTTCACCCCGTTTCTCCTGTGGATGG
The DNA here is from genome assembly GCF_024610735.1 of Ursus americanus. Classification (NCBI taxonomy): domain Eukaryota; kingdom Metazoa; phylum Chordata; class Mammalia; order Carnivora; family Ursidae; genus Ursus; species Ursus americanus. The sequence goes on from NC_142154.1 coordinate 1,000,014, forward strand.
GGTGAGTTAATGGGGGGGACAGAGTTTTTGCTGCTGCCCTCACGGCTGTGATCTGAAGCTTCGTAGGTGTTCTGCTGTGATTTTAGGCATGATGTGAAGAGTTGCCAGGACTCTGGCAGCAGCTTATGGGGCCAATTAGGCACCCCTTCCTCTAGCAGACAAGCCGCTGCCGTCACCTCTCTGGAGGGAGAGGGTCGGTAAATGGCCCTTCCTTTCCATTTCTGGAATCAATGGAGCCTACCCTGCAGGTGGGAGCCAGCCGACTGCTGTGGCCACAGATGTCTTTTGGAATGAGCTCTGGGCCCCCGGCTCATTGAGAGCCTGGCTGCAGTATTGCGAGCACTGTTGTAGTGAGAGGAGAGAGTAAGAGCGGGTAGGGTGCCTGGCACCGTAGAGAGACTGGCACTGCCCCCGTTAATGGGCTTTCTTCTCGTGTAGCGGAGGAGGGTGGAGCGGGAGGGGGAGGCGAATCTGCAGGAAGAGCAGATTTACAGATTTTTCTTAGCTTACTGGAGCCTGGAGGGAAAACCTTAAATGTCTGGTAAGTAAAGTCTGATTTTTATTGTGTGTGTCTGAGCTTGTACAGATCTGGGACTCTGTGAACATAAATGCCAGTTTCCAGGGAAAGAAGAGACCCAACAGTTTATTTGCATTTCTGATGAGTTTGGTGAGGAAGCGTGGTACAGCACTTAATACTCGGAAGACAGACACTGAGTTCCTTGTTGGGGGTATGTTCTTTCCGAGCTTTACGTGTATAATGTCTGGTTCCCTGGCTGGTATTAGAGGCAACGTTGATGAGACTTTCCAGCTTCTGAAAGCCTTTGTATTTATTAACTCTCTGCTTCTCCCTCCGAAGCATTTGTGCTCCCCCGAGCCTCGGCTGTCTGTCCTGCCTCTCTCCACAGCACGCAGGGCCGGTCTGGGGGTTTTCTCCCGCAGGATTCCCGAAATCAGCCCTGTCTCGAGTCTTGACAAACGCGGAGCAGAAGCCAGTGTTGCAAGGATGGCTTTGTGCCTGCAGGGCAGACATGTGAGGGCCAGGAGAGGGAAGGGGAAGGCCCTGCTCGCCGCTCCCACCCGGGCTGGTGGGCATTCGCAAGCCAGCTGGGAGCAGCTTCCACAGTCCTCGGCAGATCCGTTGCTAACGGCCCGCCGATGAGCTTCCCCCTGACGTTTGGATCCTAGATTTTGGAGCTTACCTGCAGACTCAGTGTCCACTGAAAGTAAAAAAAAAAAAAAAAAAAGAAACGGAAAAGGAAAAGGAGGAGCGCTGTAGCGTTTAGAGACAAGCGGGGGCGGTGAGGGGCCCGTCTCAGGAACGCTTCGAGCCCCTCGTATGACCTTGACCAGTTACTGAGCCCTCCTGCATGTTGCTTTTCACACGGATGAAATGAGAGCACATCAGATCATTAATCCCCCCTTCTCTTTTAAAACTAAATCTTACACAACAGTTAAGTATATGGAACAGATTGGGGATCGGGGAGCAACCTGCTCGCTCCTAGCGTGACTCCAGAAGCGCCTTCTGGAACCGCGGGCGGCTCCCAGGACTCAGCGGGAGGACCCCTGAAGGCTGCTCTCTAGAACATGGCATGTTTCCTCTCTGAGTGTTTGAAACAAAATCCTGCGGTTACCCCGTTCTGGATTCCGAGTGTTTCCCTGGCACCCGCTCCTCCTGCATGGCTAGCCGTGTCCCCACAACGCGAGCCCCGAGGACCCTGACGAGGCAGCCCTGTGTGTCCCGAGTCTAGCCCTGTGCCCCGCGGGTCAGTGGGGGCTTCGCAGGTCCTTGCTGGTGGACGAGGAGATGAGGAGTTATTCTGGCTGAACGATGACTGATGGATGGCTCGGCTCCGCCACCGTGTGAACCATAGGAGGGCGGGGCTTGGATGTATTTGGTGCTGTGTCTCCGGAGTCTAGGACACTGCCTGGCTCATTGTAAGAGAACCTTTAATGTAGTTGGAATTATTCAAGAGGCTTTTTAGAGTTCCAGCCTGGAAGGTGGGGTCCTCCACACACACACACACACCCACACACACGCAAGCACGCGGTTCCCGGACACCTGCATTCAGTTCACTTCTGACGGTAGCGACTGGAGACAGCATCAGATCCCACAGCCTCAGAGCTCAGTCCCGCAGGACGGTCCCCACACACCCCCACTTCCCATCCCCGTCGTGAGCCCCGGCTTGCCACCTGTGCTTCAGATCGGTAACTGGCCGCAGATCGGGGTTCCAGCCGCCTTCTCCTCAGGGTCAGTTTGCTGGAACGGCTCACAGGAACGCTGCGCATTGTGAATCAACAGCCCAGTGAAGAAGCGTGTAGGGCAGGGCCCCGAACGAAGGGGCTTCGTCCTCTCAGAGCTGGGGGCCCAGCGTGGGGGAACGTGGAGACGTCCTGGTTCCTCGGACGTGGAAGCTCTCTGGAAAAGGGCCGGAGAGCGCTCCTCTCGGGTTTTACGGCGGCTTCGTTACATGGTCATGACTGACTAGGGCATTGGCCGGTGACTCCAGCTGTAGCCACTGTCCCCTCCCTGGAGGCGGGGGTGAGACCAGAAGTTCCCACCTTCTAAACACGCGGTTGGCCGTCCCGGCAGCCGGCCCCAGCCCTCGGGGCGGGTCGCAAGTCACCATCAGTAATAAGACACCCATTTCACCTTTACGGCTCTGAAGCGTTTTCAGGATCTGTGGATGAAGGCACGTATATTTGAGAAATATATATTTTGGTTATCTGAATGACCAATACATATATAGTTTAAAATTATTATACTGCACCTAGGAACCGGCTATGTCCGAGAGGTGATAAGCTACATGCGTGTGGTGATCGACTCCGTGTGGAAATATTCTGACTCTTGCTCTCTGGGCGCACGCAGAGTTGCCTGTTCCTGCTTACGTGCCTTGCTTGGCTGGAGAAGTCAGTCGGGGAGCTTGAAGACTTAGAGGGTACCTCACCGTGCTCTCCCTTCCCCTCTGCTCCGTGATAGTGAAAGTTCTAGGAGGTGCGCTCGCGCAGTCTGAGTCCCGGATCAAAGGCGATGTGGAGCACAGACCCCGGCTTACTCACGGTGGACGTGCACTCGGAGAAGAAGTAAACTGTTGGGGTGTGGGGCCTGTTTGTCGCCGCAGCAGAGCCTGCTGACAGGTGCAGCCCGCACGGGGCGTGGGCTCCTGCCGGCTTGGGATCAGAACCCGCCAGGAGGGCCCGTGAGTCTCTGAGACAGGCTTCGTGGGGGTCGGCACCAGGGGGTGGTCACCGCACTGAGGATGTAGTAGTTGTTAGCCCGTTGGACAGCTCAGCTGGTGATACACCCAGAGGGACCCACGATGACCAAAAGCCTGTGCGTAAGCCGTAAACTGCTGGTGTCATAGTTGAGGGGGAAGAAAGTGAATCTGATCGATGTGTTCACTGCTCCGGGAGATCACTGCTTTGTGATCTTGGAATTCAGGCTAAGGGAGTCTGTGGGATGGGCTGAAAGGCCAGGGTCATATGGCTGCGACCAGCTGACGTGTCCTTCTTCACCCAGAGTAGAAAGCTCCCGCCAAGTGGACCATACGCGTGGGCATCGTCGAATACCATCCCGAGAGCGTGAGCTGTTGAATGTGCTCACTGCGTGGTTTTTCTGGTGCTCTGGGGGTTCGTTAGTGCGTACCCTCCACTAATGAGACCTCTCGTGACAGCCTTTCCCCTGGCCTGAGCCCCCAGCGTCCCCTTTGCCTTGAGCGGCTTCCCCCGCGTGTGTCCCGTCTGCTGCGTCCTTCCCTCCGTGGTTCCCGCTCTGCACTGGGGAGGCCGCGGGAGGCCGCGCCTGATGGGCAGGGACGTCCGCATGGAGCCTCTGTGCGCCCTGGGATTTCGAGGACGGAAAGTTTCCTGCAGGGAGCCAAACATGCAAGTGTTCTGGTTACTCGAAGAGACCTCGGTGAAGAGCTGAGAAAACAAACCAAGATGGTCAACGGACCGGTAGGGATTGGTGGGGTCCTGTGAGTACCAAGGGTGCCAGGCGTCGTGGAAGCCATTGGGCTTCGGCAGTGCAGAGAAGTGCACCCAGAGACACAAGGAACAGGCGACGTAGGGAGCTGAGAAAGTGGGAAGTCATTCCTCAGTGTGTGGGGGGTAGGGAGTGGACGTGGAGTGGGCAGTGAGTGGGTGGGCAGTGAGGGGACTCTGGGTGGGGCGGACAGAGGGTGGGGTGGACAGTGAGTGGGGTGAGCGGTGGGTGGGGTGGACACTGAGTAGGGTGGGCAGTGGGTGGGGTGGACGGTGGGTGGGTGGGCAGTGGGTGGGCAGTGAGTGGGGGGCATAGATAAAGAATGGGTGTGGGCAGTGGGCTGTGGGCTCTTCCTCTCCGTCCCCATCGCCGTCGGGGCACGTACTGCTCTGTGCTAACAGCCTGTCTGCTGGTCTGCCTCTCCGGCTGGGCTGGGAGACCCCAGAGGGGTGGGACGGCATCCATCATCGCGTTGCCCTGTGACTGGCACGGCGGCTGGCTCAGGCTGGGTGGCTCCGTGCGAGCTGTCGGGTGGGGGAGGGAAGGAACGGCCCCCGCATGACTCACAAGGCTCTGCAGGGATGCGGACGGCCTGACTCTCCAGCGGCCCCAGGAAGGAAGGACCATGATTCAGTCCCCGTGCGAGCTCGGGCTGAGTCCGCTGCTGGCCTGGCCACCGGGAAGCTCTCGGATCCAGGCTGAGGGAGGGGACTGTGTTCTCCACGCCAGGAGAAGGCGGCTCTACTTGACAAGCACGTGAGCCGATCAGGAATTATTTAAAGAAGAGCCGCGGGTCATCGGCACCAAGGTGTGACTCGTGCAGAATTCCCAAGCAGCCGCCAGCCCTCCCAGAGCCTCCTGGGATCTTCATGAATATGGAGGTCCAGGCTTTGCCCAGTTAGAATGTCTGGGCTGGGAACCGAGCCTGGGTTTACCCCACATTTTACAAGTGCTGTGGCGAGTTGCCTGAGAAGGGGGGACCCGGGTTTGAGCCGACACTGTGAGTCATGGGATGTGCCTTGCAGCCACATGCCACCAACGGGAAGGAGGTGGTGGCCGCCGCGGGCCGTGGGGGGGCTGGCGGCAGGAGCCACCTGCAAATCCTCGGAGGACTGCCCTTAACAAGGGCCTCGGCTTCTGCCCGGCCCCTGGGCCCCTCGGGAAGGGGAGAGGCTCTCTTCTCCCAGGGGCCACCACGCCCCCCGGCTCGGGTCAGGGGTGCCGTGAGCTCCAGGAATGGGGAGCGGGACGAGGCCGCGTGGCCGGCCACGTTTCCGGGGTTTGGGATGGGTTTCAGGCTTGCTGCCCAAGACAGTCCTTCTTCACATCGCCAGCAATATCCTCATTCCCCTCGTCGCCAGTCAGTAGAAGTTCCCACTCTATTTTAGGTCGTATTTTATCAATTAGGGCAAAGCATTTGCCTTCGGAGAAGGACGGCGGGCTTCCAGGGACGTCTGCTGTATGCATGAGAAAGTGGAGAGCATGAGCCTTCCCTCCCTCCGCGTGCTCAGGGGGCTGGGGACTCAGGCCCCTGGTCAAGGCCCCGGTGGGAGGCCCAGCAAGGAACAGTCCCCAAGTGTGCCCACGGGCCAGTCCCCAGAACCTCTGACCACATTACCTTACATGGCAGAAGGGGCTTTGCAGACATGATGAAGATAGGACCTCGAGAAGGGTATTATCCTGGCCATCTGGTGGCCGGGGGTCATCCCAACAGCCCGTAAATGGGGAGGAGAAGGCAAGAGACTTGCAGAGGGAGCCCTGAGCACTGGAGCAGAGGGGGAAGCCACGGAACTGCTGGCTTTGGAGTTGGAGGGACGGGCCGAGAGTCGAGGAAGCCGCGTCCAGGAACCAGGAAGACTGCAAGGAAATGGATTGTTCCCTAGAGCCCCTGGGAGGAACGCCGCCCTGCTGATACCCGGGTTTTAGCCCCGTGAAGCCCGCGGTGGACTTGTGGCCTCTGGCACTCTCAGAGGGCAGATCTGGGTGGTGTTACAGCAGCAGGAGGAAGCTAATACAGGACAACGTCCAAGACGATCCGTATTTGCCACCAAAGTGTGGGGACCAGGACCAGAGGCGTAGCTTTATCCGACTTGGGGAGAACCAACACGGATCTTCACCTTGGTCAGGGTTTCTCGAACCCTAGAACTCTACCCTCTTGAAACTGAGCCATGGAGCCCAGTTTGGGAAACACAGCAGCAAAAGTTCAACACCATTGCAAACGCACATAAGGCTTGGAAATCACAGAGCTCGACCCAGTTGTCAGGTGGCCACACATGGGATCCGGGATGTGCATTCAGATTTATTGCTAGAGTGAAAACAAGTAGTTAACACAAATTAGAACAGAACATAGAAAGTGTATGCAGGGAGTATATGGAGAGAGGGTTGGAAAAACATTCATGGGTAAGAAATGAACTGGGGGATTCTTGTACTGGAGGCAACATTTGGCTTCCCTGCCCCCCAGCCCACCAAATGCTGTCTGTATGTCTCCATTCTACCACCATCATCTGGTCCGGGGCCTCACCTCTTCTTGGAAGGTCAGAGGGAGGAGGCTGGTCTGCAGATGATTTCAGGTGGAGAGAGGGGAAGTTAGGGGACCTCCTACTCCTTATTAATAGTTACCCTAAAATGGGACACAGGTGATGCCTGAGTGTTCGGAAGATATTTTTAGAGACATTTTGATAAAAAAAGTAATCATTTTGGAGCTAAATATTATATCAGAGATAATATACTAACACATCATATTTCTTTGCATACCATATTTTATAAAGTGCCTCCATAGCCAGCCAAACATGCCACTTATGCTTCTGCCCCAGGACCTTTGCACTAGCTGTTCCCTCCACCTTGGACTCTTGACATCCTCCTCATGGAAGGAAAGTAGGCACATGGTTTGTTTCATACATATCTGGGGACTTCATTCAAATGCAGCCTTTCCTCTGAGGACTTCTCTGACCATCTTATTTAAAATTGCAACCCCCATCTGCCCTGTTCTTTCTTCCTCTTCTCTTTTTCTCCATAACACTGTACCTCTCCTATACAACATGTTTTGTTTATTTTGCTCATTATCTATCTTCCCACTTAGAAGATAAGCTTGCGAAGGCAGTTTTGTCTTGTTTCGGTCTGCTCTATGTCCTGCTGTATTTCCACCAGCCGACGTAGTGCCCGGCACATGCCAGTTACAAAACGAGTATCTTTGGAAGGAAGAAAAGGCTGTCTCATTTGACCTCTTACTGATCCCAGGAGGAGGAAGCGATATCTTCCTTTTCTAGATGAGAAAGCCAAAGATCAGAGGTGATAATTTACTTCCCAATTCACATTGCTGGGATCTGCCTGCAAATCTTTTCCTTTTTATTTTTCATTAGAAAATGAGATATTCAGAACATTTAAGTAAGGCAGACCTGAAATAAAAGGAGGAAAAAAGCACCCAGGGACAATTAATACTAGTTTTGGTATATAGAAGGTGTTACTATATAGACAATTGTATATCACATCACAATATACCATTTAGTAGCATGCTTTTTTACTTAAGAATATGCCATTAATATTAAACGTGTCAATAAATACATACTTGCAACATGATTTATTAAGGGCTGCGTAGTATTTCGGCATATTGATGTGCTTCAATCTTACACGACCAGTTGGATACAAAGTTTATTGGTGATACTTTCTTCTTATAAGCAACATTGAGGAGAATGTATTTGTAGCTTTTTTTTTCTTTTTACACATATCGGATGATTTCCTTTGGAGAAATACTTAGAAGCATGGATTTATTTAAAAATTCGTGTATTTTAATTTTAGGTGTAAAGTTTTATTTTAAATTTTACTGCTGGTTGCTTCCTGTAAGAGTCACACAGGTGCGTACCTCTCCCACGATACATGCCTTCTTTCCCACATGCCCCACCCCCACGTGACAGCGGTACGAGCCTGGACCATGACCAAGCCAGCAGGCAAAAAGCCCATGCCTTGTACCGCTTCTCCACCTCATAAAATATCATTCAAAATGCTTTCTTTAGATTTTACAAATTGTAGGTAGTCAATTTGCTGTTTTAGTTTGCTTTACTTATAATGATGTGCGTTATTTTCGTTGCCTTTCTTTCTTTGTAAATTCACCATTTTTTCTTTTGGGCTGCTCCTCCTTTCCAATTAGTATTTAGAGCTTTCAAAAAGATGCCAAAAGGTTCTGCATTCCAGTTTTATTTTTCTCAATTTTCGTGGCATTTATTGGCATCGTAACTCAGTCATTTCCATTTATCCCAGCTGATCAGTCTTTTTCTCCATGATTTCAGCTTCTGGAATCTTGTATGGAAGATGCTCGCGTTATCTAAATCCTGACCAAAATTCCCTTCTTTTTATTTCACCCATAATTTCCTTTTGTGTATGACAAGGACTGAGAGCTAACTTAATTTTTTACTGATCGGTTAACCCGTTATTCCAATAATACTTAACTACTGAGGCATTGATGTTCTACTGAATAAGCCATTGTTTTCTCATGGACTCAGAAGGCTACTCCATCATATATTTAGTCCTTACCGACGTCTGAGTCTGATTCTTGTCTTTCTGTCTCCAGTGACTTATCCGTCGAGTTATAATTACAGGAGCTTTGTAGTAAGTTTTAATATTTGGCTGTCCAAATAGACTGCCGTCTTACCAGAATCACTTCACTAAGCATCTCGAAGCAAATAACTTGACAGTGTCCCCTGCAGCACACAGCTCTCACCATAAAAATGCAAACACAAGGAGGATGAATAACAGCCAGACACGTCTTGTCGATTTTCTTAGTCACTTACAGTGACAGCCTCATTTATAAAAATCTTCTTTTGGGGGCACGTGGGGGCTCAGTTGGTTGAGTGTCTGACTCTTGATCTCAGCTCAGTGCTTGATCTCAGGGTCTTGAGTTCAAGTCCCACGTCGGGTTCCACACTGGGTGTGGAGCCTACTTAAAAAAATTTTTTTTTCTTCTTTCGGTTCCATTTTTGGCAGGTCTGACTGGGAACTTGTTTTTCTAGTTTTTAAAATGTACTTTACCTTTTAATTAGTACATATATTTAAAAGTGAATAAAAGGACTGAACACAACCTAAGAGATGTCCACCTGTCACTGAGATTACACAGGAGTTCGTATTGATCATTTTTACTTCCCTGCTTTTACTGTCTTTAAAGGAAAGAATAGGTGAGAGTCCATGTTGTACTTGCCCCCCCTTGTGTCCCTATCACCTGCTCTTCACCGCACTGGTGAGGGAGCATTCCCTTCCTAGGGTTATGGGGATGGCCACGCACCAGACACCGGATGTGGGACAGATGAAACCGACACACTGCCTCAACCATTTTAAGGCTTTTTCTCGGCCTCTGGTGTTCTTCAGCTTCAATATGGTGTGCTGTGTTGTTGAGGGGTAAATTTATTTTTACAGATCGTATTTGCAGTTTCTCTTTGAATCTGAGGATTCATGTTTTCAATTCTCAAACATCTCTAGACATTGTTACTTTGATTATTAACTGTACAGCATCCTCTCTTATCTCTCCTGGAATTCTTGTTAGGCATGTGTTGAAACTTCTATGCTCTATGTCTTTTAACCCTGGTTTCATATTTTCAGAATCTTTGTATTCCTCTCTGCTGCATGCTGATGATTCCCTTACATCTGTCTTCCAGTTCACTGTTTTTTTCTTGTTGCTTATGCTAATATGTTATTTGATCTGTCTATTGTGATTTTTAGTTCAGTGACTATTTTTAATTTCTAGGGGTACTGTTTGGTTCTTTTCCAGGTCTCTGTGTTCTTTTTTCACAATGTCTTCTTTTATTTGGATTTCCAAAGATTTTACAATATCTTTACTTATTCAAAATACACTTACAGCTTTTTTAAGATTGCCATGCCATTTTGCGAAGTCCTAAAGATTGCTATCCCATTTTGTGAAGTTCTTAAAGTCCTAATGGTCCTGATTATTTTGTGTCTGATGACTCTTACTCCCTGTTGAATATTTCTCTTGTGTGTTGTAATTTTCTTAAAGTATTATTCCGTGTGAGTGTGTGTGATTTCTTGTCTCTGCAGGGCACCGTCGATCGTCCAGAGCATTTTGCACTTGTTTTGCTTGCATCCAGGGTATCACCAGCATGGTACTAGTATCATATTAATTTCTTAGCTTAGGAGTTCTTGAACCCTGTGGCAACATAAATTTTGGCTCCAAAGCATTTAAGGCATTGCCCTGCTTTACATTTTAAGGAGTAACCTTTTACTCTGTTTAACTCAGAGGCTGACAGGTTTCCCTGTTTCCTGAGCTCACGAGCAGAGTTTTTCTCTATTTCATATTTTCACGCAGAGTTAGGGAATAGTCCTTCAGGGGTCCCGGCTCCAGGCAGACATCATGTTCCCACTCGCCATCTGGTGGAGGCCTCTTCCCTCCTGACTCAGTGGGAACCACCTGCCCCACGTCCCCACAGCAGCCACATTACCAACGCTCCTGCCCACCCTGGGATTTTCAATCCCTTCTCAGTTTTTGGCACCTGGGCATTTCTGGCTCTCTCCCAAACCCAGTTGCACATGTTTTTTTAAAAAAACGTATTTTATCCAGCATTTGTAGGTGTTCGTAATGGAAGGCTTTTCACATTTTCTATGCTTGCCTTCTCATCAGACCTGGAAATTGCTTCATAATGTCCCGGCTTCTTAGTCAAGGGCTTTGCATCAGGGTTGAGCTCGGGGTGGGGGACACATCCGGGCACACAGAAGGGTAGCCCCTCCCGACTCCCCGCTGTCCTCTTTAGCAGATTTTGTGGAGGAAAGCTCCTCTGGAAGAGAAAGGGTCTCCATTCAGTTTGACATTTTGTCACAGATGATACAAGGAGACGTAGAATTTCCCGAGCGCACGTTTCAGATCCCTCACATAATGCCTGCCTGTGACAGGTGCCCCGAGTCCGCAGCTGCACTGGGTCGCAGCAGCACAGCCACAGGCCAGCACTCAGGCAGGAGTCACAGAGGCTGCAGGGAACTGCTCTGCAGTGTGCTCTCCACGCACGTGAAGGGAGAGCGCGTCCACGCGCCATTGCGGCCCGCCATTTTGGCTTCTGAACAGTCAGTGTATGACGGCATGTAGGAAAGCCTGAATAAGACACTTCCTAACAGAGGTCTGCTAATCCGATTGGAGGTTTGTATCATTCGTTCCCAGCAGTTCTGAGGGTTGTTGGTGGAAGGGAGGATGAAATCTGTAAGGCAGTTTGTGGAGTCCAGACAGCTGACTTCTGTCCAGAGCTTCACGCGGCAACCCTGTGAGCTGTGGCCCCAGAGTGAGCCTCCCTTTCTTCTGCTCTGTCTCGGTCAACATCACATGTCAACACTATGAGCTCTGAAAAATGCGTAAGACTATGGCCTTGCAGACCAGACAGCAACGTGCGTCACGGCCAGAGTGGGACCTGAGAGAGATGCTGGGAGGGGGTGGGAAAAACGTCAGGCATCGGGGTCCTGCCCTCCCCAGAGCCACAGACTGGAAACAGCCTTGGACGGGAGGCAGGGAGCCTGGAGCAGGCTATGCCAGTGCAGTGGTGTTCCGGGGGACGACTGTGTGTGTCCGTCCGTGCATCCCGTGGGCTGAGTGCCCACCCCAGCCCGCAGGGGCGTTCTCAGCTCCACGGCCTACGGTCAGGTCCAGACGCTGCCCGGCAGCCCAGCGTCGCGTGCTCGCGCACCTCCACCCCCGCCCTCCATCCTCGGCAAGCAGACCCTGCCCCACCGCCCCTGCGCCTCCTGTTCTCCGCCTGGAGCCCCTGCTCTGGTCCCTCCCCAGGCCGGCAGCCTCCGCCTCAGTCCTTGTGGCCCTTAACGATGGCCTCCTCCTCCTCCTCGAAGCCAGCTTGCCCCTTTTGCCAAGGCTGGAACTCACCCCACCGAGGCCAGGCCCCCAGCTCCTTGCTTATGCTTCTCTGACTCCTGATGGTCACAACTGGACACTTGTGAACACACTAGGTGGCAGGAGCCCTGCGTCCTGGGCTGATTCTGCCACGAGCTCCATGTGCCTTTGAAAAATTATGGTGGTGGGCTCAGTTTTCCCGGAGGGGCTTAGTCTGAGTCCTGGCTGTGGTCCTGCCCTGACCCCGACCCCGACCCCGATGGCCATGGGCTCCCAGTTGTGCAAGCACAGGGTCGTGTTCACCCTGGTGCTCGGGTGTGTGGAGGGCTGTGTGCCGGCAGAGTCCTGCAGGATACTTGGGGCAGGTGCACGGGGTGGTGTCCAGGCTGTGTGGGGATGATGCGTTGGGGGACACCCCGTCTCTTCTGACCTCTGGCCTTCAGAGCTTCCTCAGGGCATTGGGTTATGAACTCCTGCTTTTTAGAAAAAGGACGAATGATGAGCTCCACAGCCAACTTGTTTCCCGTCTGGTGGTGTGAACTCCAGATGGAGGCAGGAACTCACAGTTTGTGAGGGTCCAGGACAGAGTTTTCCGTGGGGGGAAACTGAGAGTGTCTGGAGATGCTGAGCATGTGGGTGTGTCTCCATGTGTCCGTGTGAGCGTGTCTCTGTGTGTGTGTCTGTGTGAATGTGTGTGTCTGAGCATGTGGGTGTGTCTCCGTGTGTCCATGTGAGTGTGTCTCTGCGTGTGTCAGACTGTGTTCTTCCGAACAGACAGAAGTGCGGCGGTGCCTCCCTCTGCAGGCTGGGGTGCGGTTACCTGTAGCCCGGCGCGTAGCAGGTACTCAGGCGACAGTGGGTCTCCCACCGGCCCCCGCATAGCTCGCCCTTCCTCTGTACAGCCATCCGCCTCCGCTCCGATTTCTGCATCCACTTATTTACTTGACACTCTTGCGCACAGGCTGTCCCCACCTTAAACCGGACGCTTTCGTGGGGTGGGCTCGGTGGGCTGGGAGTGCTGGCTGGGGACTTGCTCTGCGTGGGAACAGGACCCCTCGGGGTTGTTGTCTCTTCCGCATGGGAAAGCCCACACCGCGGTCTCTGCGTGTCCCTGCAGACACGTGTGGGAGAGCACACGCGTGAGCCAGGAGCTCCTGGGGAGCTCTGCCCCCAGGAGGGACGGAGAACCCATTGCCAGGAGCCACCGAAACCTAGCCCAGAGAAAAGACGCCATTCCCATTGGAAACGCGCTGAGCTGACCTCAGAATCAGCAGGTCGGCCCGTTGGGGCACCTTTCCAAGCAGGTGTGACCAGGGAGGCGCTGCCGTGGGCTCCCACGTTTCCTGGTAAATCTCGGACAAGGTCCACACGTATCAATGGGCTCTACTCGCTCTTGTGTGTGATGTTCTGTGGAACTTTGGTTTGGCGTGTTTAACTTTTCCATCAGGATGGGTTCACTTAGTGTTCCCTTCCATTTCGAAGTAAGGCGTATCGTTATTACTGTGTGTGGATTACAAGTAGTGGGCGTGGGAAGTTGTAAAGAGACATAACAGTACCCATAACACATAAGAACACAGGGTGAATGGGAAGGGGCACTGGGAACGTTCTGGATCTTTCCAGGGGTTTTGGTTACTGCACAGACATGCCCATTTATCGAGGCTTCGGCAAATGCGCACTTAAGATTTGTGCATGAGGGTCTGATTTCAAAGGAAAACTGTGGGCAATTATTGACCTTGGGGTAATGATATGCATGATGAAATATTGGGGTGTCTGCACTTTACTTCAAAGTGCATTAAAAAAAACAAGATGGCTCGATGAAGGGTAGAGAGATAGGTATGTGAGGAACCAAATACCGTAAAATTTAGTGGTACAGTCCAGATGGCGGGTATATGCGTATTTGCTATGAAATTCTTTCAGCTTTGCTGTATGTTTGAAAATTTGCATCATAAAATACTGAGGAACAGAGATTACTCTTCAGGAAAAATCCACATTTACCCTCCAAACATAACCACCGGTGATATTTCAGGGTACATTATTTTCTTTAAAGAATATATAACTTTCTGTAATTAAGACCTTCTTGCTTAAAACATTTATTTTCACTTTTTTTCACTCAGTATTGTAGCATGGGTTTTTTCTTTGTGTGTGTGTCCTAAAAAGTCTCCAATGTATAATTTTTAAATGAAGGTATAATTTACGTGCAGTAAAACTCACACATGTGAGCACACGGTTCCATGAGTCTTGACAGATGCATACCATCGGGGAGGCCCCGGGGCCACGGGTCTGTTTTCCAGAACGTCATGAAGGTGGCGTCCTACCTCACACAGCCAGAGGCTCCGGCTTCTTTTGCTCGAGCACGATGCCCGTGGGCTCCATCCACGTCGTCGTTTCTACGCTAGTTTGCTCCTTTTTCTTTTTTTAAGATTTATTTATTTATTTGAGAGAGAGCGAGCAGGGGTGGGGTAGGAGCAGAGGGAGAGAGAATCTCCAGCAGACTCCTGGCTGAGCACACACCCCCTCGGGGCTCGATCTCACAACCCTGAGATCATGACCTGAGCCGACTGAGCCACCCAGACGCCCCAGTTTGTTCCTTTTTATTGATGGCTCACATCCCGTCGTAAGGACGGGCACCGCTATCATTTTAACGCTCGTGGAAAGTCGCTGTGTACCGCGGTGTGTTTTATTTACGCATTCCTTGGCTATTTGGATATTCACGATGTTTTATTTTTTCCCGATGATAGATGCCATCACAGCAAACACCTTTATACATAAACCATGGCCATCGATTCCTGGGAGGGAGTTACAAAGTTGTATGTTCTGTTATCAAAGCTGATGATACATTTTCCAATTAAGAAGCTTCTCCTGCATGTCTTTATGTGGTTCGTAACAAGCTTGGCTCACGACCCCACCGGTGTTTATGATCTCCCTCCACTTTTTGACGTTGTCTCTGTAGAACGGACTGGAAGACTCCGTGTCGGCCGCGAGCCTCTGACGTCCGAAGTCATGGAGACCAACCAGGACACTTCCCTCTTCTTGATGAAGATCTTGGAGGAGCTGGACAGCAAGCAAAACACCGTGTCCTACCAGGACCTGTGCAAGTCCCTGTGCGCCCGCTTTGACCTGTCGCAGCTCACCAAGCTGAGAAGCGTGCTCTTCTACACGGCTTGTCTCGACCCCAACTTCCCAGCCACGCTCTTCAAAGACAAGATGAAATGCACCGTGAACAACCAGCAGTCCAAGAAGATCATGGTGGCCGCGGACATCGTGACGATATTCAACCTGATGCAAATGAGCGGGGGCGCCGCCAAGGAGAAGCCGCCCAGCGGCCGGCAGAAGGTGCGCAAGAAGGAGGCGTCCTTCGAGTTGTGCCGGTCGGACACGGAGGTCTGCGCTGCCGCCGCGTGCGAGCCACTGAACTGTGAGCTGAGCGAGAGGCCCTTCCACCGGGGCTACCCCGCCCGGCAGTCCTCCCAGGGCCGGAAGGCGGGCTGCAAGGACTGCCCGCAGTTCGTGCCCGCCTCCGAGCCCAACTTCCTGCTGGGGGTCAGCAAAGAGCTGAAGAGCCGAGCCGCCTCCCTGGACCGGCTGCAGGCCCTGGCCCCCTACTCCGTCGCCAGCCCCCAGCCCTGCGAGATGCAGAGAACCTACTTCCCCATGAACATCGAGAACGAGTCCATCTCGGATCAGGACCCCCTGCCCATCAGCCAGGGCATCAAGGAGACCTTCATTTCCAGTGAGGAGCCATTTGTGGTCCAGTCCTGTGTCCAGAAAAGGAACATCTTTAAAGAGGATTTCCACAATCTGATGGCCGTGTCCCCCACATTGGTTGGCCCCACAAACAAGGCAGAGGCTGAGCGTGGGGAGCCCCAGGGTCAGAAGGAGCCCCACAAGACTCCCTTCTTCAATCACAGCTTCGAGATGCCCTACAACAGCCAGTACCTGGATCCTGTGTATTCCCCCGTGCCTGACAAAAGGCGGGCAAAGCACGAAAGCTTGGACGACCTTCAAGCCTCCACGTATTTTGGACCCACGCCGGTAATGGGGACGCAGGACACCAGGCGCTGTCCGGGGAGGCCGGGCAAGCAGACCCCCTGGCCGGCCAAAAGCTGGAGCCTGAACACTGAAGAAGTCCCTGACTTCGAACGGTCCTTTTTTAATAGAAATCCCTCCGAGGAGAAGCTGCGCTACCCAAATTCCAGCAGCCCGAGCCCCAACTTCCCAACCCCAGACAGGCGCCCCACTTACCTCGCGCCGAAGGACCAACAGCTGATCCTTCCCGTTGGCTACTCCGCAAAACCAAACGGGCTCAAGCCTAAAGAGCTCTCGTCCCCTGTTGACCTGGAGAAGCGCGAGCCGGTCAAAAAGTTCAAAGACAAGAGCATCGGCTGCACCAGCGGGCAGCTCAGCTCGGACACCAGCAGCGTGGGCACCCAGACGGAGCAGAACGCACCAGAGCCCAAGAAGGACAAAGATTTGTGCGCCTCGGGGCAGACCAAGTACGGTGACAGGCATGCCGCGAAGCAGTCAGATGACGACTCAGAAATCGTCAGCGATGACATCAGTGACATCTTCCGGTTTCTTGATGACATGAGTATCAGTGGCTCCACGGGGGTGATGCAGTCCTCCTGCTACAACAGCACAGGGTCCTTGTCTCAGGTTCACAAGTCAGACGGTGACAGTTCCCCCGAGCACAACCTCACCAAAATCGCCAACGGGCTCCCCGGCAGCAAAGGAGAAAAGGGCAACCGGCCTGAGAACAGCCACCACTCGGAAGAGGAGCTGAAGACCAGCGTGTGCAGACTGGTGTTCAGGATCGGCGAGATCGAACGGAAGCTTGAATCACTGTCGGGGGTCCGCGAGGAAATCTCCCAAGTCCTGGGCAAGCTAAATAAGTTGGATCAGAAAATGCAGCAGCCCGAAAAGGTGAGCGTGCAGATCGACCTGAATTCCTTGACAAGCGAGGCTCCGTCCGACGAGACTGCCTCTCCGCAGATGTTCCGTGCGCACGACGGCCCCCGGGGACCCAAGCTGGAGAACGCGGCCGACTGGTACTGCTCGGACGCCAGCGGGAGCAACAGCGAGAGCCTTCGCGTCCAGGCCTTAAAGAAGAACCTCTTCACCAGGCCGTCCTCCAGGTCCCTGACGGAGGAGAACAGCGCCACAGAGTCCAAAATCGCCAGCACCTCCAACTCGCCCAGAGACTGGCGCACCGTCACCTACACCGGCCGTGCGGGCCTCGGGGAGGAGGGGAGCAAGGACAGAGGCCCCGGGGAGAGTAAGGACTGGCATCGCAAGTCCAAAGAGGTAATTTCACCCATGCCCATGAACCTGGGCACTCGCGCTGCTGCAGCCCTGGTGCGTGTCCCGCCCTGCGCGTTACAGGAGTCAGGAGAAAGCCCTTGCCTCCATGTGCTGGCTCTCCTTCCAGACTTGGCAGGCTTTCCGTGTTAGAACAGGCAGGACGGCACAGGCAGGTTGTCTGTCCCTCCAGCTCGGAGGAGTGCATGCCGCCAGGTTGCCCACGGGAGAAAACGGGATTTGGATACAGGATGGGTGGCGGAGGCCAGATTCTTGTGGAATGGGGAGCGTGGTGGAGAGTCGGGCATTGCCAAGGATGGCTTCCTGTGCCTTCTGAAATAGCGGGGTGCAGGCGGAGGCAACGGGGATGCCTTCCACGCGCACGGGCTCAGGTGTCCCTTTCCTGCCTTGTGGATTCACGGTGGTCCTCTTTGAAAGTTGGAGTCTTTCCATGGAAAGATCGATAGACGAATGGTAGGCAAAGCCAGACAAATGTGGAAATGGTTCCCGAGCCGCCGCCGAGGACAGCAGCTCCCCATACGCCCCTTCCTTTGCTTTGTCGCTGTTTTGTGTCACGCTTTTGTGTTTGGCTCTTGTGCTGGCTTGAGCGTGTGTGCATCTTGAGAGCCGGCCTCCCCCGGCAGGTCCGGAGGGAGCGCACGCACAGGGGCTCGTGTCCCCTGCGGTGGGTGACTCGTGTCGGTGGCCCTGGGGCTGCTGTTCGTCATTCTCCCAGGGTTTCAGTGAGGCAGTTTCCACGTGCTGCTTTCTCAGTTCCCTTCCCTGATTCTGAAGGTCAGGGGAGTGACCGGAAGGTCCGGTGGCAGAGAGGGAGTGACGGCAGTGTGGGCTGCACACACGCAGAGCCACACGGGGAGCCCGGGTTCCCAAACTGCCAAGAAGGAGAAGCTTGGAAGACGGGCCTCTCAGCAGGTTTTCAGTGTCCAAAGTGGGGGAAAAGAGTAAAAGATCCCGAAGCATCAGCGATGTCTGTGCTGGTGGCTGCTCTGTCCTTCTGCGGCCGTGGACGGCGCGAGGGGTTGGAAAGAGGCCAGTGGACACGTGCTGGGCCGGTCCCCGTGCAAGTGCACACTCATGCTCACACACATGCCCGGCATGGCTCACCACGCACTCATGCAGGCCGTCTCTCTTAGGCACCCTCCCCTCCGTCCCTCCGCTCGCAGTCCTGTTTTCCCCCTTCTGCGTCAGGAGCGTGGCTTCACGTGGTTGGTGGCAGTGATGGTGTGAGGGTTTGGTCAGGTGCAGGCTCAGGTCAGTGCTGTCATCATCACGAGCGTCCCCGGAGAATGCCGCCTACAGGCGTACTTAGTGTCTGCATGTACTAAGTGTGCCCCCCTGGCGGGCTGCCCACAGGGCCCGGGGACGTAGAGCTGGACGCTGCCCAGTGCGCTGTGACACCCCTCAGCCTCTGTGCCGCCTGTCTGGACCTCTCTGTGCCCCTCCGCAGGCGGACAGACAGTACGACATCCCCCCCCAGCACCGACTGCCCAAGCAGCCCAAAGACAGCTTCCTGGTGGAGCAGGTGTTCAGTCCGCACCCCTACCCCACGTCCCTCAAAGCCCACATGAAGAACAACCCTCTGTACACGGACATGCGGCTGACCGAGCTGGCCGAGGTGAAGCGGGGCCAGCCCTCCTGGACCATCGAGGAGTACACGAGGAACGCGGGCGACAAGGGCAAGCTGACGGCCCTGGACCTGCAGGTGAGTCTCGCGCTGTCCCTGGGGCCGGGGTGGGGATGGGGGAGGGACGGCGGGGGCGGGGGGAGCCCAGCCACACCCCGGCCGGGGCACGAGGACCCGGGATGGCCAGGTCCAGCCTGCTCTCTCACCCTTCAGCTCCCTGGGCCCCCACCATGGAATTCTGAACTGTCACAAGCCGCAGAGCGGAGATTTTAACGAGGGGAGCGTGATTTGGCTTAAATGTTTGGAAACATTTGACTGATGTCTTTACTTTGGCCACGCGGTTTGCTAACAGCGCCTTTAAGGTTCTGCACCAAGTGCAGCTTCTCGCCTTTGCTCACAAGACCTGAGCCAAACTGTTTAATGAGATACGAGCTGATTTCTCCTTCCACATGTAGCACGTGGGATAAGCATAATTGTGGGAGCCAAGCTATGGACTATGTTTCCATACGGAGCAGCCCCCAGGTAAGAGCCACCCCCGGGAGCTCTGTGAACGCTGTCGTGGCCGGAGGGCATGTGTGCTGTCCCCCACACGCGGGGTTGGGGTCCGGTCCCCTTGTATGTGGGGGGGCAGCTCCACCTGCTCCCATTCTCACCACCCCTGCCTGTGTCTCCCCGTCACCGTGAGCCCGGGCGGCCCCTGTCCCCGCCTGCAGGGTTAGCTCTGTGGGCAGTGGGGCCACAGCCCCAGTGGTGCCAGACCTACAGGTCTCAGGATGACCGTGTCCCTCGGGGCAGTGGGAGAGAGGCCAGCGGGGTGGCCTGGGCCCGAAGCAGAGGGGGCTGAGTGGGCGCAGCGTGGCGGGAACAGACGTCACGTGTCCACGGCGCGGGGCTCTGGTCTAGGGCTCCCTTGCCACGGGACCCAGGACATTCATGCCCCGACCTGGGCATCCATCCCCTCACCTGTCCAGCGGGCACCCGACACTGTCTACGTTGCAGAGTCCTTGTGAGGAATTTTGGAAAGAAGGTATTTAATGTACCAGTGTTCAGTAGGCACTGAACGGGGTTTCCGGGGCCGATTCCGGGTGATGCTGAGATCGTCAGTCCAACTCCCCAGCCCCCGCCCCTCCTGCGTGCACCTCCTGTCCTGTCCTTGTCCTGCTGGCTAGACCAGGATGGATTCCCTGCAGGTGGGCCGTGTGCGGCTTTGCTGTGGGTGCCGTGGGGTGAGAGGGGTTCCACTAGTGCGCGGCCTTGAAGGGGTCAGATTAACCGAACGAGTCGCCGATTGAGAAACATCTTCTTAGCGTGCGGACGAAGGAGGCTGCTCCCAGGTACGCGTGATGTTAATGTGCCCGTGTTTGTAAAGACATAACAAGAAACCAAAGTAGATCTTCAGGTGAGAGAGCTTTGGGCGACGTCCCTCACAAATGCATCACGTGTCCAGCCGCTCAGAACAGAACAGGAGGGAGTGGCGTTGGCCGCTGGGCCAGGGTCCTTGCCGCAGAGTCGAGCCGGCATCGGGAGCGCGAGAAGGCCGGACGGTGCGGCCTGATGTGTGTTCCTCTCTCTCCAGAAGCTCAGGTCGTGTGACAGCAGCGTCAGCACCCGGACGGTCTTTGTGGGTCCCCCGGTGGGCACATGTGAATCCCCGTCCATGGGGCCTGCGCGAGGGCGTAGGGAGGGTGTGGGCCGAGCTTTCACTGCCAGAGTCTGGTCACAACAAGGTCTGTCGCCTGTGTCCCTGGAAACCTTGGCGTCACTGCTCCATTTGTTGTCCCTAGAGCTTGCACTCGTTGAAAAAAACTGTGAAAAAGTTCATCTCACAGGCTGACCCCCAGCCCACAAAGTGTCCGTGCATGAAAAGCAGCCGATTTCCTTCTGTCTGAGGCGGAGGGAAGGAGACACCGGGTGTGTGGTGTACGCATGCTTGCCTCCTTGGCAAGCTCGGGAAGAAGTGGGGCTGGGGCAGCCCACGTGGCCAGAGCCCGTCCTGAAGGTGCCAGGCAGGGAGCAGCTCCACCAGCCCTTGCGGGAGGCCCCCCGCCGCTGTGGACCAGCCTCCCAGCCAAATATGCCCCGCCTGGATCCATCTGTCCCGTCTAGCGTCCGTGAGATAGCTGAAGGGCTTTCGTGGCTGCGGCCACGCACCCCAAGTGCTGCGGAGGGCAGAACTTTGGTGGGGAGGGAGCCCTGGCTCCAGCATACAGATGGGCGTCCGTCCACACAGCGGGAGCCGGTGGCTCCAGGACCTAGCGGAGGACGCTGTAGCCTGGCTCCTGCGAAGACGGAGCCCCGTGCGCTCAAGGACTGCATTACGGAGAGAGTCGTGTTGCTCACGGCGGGCGTCGGGGTGGCTGGTGCTGCTTTACACCCCGCAGGTGACAAGAGCCTCAGCGAGGAAGGGGGTCTGGGGGTGCGGTTCTAGCGACCCCTGAGGCCCATCCTTGCCATTATGCAGTGCTGCCTAGAATGTACTAGAACAGGGGTTGCAAAGGCAGATGGTGACCTGTCTGGGCTGGAGGACTCTGGTGTCTGTCCCAGCTGCCAGACTCTGCCACTGCCTCCCGAAAACGGCCAGGCATGGCTGTGATTCCGTGAAGCGTTATTTCGGACAGCAAGCTCTGAATTTCATAGAATGTTCACATAGCATGAAATATTCCTCTTTGATCTTTGCCAACCATTTAAAAATGTAGAGGCCATTCTCAGCCCGGGGGCTGTTCACAGGCAGGTGGACGTGGGGCCGCAGGCTGCCCATCCGGCTGGCCCGTCCACAGCGGGTGGACACATGCCCCACGGGTGATAGCAGAGTGTCAGAGAGCGGGCTGGTACAGTGGGGCAGGCAGGGTGAGAGCCTGGGGAGCACCTCCTAGGGAACCAGCTCCGTGACAGGACATTGTCACCCTGGGATCTGAGGCCGAGGGAAGGGAGCTGTTTCTGCAATCCACCGAGACCCACGGTTCAGGGGCAGGGGCCTGGTAGGAACCGAGAGAGGCCCTCGTCCTCGGACCGGGCCCGCCTGGGTGGGTCCGGGGCGCCAGGCTCCGGGGGCACGAGCGCGGCGGGAAAGAACAGGGGGAGCCTCTGGAAGGACAGGTGACAATGAGTAACACGCGTTAGAATCACCAGCATTCTCCCAATGACACGGTACAACTCAGTTTTTAAAGAGTTTTTGAAGGATTTGTTTTGTGATCTTGCGTGTGTGAGGGAGACTTCAATGTGCCCATGTTTCGGGCATTAAAGAAGCCGAGAAAATCTTCAAAATGGATATTTTGTTTGCGTTTCAAAGATTGAGGTGACCTCACTTGGAATTTCAATGTGTTTGCTTTTATGTGACACTATGTTATTAAATGCTTGCCGGGTACAGTGAGAATACTGCCTTTGTGGTGGGAAGACATGGTAACTGTCCCCGGGGAGCGGGCTCGGCGGGCGGGATGGGTTAAATGTGGCGCTTTTCTTGCAGACAGTGCATGCGTCTCAGGGAGACAGGAGACGGATGTCAGTGCGGTTCTGCCCCTGGGGACGCAGCCCCGGGCGTGGGGACGGCCTGCGCGGCTCTGTAGACCTTGACTCTGAGCAGGGGCCTGACCTGCTCAGACAAACGTTCGAAATGGAAATATTTTACATTTTGTTTGAACTGCTTATCT
Organism: Ursus americanus; assembly: GCF_024610735.1. Classification (NCBI taxonomy): domain Eukaryota; kingdom Metazoa; phylum Chordata; class Mammalia; order Carnivora; family Ursidae; genus Ursus; species Ursus americanus. Next base: position 1,022,411 of record NC_142154.1, read on the forward strand.
GGGAGGTGCCTTTGATTTTTCAGTAGGGGCTTTGGTGAGGAACTGGGAAGGGAATCAGAGCGAGAGGACAGCCTGGCTTCCAGCGGCTCTGCTCTTAGGGGCCGCTGGGGAGAACATTCGTCAGGGACGTGCACTGTCCCTCCTGCCACGGGGCCACCTGCTCTGGGTGACCAGCCCTGAAGTTCAGCCCTGTTGGTCTCGGTCCTAATTTGCTTGCTCGCGGAGAGGAGACCCGTGGTTTCCCCATGTCAGGACCCTTAGCGCACGGGCAACAAGGGCGGGGCAGGTGCCGTCTGCGGTGCGTGGGAGCCCGGGGCCTCGGCAGCCCGGCTCGGCGGCGGCGGTGGACGTCGCGGTCAGCCCTAATGGCCAGCTGCGGACAGCTCGGGGGCTTCGGGAACCGGGGTTTTACTGCGTCTCTAACATCTTCTCTTCACTTCTAGACGCAAGAATCTTTAAACCCAAACAACTTAGAATACTGGATGGAAGACATTTATACTCCAGGCTACGACTCCTTGCTGAAGCGTAAGGAAGCCGAGTTCAGACGAGCCAAGGTCTGCAAGATCGCCGCCCTGATCGCTGCCGCCGCGTGCACGGTCATCCTCGTGATTGTCGTGCCCATCTGCACAATGAAGTCATGAGCCCGGGCCGCCCGGCGCACAGCCCGTGACGGCCGGCGCCCCGCTGTCTGGGGTGAGGTCTCGGGCGTTGTGGCGACAGCGTGCTGGAGCAGGGATGGAGTCATGGAGGGTTTCTGCCCGCGTGAAGACGCTCTTCAGAACGTGCATTCTCCAGAGAAACCTACCCTCCTGTCGGCTTCGACGTAGTGACCCTCGGACGCGTTTGGGGAAGTGCAGTATCTTTTCCTACCAATAGAACGTACCCGGCTCCCAGTAGGCACCAACTGAATTCCACGCAGAAAAAAAAATTAAATTTTTTTTTAATTTTTAATTTTTAATTTAAATTTAAATTTTAATTTTTAATTTAAATTTAAATTTAAATTTTTAATTTAAAAATTTCCATTTTAATGAAGTTTCATGGTGGGGAATATGTTATACGGAAGATATTTGATACCTGCCTGCTTGGGGACACGAAGGGAGATCGCAAGACGAGACGGAAAAAAGACGAGTTCTGTTTTCCTTCACGTTCTCAGACCATTGCAGGTGAAGTGACAGGTGTCGTGCCCTCAAAGCATCTTACTTCTCTGTTGACTTTCATCAAGGGCTACTGACTTCTCATCCTTGCCCTGCCACCATCATTACGATCTTCACTGCAGATTTTCACGGAACATTCTGGACCTTCCTCCTTGTACGCAGGGCAGGAAGGAGCTGAACTGCCCGATCAGGCGTGGCACGGAGTGTGCTCCCTCTGCTTACTAGGCCGAGGTACTCAGGCCAGGAGACCTTGTTGTCCCCACACCGAGGTGAGGGGGAGAGCCGCTTGCCAGCAGTGTAAGGCCAGTCTCTGAAAATCACGGCCGCCCGAAGGGTCTCGACCGCACGCTTGCTTCAGTGTGTGGTTCCACTCGCGGGTCTTCTGTCTCCTGATGACACCGGATACTCTGCTTCTCACCCACGAGTTGAAGAGTTTGGAACGTGTCCTGTGCCTTGAAGAGGAGAGACGATGGCTGAACTTTGACATTCTAACTGTAAACTGTGGTTTCCGTGCACCCCTCGTCCCGGCCGCGTCCAGGGGCTTTCACGGGATGTGGCACGTTTGTCGATAATACGAGAAAGGTGCCGAGGTGCTCCTGACCACCGCGACACCAACTCCAGAGTTCCGAATATTCGTCAGCAGCGCAAAAAAAAAAAATTCCTCTATTTAACCGTTTATCTATCTATCGGTATGTCTATCTAAATACCTAATTTGGGGTCATTGTCTTCTCTGTTAAATAAGTTGAGAGCAAGGTTTCTCCAGCGTACAGGAAGCTGTTGTAACTCGATCAGATTTTGACCTCCGTTGCCACCTGTCGAATGGTGCTTTGACACAATGGGACAGAAAGAATCCTTTTTAGCATTTGATTCTAATGTCTTATTACAGGACAAAGAAAAATGATTGACAGGTACTAGCTACACCTTAATTCTTCTGAGAACAAGGTGGGAAGCAAGACTCATTGCTCTGGACTGTATAATAAATTCCTGAAAGAGAGGTTTGGGGCACATCTCAGATTTTAAAGCAATAGGAGTCCAGCATCCATCCCAGAAACCTTCGAGTAATGCTTAGTTTGCTCTGTCTAATCCTATAGTTCCCCACACGGGATAGTCAGAACATTTCATGCTGTGAACAAGTAAGGGACGGGTGCTTTCATCTGTAGCGAGCCTTCATTTTTAGGGGTCTTCATGTTACCTGTTTCTATTCTCCAGTTTATGTATCGACTTTCAACTAGGTGACTGAAACTTAAGCCTTAGTATGAAGAACTGAGGATTTATAATTGAAAATGAAAAAAATATATATATTATTGTCTATTGTCAGAAATTTAGTCTTTTGGTGCTCTGTTCTGGGTTGGGTACACTAAATAAGGTTGTTTCTTTCATCCCAAAGGAGATACTAGATTTGCACCTGCAAGAGTTGGGAGTTGCCAAACCAGCTCTCCTGCTAGCCAGTATGGCTCTGTGATACATTGTCCCTGTTATCAACAGATTCAGCCAGGAGAGCGTCAGAGATAGGCAGTTCCCAAGCTCTTGCTCTGTGATTTGCAGAGAAGTGGAGATGCACTTACCCAGGATAAGAAGAACTTTGTCCAATCCCAACCACTGCTCCCCTTGCCCTCCCCTTGGTCCTCCACGGGGGGTGGACCAAACCACTATTGCCACTGCTCTTGGGTGACCCTGTTCCTAATGGGCCCTGCTGGAGCCATGTGTCTAGCGACCACGGGGGGAGCGTGCTTGTAAGCCCCACCCTGTGTGCAGAAGAGACAGGACTGTGTAGAATTTTCTTCTACCCTTTTCCTATCTGAGGAGGTAGCAGAGAAATTTCGTCTTGCTCTTAGTCCAGCATAGCTTTAGAGCTCAACTCGACGTCATTGCCCATGACAAACAAACACCCAGACCTGCTGATGCCCTGGGAAACCAGGTGGCCGCAGAGGCAAGTGGTTTCCTATGGGAATGGGTTATCCCCAGCCTTATAGGATGGAGCGTGGTGCCAAGTTATGGATCCTTGCCGTGGCTTGAAGCTGATGGATGCTCGGCGTCTTGGGATCTAGAGAAGGTGAAGTTTACAGTTGGGTCTTTTCTCTCCACTGACCCCAAGCTTGTGACAGCCTTCTTTCCCCAGACCCCAGACTCCTGTATCCCTGTATTTGCAGAACGGGGCAAGAGCAGAGTCTGGCTGGGAAGGAGACCTCTACCCATCCCTCTCACATTGCCTCTCGTCTCCTGCTGCTGTGAGCTCCCGGTGGGTGACGTGTGGACTGGCCGGTCTTCTGTGCTGAGCACCACCTTCTACGATACTCTCTGGCATTCTCACACCAAGTACAATTTCTTATGCCTGGGCCTAAAATCACACCACTGTCAAAATTAACTTCATTTCTCTTGCTTTTATAAAATGAACAATCAGAGAATGTTGCTTAAGGGATGATGCTGAGGTCTGATATCCTCAGCCCACGGCTAAACTCAGAATCGCTCTCCTCCTCTTTCCTAGTCTGATCTGCTTTGAACACCGCCTTGCAGAAAAGCAAAAAGGTTCCCAGCTCAGTTTTCAGATGTGTCACACCACTAGCCCCTTCTTCAGACTGCAAATCCAGTAAGGCAAATCCTATTTCTACCACCCATTACTAGCCGATCATAACCTGTTAGTATTTTAGGGCATGCAGCCGTGTGACCGATACCTGCAAGGCTACTTTCGTAGATATGCAAACTCCCCGCCCTGTGCCCCGTGTCCTGATACCCTTATTGGAATCAAGGCAGTGCTGTTTTTGTTTACACTTGATCAATATAAGAGTAACGGCACCGCATTCTTTTTTAACAAAAAGTAAGCTCTGCCAACAGTAAATGATTCTGTTAAGTGGTATAAAAATTTGTGAGTGTTGAAATTCAACATGCTTCATATTATAATCAACCTGCAAGAATATTGTGGTCAGTTGTGTGAATACCAAATCAATATATACTGTATATTGTACTATGGCAATTTGTATTTAAAGGCAAAGATATTAGTAATTGTCGGTATAATTGGGGGAAAGGGTATTAGATATTTATTGATTAACAGTGAGAAATGCAACAAACTTCCTTATTTATGCCTTATGAATAAAAGGGTGTGAAATGTAAGGTGACGTTTTACGCGGGAGACTCAAGGAATGGGTACTTTTGAAGGCAGGGATTGTCTTTTCTATGTTTGTCCTGTATAGCTGTCAGCACACTCTTGGTGCTTGATCAACGTTATATAAAACCAATAACTAAGCACATTTTTAGATCTTTTTTCAAATGGCTTGTGTAAAATTTGGTTAACGTACAATGGTTGGTTTGAAGCTATTCATGTAAAATCTGCCTCTCTCCAAATATAATAAAAAATAAACTGAAAAATTATAAGACCTCTTGCAGTGAGATTTTATTCTATGCGTAAGTTGCACGTGTTGAGTTTTATGCACACGTCGTTAAGTGTCCAACTTGGTGATTTTCCACGAATGGAAAGCACGCATGTAACGAGCGCCCAGAGGAAGAGGCAGGACGGTCAGACACCCTGGAAGCCTCCCTCGTGCCCCCTTCCGGTTAAAACCTGGCAAAGAAAAATGGCCCTCCTCACTTCTGAGGGCACACTTACTTATGCTGGTCTCTAAACTTTATGTAATTGCAGTCATGCAGTTTTTACTCTTTTTTAAAATATACTTGACACAGTGTTACATTGGTTTCATGTGTAAAACAGGGACATGTCTCGCGGGATGCTGAGCTCACGAGTGTAACCGCCATGTCACCACACGCTATTACGGTATCGCTGACTGTTGTGTACCCTCCATCCCGCGACTTCTTCATCCCGTTACTGGAAGCCTGGACCTCCTGCTGCTGCCACCCACCTGCCCATCCATCCCCTGTCCGCCCCTCTGGCAACCACCAGTGTCTTCCCTGTATTCACGGGTCTGTTTCTGCTTCTTGTTTGTGTGCTAAGTGAAGCTGGAGTCAGAGAGAGACAAATGCCATAGGACTTCCCTTATAGGTGGAATCTGAAAAAACGAATGACTGTACTTTGTGTCTGTCCTCTCTCACCCAGCGTGATGCTGTGGAAAACGCCGTGTTGCTGTGTGTCGTTGCATTCTTCCCATTTTGTTGCCTCTACCGATGGAGAACCTGGCCCAATTTATTTATCCGTTCTACCATTGATGGGCGTTTACGTAGCTTCCGGTTTGGGGCCGTGAACGCTCTTGTCTGTATTTTTTGGTGAATGCATGCGTGTGTTTCTGCGGTGGGCATACCTAGGAGTAAAACTGCCGAACCTTGAGGTCTGTGCTCTTGCTCTGCTGGAACAGATACGGTCAAAACATTGTCTCGGTGTTTCCATCAGGTGACCCTCCCCTCGGCAGCATGCTTGCGGGTTCCAGGTGCTCCCTGTCCTACTCACAAGGCACCCTCTCTCGCCCTAGCCATCGTGCAGGTGCATGTCCTGGTGCCTCATTGCATATTTAATTTACGTTTTCCTGAGGATGAATGAGACTTGCTACCTTCCGTATGTTCATTGGCCCTTTGGATGTTTGTGAAGTGCCTGTTCACGTTTTTTGCCAGTTTTCTATTAGGCTGGTTGTCTTTTTCTTTATGATTTGTACAACTTCTGTATACATTCTGAAAATGACTTATTTGCCAGATATACATTACGAATACTATTTTCCATTCTGTGAGCTTTCCATTTTTATTCTTTTAATGGTATCTTTCTGATCAATAGAGGTTCTCTATTTTGATGGAGAAATGCATCATTTTCTTCATTATGATTGGCAATTTGAGTCCTATTTAAGAAATTTTTACAGACTCCGAGGTTATGAAGATGCTGTTTTCTTCATGAAGCTTTACTGTTTTACTTTTCATGGTTAGATCTGCACGTCCTCTGGAACTGATATTTACTCCTGGTGTGAGATGGGGGTTATGATATGTGCTTTCCCGTGTGGATATCCATTGATCAGCACTACTTATTAGAAAGATCATCTTTCCCCCTTTGACACAAGTGTGTTGACTTTCAGGCTTTCTGGACTTTCTGTCTTGCTCCATTTGTCTGTTCGTCTGTGCTCGTGTGAGCACAACATCAACATAATTTTTCATCCCAGAGATATGAAGACATGCTTCACTGTGAAGTAAATGAATCGTAGCTGACTTGGGCAGAGGCCGTAGCACAACTCTTGCTTGTGGAATCGTATCGTGGAGGACGCCAAAGAGAGAGAGAACTCATCTGGCTTCTTTTGTCTCATTGTGCCACTCACAAATGTCACTGAGTTCTCTGCCCGAGTCATTAAAGAAAAGTGATTGGACACAAGTCAGAGCACATTGCAAAAAGCAATTAATATCTTGACACCTGCACACAGAGAGAAGTCTCCGATGCGAGCTTGGACAAGGTTAGGGCAGCCACACAACAGTGGGTTGAAGAATGCTTCTCAGTTTTACAATAAGATATTAATTCAGGCCTAAGTCCAAGGTTTGCATACAGATTGACTGGACCTGGATTGCATTTTGCCGGAGTGCTCTGAACAAGTGAATTAAGAAAACAGCATGTAAGTAATCCGGTAGGGAAAATGGTTATCCTCCCTGTGAGGGCGAATCAATGTGCACTGTGCTACCGCAACGCATTTTAGCCTGTCATCAGTTTAAATTCTGCCCTCCAAGCACCAGCGGAAGTCAATACTTGGTTAACTTACTTTATGCTATTGAAGGTCCTTTTTAAAAAAGCACACCATCTCCTAGCACTCTAGATTTCAGGCTTTGTCTGTGGTGAGCCGGAGTCCCTGGGATTTGGCCATAGCCTGATGTGAATTATAGCCGGACTAGTCCTTGTAATGGAAAGGAGGGGAGGAGGCACACCTGACTTTAGACAGAAGTGATACCGTGTCATGTGAAAAAATAGTCTCTGAAAACATAGAATATTGGTGTTTCTGGCTGGAGCCAGGCACTGCGGCCCAACCCGTGCACACGCTGTTTCTCTGCTGTCTCAGATCTGACTTCAACTCACAGCAGTGTTTGAAGATTCCTGAAAGATTCATTAAATCCCGGACATGAAATTATTGCTGGAAATCAGCGTGCGTGTGGTTAGCTGCAAATACAGTTCCCTTTCATTTGTCAAGGAAAGCACCCAATGAATTATGCCCGATAGAAACCGAATAGTCGCTTGTGAAGAGAAGAATTGTACATGGTACTTTCATGCTGGCCACTCACAGGCGTGTCCCGTGCTCTAACGATTCTTGTATCATTTCAGAAGTTCCAACGAGGAAGGCTCTCCAAGATCATTCTCTCTGGGACCGATGCTGTTTGATGTGGATGTCTCCGCCAGCCTAAGTTAGCATTTTATTACTAATTAGCTTTATTATTAAAGCTTAGTTTCACCATTAGCCAGGGATATGTGACCTATGTCTTTCTGAGACAACTTGTTTCCTACCCTTTGCTCTACTCATTTACTTATTGAACTCAAATTTATTAAGCAACTTGAACATGCAAGGCCATGGCTGGGGGCTGAAATATTGTCTCCAGAAGCAACAATGTCTTGAAGATACTAGATGCTTAATAAACACTTGTTGAATGATGAGGGGTGAAATGGATGCATGAAGTCTGAGAGCTGATGTCTCGGAACTTCACTCTAATGAATGCACACATTGCAGTCAAGCAAGCACGTACATAATTTCAAACAGCAAGAGGCATAATGAAGGACAATTTTCACCTCAGAGGGGAGCAGAGGCACTGCCCAAGCTAGGACAGCCAGCGAAGGCCCGCTGGAGAATGTGGTGTGTGGACATCTCAGGATGAGCGTATCTGGCAGAAGGAGCCAGCAGTGCAAAGGTCCTGAGGTGGGAATGAAGACTGGGGAGAAGGACAGTGTGGCTTGAATCTAGTGAGCGCAGTAAGAGGGAGATCCGTGAAGCAGGCAAGGTCCGGGTTAGGTGGGGCCTTTAGGCACCGTAAAGAGGTTACATTTTATTTCCTATATAATGTGAAGCCATTGGAAGGTGGCAAGCAGCGAGATGACATAATCTGTGATTTGATGGATATTTTTAAGAGGTTGCTCTGGCTGCAATGTGGAGAATGGGCGGAAGGGAGGCAGGGGTGGAAGCAGGGGGACTGATCCAGAAGGAGCTGTAACGTTAGGGGAGAGAAGGCCGGGTGTGGCCGGGTGAGGCCATCAGGTGGAAGTTACTGATCTTTATTTGTGGGTTTGGCCAACTGGCCTTTCTGGTGCGGGCAGAGAGAATGGGGCTGAGAAGGGACGACTTTCTGATTTGGGGCTTGAAGAGCAGTGGTGGTGCTGTGTGGTTGGAGAGTTTAGAAGGCACGGTGTAGGGATGGGGACAGAATCTCAGGCCTTGCTTTGGACACCTGCCCTCGAGGTCGTCTGCATCTGGTCCCTGCTGGTTTGGCTCCTGCCTATCTCACCCGCACATCTGGTACTAAAGTATTTTATGCACTGGGTACCCCACAGCATGCTGTCTCAAACGTCTGCCGCTCCTCTGCCTACACGCTTCCCTGCGCGACTCCGCTCAGGGCCACTTTCTCTAGAGGGTCCTCGTATCCGTCCGTTTAGGCCGTGATGCTCTGCGCTGGCGAGCCGTCTCCAAAGCTCACGCCAGCAAGGCTCGTTTCCCACGTGGCATGTTCACTGTGCGTCCGCTCAGCTGGATTTCACGTCGTCTTCGTTACAGGACCCAGGCTGTGTGAGCAGCCCCATGTCTGGGACACACCCGTCCCGTCTGCTGACGGAGGGAGGGAAAGACCGCAGAGGTTTGCGCAACGCTTACAGCTCCCGCCCCGGAGTGACAGCAGACCCCGTGTGTGCACGTCCCGAGGCCCAGCCCGGGATCGGTGGGGGGAAGCAGGCTCCTGCTCAGGGAAGATCTCAGCAAGGCGGAGCATGGCAGGGAAGGGCAGCAGCGAGGTTTTAAAAATGCCTCACACAGCACTAGTTAGCACAGGAGGGTGTTAGACACGCAAATTCTCAGGCCTACCCAGATCTACCGAGTCAGAAAATCTTGGAGGGAGAGGGCAGGACACGGGCCCTGTAACGTGTGATTTGCCCGGCCCTCCCGGTGGTTCTCATGCTTGAGAAGCCCTGACCTCACACACGTTCTCTGACTTTCTTCTACCGACGAGGTCAAGGGGGTAGTCCCCAGCACACCCACACTTCTATCACCACAGTGTTGGGAAGATCCAGCCTTTTCAGCACCAAGACTGGCATATGGTAGGTGCATAATAAATGCTAGTGTAAGAATGCGGCATTTGCTGTCCTCGGCCAGCTCTGTCCGCACCAGTGCTCTCGGGACCTGTGTCTTGTGCAGGATCAAGGAACATCTGGATTCCTGGAAGTCGCCCTCCTCTGTCTATACCCTCCGTCTATACCACTCATTGATCCACCTGCAGGCTTGAGTCTGGTTCCTGCAGCACACACAGGGTTGGCAGCTTGGCCTCTGTGCACAGGTGCATTGCCCCAGCCCGTGCCCTGTCTCGCCCTGGCTTCCGCGCTGCCCCGTGGTGGGTGTCTGGTGAGCGCTGAGCCGCAGCTGTGGTCATGGCAGTAACCGCTCTCCTTCGGCACTCAGCACGTGCCAGGAACCCACTACGTAGCCCCCACAACAACCTGAAGATGTAGGAATGGCTCCTGTCCCCACAGGATAAAGAGGAGGCCAGTGAGATGGACCGAGGATCAGACAGCTGGTGTCTTGAATCTGGGATTTAAAGCCTCGTTTAAAATAGTGTCTTCATGGAAACAATTCAGATACAGCAAGGCCGACAGATAAGCAGAGGGTGGCCATGGAAAGACCGCTCCCAAGACCACCCGGAGCACTGGGCTCGGGCAGAAGACAGAAGCAGACAGAGGGAGCTGTGGGCAGGAGCCTTTATAGTGGCTGCCGGGCAAAGGAGCCGGAGAGACCGGGCGGGCAAGACGGTTTGGGATTGATTGCCTAATTTCGCTATGGGCCCTGAGCTCCCACTCCAGGACTCTTAACCTCGGGACATTGGCACGAGAACTTGGCCCCTGGCTGTGGGCAGGTGGAGGGTAGCTCGGAGTGTGAACATCTCGTAAAACAAGATGCTGGAGTGTGGGCTCTGGAATGGTCGGTTTGCATGTAAAAAGTGCGTCCTCGAGCGTGAGTTCTGTATTCTCTCTAGGAATTGGCCGGCCCTGGCAGGGATGAGGAGGGATTATTACACTGGCAGGAGAAACTGAGGGTCATCTGGTCTGTAAGCAACACAGGTGGGACCCAAACTCAAATCTGGGTGGGCCCAGGGGTTCTCTGACTCCAAACCCCAAGCAGTATTGGGCTGGACTTTGAAGTGGGGGAGACCCGTTGGGCTGGTGCCTACACAGAGCCACTCAATGGATTTCCACCGAACTCTAATTCTGCGGGCCGGGTGCAGCACGCCCCAGGTCAGCGATGACCCCGTGACAGCATATGCCCGAGAAAGCAAGACTGAGGCGTCAAAGGAAGATGTGGAAGGAGGATGGGTCTTCAGGCTCACTGACTAAATCCCACACATCCCATTTCTGTTGGAGCAACTTTCAGCCCCTCGGGCTTTCTGGGAACAGAAACAAACATCCTGATCTTAGGAGGCTTTGAGAGAATGAAACGCAAATCTGTATACAAAGCACCAGGCTCGTAATAATTACTCAACAAGTGTTCGTTGCCTTCCACCAGCTCAAAGGGCTAACACAGGCAGACACGAAGTCTTGGCCCTGCTGGTCAGCTCTGGAGGGTGGGAAGCCCATGGTCAGAACCACCAGATAGCCACAGTCCCACAGGTTGGCAGGCCAATGAGGGACCCACCTGGTGGTCTCATGCCAATGTCCTGAGGTTACAAAACCCTGCAGCGGGAGCTCAGGGCCCACAGAGAAAGCAGGGAACAAAGAATCCACTGGGAAAGAAGGGGACAGTTGTTTGAGAAGCTGTAGAGAGGCTCCCAGGGACCTAGCGTTGGTGTCAGCAATCCCAAAGAGACAGGGGTTCTGACATAAGGATGCTGTCATCAGGAGGAAGAAGAGAACTAAGGACGTGACCACTAAGGCGAAGTCTTCCAAGGGCAGAGGGGGATGGTCAGCCGGCTGGACCATCCCCCACCCTGCGTCGGCATCCGTTTGTCCACCTGTTCATTGGACCAACACCTGCCGAGCACCTGCGAAGTGTTAATTCTGGGGATAATAAGAAGCCGAGTTTCCATGCCCAGGGGATTAGAATCAGCTGCGGGGATGGGCGCGTGAATGCATACGTCCCCGGGAGATGTGCGTGCAGGCTGCCAGGAGAGAGCACAGGGGGTGGCTGGGTAGCCTGGGAACGGGGCAGCCCCAAGAAGAGGCGGCTCTGGCTTCTACTTTGTACGTGACGATAGAAGTGTCAGGAAGAGGACGTGAGAAGGCTGTGGGAGCAGAGAGAGCAGCGTGGGCCGGCACAAGCAGACGCGCACAATGAGGCCTATTTCAGGGTCCAGCGCCCCTTCCTGCTGGAATGCAGAGTTTAGGAGAGGAGCAGAAATAAGAGAAGGCCACTGTCCCCATTTTACTGTCGAGGAAACTGAGGCTCATGGGTTGAGTGCTCGCCCAGGGTGGAGCAGGGAGTGAGCAGCAGAACGGAGAGGTAAGCTGGTGCGCTTTGTCCCCAGGTCCCATGTTATTGGTGCTCTGAAACAGTCTTTCTGTGGCCTGCGTTTTAGCAGTTAGCCTGCAAGTCAGTATTTGGAGCTCAGAGTAATTTTCCCGTGTGGTTTCAGCAACAGACGATGTATTTGAACAAAAGAAAGAGTCAAGATACAGGTGCGACTGTATGAAGATCTCGGTATACAGGGAGGCACTTTATACCTCTAAGGAAGGGGCAGATTGTTTAGCAAGCGGGCTTATCATTTGCAGAAAGTTGGACCCCTGCTTTATTATGTCTTTCAACAAATTAAGTCAATGTGGGCTGAAGGGCTCGGTGTTAAAAACCACGGGACTGTGAAGGTCCTGGCAGGAGATACACGTACACAGAAAGGGTTTTTCTTCTTCTTCTTTTTTTTTTTTTATTTTATTTATTTATTCGACAGAGATAGAGACAGCCAGCGAGAGAGGGAACACAAGCAGGGGGAGTGGGAGAGGAAGAAGCAGGCTCATAGTGGAAGAGCCTGATGTGGGGCTCGATCCCTCAACGCCGGGATCACGCCCTGAGCCGAAGGCAGACGCTCAACCGCTGTGCCACCCAGGCGCCCCCAGAAAGGGTTTTTCTACGTCTGGCCTCACACTTGAATCAACTTTGCTAATGAGTCGTAAACACGAGCCTCTGGTCGGGACAGAGAAGCTGGTACCGAACTTGCTCTCCTGCAGTCAGCCTGCAGAGAACTGCACGGGACGTGAAGGAAGCAGAGTTGTTTTCAGGCATCAGACATGGGGCATCCAGGACGGTGAGGCTGGCAAGAAGGTCACCCCAGGTTTCTGCCCAGAGGAGTGTTCTGGGCTGGGGGAGCCGAGGCAGCCTGGGCTCCCCCAGCCCCACCTCCCTCCACATGATTATTCCAAAACTGTCCCCGTGCAGTGCCGGGGACTTCCGTCCCGCTAAATTCAGTGGACCTTACTCTATGTCTGTTGCATGGGACACATGTGGCCCGTTCTCCTTCAGACACCTTCCTGTCCTGGCCTCTCTCCTCCTTACTGGCCTCCACTCTCCTGCGTCCCTTCACTCCCACGTCTCTGCCTCCCTTCCAAGCCCCTCTTCCTTCCGTCTGTGGTTTCCTGGGATCGGCACCTGCAGCACAGGCTTAAAATGCCACCCGTGTGCCGACGGGCCCCGTTTATATCCTTGCAGCTGGTCCCTTCTCTGAGCTCCAGCCTAGATATCCAGATGTCCCGCTGAGACCTCCGTGGTGTCACTGCACACTTCATGCACCTACCGGTGGCCGGTTTGGTCATGCTCTCCCCAGTCCCCTCCCGGCCCTCCCGCCCTCAGCTAGTTGTGTTCCCTCCAGCTGGGAGCGGAAGAGGCACTGGCAAGTCCCATCTTTCCCGTGTTGCCTGCATTCACCCGTCACTCCCCTGCGGACCTCAGTTCACGTGCACATTGTGCCCCTGCGTGCCCCTGGTGTGCATGGCCACCACCAGCTCACACCTGATGAACTCCACACCGTTCGCTCTGGCAGTCTCTGCTCTCCCCTCACCCGTGAGTTCATTCTCCATAAGGAGCCGAAGGGACCCACCAACCTGGATGAAATCGGATTATGTCACCTTCACTGGCTCCGGTGGCCCGTGGACTGAACAGGGTCTGTGGTCCCCCCACCACGCTCGCCTCTCACTGTGCGCCGGGCCGCCTTGCTGTCCCAAGCACACCACGCCCGTCCCCGCTCAGGACTTCGGCACCTGTTCTCCCTCGTCGTCATCACGTCACCGAGCTGGAGCGGTCCTCCCAACCTCAGCACAATCCCTCCCTGCCGTTCACACTAGGTGTCCCGGCACTTGTCCTAGTTCGATATGCAGACATAATTATTTATTTTTTACACTACGTTGAAATCCCCGTGAGAGCTGCGTCTTCAGCACCCACACCAGGGCTAAGCCCAGAGGCATTCAGGGAATATTTGTGGAAAGGATGGGGTATTTCTGGATATTTGTATTAAAGGTGAAAAAGAACACAGAGCTGTGTAAAGGAAATGTTGCCTACTATAGGGAAAATGTTATTAATGTGGGTTTGGGTTGCTCAGTGAACTTACAAATGCCTATAGATGACGTCCTGTATATTAGCTGGAACATTCTCCAGCCGTAATGAAAAATAGCATAAAACAAGATCTTTAGAAAGGATGCATATAACGACGGTAATAAGCCTTTATATAAACTCAGCACGACGAAATCTACAAATTGCGTCCGCACAGTTGTTTGGCTCTCTCTGCATTTGCGAGGCTGAGATTCTGGCGCTGAGAAGGTGGCTCGGGTTAGGTTCTGTGGGAGACAGACGATGGCACGGAGATCTGTTTGCTGGGGGCCCCCGGGGAGAGCACGTGGGTCAGCAGCTGGAGGGTAGAAGGGTCCCGGAGCAGAGGAAGCGGACCATCTGCCCGGGACCTCTGGAGCTGTTGTCCCCCCTCCAAGCAACGGTGTGGGCCTTCCTGCCTCTGCAGGGAACAGTGTCCCGGGGCAGCTGGCTTCTGGGGAGAGCTGAGGCTTCAGCAGGGGGAGGGGGCAGGCATCCTTCAGCTGAAGGCAATTCCCAGACAGCAGCTCCCCTGATGCTGTCGGCCATGGGAGCTGGTGGGGTGGGGTCAGCCGTCCGGGGCTAAAGAGGGGCCCCGGGCAGCACAGCACCCAGACAGGGGCTGGGTCCACCTGTGAGTCTGTGAGGGACCCAAACGTCTGGCCCCAATTCCAAGCCTGCTCTGGATGCCAGCGCATTCTCCACGACACCAAAGCACGCTCCACACTGTGCTTGGAGAGCGCTGAGCCGGACCCTCGGGAGAGGGGCTCTGGTCACGTCAGAGGATCCGCCTTGCTTCTCACTCTGCAGGAGGAGGCGACCTGAAACCGGGGAGTCTCTTTCTGGGACCCAGACGTGAGCCGAGCCTTGTTCCGATGCCTCTGCCCTATGTAGAGTCGGCCTGTAGCAGAGTTAACAGGCAGGGAAGAGGAAGGAAGGCTGTGTCCGGCGTCCAACAGCGTTGAGAGGCACAGAGAGAAGCCAGGGAACCAAAAGAAGAAATATGACTATGTGCAGATGGGTTCCTGAGGTGTAGACAAGCACAGAACGGATCCTTGGGGGGAGAAACCGTGGGGATCCCCTCTTGCGTCCAGGAGGCACGGCTAATGCAGGACGGCTTTATTTCCGTGTCTCTGCGGTCGGGAAACATCCCTCTTGTGTAAGCGCACTTGCAGCTGTGATTTATGACCCGAGAGAGTTTGAACTGAACGTAGAGAAACAGGAACGGAGGGACACTCAGCGTGGGGTTTCGGGAACCCATGGTTCACAGGTCCCCGAGCTGCTCTTTATCAGTTTAAGTCTTTCCTCTGTTTTCCTCTCCAAATGCTAAGAAAAGCTAGTTTAATCTTCACAATCACACTTTTACCTGATTAAAATAATATTTCAGTACTGTGATAGTAACTCCTCGCGCTCGTGGGCCGCTCAGAGGCTTTAACAGTTGTGTTTTTAAGTGAAGAAGCCAAGTGCCGGGATAGTGTCCAGTTTGCAGCCATCCGTGTAAACACGAGAAGTAAAAAGAGAACAGATCCTCGTACCCCCATCTACGTGCCTGAAGGCTGTTTGGGAGGAAAGCTGCTAACCATGGCCACCCTTGGCGGAGGGACAGGACTGGGGGACGGGAAGTGGGAAGAGACGGTTTCCACCATTTATCCTTTTACCCTTCCTGAAGTTTGAACGATATGAAGGAATTACTATTCAGAAAACGTGTTTAAAGAAAGTTTCAGGGTGTGGGAGGCAGTGTCAGCATGGGTAAGGTGAGTGGGGGGTGTGCATGCACGTGCTGGGCCAACGGCGAGAGAGAAGCATCCCTGGGCGGGCGGCTCGGATGCAAACACGTCCCTCTGGAATGCACCCCTGTCTGCAGAGGGCGCTCACTGGAGTCAGGTGGGCTGCAAACCACGTGGCAGCCTCCGGAAGCTCGTGGGCTCCAGTGGCCCAAAACCTGGTTCGCTGCCCCTTCACGTGGCTCCAGACCCTGGGCGCGAGGATGCTCTGCACGCACCTGCTGGGCTCCGGACCCCAGGGGCGAGGACGCTTGGCACGCACCTGTCACTGGCCCAAATGCACCCATCTCCTGCATAGCTGAGCCTGCATGGAGACCCAGGTGCACAGAGTTCCATCTCCATTTGTTTTGTTCCTGAAATGCAGGTGGCAAGGATGGGATTAGAGACCGACAGAGGGGAGAAGATGCACACTTGAGGCACAGGGGGTATGATTCAGCCTCACGTATCGCACGTTCTTGGACTTCTCTTGTTCGCCTGAGGAACTGGTGGGCTGCACGCACTCTACAGACTTTCCGTGGACCCGTCCGCCGGGCCAGGGCCTGTGCCAGCTGCTGCGGGCAGAGCCGTGCACACCCGGACAGCAGCCCTCGCCCGGGAGCGGACTCCGTCAGGACAGACGCACCTGGAGCGTGTCATTAGCCGGTGGCACATGCACGGAGAACAGGAAAGTGCACTGAGTCTGACAACAGGGGCTCAGACGTGGTCCTGCTCGGGGTGCAGTGCCGGTGAGCGCTTTCCCACGCACACTTCTCAGGAGTGACAGTCACCTCTCTGCCCCCACGGTGTGAGATGCTATGCCTTACAGAGGCCACACCCACAGGGAGAAGCCCCCCACCCTCACCTCCCCCACCTTCACCTCCCCCACCCCCACCTACTAAAGCTTCACCTCCCCCACCCTCACCTCCCCAACACTCACTCCCCCAGCTTCACCTCCCCCACCTCTGCCCCCCCCAGAGCTTCACCTCCCCCACCCCCACCTACTAAAGCTTCACCTCCCCCACCCTCACCTCCCCCACCTTCACCTCCCCAACACTCACTCCCCCAGCTTCACCTCCCCCACCTCTGCCCCCCCCAGAGCTTCACCTCCCCCACCCCCACCTACTAAAGCTTCACCTCCCCCACCCTCACCTCCCCAACACTCACTCCCCCAGCTTCACCTCCCCCACCTCTGCCCCCCCCAGAGCTTCACCTCCCCCACCCCCACCTACTAAAGCTTCACCTCCCCCACCCTCACCTCCCCCCAGTGAGTGGGTCCACAGTGAGCCTCGGCCCAGGATGGGACACACAGGCCTAAACCAGCCTGGTCCCTTGGCCTAGCGTCCGGTAACTGCGGTTGGCAGGCAGCGACCTCCCACTCATTTAAGCCCCTGGGATCTGACGATCCAGCCACCGCGTGTGCCTCCCACTAATGACAGCAGGCTCGTACTGAACGGAGCGTGGTTCTGAGATCACAGGTGCACTCCCGTTTGCCGCCCCTCTCTGACTCTCTGAAGGAGCAACTGTTATTACTGCCAGCCCTTCCTACAGGGACGGGGCACCAAGGGGTCACGTAGCGTGTCTGGGTTTGTTCAGTGGGAGACACGGGATTTAAACCACGACATCCTGGACTCAGAGATCATGCTTGTGTCTGCTGTGCTGTGTCGCCTTCCAAAGCTTCTCAGATCTCAACACAAAGTCTCCTCCACCTGTCACTGCGCTTGAAAGCCGTCACCCCCGAGACCTGGCTGTGAGGACGCTGGGCTGACCCCTCTATTTGCACTACTACTCATTCAAACGATTTTCACCAAGTGCCCGCTCTGCCCTAGACAGGGTTCTGGGTGCTGAGAACACAGCGGTGGACAAAACACGCCATTTTCCCATTCTAAGTACAACTCAGTGGGGAGACTCACGGACTGAAGAAGCCGGAGAATATCTAACACGAGACAGACGCAGACGGCCCTGCTCCTGGGGCTCCCGCTCATCTCTAGGAAGCAGGTGTATTACTCAACTCAGTTACAGAGGCAGACGTGGAGGCCAGAGATGTTAGTAAGGACGTGTGAGGTCACACAGGGAGCAGGTTTGAACTTGGACTTCATTTTGGGTTAAATCCAGCTCTGACTCTGAAGTTCTTAACCGTGCCACATCAGGGCCATGGTCAAAGGAGATACACCTTCGTTTGTGCCCCCGCTCCTTCTTTTCCTCCAGCTCCCCCTGCTAGACTTGGGGGAGGGGGGGCAGTGAGGGTGGGGACTGGGGTCTGAGGCCTGTGGGGGTGGGTGGAACCCTGGGGTCCCCTCCTGAGGCCACCTGGCCGTGCTCCTGCCCGTCCTGTCCCGGGAGGGCCCACTCAGGCAGAAGCCCCCACGTCCCATTCTGAACGAGAATGTCGCCAGCAGTAAGTCACCGAGTCGGTACGAGTCCCTCTCTGACACCAGCACTGCTCTGTGTGGTTTTTCTCTCTCCTGCTCTTGTACTGACAAATGAGCTCGTGTAAAGACAAGAAAGAAGGCTGCGCGATTTGTCACAGTCACACCTCCCGTCCCGGCCTCCAGAGTGAACCGTAGTGGTTAGAGTTAATCAATCAATCCCCTTACTGTCCTTGGGGTGCTTCGTTTGCAAAGGGCCCCAAGCCGGGCCCTGGAGTCTTCTGCTTCCGCAAACCGTGCGTGCACGCGTGTCAACCCCATGCTCCCGGGGCAGGAGGGAGATCACCCTCGCCAAGCATCTGCACCAGGTGCCCAGTGGGCTGCCTTGGCCGCACCACCTCGCCTGCTTCCACACCCTGGGGGACACGCCTTCTTCCCTCTGCAGGCCGTCTCACTGGGCTGGGGGAAGGTGGGGCCTGCAGGCTCAGGGACACAGCTCGTGGGGGGCAGGGCTGTGAAAGGAGCCTCTCCACTCATCTGCATTCTAGCGGACGGGAGAGTCCAGTCCCTAAAGATTCCATCTATGTCCTTCCTGGATTTGCATGGTTGTTCTCTGAATCCCCAGACCCGAACTCCTGCCATTGGGCTTTGTCCTTGCCAATGAGACTGAGACAACTCATCTACCGTGGGTTTAAATCAGATTCTGTGGGCTCAGAGACCCTCCTCGAGCTCCCCACAGCCTCCTGCTGCGGAGCCTCACACGTCCCCAAACAGAAGACATCAAGACAGTGGTCAGACGTTGAAGAAATGGAACGTACAACACAGGATAACTTATTATGGTGCTGCTGCTGGAGACGAGATAGTGCACGGCCCCGTGTGATGGCATGTTTTGAAGGAAATCGATGAGATGATCTGTGTGTCTCTCGGTCACTCCCTGTCCTCAACAACACAGCGGCCACAGTGGCTAGAAGGGGACTCAGAAATTGTCTCCATGTATCTCGTTCAACCAGGTTAAATACCTCCCTTGTATCCATGATGGATTTGCTCAGCAAGACAATGCAAGGAACCCGAATGAACTGTCACACATCCCAACTACTGTGGCTTTAATTCTGAGACAGAGAGGGTCACGGTGAGTTTCCATGAGCTCGGCTTTGCTGGGATGGCTGCTGTGTGGAATTAGCCGGCGCCGGGCGGAAGCTTGACCATGTTTCACGGGTAGAAGTTCCGTGCTTGTTGTCGCGAGGGTGCGAGCCGCCCGTCCCAGTCTCTGTGCCAGGAGGAACGGGAGCCCCAGACAGCAGGTGCCGGCTCTGGACCCCCCTCCCCCCGCAGGCTTCCCTGGAGCCCTGCCTCTTAAGTCTCCCCCTCCGCCGCATCTGAAACTCCGCCAAACAACGTCACCTCGCTCTCACGCGACACCTCCGTGCGTAGGGACCCGTACTCATGAGATCAGGGGTAGGAACGCTGTAGAAGGAGCTGAAATGATACCTAAGGGACGGGACTTCTCCAGCTCCGATGAGGTTGCAGTTCAAGACTCTGGGTGCGTCTGAGATGCCAGCAGTTCGCACACGTAGGAGGAAACGGACCCGTTGCCGGCAGGAGTGTGGAATCACTACGTGTCCTTACTGTTGGTTCAGCAGGTGCGCACCGTTTCCCCGCCCTGGGTGGGGCCCTGAAGTAAGGAGAGAAAACACCCAGAGCGTCCCCGCCTGCTGGAAGCTGTCCGTCTGGTGCAACAGATCGCCAGGGGGCCTGCGGGGGGGGGGGGCGTCTGCTCCTCAGCTCTGTTCCTATGTCAGCTGCTGGAGCCAAGACTGAGTCCTCTTAGCAGGTCTGTCCCCAAACCCGCAGGGGGCGTGGCGCCCGGAAGCCCAGAAGCCGCTCACACCCATCAGTTGGACAGATAAACGATGGGAGGTGAGTGAGGAGCTCTTCAGAAGGGCTTTGGGTTTCAGAGGGAAGGACTACAGGTGGAAGGATTTCGCGGGCAGACACGCTCTGTTCGACTCAGTGAACGAGATCCGAGACCATCACCCCGTGCTGGCACTGAGGGCGGCTCAGGCACAGGAGCAAATGTGCGCCCCGTTCACGTGGGTGACAGACGCAAGCACGCAGACAGCCGCAGTGTCATCGTGTGGCCGGTGCTGGTGTGAGCGTCAGACCCCAGGGCCCAGGGAACTCACAGGAGGGTCAACGAGCCCGCTCCGGAGGGATTTGGAGCAGTGCCCTTTCAGGAGGGACAGGACGCAGAGACCTGGGAAATCGGAGGTTGGTGGCAAAGCCGTGGGGAGTGAGGCTGCGAGGACAGGTGCAGTTAGTGGGGGAAGAAGGCCTTGTATGTTGGCCCAATGAGTCCGAGTGTTGTTTGCTGGGTGATGGGAGCCCCTGACGGTTATTGCGGGAGAGTGTCCTCACAGGAGCACTCTGGTGGGTGGAACGCAGAAGGACTGGGGTGCTCTGGCTGGACGAAGCGTCTACGAGCTTGGTCCCGTGTGGCTCCGAATGCGACACCGCCGACATTTGGGAGCCCTTCCACAGCCACAGAACCAAAGACCCGTGTGCTTGGAAGAAACCTCAGGCCAAGCCCACCATCCTGTGTCTGCTCCTGGCGTTGGCAGCCGTCTGTGTGAGGGTCGTTCTTCTGCCGTGAGCGGGAACACAGGGCCCTAACCTCCCTGCATGCTGGAACGTTCTCTTATGTTGACTCAGACTCCGCGTCCCTACAGGCTGCACAGAACTGTCCCACAGAAAAGCCCCGTAGCTGATGAAGGAGACGTGCCCAGCTGTCCCGCAGGCTGACGGCTCCTGGTTCCCACAACAGGGGATTTTATGTGTTACCTGACAGTCATGGGGTCCCCAGACGGTGGGTCAGCTGTGCCCCTGGGTGTGTCGGGGAGGGTGTTTTTGGAGGAGATGGACACGTGAATTGGCAGACTGAGTAAAAGCCCCTCCCCTTGCCTGCCTGCTGGACACGGTCTCCCGCCTTCAGACTCCGGCCGAACCCGCTCTCCGGGTCTCCAGCTTGCGGGCTGCGCACCGAGGGCCGTCCTCGCCGCCATCAGCCCACGAGCCAACCCCTTATGAGAAACCTCCTCTCTATCATGACAGAAACACAAATGTATGTATGCTACAGGCTCCGTTTCTCCGAAGAGCCCTGACTGGCTCGGTTTGCTTCCCGTCCTGCTTGCTTTCCCGCACGTTTGCCAACGGCCGATACAAAGTGCGCGTCCGCACGGCAGACGTCGCCCCCGCGCACTGATCCCTGCAGAGAGCGCACACGCCCGCCTCTCTTGTTTTGACCTGTGTCTCTCTAATGCGGTCACAGTGGGATCGACCTCTGACCGCCATCTTCTCTGACGACGCTCAGGGAGGGGCAGGAATTGGCTCAAGGTCACACAACGAAGTAAACGACAGGGATGACGGTCTGAGCGTCTGCTGAGTGAGACAGGGTTTCAAGCCTGGGCTCCTGCGGGATCCGACACCGTAACTCGCTCTGACCACGGAAGGAAAACCTGAAACACTAGGTCCTTTGAGTAGGTGTCCTACCCCGATTGCTCCAGGAGCCCTGCAGGGTGACGGTGGTCCTCTCCCCACCCCCTCACTTTCCTGCAACCCACCGAGGACGGGCAGCCACCTGGCGTTACCACCGTGCTGCAGGCCAGAAAGCCAGAGGCGAGTGTGAATGAACGTCGGAGGAGGTCCACTAACGTCAGAACACTGGCCCGTCCGCTCCCGGACCGCGCTCTGCACCGTTGCACCAGGTGGGCGTCCACAGAACCGCCCTGCGCTCGCTCACTCAGTGCGGCCGCAGCCCCCACCTCCCTGGGGCCTTCCCCACACTGTGCCCTGCAGCTCTCATCCTGGACTGGCTTTGGGACGGCACGGTTTTTCATATAGTGAGATTAAGCAGGTCAGGCTTGGACCAGCTTTTACAATTTTGTCATCAGCAGCTTTTGTCATTCAGAAGTAGTGGGGGGGGCCTGGGTATACTGGTTCCTCCCCCCAGGGCTCCCCTGCCCCTCGGGGAGGCAGAGAACCGGCCTTCTAACCACTGGGGGAAACTGGGTGGGTAGCTGATGATCAGACCCTCACAACGTCTACTTTAGTGCCTGACAATGAAGATGATGCTTTATCCTGGCAGGGTTCCAGAAGCCCCCTCCCCATCAGCTCACCCTGACGCCCACCCCACCGGCAGACCCTCTCCCGGCCCCCCGCCCCAAGGCAGACACCGCCCGCCCCGGGGTTGGGCTCGCGTCAGCGCCCGTGCAGGCGGGGGTACCCACAGAAGACGGAACGTTCCCCTGCTGCGGTCACTCCGGTTTGCACAAGATGAGCACAAAAGAGAACACTGCAGATGCGGTGGGATGTCATAGGGACGGTCAGGCTGGGGTCTGCCCTCAACCGTGCCTGAGCTCCCCGTGACCTGGAGGAGTCACTTCGCTCCTCTGGACCTCAGTTTCCCACTAAAACAGACATGCAGATAAACAGCAACAATAAACCGCTCGAGGGGATCTAACTTGAGAGTCCGTGAGTGTAGACAGGCTTTCTGGAGAGACTTAGAGTCCCTCGGGAATGATACATACACGGCATGGCCCACATCCTGAGGCTCTGAGGTCTCACGTGAGACTCGTATTTTCCAGCTCTCGGGCCTGGGAAGGGAAGTATCATTATTTTACGATGTCCCCAAAGAACAGAGCAGCCGAAATGTGCGACTGCAAAGCCTCCATCGCCGGTACCCTCACGGTTGCCCTCCAGTTCCCACACAGTATTGAGACGGAAGACGTTCCCGTGCACGCGTCTGAACAGGGAAAAGGCGAATACCCACGCTGCTGAAATTCAGATGCGCTTTTCTTTGTCCCTGCTTGGATCGAGTCTCCAGGTCACAATAGTACTAGATTTAACTGGTAGTCCCGAGGGGCCAGGCAAGAGTGAAAACAGAAGCCAGAATGGCAGAAGGGGACCATCAGTACGTGGTCGCTGATTTATCGACACACAGAAGAGACTGATTTATAGATGATCTTGGGGAGGTAAAGATGCTGCCTGCATTTTGGAATTAATGTTTAATTACATATGAAATTCTTAATTACACATGCAATCCTTAATTACACGAGCGATGCAGTAATACGTTTCCCCTCCCGAGACATGAAACACCGGGGGAGGCTGAAATCTGCTCAGGACAACCCACGTCCTCTCACCGCATGACACCGTGTGTTTACAGCATAGCTACTGAGAGACTGACTCATTAACTGCATGTGACATTTCGTGCCGCTACTTGAGTCCCGCTCGATGACGGGACCCGTCTCCGTCCCTATCCCGACACACGAATGTCGCTCCCGCGTTCTACTCTGAGCGCCACGACTGCAGTGACCATCTTTGCCCGTGTGGACGCCCTGCCCTTGAGGGCATCCACACTACTGTGCGATCCCACTATTTCTGGGTTTAGTGCCAACACTTTATGTTCCCAAACTCTTCCAGAAACTCCTTGTTTTAAGGTACATGTCATTAGTTATGAGTCAGGCATTTTTCCATGAATGTTTTCTGTTACTTCTTATTATATGATCATTTTTACATTGGGTTATTTGTGAAGTTTTTCTTTTCTCAATTATTTTTAGGAATACTAGTTTTTTCCTAATATTTGTTGCAAAGATATTCTCCCAGGTTGCAGACATTGTGCCCATTTGCCCCTTAATATCTTAGTGTGTTTCCTAAGAACAAGGACATTCTTTTTTTTTTTAATATTTTATTTATTTATTCGACAGAGATAGAGACAGCCAGCGAGAGAGGGAACACAAGCAGGGGAGTGGGAGAGGAAGAAGCAGGCTCATTTCGGAGGAGCCTGATGTGGGGCTCGATCCCACCACGCCAGGATCACGCCCTGAGCCGAAGGCAGACGCTTAACCGCTGTGCCACCCAGGCGCCCCAACAAGGACATTCTTTTATGTAACCAAAGAACTGATGTTGAATTAAAAAACTTTCACACCAAATCCCCGTCCACGTTCCAATTATTTCCTTGTCCCAATACTGTTCTTAATGGCATTCTTACCCTCCACTGCATGGGGCGCGAGGGTTCGTGAGCCCCGGGCTCCACGGTGGGTCCCAGATGGACCAGGCTCGGCGATGCGCCGCTGACAAAATCAAAGGCAGAGACAGACGGGAAAGGGATTTATTTCAGGGAGGCCGGCACCGAGAAGACAGCGGACCAGCGTCTCAAAGACCATCCCCAAAGTGCAGAAAACACCTCCAGGTCTATAGGAGGAGAACGCGCGCAGGTGGGCAGTGAAGGTCAGGTCCATCCCTGTCTCGGGGTCAGTCACAGGGATCTCGCGGGCTCAGGGCAGTCCTGGCTGCTCGAGGGGGCTGTTTCTGTCCTATCACAGGACGCTCAGCCTTCGGAGGTCCCCTGCCTGAGCCGAGAGACCAGCTGGAAAGAAGAATCCAACTGGGAAGTCTGAGGTCAAACTGGAGACAGTCGATGTCCTCTCTCACCATGGCATTTACTCACATTTCTGAGTCCCCGTCAATCTAGAATCGTCTGTTCCACAGCCCTCCTTCTGCCACAATACCGACGATTCTGACGCTGGAGTCAATTACTCCTTAATCATTACTCATTCCCTCTGCTGGGTTTTGTCTGATGTTTCCTGACGTCTGGATGCAAGTCACGTGGCAAACGCGACCCTCTGTTTTTCTCAGGGCCTCATACCTGGAGGCACACGGTGTCCACCTGCTGTTTAGGGACTGTGACCGCTGGACCGAGGTGTGACAGATCAACGTGGTCACCTTTTCTCTTGATCCTCCTCAGAATGTCCCCCGAGACTGAGCGATTCGTTAGTGATTCTTGCCTGAACCCGTCTTCACTAGGACGGCTACAGGACGGTGACTCTCCACACTGCCCAGCTGGCCTTCTCCTGGAAGAGCCCGCCCCACCACTCGTTTGCCAGCTCGCTGGCATGCTCTTCCTCTCTTGTGCCCCCTCCATCCAGGAACACAGACTCACAGATTCCTATTTCGCTATGATTTGTAACCCACTACTGATTGTACGGTTTGCCGGGGCAGCTGTAACCAATCCCCACGTACTTGGTAGCTTCTAAAAACACACATTTATTCTCTCACCATTCCGGAGTCAGAAGTCCAAAATCGGTTCCACGGAGCCCAAGTCAAGGAGTCGGTGGGGCCGTACCCCGTCTGGGCACCCGGGGAGAATCCTTTCCTCCCTGATCCAGCCTCCAGAGCCCCATTCCTAGCATTCCCCGGCTTCTGTCCTCGTCCTCCACCTTCAGAGCCAGCCGGGCGGCCCCCAGCTTCGGTCCTCACACCGCCCTGTTCTTCCCTCTCTGCCTCATGCTGGTAAGGACACTCATGATTCCATTAGGGCTCCCCGGATAATGCTGAGAATCTCTCCATGTCAAGATTCTCACCTAAATCACACCTGCCAAGTCCCTTTTGCCGTATCAAGTGACGTTCACAAGTTTCAGGGATTGGGACCCACTTATCTTTGGAGGCCAGTATTCAGCGGATCCCACTTCTCTTGTGGTCAAAATTCACTGCTCACCTTAACCCAGCTTTGGCCAGTGGGGTCCCCTTCAAGCTGGTTCCTTCCTCCTTGGGACAAGCCCCTGTCTCTCCGTTCATGTACGCCCATGAGCACTGTGTTCCTTTCTGGCACAACAAGATATTTCTGGCTCATCTTGCACATTCCCCTTCTTGCCCTTGAATCAGTCATCCCTTTAGTGGGAATGACATTTGCAAATCCAGATCTGGGCTGTTGCAGGACTGTCATTATTCCCGGCTCCTTTTGGCAGACAGAGCTAGCAAATACACACTTACCCATAGTCTTAACCCCTGCCTTTCCCCATTCCCTATCTCCCTTCCTCCATGGTGAGACCTGGGTCCCCACAGAATCAACACAGTACTCGCTTGCTCGGTGCTGCAACAGACGTGACGTGGCTTCAGAGACTCCGCAGCTGGGGCGCTGTGTGAACCAGTCCTAGCGGGTCCACACTTACCCCGTGGTTCTTTTGCTTCTCTGGACCGAGGGTGGACAGCCACGCGTTGCCTTCAAAAGTTGACTGGCATTAATTCCTTCTCCCCCTCTGCGTGTTTATTCATTTGAAATAGTTGGATTCATTTTTTAAAATTTTCCCATTTGGTTTTAGGTTGCCTTTTCTTCCCGGCTCGTTGATCCTTCTGATGAAATTTGCCCGGTGATCTTTTCATTTGCTGTTGCTTCTTCGGGAAGAAAGTGGGTGCAGTGTGTCCCCTGAGCTCCTGCATAATTCAGATCTGTCCTCTTAACGAGCCTTGACAGGGGGCTTGGGTTTAAAAACCTGTGGTTCCTACTTCCTTTCCTTGAGTTTCCTGAAAACATGTCTCCACTTGCCTTTTTTTGTAGGTTCCTCTTGAGAAGGGTCCTGCCTGAGTTTGTTACCCCGTGAATAATCCACACCTGCTGATCCGAGACCCTGAAGATATTTTTGTCTTTAAAGCCTATTGGCTTTAATAATATGGGTCTTGGAGCTGATCATTCCAGGTGAATTTTCCAAAGCATGCAGTGGTGTCTTTCCATGTGCAGATGTGAGCTTTCTCTTAAATCTGCAAAGTTTTCTTGGATTACAAGTTTTAATACAAACGCTGTTCTGTTGTTTTTCTTCTTCTGGGACTCAGCTGACTCTCATTTCCACCACTTTCTCTTGGCCCCGTTTTTACTTCCCTCTTTAACTCAGTTTCATTCTCCCGGCTGTTTTTCTGCCTTGTCTTCAATGCCCCTTATTAAAATTTAATTTGACTCTTTTTCCCTTAGGCATCTTATGATTTATTTATTCATTTATTTTTTTAAAGATTTTATTTATTTATTCGACAGAGATAGAGACAGCCAGCGAGAGAGGGAACACAAGCAGAGGGAGTGGGAGAGGAAGAAGCAGGCTCATAGCGGAGGAGCCTGATGTGGGGCTCGATCCCAGAATGCCGGGATCACGCCCTGAGCCGAAGGCAGATGCTTAACTGCTGTGCCACCCAGGCGCCCAATTATGATTTATTTTTTATTCTGAGATGGTTTTGTCTTTTGATTCCATTTCCCTGCATTCACATTGCTTCTCTCCCTTCCTCTCTCTTATGTTTCTCTTTTTAATTTTCGAGTTTCTATTTCTGTGTGTTTTTTAATGACTCCAAATGCTAGTTTGAGGATGTTGGATGTAGTCTAAACTGTGTTACGCTGCAGTTTGACCCAGCTTCACGGCTTTGTGAGAAGAATGATAATCGGCTACAATGTTATGACTCACATTCTTAGTTTTTCTTTTTATAGTAGTTGGGTCTAGAGAAACAATAAATAAAAATAAAGTTGGGTCTGGGAAACAATAAATCAAATAAAGTTATAGAATTGCAGAACCTTATTTCAGTCACCCCAAAGGGTAGCATCCCCCTGCTGTAATAATCACCACCGCTTATTGGAAGAAAGAGAAAAGGAAGAAGATTGGATGCTTCCGCCACCTTTCTCGGCTGGGTGCGCGTGTGCCCGAGGCCCCAGCTGGAAGACAGCCTTCCCTCTCCTAACCTCCTATGTTAAGGTTAATTTGAGTCAGAGTTTCTGTGTGTTAGCTGAAAGTACCTCCCCTGGATGCAGGGGTGCAGGGGTGCAGGGGTACGGGGGTGCAGGGACAGTCATCGGTTAGGGGTCCGGGAAGGCCGTGTGAGGTGAGGTGTCAGGAGCCGGCCACAAGCCCGCTGGGGGAAGAGCATTTCGGGATTTGAGACAGATGTGCAAAGGGGCTGGCAAACAGAAAGGGGGGCAGTTTGGAAAATGGGGAATAAAACAAAGAGAAATGAATAAACAATATGTTCCTACTCAACTACGGCCATGGATTATCTTTCCTTGCTACACGGTTCCAGTCACATTATGGTTTGACTTGGCTTGGCGACGACCAGCGCGGCCCGGGTGGACACAGGTAGGCACACCATCTTCTACGTAACCATCCCCTACTGGGGGATGGGGTGCGGTCTCCCCAAACCCTTCTCTGCCATCCTCCGAAACAGTGCGCAGTCCCCTCTCACTTCAAGCATCTCATCGAGGAACAATAAGGGGGTGGTCAAAGAGGGTCTTGTGGGGAAAACAAAGGTCCCGGCTTTGCACAAACTCCTCAGGTCTTTGCCCCTGGGCTCTCTGGGCCCTGAGGTGAAGCCCACACACTCCCTCTTATTCTCACGCCAACCCCTACCTCCAGCGACTCGGCCCGGATGTCCATAAAGCCAGCGCGGTGACAAATGACCTAAATGGCCTACGGTCTGAGGGCCGCCTGGCAAGCCCCCACCCCCATCCCCACAGGCCCCAGGCCTCTCTGGCCAAGCCTGACCTCTCGCGGCGGGAGCAGGCCCAGCCACAGACAAGGGAGCGGCTCCTGGCCACAAGGGCTGCTTGCTCAGAAGAGTATTTCGGTCTCCTTGCTCACTCGTTCTACCTGGAGGCCTCGGTGCTGGGGTGCTGACCCACCCACACCACCCCACCCACGGGGGCGAGGCCGGGAGCAGGTGCAGAGCAGGGCGTGGCGGGGGCTCTGGCCATCAGCTGTGAAGGGGCCCTGGGGGGTGGCAGAGCTCCCTGCTCCCACTGCCTGGAGGCAGAAAGACGCCGTCCCCACCTGGCGGCCGTTATTGACCCTTCCATGTAACGTGGGAGGGCGGGGGTGTCGAAACAGTACAGATGACTCAAGAGAATAAGGAAATGGAAGCTTTGACAAAGACGCGTACGGTCCTCCTAAGACCGCTGCCTCTGCTAAAAATATACGCCAGCACCAAGTGCTCATTCCTGAGATGAGACCCCCACAGGTAATACAGCCATTTCGCGTCCGTCTTTCGCCAGGCGGCCGGCCCACCTGTCTGTCACCTCTCAGTTAGCATCTCAATTTTCCAGCGGCTGATTTCAGCAAAATATCACAGAAGTGGCACGTGCTCGAGTCCCAGCTTCCCCACTAATTGTGCGGCGTTCCCCTCATTGGTGCAATCTAAGGGCAAGGGAATAGAATGGCGTTTCGTGCTCGCTTCTAGTTCTGCACTTTATGAACCCAAAAAATCATTTGGACAGTGGATGGCTCGGATGGGCACGTGGAGTCTCCATTTCCAGGAGCTGGAATCTGCCTTGCTCATAGTAAGGCACGTAATTCATGTTGAACGCCTGGCTTTAGGCAAGTCCAACCCTTCAACTTGAGTTTTTATAATTATGGAATTTCTCCCCCATGGTCTGAGATCAACGAGCCCCACAGGATGAGGGGACAGTTTGCATGACTTTGAATAACTAGCAACTCTTACCTGTAAGCAAAACACAGTAACTAGAAGGAGCAAAGAAGACAAAATGTGGAGGGTTTTTGTTGTTGTTGTTGTTTTGTTTTTTTGTTTTTAAGATCATGTGGTTAAAATGTAGGAAGGGTGTGGAAAAAGGTGATGAGGGAAGACTGGAATGAATGACTAATGCTGGAGGGAGCGTCCTCCTCACCCTCTCTGCCCACCAGCCTGGCTCTCTCTGCTACTGGCAGCTGGAACGGGCAGAGAGGAGGGGGCAGCTGGAAGCTGGCAGCTGGCAGCTGGCAGTTCAAATTCACATTTTTATACACCTAGGACTACAGGAGAAAAGGGGCTGCTCTCCTCCCAGCTCAGATGGGAAAAATCTCAGGGCAGGACTGTGATTGGCCAGCCCTTGAAACACACACCCATCCATTGGACCATCCGTTCAAGGCCGCAGCCCGTTCAAGGAGCGGGGGATGTGATTGGCTCAGCTTAGACAGAGGTGGGCAGGACTCTGCAAGTGCAGTAAGTGCAATAGTCCATGTGGTCACTAGGGGGGGGGCTTGTAACTCAACAGCAAGATATTACAGCCCAGGTGGGTCCCACGTGGCCTCGACTCAGGTGTGCAGGAGAGGCTCTTCAAAGGTGCGACTCGGAGTGGCAACAACCTGAAAGTCTGCTTCTTTATAACACCTGAAAGGTGTTTATAAAAGCAGCTTCTGCTCAGAATGGCCCCCACCTTGTGGCAGGGACAAGAAGAAGCTAGTGTCCTGGGGACAGGTAATTTTTAGGGAAGAGAAGCATTCCTCTTTAAGGAAATGGTTTTATATGCTGTAAAAATTTCACCAGGTCACACAATATTTTCTAGGAAAGGCACAATGAAAATGACATCTTTTAACTCCACAGAGGAGGGGCAAAGGAGCTCTGCCATGTAGACCAAGTGTGAAGGCTGAAATAGGCAGTTCCCAGGACCTGGGGACCGGGCTTGAGAAGAACCACGTGCAAGCTAAAACAGTTCCCTGTCATGTTACGCCTATTAAATTGGGGGATGCTTTTTTATGATAACACCCAATCTCGGCCAGGTTCCATGAAGCAGGCACATTTGCAGAGTGCCTGAGGGACTGTGGGTCGGGAATCAACTTGACAATATGCACTTACAACCATTAAAGCGCTTGTCTTCTCTGACCCGGCAATCCCTTCATGGCATTTCTCCTTGGGAACTACACTAAAACAAGGCAAAATAAAGACGCTCACCCAGCTCTGATTCCTCCTGGAGAATTTTGAGGGCCAGGGTCCTGTCTTATTTATCACTGTGTCTCCAACACAATCTCTATCAGGCATGACACAGAGCTGGCATTCCAAAGTTTGTTAAAATAATAAATGAAAACGCATGCCCACAAAAGGATAATTTTTACCCTAATCATGTAAGATCATTTCAGTGCGAGAGGATGTTGTCCTCCGAATACAATATTACAGTGTGGGAGAAGGCTTAACTTAGGGGCCTAGAGAAAGAAGGAAACAGAAGGTATGTAACATTGTTCCCATGCTTTGGTTACAAGTATGTACATTTTATTTATGTATCTGGACCTGGAGTAGAAAGCAAACGAGAAAGCAGGCAATTACTAGCTGCTTTCCAGGGGCTGAATTCTTTATTATGCAGTCCCTTAATATTTATGTGATAACATGCTTTAAAATAATTGATATGTTTACAAAATGTAACTTTTATGGCAGAATGGCCAAGGAGACCAAATATGTGAATATAATGCTTGGCAGACAGGCGTGTGGAAATGTTCAATAAAATATTAATCAAAGGTACACATTTTCTTGTTGTGATGTTGTGATTTATAATATGAAATATATATTTGGTCTGCGTTCCTGTTCCTGGCACAGGGCTCCTAAAACCCTTGTAAATTCTAAGTAGGAAGAGCGCAAGGAACATCTTTTGTTCTAATTCTTGGTCTTGACCTTGGTTCCCCACACTCTTAGATCTCTTGTCACTTCCTGGGTGACACGAGTGTCCTTTTTCTAACGAGGTGACTCTGGGGGGCTCGTGGATGGGGGGCCGGTCGTGGGAAAGACCCAGCCATGCTCAGAAGCTTGGAACTTTCAGCCCTGCGCCCTGGTCTCCAGAGGTGGGGGCTGGAAAAGGGTTATTCCAAGGATGGCTCATTCCTGCGTGGTGAAGCCTCCATGAAAATCCCAACACTAGAGGGTTCAGGGCTGGTGAGCACATAGGGGTGCTGGGAGAGGGGCGCCCCTGGGGATGGCACAGGAGCTCCACACCCCTCCCTATTCCTTGCCCTCCGCCTCTCCCATCTGGCTGCTCACCTGCCTCCTTTATCATATCCTTTTATAATAAACCGCTAAGAGTAACTAAACTGCTTTCCTGAGCTCCATGAGCCAGTCTAGCAAATTGGTGGAACTTGAGAAGGGGGTCGTGGGAACCTGCGATCTCTAGCAGGTGGGTCAGAAGCACAGGGACAGCCTGGCCTCGTGACTGGCGTGTGACATGGGGACAGTCTGGCGGGACGGGGCCCTTGGCCTGTGAGATGTGACGTTGTCTCCGGGCGGATGACCCAGGTGAGTGAGGCTGTAGGACAGCCTGCTGGTGCGGCGCGGTGGTTCGGGTGGGAAAAGCCCTCCACATTCGGGGATGGAGTGTCAGCAGTGAAACGCTCGGCTTGAGTAGTACAGAAGAACTTCGGTTTTCCCAGCACACTTAGACACGAGTTACCTATGCAGCACCGGCTGCATGATTTGCAAGGCCTGGAAGAAAATGGGAATTTGGGTCCCCTTGTTAAAAAAATTTGATGAATTTCAAGACGGCAGTCACAGTGCACTCTGTGGGGTCCTGCTGAGCGTGACTGCCCCAGGCAGGTCAGTGCCCACGAGGCCAGCCCTGGAGGTTCCTCTGGGCTCTGGGTGATTCGGGGCATGTGGGTTCCGGGGTCGGCTCCCACGCCTACTGGAGCAGCTCCTTGAATGGAAACAGCCTTCGCTCTCTGCCCTGTCCGTTGGGAGGCTGGCCCCCCTGCCAGCGCTCGCCCCTCCGACCCTGCGTCCAGTTCCAGGGGCCGGGAGCAGGGCCCCCGGTCTCCCTCGGCCGGCAGATGCTGGAAGGCCCTGCTCCCCCGAGGACAACTCACCACCGCAAAGGAATGTTCTTTCATATTACCGTCTCCAGAGTCAGCCTGATGCACCCTCCCCCACCTTCCCATTAAAATACTCATAAAAGAGATGAAAAGGAGAAATTCCACAACAGCGGGGACATTATGGGTAATAAGCAACCATATGCCAGGATTCTGGGAGCGCTCACGGCCCAGCGTCAGCAGGGCTGTGGTTAGAAAAGCAGCTGTAGCTGCAGCCGACTCCCCGACTCCCCGGGGCCAGGCCTGCGGCACTGGGTCCAGCTGGGGCGGCGGCATCGCGGAACGAGGACCCCAGGAGACAGGCTTTGGGTCAGCAGGGCTGCTGCTTGCCACCTCCTGCCCAGCCCCACCTCATGCTTGCCAGGGAGTGCATGGGACTGGCCCCGCTGATCCTCTGGCCTCCCCTGCACGCCCCTCCTCCTCGGTCACCGTCCATGCCACTGTGCCCACTCGCCTGCCCGCTGCAGCCTCAGCCTCACCTGCGCGGCTGCCTCTCCCTGACGCACCTTCCATCGTTTTCCTTGTGCCCTTGGAATTCCGTGCCCTCTGGAACCCATCCCAGGGGCACGTGCTTCTGTCTCAGAAGCCCGACTCTCCCAGGGCCCTGCTCAGCTAGACAGTATCCTCCTGTCCCCTGACCCCGGTCCACGTCGACAGGGCGGGAATCGAGGCCAGGCTGCGCTAGCCAGAACCTCTCCTCCCTGGGCTAACGCCCCCGGGGTCCCCGTGTGAAGTGACAGAGGAGAGAGACCACCAAGCAGACATTTGACCAGAGAGTACCCTCCCCCCAGGCCATGAGAGTAGTGACCCCCCAGCCCTTGCCCCTGCCCTGCAATGGCCATCCCCACCACATGGCAGTGACGAGGGATCGTAGTGAGGACTTGCGACCTCTGTCTCGGGCCGTGAGATCTCGTACGCCCCCAGGGAGCCGTGGGCGTTTTGTGACCACTCACTTAAGAACACTGAAGAACGTGGCCTGGTCCAGATGGCCCGGTTCCCTGTGCCAAGCCTTCTGCACGTTCCTAAATTCTTTTCAGACAAGTACGTGTAGTCCTTGCGTGTTGCTCTCTTGGGTCCAAGTTCATGTGACAGGAGCACGCCAGCTCAGGAGGAAGCCCTGAAGCCATCAGTGCTGGTCCCGGGGAGTCCCCACACTGAAGGGCCGGGGGCAGGCAAAGATTGGGGAAGAGCTTGCCTGCAACCACACAACTTACCAGGATCAGAAACGAATAATATCGGCACGGTGTTATTATTTCAGAGAATTCTTACCCAATGAGAGAAAGTGGCAAACGCCTTTACCGGGTCTTTCACGAACTGCCTACAGTTCATTTACTGGGACAGCAACCCTCAGCAGACCTACTCTCAGGACAGCGGAGCGACTCACTGATGGGCGGAACAACTCCCTTTCCAAACGGCTGTTTACTTGTCAAGACTGGCTTGCCTCAGTGTCCGTAGTCCTGAACTGTCTGTGCCAGCAGACTTCTGTGTGGAAAGACCGTCCTCAGAACCCTCCAGAACCCTGCACCGATCCGCCCTGGGCCGCCCCACCAGGAGCTGCTCCCGACCCCAGCGAGCTGCCGTTCCCTTTGCTGCCGCAGTGAAGCCACTTGGCTTTGCTTTGTCCACACTCGATTCTCAGCATCACCGTGAACATCAGTGACGGTTGGTTTTGAAGCTTCCGGGCCTCCGTGCAGCTCAGCGTTTGCGTCTGTGACTCAGCGGTCGGCGTCCCCTCTGGCCCAGGGCGGAGGCTGCTGACCTTTACTACGCCAGCCTGTCCGAGGGCCTCACCGCCTGGCACGTGGTCACGTGTCCCTCCTCGATGTTGTCCATCTGGTCGTTCATCCAGCAAACACTCACGGTGGGATTTCTCATCACCGTGCGCCCCGTTCCTTCAATTACCAGCCTCCTGTGCAAGCGTCTCGATTTACTGAAACCTTCGGCACCCTGAAGTTCTCCTTCTCACTTCTCGCCATTGTCCTTACTGTCCTCTAAGTGGTTTCCACCTTCATGTCACTACCCGCGCCCCAGGAAGTGATTCCACCAGCACCCGGATGCTTCGCCTCAGGTGTTCGTGTGCCCTTCCCCTCCCCAGGCCCCTCGTGACCTCTTCGCCCACGTCAAGGCTGGACTAAAGGTGCTGGATCACTGGAAAACATTTACCACCAGGAGCAGAGACTCAGACTCCAAGACCCCGAGACAGAGATTGGTGTGCAAGTTGTTGACTGAGCAAGCGCTGGCCCAGGTGACCTGGGACTGGGGGAGGGGGACGAGCTACAGAGATGCAGAACTGTACAGAACGGGGACATTTTCAGGCAAAGTGGCATGCGTTGGTCAACCGGTCCCCAGGGAGAAATGGCGGGGTGGGGGGCGTTCAGGGAAGGTGCTTCTTACCAAGGGGGATGCAGGGATTATGCACATGGGGAGGGCAGCCTCCTCCTGATCCCATGGGGGACTCTGGAGGGTAAGTTTCACCTCAGTTTATCTGTCCTGAAAGTGAGGGAGCAGAGCCTCTAAAGTCCTGCACTTCCCACCATCGCCTAGGTCCTTGGGCTCAGGATGTGCACGGGTGCAGGGGCAGGGGAGGCAGCCTGGGGGTCACCCTCCGTGTGCAGACATCACCCACAATTCCTTTTTTTTTTTTTTTTGAGAGAGAGCGAGAGAGAGAGCAAGCAGGGGTGGGGAGGGGCAGAGGGAGAGAGAATCTCAAGCAGGTTCCACACTAAGCATGGAGCCCAACCCCAAGATCATGACCTGAGCTGTGAGGGGGACACAAATGAGTCCAAATACAGTTCTCCCCCAGCAGGAGGACGGGGGCCTCTGAGCAAGGTGGCTGGAGGGCCCCCGGGGCACGCGGAGACTGGGCCTGTCGGGGGGGGGGTGGTGAAGGCCATCTGAGCCTGTGCTCACAGTGACACCACCACTATGGAAGCTTGGAAGGTGGCGTGATGGGGAAGGGCTGGGGAACGCCAGAGCCCAGGGGCCAAGGCCTGGCCGCCTGATTCTGGATGTGGAGACAACTGCTTAACACATTCCGCCCATGGCGGGATTGCTCGCTCCCCCTGGGAGTCCTCAGGCGGCCGGGCTGCTCCGGCACCTGCAGGTGGGAGAGACGGGGCAGGAGGACGCTGGGAACAAGCTGGGGTGGCGGCGGGGAAGGTGCCAGGGAATCGCGAGGACGTCTGGAGCTGTGCTGTCCGCCGTCCAGGCGCTAGCCTCCCGTGGCTAATGGAGGCCCGAAGTGTGGCGGCGTGCAGAGAGAGGATGTGCGGTCACCGTCATGTGCACAGCACTCTGGACACTTGGGGGAGACACTGTAAAGAACCTTGTTACTAATGCTGATATTGGGGCACCCAGGTGGCTCAGTCGGTTGAGCATCTGACTCTTGATCTCAGCTCAGGTCTTGATCTCAGGGTCGTGAGTTCAAGCCCCATGTTGGGCACCACGCTGGGCATGGAGCCTGCTTTAAAAAAAAAAAAAACCCAAATACAACAAAAAGTAACACTGGTATTGATTAAATGTTGAAATGACCATATGTCTTCTCTATTGCTTTATATAGAAGGTAGTAGTGAAATTAATTTCGCCTGTGTCTTTGCACTTTTTAAAAAATGCGTCTACTCGAAAACTTAGAATTAGGCATGTGGCTCAGCAGTGTTTCTGGGGCAGAGCTCTGCAGACCTTCTCTGAGTAAAGACAGGGAGCGGGGACGAGGGAGGAGGAACAAGGGGGAGGAAGTCTTCTGGGCGGCATCATGACCTCAGGGACACTGTGCTGAAGGCACATAGCAAAGAACTGTTAGACACGGTATTCCACTTAATCTTTGTAGAAACCCTATATGGTTTCTCTCGCCACCAAGCCCCCCCTCCCCGCGTTATTGAGGAGCAAGAGGAAACTCAGAAAAGCGTGGGTAACTGGCCCCAGGAGACAGTCCACGGAGTGCCGAGGTGGGGTGTGCCCAGAGCAGCGAGACTGTCTTACCCACCACGATCTCCCCCTGGCCACTCCAGCCTTCAGCTGTACCCAGTCCGAGCCAGAGCATTACGAATGTTCTCACAGGCTTCTCCAGACTCTCTGGCAAAGGCCGTGTGTGCATGTTTTTTAGTGGAGAGCTCACTTTGTTACTTGAGCAAAAATAAGAGGGCTCCTGGTGGGTCCAACGGTTCTGGACCTGAGACCTCACACCCAGGCTCACGGGGACCATCCCCACCCGCCAACCCTTCGGTCGTAGACACGGAAGAAGCCGGATCCTCTGAAACCCTAGCTCAAGAAGATTGGATGGGACCTCATGTGCTGCAAAAACAAGGCTGCAAATTCGTCCTGACATGAGAACTCATCAAGAATCCGCAACAAAATTTCCAAGCTGTCAAAACAGTTTAATATGCATTCACTTAGGGCAGGGAGGATTAAGTATTCTAATTCTCCACCAGACATCAGTGACAGGCAGAGAAAATGAGTGGCCCATTATGAATCCAATCTTCTGATGCTAATCGTCCCTGGAACAGGCAGGACGTCACCCCCCCACCCCCGCTGGAGGGTGCGGCCGACGACGGCGGCGTCCGGCTCCGTGTACCAGGGACCCCATCGCTCGTGCCGCCCGGACTCGGCAAGGCCAGTCCTGGGCTGCGGGCAAATACGTTCCGGCCCCTCGTGGCACCGGACAGCAACGTTGGTCCCTTCGAGCCCGGGGGTGGTGCCAGGACTTCCCGGAGTCTCTCGGGCCTGGCCTGGCTAAGAGCTGAGAGGGTCGCACACGGCAGGAGCTGTGGCGTATCTGTGTCTTCGGACCACAAACTTGGCGGCTTCAACAACAGGAATGTATTGAATCGCCGTTCTGGAGGCTGGAAGTCCAAAACCAAGCTCTCCGCGGGGAGGGGTCCTTCAAGGGTGATGGGAGTCTGCTCCTGCCTGTCTTCTGGCTTCCGGTGGTTTGCCCGCAACCTTCGGAGCTCCTTGGCGGGCAGGTGCGTGACCCCCACCTCTGCCCTCACGGTCACAGGGGATGTGTGTGTCTCCCTGTCTGTCTGTCTGAATGTCTCCGTTTTATAAGAACGCCAGCCACACTGGATGAGGCCCACCCTCATGACCTCACCTGTACTGAATCATCTGTGAAGGCCCTATTTCCAAATAAGGTCGAGTTCACAGCTACCAGGGGTTGGGACTTCAGTATCTTTTTGGGAGATGGAATTCAGTCTATGGTGTCTGGGATGGCTGACGCTGCCTAGGAGAAGAAGTGTATCCCTAAACAATCGTCCAGTCAGGGGCAGAAGTCATCCGTTCACGGACCAGTCCCTGCCCCAGGCCCGGGTTTCTGCTGTGGGAGCTGGGGCGGCCGTGCCTGGCTTCCTCCTGATGTCCTTGGGAGGAGCCGTCTGGGGCTGTGGCCGTCCTGCTCCGTGTGCCTCGCCACCGGGCTGAGCAGAACGGATGCTGCTGTCTGTCCTTACCCGCATCTGCACCTGTAACAGGATGGGTAGCACCCAGAGCCACGGGCAAGGCTGCGCTCTACCATTTACCGGCGTGTGACCTCGTTCAGCCTCACTCTTCCCATCTGTAACTGGGGGCTTGGACGTTCGCTCCCTTTCACCTGCCGTGGTGAGCATTGCAGGAGGGGGGGCTCGGGGGAGGCCAAGCAGTGTCTCCTGCAGTGTTGGCGCATTACAAGCAGCAGCTTTGTCACCGAGGCTCCGCCCAGTCGGAGGATGACTGGGGGGGGCAGCTTCCACCCCGAGGGCCACACGGCTGCTGCCGTTCCGAGGACCCGCGTTGCTGGGAGCTGTTTCTTCTGCGGGCCCTCACGCTGGGCCTCAACCACACAAGAGGACCCACTGCACATCCCTGTGGGCATCGGAGCTCCGGCTGCAGGGGCTGGGCTGGCAGCCCTGGGGTTGGAGCAGGTGGGCAGAGGTGGAGAGGAAACACATATTAATGAAGGCGGCTTGAACACTAATAAAGACCGCCGTCCGTGTGGATGTACCAGGAAAACAAAATACCGCTTAACCAATCTCCCAGGGCCCAATTAGGCCATGGCTTCCACAAACTTGATTTTGAGCTGTGAGTGTTCTTTCCTCTGCCTTAGAGAGAGGAGGGGAGGTGGGGAGGGGAGCGAGTTGCCCTGTGAGCACTGTCACGTGGGGGCCGGCACAGGCACCTCCTTGCTGCTCCCACACGTCTCTTCCTGCAAGGGGGCACACTTGCCTGCTCCTTGCGTGTGCAAGCCTCCGGGGGTGGCAGAGGCTCTGCCCCCTTCCCTCAGCGTCCCAGGAACACAGTCAGTGCTCAGAAAGGCCTGCAGAGTGATTCCATCGACCCCTGGGGGTGGTGATAGGGGAGCCCACCGCCCCTCCCACGGGGGAAACAGCCAGCAGCCAAGATTCTGACCCCACGGATCCCTGAGGCCAGCCTGCACTTCATCCCTGGCTGGGCTGCAGAGGAGGCCGGAGCCCTCGGATGGTCCCCCTGCTTCTCCTGCTCCTGCTGACGTCACCCTTGTGTGGATGGCCCGGGGTGGCACGGGGAGGGCAGCGAGCTCCAGCTCCAGCTCTGTTGAACACCCCTCACGTGAATGGGCTCCTGGCTCCTCTTGGGGTCGTCATGTTCCCACCGGAAGAGCCGGGTGGTGCAGACCACGCACAAGCCGGTGTCCTCCCCCGGCAGAGCTCTCTGCCACCCCGGCTGCCGAGGTCCGCTGTGCCAAGCACCGGAGGCATGTGGGGCAGGAAGCACGCTGTGGGGGGAGCCAACACCCCCTGCTCCTGGGGCAGTGTCAACAGGAGACCGTGGGGGCCAGCTTCTCTTTGTCGACCTTTTGCTAATGCATCTGCTCAGGAGGGGCTATTTTCCGATTTGTCCGCAAAGGAGAGCCGATCATCTGATTCGAAAAAGGTGCCATGTGGGCTAACATCAACCCAGTGCCCGGCTGCAACAGGACCGAGCGGGTCACTTCCAGCCAAGCGTGGGAGCAGGTAGCTCATTTTAGGCTTCAGATTTGTACGTCTTTTCCAGAATGTTCCATAAAGCCTGGCTTTGAGGCTATGCTCGAAAAAGTACTTTCTTTCCCCTGGGTATTCCTGGTGCTGAGAAGTGGGGACACGTGGCTTGGCACTGAAGTCCAACACAAACAGCCTTGGGAACAGGGAGGCATACAGAAACCTGGGATGAGCCTGCAAGCTGCACTTTTCTGTCCCTGTTTGCCTTTATCAGCTCCTTCTGCAGCCCCGGCGCTAGGGGTGCATGTGTCTCAGAACCCGCTGGTAGCCCAGCAGCTGGGCAAGCTTATGGACTTGCCCCCTCGGAGCCACAGCCAGAGGCTGAAGCATTTCCCAGATCCCAGCTCTGCAGAGGAGGGAGAGTCTACGCAGGGGCTGGGCTGTTCTTGAGATAGCTCACGTCGTAGTAACTTGCCCGGGGCAGAACTGGATGAAAGCTATCTCTATCTCTAGGCCGATTATCTTCGCCTGAAGGAAAAAGTCTGCACAGATCTCCCCCGACCTCTGAGACCAATTCCTGTGGGGACGACCCAGGAGGACAGCTCAGCTCCAGCCCAGCCCCCTCCGTGGCCTTGCTTCCGGACGTGCAAGTGGCGTCTTTGCATATCGCCTCGTTCCAGGATTGCAAATTCATAAGCGACAGATTCGCAAAGAAAGCACGGCTTCTTTATTAAGCACAATTGATGTAAGGAAACCCATTCGGATCTAATAACTCCGAACAGTCTCTTTAGAGCATTCAACTCCTGCTGGATGAACGCTCTGTGTTTTGTATCCCTTTCATCTTGCTCAGCCCGAGATGGCATCTGAGTATAGTGGCTTGTGTGAGCTAACAGTGACGGCAAGACCTGGGAGCCATACAAGGCCCCTCCCACGGTCCCTTCCAACTCATCTCTCTCTCCCGTGACAGGAGCCCTGTGGGCCTCAGAATCAGAGGCCTTGTCTGGTCTTGGTCTTGTCTGGATTCAAAAGTTCTGCTGCCTTGAGTCCAACTCAACCCTCCCTGGGGCCACATGTCCCCTGACGCCTAGCTCTGATGCCCAGCCGGTTCCTGGCCATATCGTCCAGAGCCACAGAGCCCCCTGACCACAGGGCAGCAGCAACACCCCTCCCTGTGGCCTGGTTACACCTCCCAGTCAATACCATCAGCTTCTGTGATCTTGTAGTGGGACCAAGGGACACTGTCCTTCCCCTCCAGGAGCTGAGGACCCCCCTGGGGAGTAAAGGTAACCTCGTTGCTTCCACTGGGAGAGAGAGACTCAAGACACACCCATTTCCTACTTGCTAGTCCGTCTCTGACTGTCTTCTTCCTCCCACAGTTCCCTTGGGCTGGAAGGGGTGGGCCTTCCACCTCCTCTCCCCGTCAGAGGGAGACAACTCCTATACCATATTCTTCTACAGGAGGCAAGTGCCCGCCCCTTGCCTGGAGCTTTGGTGGTGGGATGGCTGCCAGGAACTTTAACGTAGGAGTGATAGAGATGAAAAACTCACAAGTCTGGTATTTTCAAAAGATGACCTCATTACGTAAGAATACCAGTTTGTCTGGCCAAGCTTCCAGACTGGACAGAAGACCACTTGTGTGGCCATGGGTACTCAACACTGGGAAAGCAGAGGGGAACCGGGATTGTTTAGACCCCAAAGGCAGCTGATGTTTTCTAGCAAGGTGAACGTTGGTCCCAGTGCAGAGCAAAGAGCTACACTTACAGAGTGGTCGAGGGAGTCTATTAGCGGAAGTGCTCACGTTGATCTGAAGGCACAGACTGACTTTGAACGGTGACCTTTTTCAGGAACATTTTACTGGCAGCACTCAGGGCAACCATCTGGCAAAATGCCAGGGCTGCAGACCAAGCGTGGGACACGGCAGGCTCATCTGCTGAGGTTATGGCTCTGGTGCCGTGTGGAATGGGGACGCTCCGCTGCCAGGGCCCCAGGCCGACTCCCCGGGGTGGGCCAGCTGGAGCAGCAGTCTGAGCTTCGGCGCCAGCAGGGCCGCGGTGTGAGTGACTGGCTGACTCAGGGCTGCAAGGTATCACTTCAGAAAAATACAGCTTAGAGCTGACATTCTACAGACACGGCAACCATACTGTGTGGGCTGAGGTCCACAAATGAGGAGCTTCAGGGGGCCTGTGAACCTCCTGAATTGTCAACCAATCAACAAAGTGTGTGTGTGTGTGTGTGTGTGTGTGTGTGTGTGTGTGCGCGCACGCATGAGCAAGTGCAGGACGGGCTTTGTGTGTCATAGTTCTGTTTCCTTTGGTTTTTTTCCCAAACATTCAAAGGAGTATGAGATCTGTATCCGGGTCCAAGGGGATGAACTTAATGCAGGGAATTGGTTACATAGGAGGATGCAGGAGGGAGGGAAAGAAGGAGAGAATAGGAATAATGAAAGAGAGGACAGACCTATAATAGAGGCGACAAAGCCAAATAATGGGTTTTTGAAAAGACTAATAAAATTGATAACCCTTTACGTGGCTTTAAAACATGTCCACAAATTCCTTGACAATCTTCTCAAAGGTGGAGCCTAATTCTGCTCCCTGTGTGTGGGCTGCACTGGTGACTCTCTGAGGTTCTCCTGTGAGAGGAGTAAGGGGACACAATGATGTGGGACGTCCAGACCAGGCTGTAAGAGGCTTTGCTCTCACTCAGAGCCCTCCGTCTGGGGAAGCAGCTGCCGTGTTGTGAAGACACTGAAGCGACCCTACCCAGAGGCTCACAGGGTGTAGAATAGAGGCTTCTAGGGACTGGGACCTCCAGCCCCCAGCCAGCATTAACGTGCCAGGCACACAAGTGAGCTAACTGGGAAATAGACATTCCAGCCCCGGTCGGGCCTTCAGATGACTGATTTCAGATGACATCCTGAGCCAAAGTCACTGGCTTTGGGGCCATCCCCAGAATCCACTCCCACACACAGAAGCAGTGTGAAGAGATACATACATTCTAGTTTTGGCCACTGAGATTTAGGGCAATTTGTTACACAGCAGAGATAACTGATATGTTCTTGCCCCCAAGGAAAAGCTATTCAAGGAAGAAGGAGAGAACACACCGTACCAGAATCAAGGATGAAAAAAGGAATATCACAAAAGATCCCACAAACACGAAGAAAAATCATAAAAGGTTATTTGAAGGATGTTGTGGTAATAAGTTTAAACACTAGAAATGAACAAATTCCTAGAAAAAGACAATTCACCCAAACAGACTCAAAAGAAACAGAAGACTTTGCAGAAAGAGAATTCCAAGCCTGGGTCCAAAGAATCCCAACTTACTTTGTGAGGCCGGTAAAAATGTGATAGAAAACCTAAGGGGAGCATTTGAGAAAAATGAAATATAAGCCAGTCTTTTTGGGAATATAGGTACAAAAATCCTCAATAAAATATAGAAATCCAAATTCAGTGATGTACACAGAAATATATTTTTTAAAGATTTATTTATTTATTTATTCGACAGAGACAGAGACAGCCAGCGAGAGAGGGAACACAAGCAGGGGGAGTGGGAGAGGAAGAAGCAGGCTCATAGCGGAGGAGCCTGATGTGGGGCTCGATCCCATAACGCCGGGATCACGCCCTGAGCCGAAGGCAGACGCTTAACCGCTGTGCCACCCAGGCGCCCCCCACAAAAATATTTTTTATTCCAGTAATGCACAGCTGATTGGACATTCAAAAATCAATTATTATAATTGACCACTTTAATAAAGGAGAGGTCATGTGAGCGTTTGATAGGGTCTTTCCAAATATGCACAGAAAAGGCATTTGATGAAATTCAGTATCTGTTTATGTCAAAAACATTTGGACAACTCAAAATAGAAGGGAACTTTGTCAGTCTGAGGAAAAGCAAGAAACCAGAGCCGGCCGCAACCATCAGAAATCTGGAGAAGGGCGCTGGGATTCCCACGATAGGTAATGAGGCTCAAGTGCTTTCTCTCTAAACCTCGGCCTTCTCGGCTAAGATCTAGGGCGTGTCTGTGACCAGAGTGGATTTTTTAAATTAGAAACTAATTAGCAAATATGATGGTTGTTTGAAAAACTCCAAACTTACCTGCTAGCCAGGAGATGGCAGAGTGAGGCCGGTGGCTGGAGGGGATGTGCTCCGCGGGCCCTGTCGGCGTTGGCCCGAGTAGCTCCAGGGCCACTGAAGAGCCCTCACCCTATGCAATGCGACGGACTTGTTATTAGTTTTTTTCTCAGCTAATAAGGGCAAATAGAGTTAATACATGTTACACAACGCTTTTAAAACGATCTCAGGTCTCTAAGATACACCTATAAGGTTTCGGAGAGTGGCCCCAAGCAATTCTTTAAAAATGGAACGAGACAAGGATCTAGATCAAGGCCCCACCCAGGGCCAGCCGTGCAGTCTGTGCCATTGCCAAAACGGGCTGAGGGCAGTTCCGTGACGTCACCCCTCCCTGTAGCCAACAGGAGATGTGCGCATGGGAGCAT
This sequence comes from Ursus americanus, assembly GCF_024610735.1. Lineage (NCBI taxonomy): Eukaryota > Metazoa > Chordata > Mammalia > Carnivora > Ursidae > Ursus > Ursus americanus. The sequence continues at coordinate 1,066,183 of NC_142154.1, forward strand.
TTAAATGTGTTTAGATACAGAAGTCCAAGCGCAGATGAGAAAGCACTGATCTTCACAACATCCTGGCCGTTGGGACCACCGATCTCACGCAGAAACTCGGGGAACCTAAGTCTTGCCTGTGGCCGGTAAGAGCGCCGGCCGATACTCGGGGCTGTGCCAGCGGCGCGGCTGATACCGTGTGTCCAGGGGCACCCTTCCGTCAGTGCAGACGCAGCCTCAGAGCATGTGAACACCGGTTCCCGTCGACCAGCATCCCACCCATGTGCTGGTTCGGTTTCCTCGAAGCCAAACTGGAAGCAAGCAAGTGAGGGCAGGCAGCTCTTTTTGGAGGTGATTTCAGTGGGGAAGTGACATGGGGAGGGTGATGCAGGTGAAGGGGTGTCAGCAGGCACAGGAGCTGGGGCCAGGGGGTGAGTGGGGCCTGACCCTGCCGGAGAGCCGCAGAACCACGGTGGACACGTGTGGGAGCGCTGCCCGCAGGGGCACAGAGCTAGGGTGCTTGCACCCCCATAACCTCGGTCCCTCGCTAAGGCTCCTGGGGCCGGGCACTAACTCTGGGCACGCTGCCTGCCCCGAAAGCCTGAAGGCTGGGAGAGGCAGTGCCGCCGTCAGTCAGCCACGTAGGACCTCAGCCAGACCCCGAGGCCGAGGGTCTGATGCTCAGAGTTTGATGGGGGCCCCCACTTGTACCTCATTTCCGTCTCCAAGACGGTCCGTGTCTATCTGGTTCTTCACGTTCCGGGACTCCTTGCTGACTTTCAGACAGACGCCGATGACGGATAGGAGACCCCAGCTGCGGGGTTCCTTGCTCCCCCAGCTCCTGTCTTCTGTCTTCTGTTCTGACCTGACCTGTTTTAGTAACCGACATGTAGTGTGTGCCCACCCCTGTGATCTGAAGGAGACGGAACCAGGTCCGTCCCAGGTCCCAGAACTGGGACCCCGAGTGATCTGCGTTTCCCACCCTGCTGCTGAGGAAGACAAAGCCCGCGGGAATGAGCCCCCGGGGTCGACAGCTCAGGACTCTGGTGCCCTGGGTCTGGTCTGATTCGGGAGGGCATGGGTCCTCCTGAGGCCCACTAATGGCTCTGGTTTAGGCCCACAGTCTGGCTCAGGAGCTCAGACTTGACGGCTTCATGCAGTGTAGCTGGGTGCCAGTGACATCCCCCTCAGGGCAAGGAGCATGGAGCACAGTAGGCCATGGCTGTGGCCGGGGAGGACCTCTGGGCCTAGTTATGTGTGAGGCGAGCACTCTGACAGAGACTGGGGCTGGGGAGGAAAGGGAAGAGGCAACCAGGGAGGGCTTCCTGAAGGAGGCAGTGCCTGAGTGCAGGCTTCAAGAACAGAAGGTTTTCCAGGCAGCAAAGGAGGTTTAGGGGAAAAATTTTCCAGTTCAACGGAACCACAAGAAAATAAATGCCTTGGCGAGGCTTTTCAGACCAGAGTGAAGAGAAATGTGATGACCTTTGGTTGTTCGATGACACTTACAATGCAGGCTTCTAATTTTCCAAGTGCATTCCCAGCCTCTTCCCCATTCTTCATCCTCCTACGTCCACTCCAGGTTATTCTTCTCTTAGTCATCGTCACAGAGACTACTACCCTCACATACATGCTGGGGATGCTGGCCCCCAAAGTTAAGCCAATTGTGCAAATCACACGTCTTGTAGGATCCCAGAGTCTTTGCTTAGTAACTCCGTGACCTTGGGCTGTCAGTTTTCTCCAGTGGGAACAGCGACAGCCACAGTTCCTGTGCCCGGGCTGTTGCAGGGATGACGTGGGGACCAGTCTGCAGCGCGGAGGAAGGGCTGGGCACAGGGGAGGCCGGTCGGAGCCGCGCTCTCAACTGCAAACATCAAAGAAGGCGTTGCTGGCGGTCCTTTCTCTCGCGGCCCCGCTGTCCCGTGCATTATGCCTTCATTCTCACCGTGCTCGAACTAATTACACAGCCTTTCTTCAAGGATGAGCATGCCGAGGTGCTTTTGGGGGGATGCTAATTACACTTGATATCTTCTCTAATAACATGAGGAGAAGCGGAGCCAGGCGTGGTGACAGGCTGCGCCGGAGGGACCCGCGCCCTCGTTCCCGTGGAGCCCACTCCTCGCCCGGTGTTTTTATACGCGGGGGAAACCGAGGAGCGGAGGTATCGTCGTTGACGGGCCATGTGATGGGCCCGGCGATGAATTCCACCTTTCCGGCTTGTCTGCCAGGCAGCTGCGGAGAGCCCATTCCAGCGAGGCCCGCATCCCCGCTCCCGCCCGCCCAGCGCCGAGCTCGCTCCCTGCCCGCCCGCCCTGCGCCTTCAGCTCCAAGTCCGTTCGCTCCTGTGTTTGAACAGTGCTCTCTCCTTCGTGTGCACACAGGGAATGGCGGCTGTTGGTGTGCATATGCTCTTCTCCGCCTACAGGGAGTCTGTCCCCAGCGGCTCAGGAAACAGCAGTAGAGGTGGGAAGGAGCACAGTCTGGTGGGACAGTCCTGGGTTTGAATCCCGACTCTGCCCCGCACTGTGGCGTGTGACATCTCCTTTGTCTTGCATCTAACAGGCAGGTGGTAATTCTTACTGGGCGGGTGGCTTCGAGGTTAAACGCAGCCAGGTCTGGACAGTGCTGAGCACCGGGTGACATGCAGGAAGCAGTGAATAAACCCTACCCTCCTGTGCACGCGATTGCTGCCTGGAAGCCTGCACGGGCCCTGTGTCACAGGACGCTGTACGCTCTGTGCGCTGCAGCCATTCAACGGGCCTGAGCCCGCAGAGCCCGTTAACACGGCCTAAAAGCAGATGAAACCCAATGGGATTTTACCCAGTACCCAGTACCCCTTGGTGGGGTCGTTCTTCCAGGATAAGACCTGCAAGGATTCACTAGCTAGTTAATTAGTGAATTGACGCGTCAGAGCCCCCCATGAGCCTCCTGCGTGCCCAGGCGCTAACATCATGTCTGTGAGGACAGTCATAGTCTCTACCCCTCGGAGCTCACACATGACGGGTGAACGTCTGCCTTCAAAGCAGCGTAGATGATTCTGGAGGTGGGGATGGGGTGAGGACCGAGATTGTCACGAATATGGAAGGCAGCTCTCATTTCCCCAAAGCTCAGGAGGGCGGGCAGGACGGGCAGAAGAACCTCCTGATGTCAGGGGAAGGTGTGTGTTCCCAGCGAGGGCTCCAGGGCCGTCAGGGGAAGGTGTGCGTCCCAGCGAGGGCTCCCAGGCCGACCAGAAAGGCTCAGTAAGGGCAGCCAGGGTCCCGGGACACAGTTCAGCCCCTTTGATCCGTCCCCGCTGCTGCTGTGAGAACGCCGTGGGGATCCTCACGTCTAAGATGTCTTAGATGAAAGGCGCCCGGCGTGCGGGAACGACGTAGCTAGTAGCCCTTTGACCAGAAGTCTGCAAGCGCCAAGGAGAACAGAGACCGATCGAACCTCCAGCCAGGCAGTCTGGCCCCGGCAGCCCCAGCCGAGGGCCGTTCCTGCACTGTGCGGTTTTGTGCGATTCTCAGAGCTGGCAGCACTGGCTCCCTGGCCTGTCCGTGGCTGAGGACGCAGATGCCATGGGGTCCGAGCCAGGGGTCAGGACACAGGTGCGGCAGGAGCGGGGACGACCTCTGTTCCTGCAGCAGTTCACCCGGCCCAGCGTGGACACAAGCGCGCACGGCGGGAGCAGTGGCTCCCGTGGCCAAGAAGACGCTGACGTCCTGGACCGAGGCCCCAATGGAACCCTGAGCCACACATGGCTCCTGGCGCCCACGGCACGGACATGGCCCCTAACTGGAAACCACAGCATTGCCACTAGTCCATCTTGCCTAATGAACCCGCCGAAGGAAATCAGGGGTTAGAATCCTGTACACGCTTAACACTGTTCTGATTCCCTTTGTGCGAATGCGTTTGTTTCCCCACCTCCTAAGGGTGCTCTGAACCAGGAATTTCAGGTCTTAGTGAGCCAGAACTACAGTAACTAGTTATTCCAGGGCAATGCTTCCAACCGGTGCTAAGCTTGCTTCCCCCTCTTCCCGCAGTCTGGGGGCAATCGTTAATGGTTGGAGACATTTGTAATGGTAGTGATCGGGATGGTGTCCCTGGCCTCGAGCGGGTGGGGCTAGCATCCTACAGTGTGCAGCAAAGACGATTCAGCCGCAAACGTGGATGAAGGCCGAAGATACAAAGCCCGCTCTGAGGCAGGCCTGCCCCTCACGTTGGCAGGGTCCGGAACAAGCAGGCACACGCGGGTCTGGCTCCTTCCTGTACTGAGATCGGCTTTGACACACATGGAGGGACACCCCCAGCTGCAAATGGAACTCTGTCCATGCCCCCACCACAAACCTAGAGGTGCACAGATCAGGGGGCAGAAAAGAACTGGGTGCAGGGAAGAGCCGCACAGAGCCCGGTTGCAGCCTTGGGGCCCCTGGGCAGGGACTTCTGAGCCCCTGAGCACCAGAACCGTGCTGGAGGCGCGGGACACAGTCCCACTGACCCTTGGAGCAAGGTGTGGCCAGAGCAGAGCCGGACCCTGCAAACCTTGGGGCTGGGCTTGGGCCAGAGTGTCTGGGTTCTGCTGCGGGTCTGTGCAGCTGCACGCCTCGAGGCCTGTGAGGTCCCTCTGCTGGGCAGGGGCACCGAGGGAGGGTGGAACGGGGCTGGGGCTGGGCAGTAGACGCGACCATCAGAAGAGCTTGGGTGTGGATTTGGCCTGGCCCCCTCTGTCAGCTCTTTGCACCCCAGAATGTGGGGGAGAGCAGGGGCCTGAGGGGCAGGAGACCCCTGGGTGGGAAGAGCAGAACAGGAGGATATGGACCCAAAGCAGCCAAGGAAAATTCTAGCTGTTAGCTGGCCCCCTGAGCTTTGATTTCTGTGACTCTGAGATAGAGACCTCTCAGATCCTTCCCCTGACCTGGCTTCACATCACCTTTTGGGAAATGGTCCCGTTAGATCAATGTGTCCAAACACAGACACTGGAGAGTGGATTAATGCGTCCGCACTCCCAGTACCGACAGGCTGTGCGTGCTGACCTCCTGCGTGTCTGCCATGTCATCCCCTTCGCCACCATCCCCGTCCCGGCCTCAGTACCAGTGTGGATCACTGCTCACCACAGGGCAACATGTCCCGAAGGCCTCCGATACCGGCCAGTCCCGTCCACTGCACCCTCCACTCGGGCTGCTGTAAAGCCTTTCCTAGGGTGTGCCTCCAGACACTTCATCCCCAAGTTCAAAATCCTTCCATGGCTCACTCAGCCCACAGGTCACTGTCTCCTGACTCCCTGGTTTCTGCCTCAACTCCAGACTCTTGTCTCCGTGCCAGGACCCACCAGCCGGAGGGAGCTTCCCAGGTTTATCTCTCAGAACTCGGAGCCCTGCTCCAACAGCAATTTCCTAGCTGTGTCTCTGAGGCCCCCGACCTCTCAGCTTCCGCACAATGACAGTGGCAAGGGAACGGCGAACGATGGCATTACCACTGCATCTCAGAGGGGCTTGAGAAGCAGCGTCAGGGACACAGGCTAGAGGGGTTGTGGGAGACACGGAGATGCACTGCCCAGCTCCTTGTCCCACCCGGCCCCAGGGAGAGGAGTCGGCCTCCTGTAGCCGCAGAGCCCCACTGAGCCCGAGACCCCTGCCCTATGCAGTTTTTGTCTGGAGACTTGGGGAGGTGGTGGGTAAAGGCCAGGCTATTTTGATCCAAGAGGACTCAACTCCAGCAGAACGCAACTCTACTGATTCCAGGGCACCCCGTACGATCCGCAAGAACACCCAGCCCACAACACAGTGCTGCCTCTCCTTCGCCCGATTCGACTGGACAGCCCAGCAGAGGATTCGGTGCTGCAGGAAGATCTAGACGACACATGCTATACCTCAAGAAACGTGCCCACTGCCCAGTCCGACAAGGGTCTCTGCCGGCCGGCGCTGACGGCATGAGCGGCTCCACAGCTGGGCTCAGGGGGACGGCGCGGGGGTTAGCGGCCAAGAACCAAGGAATTGCAAGGGCCCACAACCATGGTGTTCCTGAGAGCCAAATCAATAGGCCCCAGATGAGGACACTGGCCAGCTTGGGGCAGAAGACAGGCCAGGTGAGCAACGGGCTGATGGAAGTTGCCCCAACACCGTGTCACAACTCCTTGTCTTGCTTCGGGACTGGAGTCAAGTGTCAGATGGACAATCACTGAACAGGTGGCCAGGTCTCCAGGAGAAAGGAACACAGCAACATCCTGGCAAACATACCAAATGATCGTCCATCCCTTTTACAAAAGGACCGTCAGCCACTTCCTCAGGCTACCGTACAGCAAGGAAAGGAGAACGACCAGATATTTCCAGAATTGTTAGTCACAGCTGACAAGGACACCCAGAGATACAGCTGTCATCGTGGCCTTGCTGTTGGCATGAGGAGACGTGAGGCCTCCTGGTAGATGGATCCCTGCCCGGGGAACCGCTTACGGAGGACCCTCGGCACCCACGGACCCACACGGTGACGGATCACTTGACCCGACTTCGAGGGTGTAACCGGGGCTGACACACCTGGCAGTTCAGGTAAGCAGCTCACTGGGTCCTCGGCCTGTGGGGCACTAGCCGTCTCATGGAAAGGCCAAACGGAGGCCTCGGAGATTACTCCGCCCCAGACAAGACAGTTAATCAAACATCACACGACGTCTCTGGGAAGACGGCAGAGTAAGCGGCACTCCGAGGGTGGAGACAGGCAGAGGCGGTGGTCCCCCCATGGAGTCTGGCACCTGCAGAAAGCCCACGATCCCGGGGGATGCTGGGGACAACTGCAAGCACCTAACCCCAGCCACAGCCTCTCGTCATGACGGACAAACACAGCTTCTGGGGGCGCGGTACGTGGTCTTTGGCAACTGTGCTCCTTTCTATCCCATTCAGAAAAGAGGGTCAGAGGCAGTTTCATTCACACGGAATGGGCCACGGTACACGCTTACCATTTTGTCTGGAGACATGCTAATCGTCCTCTGTCACAGCATGATCAGAAGAGATCTGGACCATCCGATGCCCCACCTAGCACCACACCACCCGTTACATCAATGGCATTATGTTGCTCAGGACGGAGGAGCAGGAGGTGACGGTCACACGTGCGCCCAGAGGGTGGGAGATAAATGGTGTGAAGACTCTGGAGCCTGGCACATCCACAAAATTTGTAGGGCCCAGGGGTCAGGCGTATGCTGGGACATTTCTTCCAAAGTGAAAGATAAATCAGAGCAACTTGACCTCCCACCACAAAGACGGAAGCATGACACCTGGTGGGCTTCGGGTTGTTCTGCAGAGGAGTCGTGGGAGTGGATTGGCGACCATGAGACCTTCTGGTCATACTGCCCTGCCACCCCGAAGCTGCCAGTCTGAGAGCATCACACGGCTATGAGGCCTCAGCTACGTGCCAGGCAGAGGTGAAGCTCTGCAAGGACGGGAGGCCATCTTCCAGTAGGAAGTCCATGCACAGATCAAAGATCTTTCTATGAAGCCATGTCCCCAAGATGACGAATGCAGAGGTCCAGGACCCAAGAGGTGGAAAAGCGAGTGGCCCCACTCACCATGGACTCCTAATGACCCCTGGCGGGACACTGCCCTTCTCGTCCCCACTACCGTGGACTCTGTGGGGTTAGAGGTCCTGGTCCTCAGAGGGCACACACTTTCTCAAGGGACACAGCTGAAGTCCCACTGGATTACATGTTGTGGCTGCTGTCTGGGCACTTTGAATTCCTTGCTGAGGGACCAGTGGGCAGGAAGAGAGGTCACCACCTTGGCAGCGTGAGACGAACCTGATTGTCAGGATGGGGCAGGTTGATCTTACATGCTGGGGACAGGGAGACATGTATGGAATGTCAGTGACCACTTAGGTCCCTCTTGACAGTCCCCTGCCCAACTGGCATAGTAAGTGGACGAGTACAACAATGCCAGCCCAAGATAGGCATGGTGACTCGGGACTCAGCCTCTTCGGGCATGAGAGTCTGGTCCCCACACTGGGAAAGCACGGGGCCCAACAGGGGTAGATAAAGAATGCATAGTGGAGAAGGGGTCCACGCATGTCAGCTGTGGCTTGGAGACCAGCTGCATCTTACCCCACAGGTGTCCTGCTTCTGGTGTCTGAGGAGGACAGGCTGCCCTCTGAACGCATATGAAGCGGTGCCTCTGAGCAGCATAGGAGCAGACAGCAGACATGAAGATGTGCTGCCCAGACCTCTTCAAGGAAGGCTCTGCTGTCAACCATGGGGATGGAGGCCAGCAGACAGACAGCCTCCACCATGAAACTGCCTCTGCCATTAGACAGCCTCCATCATCAGACAGCCTCTGCCATCAGACTGCCTCCGCCATCAGACAACCTCTGCCATCAGACTGCCTCCGCCATCAGACTGCCTCCGCCATCAGACAGCCTCCCCCAACAGAGTGCCTCCCCCATCAGACAGCCTCCGCCATCAGACAGCTTCCCCATCAGACTGCCTCCCCATCAGACTGCCTCCCCATCAGACTGCCTCCGCTATCAGACAGCCTCCCCCATCAGACTGCCTCTGCCATCAGACAGCCTCCACCATCAGCATTCAGCATTATCCTCAGCTGTGGCCAGACTCCTTGTCCTTCCGGAGCAGCCCGCCTCTGGTGACTGGTGCCGTGAGGGCAGGCAGGCCTGGCCACCTCTGATACCCCCGGTGCTGGTGTGGAAAGCGTCATCCAGTGCAGCGCCCCCAGCCACTCTGACCCCCAACTCCTGCCCCACCCGACTGTGAAGCAGAAATATTTGCGGCAAAAACAAGTTGTCTGTCTCAGCTCTGGAGCGTGAGTCAACTGATTCAAAGAACCAAGAAGGCAACTGATTTCACTCTTTGTAGTTTGTTAATAGCTGTGTCTTGGCTACAACTGAGAAGCCGTCTAAGAGCTTCCTGTGTCTCTCAGCTAAAAATGCCATAACTTTCTGGGAATAATTTATGAAAAATCAACTGCATCAGCCATACATGAGCGCTCATGTGTTTTATGAAAATTCCAGAATCCTATTAACAACATCATTAGCTGACTTCTGTGTGCTACAGTTTATCAAAATTTCCACAAACTTTCTTTCTCTTCACGGCTCTTACAGAATGGGGGCAAACTGCCCTCCTTGAAAGATCTAGAAGCCCACGGGGTTTCAGGGACTTCCTGGAGATCACAGAGCTAAGAATGAGAGTGCACAGCGATCTCACTGTGGCCGGGTCATGACACAGGAGGTGCAAAGTGTCCTAATCTCAGGGTCTGTTTGTACCACCTGTTTGGGCTCTAGTCTTGCCCCACAGGGAAGAGTTATCCACCTGGCAGAGTGATCTGGGAAGGGAAACCTTTTAGTTGTATGCACACTAGGAATGAGCACAACCCTGTGAACAGATGATGCCTCGTCAAGGTGGGTACGTGTCAGGGCGCGGGAGGCAGATTCTCACGTGGGCGCTGCCGTGCTCCTGCAATGTCCCAGCAGCTGAGCTGGCTGGGACCCAGTTTGGCACCCTCCTCATGAGCACAGAGAGGAGAGGGCAAGAGACCACAGTTTGCTGAGCAGCTGCTGGGTGCCAGGTGCTGGGCACCTTACCATGTGCTTGACACATCGTGAAGTATTTACAACGACCCTGACACTGAAGCCCAACGGTCCCTAAATTATAGAAACTGAACCTCAGAGAAGAAGGAGGCAACTGAAGGTCCTCGAATTCACCTTGAGCTGCCTGGCAAACATCTCCAAGGCAGACTTCTGTCCCCGAGCACTCATGCCAGCTCTGTAAGCACCCAGGCACACCTCCCTATTTTCCACGGCGTTAGCCCAACATTGGTGTCCTAGACAGGGCATCAGTGCCGATTTCCTATATACCTTCATATTTCATGCCTCCTTCTGGTTTCTCATGCTCGGCCTCCACACTGGGAGGACCTTTCCCCTCATCTGTGCCCAGTCAAACGTCTCTCGTCCTTCAAGCCCTAACTCAAAGGCCGCTCCGCTCTGAAAGCTCCCACCTGCTCCAGCAGGATTCACCTGCCCCGTGAGCTCCTCCTTCAACTGCCAGCCCAGGGTCCTCCCCTGGGGAAACCCACCCTGACTCTCCCGACCAACTCCTTCCCCACACCCCTCTACTCACGGCTCTGCTGGGGTGCACCGTGCAACCTGCTGGAAACAAGTGGGAGTCCAGGCGCCGTGGCAGAATCCTGAAAAGGGAGGCACTTGCTGTCATTCCTTTTCCCACCGGGCACCACGGTCCGAATCCTTCGTGTGCATCCAGGTGGGGCATCCAGCTGCAGCATCATTCAGATGGTCTTTCACAACCACAACTTGATGAAGACAACACGTGTGCCCACCCTGCACAGAGAAACAGACGTAGTTAGAATAGCTACTAAAACAGAGGACCAGAGCTGCTGAAGACGGCCTGGCAGGGAGGGTGGGATGCAGCACGATGTCACCATTCCTGTGGTTTACGAATAGGGATCCAAGACTCTGGGTGCCTCGGAGCCGGGTGGGAATCCAGCCAGCTCTGCCAAGGAAGGGTCTGGGCTGCGCCAGTCCGCAGTTTTCTTGCATGCCTGCAGTGTTCTGCCTCCGTGCCACTCCTGATTCTTGCCCCAAAACTCTTCTGTTTGAGTCAGTCTTCACTCATGCTTTGCTCCAGATACAAATGGAATCCGAGCCTTTCTCTTTAAAGCACTGGGAGAGTGTGCACTCTACCATGGCCAACGTTTGTGGCTGTGTTTCCACAGCTTTAATACCCTGCTGGGCCAACGAGGGAGATCTTACAGGTCCTCCAAAGGGAAAATCTCTTCTGGCTTCTGGCCAGGACTAAAACTCAATCCCCAGTTGTGCAGCCCCAGGACCACAGGGGGAGCACAGTTAGCCAGACTCTGGCCAATCGGGTCGGCACATCAGGGGTTAATCACTTCATACCCACGGTTTCGGGGTTCTGACCGCAATCACGTTGGGTTTCCATCATCTGTTCACATGCCCCCCGCCCCCACTGCCCGAGACTGTATGCTCTGAAGAACACCGACGGGGTCTTCTATCTCCCCACGTCTCAGTTCCCAGCACGGGCACGGGGCCCAGCCCAGAACGGCTCACAGTTTACCGAGGAACGAGGAAGGCTGTTGTGTGCAACAGACGCCCGTGCATCAGGGGGCCGCGCCATCCCCTGCGGACCTCACTGCCTAGCACGGCACCTGCCCGGCGGAACAGACGGCAGACTCAGATGCCTGCCAGGACCAGCAAGGTGGCCGTGGCACATGAAGGGGAGAGAGCGTGGGGCTGCGGAGAGCTGGGGACCCCCACCATCTGAGGAGGTGGAGGGCCCTGTCGCTCCTGCTGGTTACGGGCACACAGCAGCACAGCCCGCTGTGGCTAGGCGGTCGGACTTTTCAGGAGACCAGAGAGAGTGTGACTCGCACGGGACAGTCCCCGGCGCAGGTCAAACGACACATCTACGGCCCAGATCCCACCTGCCCGTCTGCTCAGGTGCTCTGCAACAGGCAAATGGCTCAGAGACCAGCCTGCCTGGGGCTACACCATTCTGGCATAAAGTGTGACTCGGCCGTGGGCGCTGCCCCCACACCGCGCTCCCCCAGCTGCCCGCATTCCTCAGTTAGCCCCGGCTTCAGAAGCAGGGGTTCTGAGGGTCTCACGCCCTCCTTCTCACTCACGAGGCCTATGGATGGCCCCAGATCGCGGCCCTAATCCAGGTTCTAAGCCCTGGGCTCCTACTGCCTTAGGACAGGCTGCGGCTTCCTACGCTGCCACACCGTGCGTCAGGCCGGCTCCCCGAGCTCAGTGCCCTTTGCATTTTATCAGTTTGAGGGGCTTTCCTCCCAGCGGGTGGTCTCTCGCTCTTACTTGTGGTTAGGGGGGAGCAATGGGAACGTGAAGGTGCAGATTTGCTGTGGGCAAGGCAGGGACTCAAAGACCCCCTTGTGCTCTGAAACACAATCTCTTGAATTAAAGCACAGAGGGACGTCTTATTCTTGGGAGAATCCCCGAAGCACCGAGCCACTGATGTGTGTCAGTCCTTCAGATTGCTTTGTCAATGTGCACTAAGTTGCAATTATCTGCATTAAATTCATTAGCCATTGTACCACCTAATGATCCCCTGTTTGCAGAGACTCGAGGATTCATGGAGCTTCCCTTCCGAGGAAGAATCATTTTGTCTAGGCCACACCTCTGTGTCTGTGCCCTTGCCGATGGTTCAAGGTGGCAGGCACGCCGTGTCACAGCAGGGAGGCTGTGGATGCTCGGCCACGGACTCGGCCTGGACGGGGTCGGGGGTGGAGGACGGTGAGCGAGGGAAGCCTGGAGCCCAGGAACACCAGAGGCTGGCCTGCATCATTCCTGCCCTGGCCTTCAGAGTCGGCCAAGGCTCCGGGCTCCTCTTCCCTCGATTCTGACACTGGGGAGCCTGGCTCCTGCCCCACAGCCCCGTGTGCTCGGAACCGCAGGGGACCCAGCCTGTGGTCTGACTATGTGCGGGTGAGCGTGTCCTCTCAGAATTTCCGATCGCCCCTGCCTCTTCGCAGCGGTCGCTGTGGTTTCCTCTAACAGGAGGTGCTGTGTGCAGCAAAGGCACAGAACCACTGGAGGCGGGAGCCTCAGACTAGACCCACCAAAGTCCTCCTTTTCCTCATGCGGACGGCGGGGCCCAGAGTGTTTAGGTTTATCACCCGGTGGGGAAGAGGGAGAGCCGTGTCTCCAGTTCGGGCCCGAGGACTCCAGGTGTGGTGCCCGCTCTCCCCTAGCGCAGGTCACACATGGAGATCCAGCTCCTGCTACTTGGAGAGGGTCCTGCCCACGGTGAGACTGGGGCACGTCCCCCAAGTAAGTCTGGATGGGGGAAGGAGGCTCCTGGCGTTCATGCGTTCTGTCAGTCCCTGTTCCGCAGCGATGGGTGTTCCCGGTCCCTGCCAGGCTCCGGGCTCGCCGTGATGAGGAACGGTCCTTATGCTGTGCAGCTGGCAGATCATGGTGGAGCCCGTTTAGAATAATTACAGAAGGAGGCGCACCATCACTCGCTTGAGGAATGAAGGAAGAGAAAGGGGGGAGGGAGAGGGAATGCAGAGTGCTGCGGGGGCAACAGTGGGGGTCAGAAATGGCTCCAGCACAGACGGAGCCAAGACTGGGATCTGCAGAGTGTTGGCCATGAACCAGATGTGGGGCGAGATGTGTATGGGAAGGAGGAGGGAACACCCCAAAACCAGAGCCACGGGGCACTCATGCTCTCCTTGATGTTCATGGGAAGCAGGTTCAAAGGTGTCAGCCAACTGACATATGGAACAGCATGAACTGGTGCAGGGAACAGCATGAACAACTGGCATGTGGAACAACACAAAAACTGATGTGAAATAGCATGAAGTGGTGCAGGGAACAGCAGAACAACTGACACGTGGAACAGCATGAAAACTGATGTGGAATAGCATGAAGTGGTGCAGGGAACAGCAGAACAACTGACACGTGGAACAGCATGAAAACTGATGTGGAATAGCATGAAGTGGTGCAGGGAACAGCATGAACAACTGACACGTGGAACAGCATGAAAACTGATGTGGAATAGCATGAAGTGGTGCAGGGAACAGCATGAACAACTGACATGTGGAACAGCATGAAAACTGATGTGGAATAGCATGAAGTGGTGCAGGGAACAGCATGAACAACTGACACGTGGAACAGCATGAAAACTGATGTGGAATAGCACGAAGTGGTGCAGGGAACAGCATGAACAACTGACACGTGGAACAGCATGAAAACTGATGTGGAATAGCACAATGTGGTGCAGGGAACAGCAGAACAACTGACCTGTGGAACAGCAAGAACTGGTGCATGGAACAGCCTGAACAACTGAAACAATGTTCCACACTTTTCGAAGAAGTAAAAGCAGATTCCACTTAAAGAAACCAGAATCTGAATTGCTTCTAGTTTCTTAGGAAGCATGATACAGAAGGAAAAACAAGTAATTTGGAAACAGATTTTATTTTATTTTAATTTAATTCCAGTATAGTTCACCTACAGTGTAATATTAGTTTCAGGTGTACAATACAGTGATTCAACACTTCCATACATCACCCCGTGCTCATCACGACAGGTGACTCCTCAATCCCCATCACCTATTTCCCCCTCCCCTCCCTCGTCCCCTCCAGTAACCAGCAGTGTGTTCTCTAGAGCGAAGAGTCTGTTTCTTGTTTGCCTCCCTCTCTCTCTCTTTTTCCCCTTTGCTCATTTGTTTTGTTCCTTAAATTCCACATGTGAGTGAGATCAGATGGTATTTGTCTTTCTGACTTGTTTTGCTTTGCGTAATACTCTCTAGACCATGCATGTTGGCAAGATCTCATTCTTTTTTATGGCTGAGTACTATTCTATTGTATATATACACCACCTCTTCTTTATCCATTCCTCTGTTGATGGGTACTGGGCTGTTTCCATACTTCGGCTAACGCGCACTTTGCTGCTATGAACATCGGGGTACATGTGTCCCTTCAAATTAGTATTTTTGTATCCTTTGGGGTAAATACCCAGGAGCACAATTGCTGGGTTATAGGGTGGTTCCATTTTCAACTTTTTGAGGCACCTCCATACTGTTTTCTGCGGTGGCTGCACCAGCTTGCGTTCCCACCAGCGGTGCACGAGGGTTCCCCTTTCTCCACATCCTCACCAACACTTGTCAAAACAGATTTTAACTCCTAGTATCACCGGTTTCAAGCTGTTGATCAAGGCAAGCCATTGTCACTTCTCCGAGACTGAATTTCCTATTCACAAAATGGGGGCAGGAACATGTCACAGGGTTGTTGGAAGGGACTAAACATTTCATACCGTTCTTGGCACACAGTAGGTGCTTACACTATTTTTCTCAGGCTGCTGTAACAAAATGCTGCGCAGCGAGGGGCCTGAACAAGAGGAATTTTACTCTTCCTTTTTGAAGAAAAAGCGAAAAATAATCACATCCTAAGTGATAAAGAAAATATGAACGCACAAGAGCAGAAGTTTAATAGGTAATATTTTGAGATCACAATGCAGTTAGTTAAAAATCCATAATTATATCAAAAAGAAAAAACTCAGATATATAGAAGCTAAAAATAAGACAAAGAGGAAATTACAAGGTAGAGAGGGAGGGAGGGAGAATAAGAGGGAAGAATGAACACTCCTGGAACAGCAAATCACGTCAAGAGAAAAAGGAAATCAAATAATATTAGGAAAAACTTGAAAGGGAGAAGCAAAGGAATGAAGAGAAAAAGGAGGGAAATAAAAAACAAAACAAACCCAAAATAAAAAAAGAAGCTAACAAGGGGGGTAGGAGAGCGCAGCCTCATAAATGTATGGAGATACACTTAAGCTCATTAGTAACCAAGGAAAAGTAAATTAAAACGGTAACGAGACAGCATGTCACACGCGTCAGACAGGCAGCAAATGTTTCAAGTGTCAGCGCCCGCGTTTGGTGGGGCTGCGGGGAGACGGGCGCCCGCACGCTGTCCTGCAGGTGTGTGCTCTCGCTTAACGGCGCTCAGAGCCGACTGACATTATTCAGGGTAACTGCACGCGGTCACCGTGACCCCGCAGCTCAGGGCCCCGCGCACGCTTCAGAAAACCTTTGGCATGTGTTCTGTAGGGATGCAGATGCGCGACTGGACTGTTGGAACAGAACAAAATTGGAAAGCACCTCCGTGGCGAGGGATGAACGGGTGAACGAAACGTGTCCTAATGAGATGGCATTGTGTATGTTCAGCAATTTAAATACAGACACACGGAAATAAGTTGATAAAAGTCAAGTTGCTGAATGTTTCATGCACTACGTGACTTTGGATATTTCAGCGAACACAAAACACCATAAATTTTTCATTATTCCATGTGTATGTTTGCAAACACATACAAGATGGAATCATGAAAATGTTCTCTCGGAGCCTAAGGGGAAGAACGAGAGTAGGGACGCGCGTAAGGAGACCCTTCATCTTAATTGTAGTAAAACCCATGTAACTTCAGTTTAGCCATCGTGACCACCTGTAAGCGTACAGCACGTCGTGGTAGGAAGTGTGTTTATTTATTTTTTTGAAGATTTTATTTATTTATTTATTTGAGAGACAGAGAGAGAGTGAGAGAGAGAGAGATCACAAGCAACGGGGAGGGGTAGAGGGAGAAGCAGACTCCCCGCTAAGCCGGGAGCCCGATGCGGGACTCGATCCCAGGACCCTGAGATCATGACCTGAGCCGAAATCAAGAGTCAGATGCTCAACCGACTGAGCCACCCAGGCGCCCCTAATCTTTTTAAGTGCGCAACATTGGCCAGGTACCTCACATATAAAATAAAACTGACTTCCTTGCACATGGGCAATAACTAACTAAAAAACAGATTTAAGAAAAAATCCCATCCAAATCATAGCAAAACACACAAATTATCATACACTTATCAACATTCTATGAGAGTGGTCTTTATAAAGAAAATATTAAACTTGGACCAGTTTAAAAAAAAATCTGAGTAAGAGGAAAAACATAATACACCCCTGAATGGTTATATCCAGGTTATGTTATAACTGAATTGGTTTACCTAAATAAATCTATTGATTGAATTCCTTCGAAAGTAAATAATCAATAATCAATGGGAGAAACACACAAGAGCAGAAGGAAACCCCAGCAGGTGCTCGCTGCGCCCACCGCTGAAATGTGTGCAGAGAACAAGACTACAGCATCGCCACGAGGAAACACACAGCACATAAGGTGTGTGTGACTTCTCTGTGTAAGAAACAAAAGGGCTCCAAAACCCACAGAGAAAGTGGTTTTGTGTAATGTTTGCAAAATCAAAGTCATTTAGAAAAGAAAGGCGTGTAATTCAAACACTGCAATAAATTTCAGTTGCATCTGAGATTTCAAAACATTTGGCCACAGAAAATGAAAAGGCGATAGAAATGCATATGTAACCAATGATGGGGGGCATAAAGGGTAAGATCAATTAAAAAGTAGAATTTTCTCTATGTTCTTCCAAAGTAACAAAAATCACAACAAAACCAGGGAAAATATTCTGGGGAAATAGCCTTATCGGCCATGTTGCAGGGACGTGGAATTTGGGCTTGTTTTTAAAAAAAATTTTTTTTTATTAATCATTTGAGACAGAGAGATACAGAGAGAGCGAGCATGAGCAGGGAGAGAGGCAGAGGGAGAGGGAGCAAGCAGGCTCCCTGCTGAGCCAGGAGCCTGACGCGGGGCTTGATCCCAGAACCCTGGGATCATGACCTGAGCCAAAGACAGATGCTTAACCATCTGAGCCACCCAGGTGCCCTGGAATTTGGGTTCTGACCTGTCTGTCTGTCTCCCCGACAGCCTCCTGCCCCTGTGAGGACACGGAACGCACACACATCTGTCCGCCAGCACAGAGTGTGCTGGGCATGGACGCGGCCCCCGGTTAAGGTGCAGCGGCTGAGCGGACCGGTCCATTACGTCAGGGGCACAAGGAAAATGGCTATTTACAAAAGCAGAAACCTGACCTATGGAGAAAGGAAAAAGGTTTAGGCCCCCCAGTGATCAAAGAATTGTGAATTACAACAGCCCTCGGTGGGACCATCTCTCACCTACTCCATTAACAGAAAGCCACACAGAATCACAGGCTGGGGGCCCGGAGCAGGGGGCGGCCAGGCTGTGGCCACTCGGGCCCCCTCGCTGGAGGCAGAGTTGCCTTAAGATTTACCGTGATGGCTCAGCACTGTTGCCACCCTGATTTGTTTATAAAAACGCAGTAAAAACCAAGCATAAGTGAGCTGGCAGCCAGAGACCCCGAACGCCCCATCCCTCTCTACCAGCAGTTACTGAAAAACCTCGAAAGGTGTTTTAATTTCCTCTCCCTGTTCCTCTGAGATCTGGTTTCCCAGGCAGCCAAGGTGCTGGGTGAAGGCAGGGAGACCCATCCATCAATTTACGGCTGCCTTCGCAGGGCGACGTGGAATCTTGCAGTACAACAAGATGAATGGGCCTGACTCGGGCTGCTTTGACATTCCGGCAGTGAGGGCTGCCTCTGCCAGGTTTCTGCTCTCTTCCCCTTTTGTCCCCAGCTGCTTTGTAATCACCAGCCAGGTCCCTTCCGCTCCCTCGGATTCCTGAAGAGGAACGTGGATTGTGAGCCCCCCCAAAAGACAAATCACGCTGATTTCCTCTCCTCTTCAAAGACGAATGGGGGTTTCGGTCGGAAAGGGGCTCTCGCGGCCAGGGTGGTGGGACCCCGCATCAATTATGTGATTGCTTTAGTGATCTGTCATCTGTCACTACGCACCTGACACCACCTGCATCCCGCATCCCGCGGCTGGGGAGGGAGAGGGGAATTCGCCCATAAAGGTGTCTTCTGGGGGGAGACAGGCTGCGGGACTAACAGTCCAAGCCCCGGACGGACGGGGCTCTACACAGCACAGGGCAAAGCAGGTGAGCCGCCGTGGCTGGGACAGGCTGCTCGCGGAAGGTGGGGCTGAGCTGGGCTCTCCAAGAAGAGGCAGGAGCGTTTCCTGGGGAGATGCTGGGAAGCAGAGGGGACAAAGAGGCCTGGGAATGCCGGTGCCTCCCTGCGTGCTGTCTCCTCTCCTGTGAATCCAGCTCCGACACCACAGAGCCTAGAGTCTGGGCACAGGCACCTCTCCTCCTTCAGAGGCTCCCCTGTCTTTGCAACATAGCTGCCCTTTCTCTGTGTGGCTCTTCCGTTCATGACACTGCTTCCCAACAATGATTTTCCTATTTTAAGTTCGTTGTACAGTATTACACACGGTGCCCCATATTTGCATGTCCATCTCCCGTAGTTTCAGAGCTCCCGGCAGTAGTAACACGGGACGGGGAACATAGGAGCTACTCTGGAAACGCCTCTCGTGCGCCGCTGAATTAATTAAGATGACTTTGCCTGTGAGGCTACGGGGCCTGGGCAAGTGCTGAGGGGGAAGAGGGAGGAGAGCGTGCATGAGAGCGATTGCGCTCAGCTTCACCAACCACCCGCCACCTGCCACCTACTGGGATTTGCACGCTTGCACGCACCAATACACTCGCTCACCGCCTGGGGAGGAGGTGCTGCCCACATGCCCATTTCACAGAGAAGCGCGTGGAGGGGGAGCCCAGGTCCTAGTCGGAGACGCGGGCCTTGAGCAGAGGATCGCACGCAGCTGCTGGCGGCCAAGCTCGCTCTGAACGCGGATGCCAGGAGGCCCCTCGGCCACCAGGAGACTTGTCACTTGCTAGACCGTTCCCTAAGTGGTGGCTTAGAGCATCTGGGGAACTCTGGCCCCATCCCTGTCTCAGTCCGTCCGGGCAGCTGTGACAGGACACCCCCGGCTGGGTGGATTATAGCGTTGGTTTCTTACAGCCCTGGAGGCTAGAAAGCCAAGCTCAAGGCACCAGCAGACCTAGTGTCAGGTGGGGACCCCCTTCCTAGTTCACAGACAGCCACCTTCCTGCCTCATCCTCACGTGGGGATGGGTGAGGGGCCCCATGGGGTCTCCCGTGTAAGGGCACTAATCCCATTCGTGGGGCTCCAGACACCCTCGCACGGAGGTCAGGATTTCAACACCTGAATCTGAGGGGGACACCAACACTCAGGCGGGCGCGGTCCCCCACTCAGTGGAGGCTGTTCGTACAGGACCTTCACAAGTTATCGTGTTTTTTCGCTTGTTTAAATCCGAACTTCGTTAGTTGACAAGGCGACCTACGGTGTACGCGCAGCCAGGGAAAGCTTAAGTTAACAGAAAACGATGACGTTCACGCTCCTACTGCTTTGGGATTCATAGGAATTCACCCACAACAGCAAGACCGTGCGAAGCATTTGATGAGCATGATCTGGTGGGATTCTTCCAACACTCTATAGAGCGGCTGCTACTCCTAATTCCCGTCAGAAAACGAGAAGTGTGTGCGCTAATGTCAACAACAACGCTCCTGGGAGCTGGGGAACCCTGATAATCATAGAAAGAGCGGCTATGGGGCGCCTGGGTGGCTCAGTTGGTGAGCGTCTGGCTCTTGGCTTTGGCTCAGGTCGTGATCTCAGGGTTGTGAGATCGAGGCCCACACTGGGCTCCATGCTCAGCAGGGAGCCCACCTGAGATTCCTTCCCTCTCCCTCTGCCCCTCCGCTCTGCTCTTCCTCCCACTTGCATGCACACACACACTCTCTCTCAAATAAATAGATTAATAAAATTTAAAAAAAAGAGCTGCTAACATGCTAAAGTCAAAGCTGGGCAAAGATAATCAGAAAAATGTGAAGAAAAACAGGGATTGCAGTATCACCATCAGACAGCAGAGTTCCAGGGTAAAACAGCGGAGACAGCAGGAATAGGAATTTTTGTTTGTGAAATCCAATTTATAGAGGCCTGAGCCTCTGGCAAGCTGCACTGTTAACACATATCATTGCATCGCTCTATGTTTAAGAAAAAAGGAAGACATGAGAGGCCTCCGTATGCTTCCCTCAGCACTTCGCAGATGAGGAAGACACACAAAAAACAAGACGATAAGGGACCTAGATAATAATATTCATTAGGTATATTTAACAAATTTGTATTACAATCTAGGTTCTTGTAAACCTTATACTTCTTTCCTGACCCTGTGTTAGACATGGTCTGCATTAAACTAGAAAGAAAATTTTAATAAGAAACTCACCAAAGTAGAAACTATATGGGCTAATTTTCCAAGCCTAATAAAATATTTTTTAAATCCAATTATTTGGAAATCTTAAGAAAGCAGGATCCTAATAACTATAAGGTAAAAGAAAAAAATATCTGAATAGCAATTATAACATTGTGTGTTAACTATACTAGAATTAAAATAATAAGTACCAATTATGAAATGCTTAGAAAAAAACGAGAATGTTACATATCAATACCTCAGCAATAATAAAAACAAAGTCATTTCATGAAGTGTATTTATTATTAAAGAATAAAGAAAAATTAAGTACTTAACTCCATATATGAGAGACAGAGGGGAAACATTAAGGAAAAGAGGAGGGAAAAGTAATATGAACAACAATGAGTAATCAGCTTTAAAAAAAAAGGGAAGTTGGTAAGTTCATCCAGACACTGCTTTTTTCATTAATCCCATAAAGTAGGCAAAACTTATCTAATCAGGAAAAACAAGTGATTCTTCAAATTTAGGACTAAGGATGGATATCTAATTACAGATAAGGACTAAACGAAAGAATAACACTTTAACATCTATCCCAATAGATTCAATTTGGATCAAAAATGCTTTGGGGGTTGGGGCGCCTGGGTGGCTCAGTCAGTTAAGCATCTGCCTTCAGCTGAGGTCGTGATCTCAGGGTCCTGGGATCAAGCCCAGTGTCAGACTTCACGCTCAGTGGAGAGTCTGCTTGAGATTCTCCCTCTCCCTCTGCCCTCACCCCTGCTCATGTGTGCACTCACTCTCTCTCATTAAAAATGGATAAATGAATCTTTAAAAAAAAACAAAAGTGCTTTAAAGGTGTACCCCCCCAGGACCACCCAAGACCCTGTTACTGAGCCCCCATGGACACTCTCTGTCCCACAGCAGGCCCAATGGCCTGTCCATAGCATTGTAAGGCTCTCCAGGCCATAATTTTTAAGACAATGGTCAATGAAAACGGTTACCAAAACTGACCCATAAGGAAATAGAAATAATAAGCACTCCAGTAAATACTGTGGAAACAAATAAACAGAAAGCCTCCTATCACTGTGGGACCACGAGCTGGGGCAGGGAACACGCCGTCTGCATCTCAGTGGGATCTAAGAGACAGGGCCAGAAATGTCGGCTTGGAGATCCACCCACCTCTGGGACTTGGGACCCTGGACATGCTCACAAACATCCACGTGCTTCAGTACAACAATCCTAATAACTGTCCTTTCCTCAAAGGCTCGTTGTCAGGAACTGAGAAGAGGCTGTGCCTTTCAGACTGGGTCAAGAGAAGGCTCGCAACAGTGCTGGCAATCGTCCGTCACGAACGTAACACGTGCACTGTAGAACTTCAGAAGAAAACCAGGAGATTTAACTGGAGGCCACAATAGAAGAGTAGCAGACACGGAAAAAGGGTTCAGTTCCCTGAATGTCAAGACAGAACAGTTTAGAGTTCTGGTTCAAGAGGGATACCAGGAGGAGCCTGAACCCGCCTCCTCCCAGGACACACCAAATCCGCTCTGGAAAAAATCCAAAAGCTGGCAGAGCCATCGCTTCCCATCAAGTAAATGTGAGGGAAACTCATCAAAGTGGGCAGGAAGACTGAGACCAATCCTGCCACAGAACCCATCCTTGGTGCAGCCCACAATCAGGAGGGAACTCAAATCCCACAGCTTCCCCCTGAGGATGAAGCGTTCACACCCCACATCAGCCACCCCAACTTGTAAGAATGGCACCTGCGGGAGAAGTCCCCAGAACACCTGGCTTCGAAGACCCCTGGGTCTTGTAGCCCCTGAAGGGAGGGGAGGGAGGGGAGGAGGGAGGATTGGAGGAGAGAGAAGGAGGGAGGAGAGGAGGAGGGAGGGGAGGAGAGGGAGAAGGGGAAGGAAGAAGGAGAGGAGGAAGGAGACTGGGTAGGATGCAGGGGCAGTGTCTGATCTCTGTCCTGGGGCTGGGCTGGGGGGGGCGCGCAGAGGTAGGAGCGACAGGCAGGAGATGGTGAAAGTGTCCCCCCTGAGCAGGAAACAGGATCTCAGCCTACATGTCCCATTCTCAGACGTGTCTGAGGCTTATTATCCGTTTGCACGATCTATAATCCCAGCCCCGTGCACATGTCTGTGCACGCCTCCCTGGTTCGAAGTAAAACCTTCATGAGTCAAGGAACAGGGCCTCAGGAAGAGACAGAATGGGCCCCACCGCCTCCTTCCAGAGTGAGCTGTTTCTAGAACCGTAACAAGGACAATTAGAAACTATCTAAATGTTCGACAATCCAAGTTGTCGGTTGCTGCCCTACTTTTAATATCTCCCTTCATCTTCACTGAATCCCCCCATAGCCCTTGGAGTTAGGATTTATCTCCATTTTATCGGGGAGGCTTGGAGCGTTTACATACATTGTCAAACACTCCGCCTGCCAGAGCTGGGGCGGCCAGGGTCCTGCAGGCTGCACGGCCCTGCTCCGTGGTGTCTGGACGGAGGCTGCACAACCGCAGGGAGAGACGGGCGACGTCACCGTCAGGGCTGGCAGGTGCGAACATTAGCCCTGACAGAGGTGATGAGCAAATCCATGAGCTCCGTCTCCATGGAAACCGTCCATGTAAAGCAGTATCCGTGTGCTCCTGACAGATGAAGCCGCTTCTGAGATCTTCGTAACCAGCCGGAAGGGAGAGGAGACCCCGTCAGTCACCCTCTGTTCACACACCCGCTGGGCCGGGCGCTGGAGCGGACGGGGAGTGGTACCACCGCCAGGGAAGCTTGTGCGGACTAGCGCGGAGAGCTGGGAAGGGGGAGGGGAGGTCTCCCTTGACTCCCCATCATTTCAGTGTCCCTCCCTGGACGGCTCTCACGGTCAGGACTGTAGACGGCATGTGACCGGAAGCATCAGGCTGGCTCACGGAGCCAAGCTTGTGTCTTCCCTGAATTAAAGCAAGAAGGAAGCTGCCTTCTGATTAACAAGGAAATCACGGGACGACAGAAAACTCCTGGACCCCCATCCAGCAACTCAGGTAAGGGCAGAAGAGTGTCCTGTTCAGGTGACAGCACCCACAGTACCGGCTTCCCGAGATGAAATGCTGGAGCCTGAACAGGGACTCTAGGAAATCCAGCTGCGCAGAACAGGTTTCTGTCCTGTGACGCGGCCGAGAAAGCGCCGTTGCTTCCGAGCCTCGTTTCTCACGAAGCCCGGCACTTGACCCAGGCGGGCGTGGGCGCGGCCAGCGGGGGCGGCGGGCTGAGAGGAGGTGGGTCTGCAGCAGCCATCTCGGAATCCAAGGGACATCAAAGAGCCACAGAGGAAGGCCAGGAAGGCCGGGGCAGGACGTCCGGCGCCCTCCTGGATTACAGACGGGAACGTGGGGCTCCTGCTCCTGGCCTGCGCTGACAGCTCTCAGGCAGGGCCGCCTGTCCCGAGCTGCACCTCCTGGGATGCGGGTGCCACCTCCTTGCCCACTTTCTGCACGGTGGTCTCCTGCGAGCTTGCCGACAGCGAGGTAGAGAGAGCAGGTGGCGGTCGTCAGGGAGGCATGGAGTCTAGAGACAGCTAGGGACGGCTCTGAAGCATCTTTCCCCCGGCACTTGGGTGACCCTGGCGTCCTGGCATCACGCCTCTGTCCGTGCCCGGCATCTCCGGGAGAACGCGGCGGGCTCTCCCAAACCCGCTCCGTTTGCCCGGCAGGTGGTGGACTTCCGCCCAGATTCAGACACAGGGGCGCCCGTCAGCCTTAGTCTCAGCACGAGGAACGAATCCCTGTCTGTGGCTTCAGTGCCGTGTGGGGAACCCCGGGAAGAGGCTGCAAAGAGAGCCCCGAAGCCACCGCAGGTCTGTTACTGACAGATCCCAGGACAATCTTGCCATCCTTCCCTCGAGTTCTGAGCTCCTGACGCGGTTGGCCGAGCCTCCCGCTCTGCTCCCACCTCCAGCCGCTTTCTGCCTCTGCGGGAGCACTCGCGGTTCCCTGGACCCAGCACCCTGTGCCTGCGAGACTTCGGCATTTCCTTCTCTCCGGATCGCTCTCTGCCTCCTGCCCGTTCGGGACGTGCTGTTGGTCTTCCTGCTGCGTCTCTGTCCGGGGCAGTCCTCCACCCCCCGCATCCAGGTGTGACCCTTCCGCATCTGTTGGGTCGCCGGAGAACACTGCAGACTTTCATCCGTGTTTTCCTGCGTGTCCTGGGCTTTGCGCATTTCCCTTCCCTTGTGCCCTTGCCTCCATCCCTGTGGAGGGCTGACTGTGCTCACTGTCTGGGGGAGGAAAACCCGCCTGTCTTCCCGACTTCCCTTCCTGAAACCAAAGTCAAATACGGAGCCAGTGCTAGCTTCCTCCAAGAGAAACACGGAGAAGCGGGAGGGAGATCTGGAAAGGAAGAACAGAAGGAAGGGAAGGAGAAGGTGGGTCCGCGGGCTCCCACAGCAGAGGAGCCAGGGCCGTGACAGAGACTTCCCGTGACCCACCTTGAACCAGAACAGGTTCCTCTGCGTCCTCTTTATGATGAGGCCCCGACCGAGGGCTCTGTCCTTGCTCTCTTCATTCCAGTCCTGCAGGCTCCGTGTAAGGAAATTCCCTCCACCCTTGATATCGGGCCAATTCCTCATCCCCACCCTGGACCCCTCATCACCCCGGGCTGCCCTCAGCAGAAGACCCTCAGCAGCTGCCTTCCACCTGCTCCCTGGTCCCTGTGGTGCTCCAGCTGAGCTCAGTGCCTCTCCCCCACCACTTACCCCATCGCAGCGGTCCCTCCATGAGTGACGTCTGCCTTACCGCCCTCAGCAGGAGCCATGAGTAAGGTTTCTCTCTAGGACAGGCAGCCAGTCGCCAGAAGGGAATGGGGATGCGGTGCATTTGGCAGATGGGACCTTAGCCAGCCTCCCAGAGACGTCCTCACCTCCACACACAGCTGTGGCCCACAGGGAGCAGAGGCGTTCCCAGCCCCCCAAGTGTGACACGGAGACGGCACAGAAAGGATGGAGCATCGTGGCTTTGACCTGCGTGGACCCATCATCAACCCCTCACCCCGACCCCGCCCGAGGGTTAGAGCCTCGACACTGCCCTTGACCGAGGAGTTTCCGCTGCTCTACCATAACAGGAGCTAGAACGGAACTGGCTCGGAGCACGGGCACTTGCCTGTACTTCTCACACACCGGAGTTTGCAGGAAAAGGTGGGTTGCCTCTCCGCGCCCCTTACCAGCAAGCCCGGGACACTTAACAGAGCGGGGTTGGTGTCTTATTCGCCTTCACAACTCTGTGTCCTTACAGAATTAGGCACGCCTAACTGCTCAGTGAAAGTGCACCGAATCGCGGCTTTCAATTAAAAAAATTATTCTCAGGGGCGCCTGGGTGGCACAGCGGTTGGGCGTCTGCCTTCGGCTCAGGGCATGATCCTGGAGTTCTGGGATCGAGCCCCACATCAGGCTCCTCTGCTGGGAGCCTGCTTCTTCCTCTCCTGCTCCCCTGCTGTGTTCCCTCTCTCGCTGGCTGTCTCTCTGTCACATAAATAAATAAAATCTTTAAAAAAAAATTATTCTCAATTATCTTAGCGTATTGACTTGACATTCTTGACCGCCTAGCTGACCGACCCACAAGACCGCAAAGTCCTCCAAGGTAAACGCTGTGCGGCATTCCCAGCGCCTAAGCCGAGGCCGGGAAGGTGGGAGGCAGACTCGCAGAGATGTGGGCTGATGGCAGGAAGGGATGAGGAATCGCGTGCGGCCGTGTGCCGGTGCCCGAGACGCCCGGGCGGCGAGATGGAGGGGACTCGCACAATCCTGATTTCCTCCCCCGCAAAATGAAGAGAACAGGATCTGCCGCACAGACAGGCTCTGAAGACGCCGTTGGGAAGGGCCCTTCCCCGCCAGAGCAGGCAGACGACATCTTAAAAATGTGGAAAACAAACAATCAAAAATCTTACTGATTGCCTGCAAATATGCGGTTTGAAATATTCATTTTTCCCCCAGATCCAAACCAAGAATAGCCGCCCCTGTCTCTGTGGAGCAGTAGCTGCTTGGAATTCCTTATGGCGCACAGATGAAAACTGCAACCTTGGCTTGAAAAAGAAACAAAGGAAGAGGGAAAACAGATTTCCTGGGGAATAACATTACCTCCAAAGAAGAATCTCCAGGCCAACATCTAAAGTGCTTATGCAAACGACGGGAGGGGCTTCGCCCGATGGCAAAGACGTTATTGTTAGGTTATCTGACGATACAATTTATACCGTTTCCCCGGCTGCTTGCACACATGTGACAGACCATCTTGGGGACGCCTGGCCGCGCAGCGTCTCTGGCCGCGGCCCCCACTGCCAGGAGTGGTGCCTGAGCCGGTAGCCGCTCCCCTCGGGAGGCATGACTCACACAGACGGACGCACGGACGCACGGCCAGGCTGCAGGACAGCAGAGTGGGGGGGGGGATGTCTCCTGAAGGCCTCTGCACCTGCTGGGATGGGCGAAGGGCGTGCGGGGTCGCCAGCCCGGCCGAGAGGCTGCACCGAGGGCCCCCAGCCTGCGTGCTTCCTTTCCCCCACCGTAGCCTCCAGGGAAGGACGGAATATTTTGCTCAAAAGGCGGAATCAGCAGATGATGCTGACTCGGGACTGCAATTCTCTATTATGGCTGCCACACGGGCCTTTTTTTTTTTTAAGCCAAAGCAGTATTAGTGAAGGCTTTGGGAATAAGCCCACAGTCCTGTTGTAATAGATTCAGCGTCAGGTCATGTGCAAGACCTGTTATCTGGGAAGTGCATCTGCAGCCACTGCTGGAAATAGCTGCTCTGAGGTTCCTTGGGCTCTAGACTTGCTACATGGGACAAGATTCTGCCACTGGCGTCACTGCTCGGTCAGCACCTGCCCTCCCTGCCCAGCGGAGGGCAGGATATTTGCCCCCTTTCTGTCTGCAACAGCAAATGAGAGTGGGGGCAAGAATCCCGGACACTGCTCTGTGAGACCAAGCCACTCTCTAAAGAGATAAGCCAAGAAACAGGACTTAGACCTCCCTTGTCTGGGCACTCAGCTCTACTGTCCACGGCCCAGGCACGCGGGGCCTGAGCTACCCCTGGAGACTGGATGACGTCAGCGTCAGGAACCACAGCTCTGCCTGCAAGAAGGATCTAGACTTACTCTCGTGGCCAGAGGTTTAGCAGAGCACTGGGCTTGCCTACGTCGCTCAGCTCGGAGTCCTTTCCTGACCGTCCCATTCCTTTCTGTGTCCAACACAGTTGGTGCCTCGGTTCCCTCTGCTGGCTGCAGTTAGGCTGGGTGGGGCAAGGATGCTGAGCCCTGACCCCAGTACTTCCAGAGCTGGTTCTTCTCTGACTCGCCCACCCACCCAGAAACACGGATCCGTGTTCCGTAGGACCCTCCAGAGATGGCAGTGCCAGCCAGAGCCCCGTCTCGCTCAGCCCCAAGCCCTTGGCTGCCTCTGACGGTTCCCCACAGCAGAGACGTGCCCCCAGGCTCCAGTCCCCACTCGTCTTCCTTCCCGCTGGCCTCGGCCACCAGGGTGTCCACTTGCCTTGCCGTCAAGACTGTTGTGACCAAAGACGCTCGTTCAGTAAACAACCCCTTCCCCACCACGAGTTGGGACCTGCACCCAGCACCCGGTCTCCGGGGGGACCACGGTTCCAGGCCTGGATAGAGTCACCGTCTGGTCTGGGAGAGACACGGCAGATGTCTGCCAGGAAGACAGGCTCCGTCTGGTGACGGTCAGCGTCAGGTGCTGTGAAAGCTGCAGGGAGCCCACCCAGCGGGACCTGCTTTCCCGAGGCCCACGATGCAGACGGGCAAGGCAGGGAGATGAAGAATGGAGAAACTTTTTTTTTTTTTTTAAAGAATGTGGGTATTTCCAAACAGAAGCATTGCATTATCATCATGGGAAAGTCAGAATTTTTTGTTGGTGTTTGCATTTGAATTACATAGGGGGCCAGGGTGTCCACATAGCTCTTGCTGCTGGAGCCTGAAGGGCCAATCCGTCTCTTCCTGGGGCTCAGGGAAAGCTTCCCCAATGACCACTTCCTGGAGTCATTTAGAGGAAGCAGGGAGTTCCTTTCCCACTTTTACCATGTTTCATTTCTGTCTCATTTAACAGAAAAAGAAGCCCTTTGGGGCCGGGTTTGCACGTCTCTGGGTGCAGTTAAGCACCACAGGTCTTAGCAAATAGGTAAGTGCCTCTCACGCTACCCCGGGAGGGGAGCTGTTTGCTGCCACCAGTCGCCGGCTCTGTGTCTTTGGGAGAACTGCCTTCCAAGTGCTGCGGACAT
The DNA here is from genome assembly GCF_024610735.1 of Ursus americanus. Classification (NCBI taxonomy): domain Eukaryota; kingdom Metazoa; phylum Chordata; class Mammalia; order Carnivora; family Ursidae; genus Ursus; species Ursus americanus. The sequence continues at coordinate 1,094,954 of NC_142154.1, forward strand.
GATCCGTCCACAGAACATGGAGATGTAGGGACTGTAGGAAGGGAAGCATGGGGGAGCGGGCAGGGAAGGCTTTGTGCAGTGACTGGCCCCACACCAATCTTCACATGCTCATGACACCCTGAGATTCTAAGGGTGGCCGTGGCATAGGGTGTTAATGGCTCCTCTCTCTGGCTGCTCTCCTGCCCCTACCTGTGCCCTGGAGATGGGCTTTAAAGGGGCTCCCGCACCCCTGATCCCCCCCTGCACCGTGCAGAACCTTCAGATGGGCTCACAGAACCATTCTCAGGGCTTCCCTCTCTGCACACCCCCTTCCCTCCACTGTCTATACCGGCTTGTCATTTCTGTCTCCCCATTAGATGGCGAGCTGCAGAGGGCCGGAGCCACATCTCAGCCCTTCCTGGTCCCCCAGCCCCTACCAAGGGTCTACACACAGCAGAGCGGACACTTAGTCAAAGTGTTGATGAGTTGAATGGAGTGGCACTGATCATGATTCAGATTCCCGAAGATTTGGTTCCCGGATTGGAATATGTCGGGATGACGTCCTTCGCGTCGGCACAATTCGACAATCCCTCCAGCCTGCACCTGCCCAGCGACTCCACTGGCAGGACCGAAGCAGAAAGGCCAGCTGGGCATGCGTGTGGGAGCTTTTTAAGGGAAAGGGGCGTGGTGGTTGTTGGGTGATGTCCTCGACGGGGAGCACATGTCTGAGTCGACGGTGAACAGCGGCTCTTTCAGGCAGCTAAGAGGTTCCATGCAGGTGGTTTGTAGCAAATATCTACATCCCCTAAGATCCGTAGAAATGCCATCCTTTTTCCTGTGTTGGTTCCAAAGACCAGATTTTAGAAGGCCACCAATGGCGGTCACACACATCACCGGCACGGGAGTGCCGTGCACCTGCAGGGCAGCCACAGTGTCCTTGGAGGACTCCCTCAGGAGCGTCAGTGTGCAGACCTCAAAGATAACTTGAGACGTGGCTCCTGGTTCCTAGGGGCTCAAAGTCGATCTGGAGACGAAAATGAGTAATGCTATGTGGTCACGACTGCTCACAGAGTTGGTGGCAAGGACAAGCACAGGGGTTGGGGGGGCATCCAGACCTGACGGGGGCTGGGTGCCAACAGCAGAGCCTCCCCAGACCCTCAACTGCATCTTGAGAGCCGGGTGAGTGAACAGTCAAGGATGAATGAAGAGAGCTGAGGCCTCATGCAGGAGGGAAATGCATGACGTTCAGAACGGCTGAAGCCTGTGTGAGAAGGGAAGGCTGGAGACGGGGGAGCCAGACGGAGGGGCAGGAGTGTGGGCTGTAGCCCCAAGGCAGCTGGGACTTGTGAAAGGGAAGGGTCTTGGGCAAATGGGGACTTGCTCTGCATTCTAGAAGGGTCATGATGATGTAGGTCTGGCAAACCAGGTTTGAGAAAGGTGAGTCTGGAGGCAGGGGAATCACTCGGGAAACCACCCTATTTGTCCAGGTGGGAGACAAAGAAAGAACTGAACTAATGCGTTAACCCAGGAGAGAGAGCCAGAGACTATTAATCGAATTAAGTGAATCTAGAGACTGCATTAGACACAGAGAGGAGGGAGACAGGAGGAAAGGACATTGGCTCCGGGTCTCCAGGAACTAGGAGAAGGGTGATTCTGTGCAGGGACATTGGACACCCAAGGACAGAGAAGTTAGACACAGAGAGGAGGGAAACAGGAGGAAAGGACATTGGCTCCAGGTCTCTGGGAACTAGGAGAAGGGTGATTCTGTGCAGGGACATCGGACACCCAAGGACAGAGAGGTTGGCTTCCAACACGTCCACTCTGAGGTTTCCGCAGAGCACTCCGGGGGGAAATCTAACAATCAGACGTATGAAGCAAGTCACAGGAGAAGTCTGGGCTGGAATTCGTTTTCCACAAGATATTATTTCTTGCATCTTAAAAAAAGAGACAGTCTGAGCAAAGGAATTGGAGAATACTGTATTCGGTGTCAGACTGTGCCCTCGTCTTGGGCAGAGTGCAGGATGGCCCTGTTGTAGAGCCAAGGCTCCAAGAGATCCTGCAACAGAGGCCCGCCCAAGCTTGTCTGACTGTGAAGCTCTTCCTGCAAGGAGCAAATGTCAGCAGATGTTGAGGGCCACGGCGTGGGAGCTGGTGGTCGCAGGCGATGGTGAACCACAAGGGCATAGGTTGGTCTGGGTGTGCTTGTGCGTGTGGTTGGCAATTGGGCATCCAGGGGCAAAATCCCAGCCGTCTTCTGTCTTCCCACTTCCTCAAGCCACCTGGGCCTATCCTTACGCCAATGGCCACCAAAGGGAGCTGTGTCCGTTTCTACCTCATTTTTGGTCGTCATTGAGGACCCGCCTCACTTTCCCACTGACGTCTGTAGCAAGCAAGACGCACCGAACAGGTAGTTACCCGGTGAACGGCACTGTGGCTAGGCAGGCAAAAGGATCGCTGGCTCACGACCGTGGGGCTGCACAGTCCCAGCCCCTGCCCTCTGGACTGCCTGCCAAGGACCACAAAGACTTGGGTTCCCTGCAGTGTCCCACCCACACTGGCCATTTGGTTAAGACCGCCTTTTCTGACTTGGAGCCCAGAATCCATGTTTGTAGGCAGCTCTGCCTGGCCTTTGGGGGGCATTTGGAGAGATCACAGAACGTGCTGGTGTTGAGAGTGCAGGGAGGGAAACCCACAACTGGCAAAAACAAAAACAGAAACCAGTACTCTGAGAGGTAGGTAGAAAACCACAAGAGGTCTGTTCTCAGCGGAAAAGCATTTCCAGGAAGTTGCTCACCGAGACCCAGGGAGGTCGGGAAAGGCAGCCACAGGATTCGTATCCAGGGCGCCAGCTGGGACTTTCAGGAGAAGAATTTTGAAGAAGTGGACACAGAAGCTGGATTCTAGTGGTCCACCAGTGAACGGGGTGAGGAAAAGGCCACGCATGTCTACTTCTTCACGAAGCATCGTCTCGAAACAGGGGTGAAAGAAGAGCCTGGGTCCAGAACAGGGGTGGGAGGCTGGGGGAGACTGCCCAGGTGAGAGGCTGGAACACCTCCACGTGCTGTGGGGGAGGAAGAGTCAGGAGGGAGGGCAAGTTGAAGGTGCAGAGGGTCAGGGAGCTGACTTGAGGAGTAGGGTGTCTGAGAGGTGGGACGAGGGGGACCCGGAGATCAGGTGAGATCCTGAGCAGGAAGCAGAATGTGGGGCTGGAAGGGAAGGAGGGGAAGAGTTTAGTGTTCGTTTCCAGGGCTGTTATAACGAAAGGACCACATGCCGCTAGGCTGAAAACAATAGAAATGCAGCATCTCACAGTCTGGGGGCCAAACATCTGAAACCAAGCGGTGGGTAGGGCCATGTTTCCCTTGGCTTCTGGGAAGGGCCAGTGGCAGCCCAAGTGTGCACAGCTCCCGTCTCTACCTCCTTCACCCCATGGCATCTCCCCTCTCGAGCGCCTGTGTCCATGTCTCCTCTTGTTGTGATGACACCAGTCTTACGGGATTAAGGGCCAGCGCTACTCCAGTGTGACCTCATCTTCACTAAGTGTGTCTGCAATGACCCTATTTCCAAATAAGGTCATCTTCTGAGGCACTCGGGGGTTGGGACTTCAACGTCTCTTTGGGGGTGACATGATTCAACCCATAACAGATAGCATCTCTACGTTCCGAGGTTGACTAAGGGGGTGATGGAGAGGGAAGTTTGACGAGAGGGGACCATTCCAAGGGCAGGGTCTGTTTCTCCATCACCTTCTGCCAGCCCCCCGCCAGCAGCTCTGTGCTGGGTAATACTTCGTTAGTAATCCATGTGCTCTCATTCCCTATGATTCTCTTCTGCCCCGTGATTCTCCCCCGACCCTGGGCAGCAGATGGAGCCGTCTGGCCCGGCTGCATCCAGAGATGCAGATCAAAGCCGGACCACAAAGAGGGAGAAAAAGCTAATTCTCAGCTTTTGACGTTCCAATTAGACTTCTGAAATTCCCCACAGAGGCGATGTTGGTGAGAAGGGGAGTGTGAGTGCCACAGCTTGGCTCAAAATTACGCCGGAAGCCTAAGTGACTCATTTACTGGAGTGTCCATGCTCACGGGCTAGACGTGGGGTCGGGGGGCGCTGCACCTGTTCCCGTGCTCAGCTGCATGCTGTCCAGAGCCCCTCCGTGTTCATCTCATGTACAGACTGGGCTGCCTCGTCCCGTTGGAGCAGAGGCACCTCTAACGGCCACACGTCAGAGTAACGACAAGGAAGGTTGGAAACCGCTGACCCAGGCTGATCTCCTCATGCTTCCAGGAGGGGTTCCTAGGTCCAGAGGGAGCCCCGCACGCGTCCACGGAGGAGTCAGGGCGGGGCTTCTAACATCTGGTGATTATGACGGCCTAGGAAGCAGGGGCAGCAAGAATGCAGGGTGCTGGCCTTGGGCGCGGTCCAGGGTCGCAGAGTCGTGTTTGTTCTTTCCTGCCTGAGGGGTGGAGACTCGAAAACGCTCTAAGGGAGCCCAGCTCTCTAACGGAATCTTCCCTTCATTTTGACCCATCTACTGACAAAAGCCAGGGGAGAAAACCACTGGGAAGAGCGTGCTTATTTTTAAGAGCAGATAAGACGTATTTAATGCTTGGTGTGTGACGGGCACTGCGCTAAGCACTTTACATCAGTGCGTCTAAGGCTCAGATAATCCCATTTCACAGATGAAGAGGCGGTGTCTGAGATGTGAAGCCGCTTGCCTCAGGCCACAGAGAGCAGTGACCCAGGAATCCCCTGGAACCCAAGGAGATGCTCCTTCCTAACCCCCACGCTATCCTGCCCTGTCCAGAACACACGCTTGCGCCTCAGACGCTTGCTTGTGATGACCAGAAGGACGTGTCTGGGAATCAGCCGCCATCGCGTACCCTCTACCCAGTCCCCGGGCTCAGACGTTCCGTCCCTCATTAACGTCGACGGCCCTGGGGCAGAGCCCAGGTGCTGAGAAAGCACCAAAGTCGCGTACGCACCAGTGACTTCACTCAGTCTACACCTAACCAGACTCATGTAACCGATTCTGCCGCTCTGGCTCGGAACATCGCATCGGTTCCTCCTTTAAACTTACAAAATAAAGTCCGAGCTCCGACTCTGGTTCTCAAGCCTCCCACGGCCTGCTAGTCTGTTTCTGCTCCCCTCGCTCCTGGGATGTCCCTCCACGCATCCCACACTAGAATACGCCTCTGTATTTCCCCTCCCACCTCCCGGCGCGGCTCACACCATCCCTCTGTCAGCCTCACGGCCATCGCGGCGGGCACCGCTGCTTCCTTCCACACCCACCATATCCGACTCCTCCAGGGGCCTCTTCCTGGCCCCTCACAACCAGAAGGAGCACCTCTCCTCTGGCCTGGACACGGGTATCCATGTCCCCTGTGACGTTATCCTCTTCAGGCCTGCATACAGCTAAGTCCGCGTGAGAGTCCACTTTCCTCCGGTTGTGGGGCGTCTTGGGCCTCAGCATTTGACGCCTGCTCCCCAAAGCACCTCGCAGTGTCTGAACGCGGTAAGAGCTCTGTGGGTGTTAGCCAAATGGATTAAAAAAATAATAAAGACACTGTTCTTGATTCATGGGGAGAGAGCAAGTAGAAGAAAGGGGCCTGGCCCAGGGAAGCTTGCCCTTCGAGCGAGCCCGGACAGTGCAGAGACCCTGTAATCTCCCGTGGGCGATGCAGAGACAGTGCTGGAGGGACAGGGTGCGTGACGCCAGGGTAACCCGGGCTCTGCACTCACAAGCCATGGAAACCAACTCGAGCTGGTGTAAGAAAAGAGGGAGCTTATCGGAAGGCCACCTGCATACCACACACTTGTCCAGATGACGGGCCACACGGGACCACCACCACTTGACTGTCGGGGACCAGCCCGCAGTCTGGAATTAATGACCCCCTAACTAGTCTCTATGTCTTGTGTCCCTCCATCCAAGAGACGGAGTTCCAAGACAGCATGCAATCAGTCGCATGCTCAGCTGGGCTCCATCAGGGACGGGAGACAAAGCGTCTGGCATAAAGTATTCTGAGTATATTCGCAGAGCCATAGACCCTGTTTGGCTTCCGTGATGACGGGACCAAGCGCTAGGTATGGCTCGGGGGTTTGGAGATTCTAAGGGCCGTGCATCCTCTAAACCTACCCCGAGGCCGTCTGCTGCAATCCCGGGGGGGGGGGGGGATGGCATCCTCACCTGAGAAGGGCCGCAGCCGTCACACGGTCCCTGTGCAGCTTTTATCCTGCGGACGCAGTCACAAGGCCGTCCACCCACTCCAACCAGCCCTTTCAGCTCCAAATTCACAACCAGCAGATTACTTTGGAACTCTCACAAAACATCTCTGAGTTCCCTTCTATTCCTTGAGGTTAGAGTCTCGGAAGGGGACCTCTTGCCTCTCGTGCTTGAAGCTATCAGTGCTACTGGAGACACCTGGCTTCGCCCGGGTCGTCAGACGCGGTTCCCACTCGCTACGCGTGACGCACGTAATGTACTCGTCAAGACTATAGTAAGGAACTCACAGAATTCACTGGAAGGTTGGACAACCAGGGTTTGAGACAGGATGAAAACCAGACCAGGAACAACTCGACCTTCAGGAAGGGGCCACTGAAACCCACCGCCTGTCACTGAGCTCCAGGTCCGATCACCCAGGAGCAGACGGGGGGCGGGTGGCACTTAGGTGAGCGCCATCCCCTGGCTGTCCCATGCCGGTGAGGGAGACAGCCTGGCGGGGCCCCTCTTGTGCACGCTCTGGGTGGGCTGCTCGGAGGGGGTAAATCTGGCTTCCTTCTTCCAGGGCTGGCCGGAAATATGGGGAGCTGTAGTCCCCGGGGAGCCCTTACCAGCCGTGGATGGGGTCGGTGGATGAATGCCCCACTGCCCTCACCTCGGAAGAGATAACCCTGAGGAGGAATCTTTGCTGTCTGACAGGGGCCCCCAGTGGGACCGAGCCCACCACGCTGCCCGCAATGGGCACCTGCTGGGGCCACACCTCCTTCCCTCCCTGTCTCACTTCCAGTTGTTTCTGGGATCATCTCCCAAAGAGCAGCTAGGACTCCCCACCTGTCTGAAGCTCTGCTTCTGGGAAAACATGGCCTCCCGTCCCGCCCTCCTGGCCCCATGGGGCCCCGTCCGAGACAGATCTGGGTAGGACATTTTATGAAGGTGGGCTTTGCAAAGCCCAGAAGAGGCCGTATACCGCGGGGCTCCGTTTATATGAAAGGTCTAGAAGAGGCAGGTCCATAGACACAGAGAGCAAACGGTGGTCTCCAGGGCTGGGGGAGGGGTGAGAGGTGCCTGCTTCCTGGGTGCGGGGGTCTGCGTGGGGTGGGGGCTGCACACCCAGGTACGACGGACGCTGCCAAACCGTACACTCTGAAATGGCTGAAACGGTAAACTGTGTTATGTGTACTTCACCGTGATAAAAAAAAAAAGGAAAATCAGAAAACCAGGTGGCAGAGTCTCCCTGCCTTTCGGTGCATCGGGGCTGGACATCTCCTGCTTCTTCATTGCAGACCTCACCCATGGTAACCTGGGGGAGTCCTGCCGCCCCCCTCCCATCGTGGCCCCTGGACACAGGCTCAGGTTAGCACTGTGGTCACACAGGGCGCTCCTGGTCTGTGAACACGCGCATCAGACCCCAGAGCCAGTCCCCCGGGGCTGCGTCTGCCGAAGCCCATGGCCCTGAACAGATAGGAGTTTCCTCTCCGCTCACCCCCGGGAGCCCCCTCCATGCCATCTGGCAGCCCACGCTCACGGGCAGACCCAGAGGGTCCGTTTGGAGGCCGACGCCCCCATATGGACGAAAAGCCGAAAAGCCCAAAGCACACGCAGCTGTTGGGGCCGCAGTAGCAGAGGCTCGGTGGGTGATCGTGTCAGGCTCAAGAAGAATGTATCTGAAGGGGGTGTGGGGAGGAGACCGCCGGCCAAAGACCCTGCTCTGTCCCAGAACACGGCTGTGTTTCGGTGAGCCCGAGTCTCAGGGAGTTTGGGAGGAGGGAGAGGCCACCCACTGCTGGCTGTGTGGTCTGCACGTAGACCTGTCTGGCCCTCCCAGCATTTTGAAAATTAATTGTCTTCATTTACAACTCGCTCCCCCGGGCACCAGCTCCTACACCTCGCACCTGGCTTGCTCCCCCTGCTTCACTCCGCTTGCCTGGCCAGAGCAGGCACGGAGACTCGTGACTCTCAGCTCTCAGGCTGCCCCCCAGCCGGCGCGGAGAACAGCTACCGGGCAGAATGAGCTGCCTCGTCTTCCTTTCTCTGAAATGGGGGAGCCGTTTCCAGCTCCCACTCGAAGCATGCGGCTGTTCTTCCTACCAAAGGGGCTTCGAATCCCCTGCCACGGGGGGAGAACACAGCTGCGTCAGTGCCCGTAGAGCCACGGGCCCTCGGCGGGGTCCTGAGTTCTGGGACCTCAGCCACGACCGCCCCAGCCATCTGTTGGAAGGAGCCAGACCCACATGCATCTCAGCCTGTGTCACTTCGCCCTTCAGGATGGCTCCCTGCGGAGTGGCACGCGGCAGTCTCACACCCCACCACCCCCAGCGCCTGTCCTGGTGGTCCGGCCACACTGCCAGCCTCCCTTACATTCCGGTGGGGCCGTGTGGCTGAGGCCGGCCAGGTGGGCGGAAGGGCTGTGTCCCCTGCGCAGCACGCTCCTGCCTGGTTCCCTTCCCGTGGGTGGAACAGAGAGCAGCTCTGATGGGGGACAGACCCACAACTCCGAGGAAGGACCCTGGGTCCTGAGCCATTGCCCCCTCCCACTGAAGGCACGGCTCTTCCTCCCCCTTCCCCTGCTTTCCTTCCTCATTCCCACACCCCGGGATTCTGGGATCGCAGCCCTCCCGATGGGCTGATGCTGAACACCAAACCCCAGCCCACAGGCATCTCCATACAAGGGGAAGGGATGTGGAGAATCAACAGGTGCGAGCACCAAGAAGGAAAAACATTCTAGAAGGTGGTGGGGCTTCAAAGAAAATGAAAACAGAATAGCGAGATAGGAAGTGAGAGAAAGTGGAGTCGGTGGTTCAGTGAACGCGGCGGGCCAAGTGATTCCTCTGCACGATGAGGGGTCGGCCTCGGGAGCACACGTGGGACGAGGTTTGCGTAACGGGAATGGCACGTGATGTGATGATGAACACTGGGTGTTATACGCATGTAATTGAACCATTGAATGAATCATTGAACACTGCATCAGAAACTAACGATGTACTATATGGTGGCTAATTGAATTTAAATTAAAAAAAAAAAAACGTGCAAGGTGGACCGAGCTCAGCACGTCCAGGAGACAGAACAGGGGCAGGAGGGCTGAAGCACCCTGAGAAGATGGGGAGGGTTCGAGGAGAGGCCAGCGTGGAAGGCGGGGGCCGCATCATCGCAGAACCTTCCCAGCCTTGCCAGGAGCTCACACTGTGAGTGCGTTTACAAGCCGCGGGAGGTTGTAAGCTGGTGGCTGTTACCGTCTGACTTGTGTTTCTTAACAGTTCACCCTTGCTGCCCTGTGAAGGATGGAACGGCAGGACCAAGGCCCAATAAGCAAGAGCCACGGCAGTCCAGGGCAGGAGCGGGGACTGGGTTAGGGTGGTGGTGGTGGACAAGGAGAGAAGTGAGACCCCAGAGGAACAACCACATCCCGCCATGGGGTTGACACGAGGGACGAAGACGGGACCAAGCTCCTGGAGCTCATCAGCTGGTGTAGAGTGGAGCTAGTCCACAACGTGGGGACGTGAGTTCCGCTTGGGCTGGTGGTGACAGCGACCGTGGCGACGGTGTGGCAGCAGAAGAGAGAGAGAAGAACATACTGAAAGCCTCGTTGCTCCTAGGGAGTCTTTAGGGAGATAGATCATTCTGGAAGCACGTTTCAACATAGAGCATGTGTATGGGATTATCGAGGAAAGCTTTCCATTTGATTTTTAACAAAGTCGGTATAACTGAATCTAACACCCTCGTATGAGGGACGGGAGCTAACTCGTATTCCAAAAAGGGTCATTGAGATCTTCTATCGTTATCGGATTAGCCTCCAAACAGTGACTAGTTTCCATATCCCTCCTCGGAACATCCTGAGAATACTTTCCATATTGGTTACATTTAAAATGGTAACACTTCAGATACATTGGGTTAAATAAAATAGGACAACTGATTGCACCGTTCACCTTTGCTTTCGGAAAGTGGCTACTAGTAAATTCGAAATGACGTACGTGGTTGAGACAGCGCTGCTGTGAGAGATGAGTTAAAATTCTTTAAGAGAACACTGTGCTGCTTTCAAACAATTCCTGCACACTCCCGTGGGATTTATTAATAGTCCCTCACCTGGAAAGTGTTCTTTTGGATCAGGAAGTCCCAGGAAATAGCACACAGGCATGTAACCATTCTTAATATGTTTCTAATCGGTGGAAGATGCATAAGGTTGGAGTTTGCATAATTTTGGCCAGGCATGCCATTCTCGGTGTGTTCAGCTGTTCATCACAAAACCTACGTAACAGCGAACTGACCAGGTGAAGGATGATTTTTCTCGTGCAACGACCAGTGCAGAGCTGCCGGCCTCACTGGGCAGCTCAAGGAAAAGCAGGGACGAAGGCTCTGGGACTTGACTCATCATCAGCGGAAGGTGGCTGCTGTTTACAGTTTCACACCCGATACATACGCAGGTGAGAAAAGCGACATGATGACAAGGGGTTTGACCCTCGTCAAAACAGTTTTCCCAGTAGCCCCAGCCAATGACTTTCTTCTACAGCCCATGGGCTCAGCACTGTGCTTTCTGGAGACTAAGAAATGCAGGTGTCTAGCTTCATAGACAGACCTCTTTGCCTCGGGGCGTGGAAGGACCGTTATCCTACCGTTTCCCTACGTCTCATTGGGAAACAGTCATTGGCTGGTTGTAACTGTTATCTTCCATCCCTTTCTAGTTTGGGTGCAAGGCTGACTCGCTCAAGGAGAAAGAATCAGGATCATAAGACATCTGATTTATAGGCTTCAGGCCACTGCTGTGTTGACATCTCTTGGGCAGATTTTCTTTAAATCTCATTTCTATTGTCACTTAATTCTTCCAAAGTAAAATTACGATGCATTTTGGAGATGCACTATCTAGGTTTTGCAAACTCATTGGAGGTGAAATGCTTAACGTAATGTGAAGCGAAAGTCAAGCCCCGTCTGTGCAAAATTACCCGTCCGGTTCCAATTGCATGTCTCTGTCGGGTACTCGAGATTCCAAACGGAAGCGCGTCCTGTTTTCAGAGAGCTTGGAGGCTGGAGGGGGAGCAGGGAGGGAACAGACTTGTCACGTGCACAGATATTTGACATACTATTTAACATGCTTCTTGCAATCACTGAGTTGGTCTCAGGAACAGGAAGACTTACTGTACACAAAACGATACGTGCCCCATGGCCATGTGCATGGCGTTCTCCAGGTGTCGCCCCGTTGACTGCGCACCTCCTCGTGTGCTCCCACAGCCACCACTGCGGCAAGGGTGGTCATCGTGCCATCTTAACCATGAGAACTAGACTCTCCAGCACCCTGTATGGCTCCCTCACAGCCCATATCACGATCGTGGTTAAATCCATAACAGTAATCATCTGGTGACCATCCGCTCTTCCCCCGAGGGGCTCAGCCCCATGAAGGCTGGGACCACACCTGTCTCAGCCCCCACCATATTCCCAGGGCCTGGCCTGGTTACAAGCCACGGACCTTTTCCTGTCTGCTGAATTCATTAATAATTCAATCTAGGATGGCAAATGTGGTTCCTCGAGCATTCCCTCTGTTTGATGACAGAATCTGCTTGTGGGGCTGGGCTAGGAAGACGTCAGGAGCTGCAACCTGGCAGGGCCAGGAGAGGGGTGTGAGGTTTGGTGAGTCCATCTGGGGTGTGAGAGTCGGGGAATGACGGCAGCTGTGCTGTGAGGCGCCAGGTCTGGCCTGGAGTCCATGAGCTCCTGAGCCCGTGGGTTATGCAGCTCCTGTATTCCTCACGGTGGCCACTGGTAAATAAACACTCGCTTTAACTAATTCATTTTATCTGGTAGCTCACAGTCAGGTACTGAAAGCTAGTTTGGTTCAATAAAGATCATCTTCCAAATGTGCTCATCCAAAGTGAAACAGAAACGCCTCTGCTGATGTTCCTTTAGTGGGGACCCCAATCTGGAGCAAGGACTTGCGTGCCCCCAAAGGCTCAGCCTGGCCGGTGGTGTCTGCCCAGTTTTCATAGATTTCTTCAACTTCCAAGTGGAATCAAGGCTATTTCTCAGCTCCCTGGAGACGTGAAGAATAAGTAATAAACCACTGTTTGCGACGCAGTGCACACAAGCTAAAGGGCCGGTCGAGCGCAGACAAGTGAGAATCATGAATCCCATCCCGTCAGCCCGCACGTCTCGGCTTCTCCCTGTCCATTTACTTACCATCCTTACTGTTAATCGGAGAATGAGTTGCCTCGGCGCAGGGGAGTTTCTAAAGATCCCATAGAAAATATGACCGAAAGAGGTGCGGGGCGGGCTGTGAGAAATGCACTTCCTGCCCGCAAACAAGGTACGCCATCCCTCAAGCCCGAGCTGCTCGCTCTTCACCTTGGCTCCTCTGCCGCTGCCCGTGTTCAGTCAGGGCGTCTGAGGGCAAATTGAGGATGCACGTTCCCGTCACGGCCTCGCATGTGGTTGCGGTCGGCCCCTTGGGTCAAACAGGTAACAAGAAAAGACAAAAAAAATAAAGAAACAGGAAATCAAGAAGTAAAACGAAAGATAGAACGCACCGGCTTGGGAGCACAGGTGTTCGTCTGTGCACACACACAGGCGTCTTTGCACCGAGCAGTGACAGGTTCCCTGACCCACCGCAGACACGGCAAACAACAGCCAGGATGTGGGATGTGCCAGGGCACCCGGGGGCGGCGGGAGGGACTGAGTCCCGCATGGCTCTGGAGGACACGGGCGCCCACGGCGTCATCTGACCCCATTCTGTCGGAGAAGGGGACCCCCATTCACCTGATGAATGACGAGGTAATGCTTGTGGCACAGCAGAGACGGGAATGTGACCTCGCGGCGGTCCCCACGCCGAACGTAGAACTGGGTTGCTATCTCCTAGAGCCTGTGGAAATGTGCCGGCCCTTGGGGCCACAAGCCCAGGGAGCCTTTGAGCTGTAAGTCTCGGGGACGATCACTTTCTCAGTTGGATCCTCTGACCTCCATGCAGAGATCCCCTCGAGGTTTGGGACTCGGTGCCTCCCTCCACGGCTGCCAGGTAAACCTCTCTTCCAAGCATCGGTTGGCTTGCTAAGGGGCCCAGACAGAACGGCTGATCCAGGGAGGGTTTGTGGGGCTCTGACATGACAGTCCATTCTGGGGGTGGGTCAACTCCGACGCAATACTAACAAGAGGAGAGTGGCCCAACCAGTCTTCTGGTCCAATGGAAACGGAATATTCTAGAATGCAGCCAGCTGGGCCCCTGTGACATTTTGGCTTTACGTACAAAAGTGGCACCTGTCTCTTTGGGAGACGCTATCTCAGCCTCCACTACCTGAAACAAAGCTGTTGGCTCAATGGGCCCTCGATTCACAGAGCTTCCCCTCAGTGCCTGGGCCTTGTTCGTGGACTATTTGGAGACAAACCCGCCAGCGTCCAGAGACCGCAGCAGTTCCAGAGAAGCGGGACAGTGCGGTGGCCGTGCAGAGCTCTGGCTGTTGGTGCGCTGCTTGGAGAACCACAGACTGGCAGGTTAAAGACACCGTGGGCGCATGTGAACACACACACGCACGTGCACACACGGCGGAAGCAAACCGTAGCAGCTGTCTGAACGCTCCGGTTTGCCTGTGTAGATGCCCGTGGTGACGGCCTGTTCCCTGGTGGACAGAAGCTGCTGGCTGTGCGACACCGCGCACAGGGCCAAGGGCTGCCTTGACCGCGTGCACACTGGAAACGCAGCACCCGCCATAGCCGGGCACACAGCATGCGCATCCATCTCTGAGGCAGACCTCTGACTCCTACGGGGCACCTGTTCGTCCTGCAGTGAGGGGCCACAGGGCACAGGTGGCGGCCCTGCCCCTCCTGGAGGGCTGAGCACCACGGACCCTGGCGCCCCTCTCAGAGGTAACGGGGCCTTGCCGCTGCAGGCCTTCGCCCGTTTCCCTGCTGCTGTTCGACTCTGGTCCTCTGGCCCCAGCCACGCCACGGTGGCCCCGGAGACTAATCTGTATGTGTCCTTCTTTCCAGAACACTCACAGTCTGACAGTGGTGCACCTTTTCCTGCAAAAGCTGCTCAAAAGCATAGCGGTGGTCACCGTATCCGAGCCCTTCCGCGCTCCCCGGCACCGGCGGGCACCTGACGTTACTGAGCAGGGATGGCCTCCTTAAGAACCACTCAGAAAGATTCCTGTTTCCCTCAACTTCTGCGGGTCTACACACCTTAATGAGGCCGCTGGGTCACCACCTGCAACTGTCTCGGAAGTCACGGTCAGGACAAAAGCAGAGGACATAACAGAAACCTATTTTGAAAGGGTCCTGCCCCGCGCACTCATGGGCAGGACGCATTTTTTCCCCCTGATCAGGCCAGTCAGGTCGGCTTCGACTCCCTTGCCAGGCTGAGAATGTCCCTAAGCTTCCTCGGTGTAGGCCAGGGCAGGTCTACGTGACCGTGCCCACGTCAGGCCAGAGGGAACGATCAACAGAAACTTAGAACGTAAACCAGTTTTGCGAGGCCTGTGCGGAAGGCTTACCGGATGCGCTCAGCATCTTCTGTGCTCTTTCAGAATTCTGGGACATTGCTCGATTAACTGTCAGAATGTCAGTCGGCCTCGACTCTCTCCACGGGAGCTACGTTGTCTGTTCCCCGTTCATCATTTCCCTCTGGTTACCTTTAAGTGTCCTTTCTACGGCCTTCAGGAAACATGCCTCAAGCTCCTCGTGCACATCATGAATTTACCGCCCCACCGTCTGCTCATTACTCCGTCAAATCTCCGTTACAGGAATGCTTTGATTTTACATTCTTTTCCTAGCTCTGCCAGCCCTCTCAGCACCTCTGACCACTGCCTTCTCCTCTCAGCTCCCGGCTTGCTTCACAGACGTGCGAGGAGGTGAAGCAGTGTCTAACACTTCAGGACGGACATCCAGGCCTCGCTGCAGCGCGGGTGGGCGTGCACCGTGCTCGCGTGGGAAGCACGTCCCCGCCTGCAGGTGCACAAAGCTCCAGCCACGAGTGGCCACGGGGGCCCGACATCGCCAGAGAACCCAGAACTCCGCATTTTTAAAGGTAAGACCTGTTGGTTCTTTAAAAAGATGGCGTCATTGCACTTTGTAAGAAACACCGTTTGGGCCAGGGCAGCCCCTCGACCACGGGTTTGCAGAGCGGAGGCTGGGATGGTGAGGCTGTGAGGAACTCCAGCTGGGGGCAGCAGGGCTTACAGCGAACAGTATGAATTTAATTTTGGACATGTGAAGTGAGAACCGCGCTGGTGAAATCCCCAGTCAGCGGTTGGAAATATGTGCCCAGGAAAATGACCGCGTCGGTCTCGAAAACCAACACCCTCCTTGGGGCTTTCCAGACCCAGTACCCCGACCTCTGATGCACTTGACGGTTTATAGCTTTCCCCGACAACAGCAGCTGGTCCGTTCCAGGCTCTGTGCTGAGTGACTCACAGGCGTTATATCCTTGAACCTCACAAGCTACACACGTGGGACCTCAGTGCCATTACGGTTAGCGATGAGTCACGTGGACAATACAAGATTTTAGCACATTCACCATCAGTTCGTATTTTAGAAATATGAGGAACTGAGAAATTGGGGTTATACTGACACACAGATCAGACACACACACACACACACACACACACACACACACACACACGTGCCCTGGCTCCCGAAGTCGGCTCTTCCAAGGGCTAACGAGATGTAAATCTCTGGCATTATTTTCACGGTGAGACACCAACAAGGAAGGACAGGGCAGGCCCCACATGGGGTTGTTTAGAATGTGGTGCCCCCCCCCCCCATGCCAGAATAGGAAAGCGGGGTGTGGATTTCATCACCCCGGGGTCAGCAGCACCGGGAGACTTCTCAGGAAAGACCCCCTCCCACTGGCCCTGGGGGAGCTGGAGGTAATAATGGCAGAACTATTGTGTTCTTGCAGACAGATGCCAACCCAGAGACTCGCCCAGAACCGCTGACTCCTGTTGGCGATCAACACCGCCAGCATCTGCCCATTCGCGATGCAGCATCACAACCAGAACACTTGAGGCAGAAAAGAGCTGGGCTTAGCCTCCCTAGGGCCCTGCGGGAAGGCTCTGGTCTAGGAAGCACCGGACCCCTACAAGCATCCAGGAACTGGGGCCCTCTGATCCAGAAGAAAGTCAGTCATTATCAGATTTTTACACAGAGGCTCAGAGAGGTTGCATGAGGTACCTAACGTCACACAGCTCACTGGTAGAGGGCTGGGACCTTGACCCAGGACTGCCCAACTTCTGCCCCTGCAAACCCCTGGCTTCCCTAGGCGGCGGTATCTGGACCTGCTCGGTCACCTGACAAACGGCCCATGTGGCATTTTGCAGATGCCAACGGTGTGGAGCAAGTCTCAGCCTGGAAGTCTCCAGCATCTGTGCCCTGGTTCCTGCAGTGAACGAAGCCAGATGGGCTGGAGATGGGACGCGGCGTGCCCTGAAAGGCATCACCCAGGGAAGCAAGTCCCTTCCGAGCAGTTGTCAAGGGGTCTCCCAGGAGACTTGGAAGCTGTAAAGGAAACAGACCCATGTGCCTTCCAGGAAAGGGGACGTTTACAGGGTGCAAGGCGGCCGTTTCTCCCTTCCTCTCTTGTCAAACATCATTTGCTAAACTCTCATTTGTAGCAAAAGCAGGTGTTTTACACTTGAGTCTCTTTTCACATTAAATATATCCCCGGTTCATATATTTCTAGCCCGGGATGAATTCGACATGGTATCGAAACTGTCAAGGGAAATCAGTTGAGGAGACAATGTTAGAAACAGACTGCCTGGCTGATAGCTTCGGGAAGTTATTTTAAAACAAAACAGCAACAATAAAGAAGAGGCGGGTAGCCGTGTGTGAGGACGGGCTGGACGGGGGGGTGCAAACGCGTCACAAGTGCCAGACGGTCCAGGCGGAACCAGTCTGAGCTTCAGACCACCAGACATTACCCGATTCCAGACACCAAATGAGATCAGCTATGTGGGAGCCCTCCGGAGAAATAAAGCATTCAGGAGCCATACGGTGTCATAATTCTTATTTGCCACGGTGACTTCATCAGTGGTGCTGGGCGTCTGTCTTTGGGAGGACACTTTCGGACTGGAGGTGAATGAGAAATGTCTTTAATACACATCTGGGCTCTTTTCTCTGTCTGTGTCGTCCTCCGCACATGAGTCAGAGTGTGAAACTAGGCCAGGCCCGACGGCGCTGCGTGCAAAGATTCACCAGGAGTCAGGTGCGCACAGCAACTTGGGGCCCCGCAGAACACTTCCACCCCTGCACCTGTCACCTCCCTGCTGTCACCAGGCTGCGAGGGCTCAGTGAGTCCCCTCCCTGGGGCGACAGCAGAGCTGCTGGCCTGGCTGTTTCGGCCTTGCTGACATGGGCCTGTGTCCTGGAAGGCTCCGTCAGTCCAAGGAGAGAGTGCGTGCAGGTGCCGTCCCCTGTCGGCCCCCACTCCCACGTGCGTGGTTTTCCTGGTGCTCCAGACACTGCAGGCCCACCTGTCCCCTCTCGTTTGTACGCGTCTGCCCACCCCCAGCCCGTGTGCAGCTCGAGGCGGCTTATTCACTGCAGGGATCCCACCAGCCCATGTGGAACCGGGCCTTGGGAAGCATCCCACAAAAGGCCCCAAATGAATGAATGAATGAATGAATGAGTGAGCGCAGGGCGTTCCAGGACTGCTGCACTGCCCACTGGCCAGGGTCCCTGTCTAGGCCCCAGACCCTCAGCTTCCTGAGGTGGCTGCCATCGGCTTCCTTCCCTCGCAGCAGAGCGTGGCTTTGCACCAGCGTCCACCTCCCACACACAGCTCCCTGCCTCTGCCTCGGTCTTAGGCTCGGCTCTGGAGCCGGCTCCCCGCCCATCCATGCTCAGTATTGCCCTCCCCTTCCATATAATTTAGGGTGCGCGTTGAAACGCATGTGCCTGGGCCCTGTCCTAGTGCCTCAGGCTCAGCGGGGCCTGCCTGGGAATTTGTTATGATTTCTGCATGTGATGCTAGACTTGGGTGACCCTGGGGTTCCTGGTCTAAGGTCAGTAATGTGTTCACCCCTCAGCAGTTGCTATTGGTTCAGGGCAACACGGGAGCTTGGCTGGCCTGATCACACCGCAGGGAAGCACGAAGGCCCGAAGGTCTAGGAGAGGCTCTCAAAGTCCGCAGCCCAATGTGAACGGGGAAGAGCACATGCCGTCCCGCACAGCCGCCGTCTTGTTCCCACGAGGGGAGCCAGCCTCGAGATCAGGCCACCCGCTAGGGCTGGTGGAGAGGACATGTGTCCTTGGCAACAACGCCGGGACGCCACATCACGCAACCCTGGAGCCTGTCCTAAGTTCCACTTCTCAGGAGGTGACATAAGAAATGTCTTCATTACATTAGTTTTCTGCTATTTGATGGATGCGTTCTGGTTAATTCAGCTCCTGGCAGGCAGTGGTTGTGGCCCATGGATGATGTCCACCTAAGCAGCCAAAATCCAAACAGTGTAAGTACCGAGCACTTGCCGAGCGTTTGCTAGGAGGCCCTGCACCGAGCGGGTTAGTATGGATGATTTCAGTCACCCCCATGGCCGTCTCTCTGGTAGGGGCTCACGGGCTCCTGGCGGACAGATGAGCGAGAGAACGTTGGAAGGGCTCATCCACAGCCAGCACCAGAGCCAGGATGTCAATCCCGGGACTCCGACCCCAGAGCTCACAGCATTAGCCACTGACCCAGAGTTCTGCCCACTGGAGCCCACTCCGGGTCACCGACCCTTGCCTACAGGCTGGGCAGGACCGAATTTTGTCAAGAGCATCTTACTGCCGGGCACGATTTGCACAACTCCACTGAACTAGGTACCAACCCATGCTGGAAGCATCAACCAAGACAGAAAATGCTGGGTTCCCATGGGAACACGATGGTGTGTCTGGGAGCCTTTGGTCAGGATCCGGGCAGCCTCGCAGGCTCTGGGGTGCAAGGAGGGGGTGAGGAAGGAGCGAGCGGTGACCTTTTCCATTCCAAGCCTTGTGCTGTGTGGCTTTTATGTTGGTAACCCCAGCTGCAAGGAGGGACCTGCCTGCAGATTTTAAAGTCCCTGGTGGATCAGCCCAGAGTTCACTAATAACTGTGCAGGCTCCCATCACTGCGAAGGGCTCACCCCTGCTTCCCTTATTTCTTGAAGTGGATTAACTTTGGATTGATTTTAAAGGGGACAGCATTTTTAAAATTGAACAGGGATGAAATGCCAGTCTCCAAATATACCAATGTATCTAAATAAATTACATTCTCCGAAGCCAAAATATAAAGCCCATTCAATCAGCTAATGAAAAATAAAAAATAAAAAAAGAAAAGTCAGCCAGTTTTTGTTCTCTGTTCTTTATTTTTTCAATCCACGTGGATAACCAGTCTATAGCTTTCACTTTTCAGCGGGCTGTTCTAGGAGCCAAAATCACAGCAACATGTCTATTTATTTAAAAATTTTAAAATCAGTAGCCACATCTGGTCCTAACATGTTCATAAATGTTTACAGTTCTCAGAGTGTTTTTACATGTGATACTTGATTCCAGAACACGTGTGCGTCTGACAAGCCCTGAATGAGAATCAACGTGAGGCACGGAGGCTCTGCTACCCAGAGTCGGTCCCTGGGCCAGCGGCTCGGGCATCCCTCGGGAGCTCGTGAGACACACAGCGTGTCCTCCCCGCCCCAGACCTGCCGGCTCAGACTCTGCAGCTTGCACCACGCTGGAGGGTGAGGTGGAAACAAGGCACGGTCCTGTTCTCAAGGAGCTCAGAAACGAGAGGAAGAGAGGAACTCGGAGCAGGGTGAGGGCAATGCCCTGCCCCAGCTGCTGCGATAGAGCAAAGCTCAGAGGGTCCTGGGGGCCTGGGGAGGACAGGCAGGGCCCCCGCAGATGCAGCCCCAGGCTGACTGTGGTGCAGGGGCCCCCGCAGATGCACCCCCGGACAGGCCTCGGTGCAGTGGGGGGTGACCTGCTGAGAAGGGGAGGAGCCCGTCCACATAGGACAGAAGCCCCTGATGACAGAGTGAGCCTGTCCAGGATGTTCTCCGCGTGCAGCATCCTATGAGAATCACCAGCTGGGACAGTATGTAGACATCCGCGTCCTCTCTGCACAGCACAGACACAAGGGGGCTCATCCGCACCCCTGAATTGGGGAAGCATGTGGGGTAGCCATGGGACATGAGGCTCCGTGGCCTCTGTTGTGTGCCATCACGATTTTAGCTTCAGTTGGTACAGGTAGGTTTGCATGTGCTCCCTGAGGAATCCTTTATCCAGCCTCACGCAGGTGCGAGGACATCTGTATCCCCTGCAGGAGAATCAGATGAGATAAAAATGCCTCTCTCTTGACCTGCTGCACAGAAGAGGCCATGGACACCATAAATGTCATTTCTGGTTCCTTCCCGTGTGGCCTAAGTGATGGATGCCGGACCTCCCTGTGTGACAGGCCAGCCCCAGAGTCCAGGCTCTGAGGGAGCCATGATGGTGGCAGGACAAAGCTGCCATGCGGGAGGTGGACGGAGGCAAGAAGCTAACAGGGGCAGGACTGTGGACACCAGGCGCTGTGCTAGGCCTCACAGCGACCCCAGGGGTAGGTGACGCTGCCCCTGGGAGACCCTGGCAGTGGGGCACATCAGACTGCAGACTCCTCCGGCTCCACCCGGCTACTCCCCGGGCGAAGGCTTCCTGTCCCTGCGCTGACCTTCCCTCTCTCAGCCTCCCAACACCCCAGACTCTGTGTCTCGGGCCCTCAGACACAGCTCTCCCCATGACGGTGCCAGGGGTCCTGCTGACTGACATCCCAAGAGCGTGTGCTGCGAAATGCACTCCACCTGCACTTCTGCTCCTGATCCTATCCGATCCCTCGGCACCATTGATCTTGGCCTCAGATGCGGCCCTCTACTGTGAGCGATCGATAACATCCCAGGTCTGACACTCTATCAGCCCCCAGGGTTCAGGTTCCCACTCAAGGACACGCAAGCCCCATGGGGCCGTGAGACCAGGCGGGTAGCGAGGTGCCGTGGGGCCAGGGTAGAGAGGAAGCAGGCAGGCTGAGCAGGAAGAAAGGGCAGCGGGAGCTCAGACCCGGTGAAGGAGGGGGTCACGGGGGCCCAGCATCCAAGGTGACTGGCACGGTTCCAGCATCACGGAGACAAAGCGAAAGGGCAGAGCGAGTGAGACCCAAGTGAGAAACCATAGCAGCTTGAGGCAAGCGATTCCAGAACTCTCCCTTTCGGGCAACGCTTCCGGCAGTTTCTGCTCGTGGAACTTGAAGGAGCCTGCTGGGCTGCTCACACAACCTTACAAGCCCTTTCCCTGGGTACTGTGGGCGGCACAGCCTTCACCTTGAAACTCATGCTTTGAGTTTATCTATCCTATATCTAGTCAGTAAGAAGAAACAGATCTGACTTTACAGTTCATAGCAGGATGAGTGAGGAAGCTACAGAGTGAGGAAGAATGACCCTCTCCCTGCACACACACTTAGTGCATGGGTGCAGACACGTGCACACACGCACACACACGCACACGCACACGTGCGCACGCCAATACCAGGGACCACACGGCTGCTGTGCAGTCAGCAGCAAGACTGAGAACTAGTTCAGAACAGGGTCAGCACACCTTCTAGGGAGAATCCGGGAGTCAGTACTTCAAGGTTTGTGGGCCACCGGATCCCCTGCCACCACAGCCCTCGACGGGACATAGACAAAGGGGTGCAGCTGAGCTCTGATACTGGGATTTCGTGTGATTTTCACCTATCATGAAATGTGGTTCTTCTTTTGCTTTTTTTCCTTTAAACCGTTGCAAAATGTTAAGATTCGTTCCTAGCTTACAGGCCAATGAAAACAGGCAGCAGCCATTGGTTGCAGTGGGTCAATCCCTGGTGAGAAGATCCCTGCCCAAAATGTGATCCTGCAATTAAAATTATCTACTTCCCAGGGGCACCTGGGTGGCTCAGTCGTTAAGCATCTGCCTTCGGCTCAGGGTGTGATCCCGGGGTCCTGGGATCGAGCCCCACATCAGGCTCCCCTGCTGGGAGCCTGCTTCTCCCTCTCCCACTCCCCCTGCTTGTGTTCCCTCTCTCGCTGGCTGTCTCTCTCTCTGTCAAATACATAAATAAAATCTTTTAAAAAAATAAAAATAAATAAAATTATCTACTTCCCAGAATATCAGACACCCTCATATCCGAGACTCTTAATCCTGTAGGCACATCAGAATCATCTATGGATCTTTTATTTCTAAAAACTACAAGGACCAATGCTTTACAAATTACCAAATTAGCATCTCTTGGAGTTGGGAGGCTATTCTATTGCATTGCTAGGTCATAATTTATTAATATACCATCAATTATTGAATCCCTTATTGATGAACAATAGCGTTGCTTCCAGCTTTTCACTACGATTGTAAAATACTGTAATGAACATCATTACACACACATTATCCAATTGAGTCCTGAGGATAAATTCCTAAATTTTTAATTGCTTGGTCAAAGAGTATGAAAACGTACCAGTTTCAACTCTGTTTCAGACTGGGGCTGGGAGTTTGCATTTTAAGACAAAAACACAGCCTTCTGCTCCAACCAAAGTAAAGATCGATCTTAAACATAGTCATATTCAAACAAGAGTCATAGGCAAATCAATGAACCGGAAATGTAATTAAATGTAACTAACACATGGTCTTGGGCTGAGCCAGAGCTGCGGTGCCCCTGGGCTCCAGGGCCGTGATAGACAGAAGCGCCCATGCTTACCTTCAGTGGGCACCAACCCCGGGCCCGGCTTGTGCAATTAGGAGTGAGACTAGAACTGAGGTGGGCTCCCTCACTCAGGAGCTGGAGCTCAGAGAAGCTGGCCCACCTCCTGGCTGCCTCCTACATTAAGCTGTTGCCCCAAGGAGCGGAAGGGATTAGGGACATCTACACAGGCAGGGCCTGGGTCACGCCACCTGCTGGCTCAGGATTTGCATCTGAAATGTCCCAGTGGGCAAGAACCTCATGGTTCCAACTCAAGACCTAGTTTTGAACCGCAGAGCTGAGTGGGCCAGGTGGAGTGGGGCCAGTTTCACTATGAAACTTCTAGATGTAAAGAGACGAGAATAGGACAATAAAGACAAAAAGGGCCAAAAATGGCTCCTCTCCATTAGCAAGCTCCTTCCTGTGAGTCACACACAAAACCTGCAAGGCATCTGAGGACAAGTGACACCCTGAAAGACAGACAAGAAGCGCAACTGACAGAATAATCCAGAATAATCCCCCCAATTTCAAGATAATAGTACAATCTTCTAAAAAAAGAAAGATTCTAAGGAAAGTACGGTTAATATTATCAAAAAGATAATGGAAAGTACAAAGTAATACATTTTAAACATTGAGAAAAATCAGTGTTTGTATACAAGAAAAAATTTTAATGGAAAGAAAAAGAAATATAAGCCATAATGTACACGTTAGTAGAAGGGAGAAAAAGAAGGAGCAAGATTGTGGACAAAGAAAAGTTTACTAATCCAAGAAAAGATAGAAGAGGAGAAATAAACAAATAAATCATGGGTACAGAAAATAGAAAAAAGAGAAGAAATAAGTATAATGTCTAAAAACCAAAGTAAATGTAAAAAATTCAAACTCATATATTTAAATCAAAGACTATCAACAGGATTTTTTACTCTAATTACATACTGATAAAAAATAGATATATTTAAAACCTAACACAGACAAAGTGGAAAATAAAATTTCAAAGCAAAAATGAAAATTATTATTATAATGATTAAAAGGAAAATCGACCAAGAAGAGACTTCCAATTAACATTAAACATGGCAGATACAACACTGTTAACTTCAATTCTTTCACTCTCCCACAATGACAATAAAGAGATAAAAAGGCTTAAACCTCAGTTTTCTCAGGTGTGAATCTGGACACTGGCACAGCATCACTTTCCTTATGAGAGAGAGAGAGAGCATGAGCAGGAGGGGCACAGGGGGAGAGAGAGAATCTTAAGCAGTCTCCACACTCAGTGCAGAGCCTGATGCAAGGCTTGATCTCAAGACCCTGAGATCATAGCCTGAGCTGAAACCAAGAGTCAGACACTTAACTGATTGAGCCACCCAGGTGTCCCACAGCATCACCTTCATTGCATTCTATTGGCCGAGCAGTTACAGAGAGCAGGTTCAAATGGAGGAACACAGACTCCACCTGTTGCTGTCAAAAGTTCTGGAGCTATGTCTTTAAAACCACCACAGGTATGGAGGATAGAAATAAAAGTGTTGGCAAAGAAATGGAAAAACATCCCATGCTCATGGACTGGAAGAACAAATATTGTTAAAATCTCCATGCTACTCAAAGTAATCTACACATTCAATGCAGTCCCCATTAAAATACCATCAACATTTTTTACAGAGCTGAAACAAACAATCCTAAAATTTGTATGGAACCAGAAAAGACCCCAAATAGCCAAAGGAAAGTTGAAAAAGAAAACCAAAGCTGGTGGCATCACAATTCCGGTCTTCAGGCTATATTACAAAGCTGTGATCATCAAGACAGCATGGTACTGGCACAAATACAGACACATAGATCAATGGAACAGAATAGAGACCCCAGAAATGGATCCTCAACTCTATGGTCAGCTCATCTTCAACAAAGCAGGAAAGAATATCCAATGGAAAAAAGGCAGTCTCTTCAACAAATGGTGTTGGGAAAATTGGACAGCCACAGGTAAAAGAATGAAACTGGACCACTTTCTTACACCATATACTAATATAAACTCAAAATGGATGAAAAGCCTAAGTGTGAGATAGGAATCCACCAAAATCCTAGAGGAGAACACAGACAGCAACCATATACACAATGGAATACTACTCAGCCATCAAAAAGAATGAGATCTTGCCATTTGCAATGATGTGGATGAAATAGCAATGACGCTAAGTGAAATAAGTCAGTTGGAGAAAGACAAATACCATATGATGTCACTCATATGTAGAATTGAAGAAACAAAACAGATGAACATAGGAGAAGGGAAGGAAAAATAAGATGAAAATGGAGAGGGAGACAAACCATAAGAGACTCTAACTCTAGGAAACAAAGTGAGGGTTGCTGGAGGGGAGGTGTATGGGGGGATGGGGTAACTGGACGATGGGCATTAAGGAGGGTGCATGATGTAATGAGCACTGGGTGTTATATGAAACTGATGAATCACTAAATTACATCTGAAACTAATAATATAGTATATGTTAATTAAATAGAATTTAAATTTTAGAAAAAGTGTCAGCAATCATATAAAAGTAGCCTAAAAGGGGGAGAAACAAACAAATGGAGGACAGGACATATCTGAAAATCTAATGGCTAAAAATTTCCCAGAATTTAAGAGCTATGTAAATTCTGAATTTAAATGGCTCCTAGAGTGTCTAACAGAGTCAATAAGAAGAGGAAAAAACAGTTAGACATATTGTGGTAAAACTAAAGGACACACACACACACACACACACACACACACACACACACATATACACAATATGCAGGAGCTTTCAAAGATGAAAAACAAACCTCCTTTAAAAAAAGCATCAGAATGACAAGAACCAAGAGGTAATATTTTCATGCCAAAAAAAGTAATCCTAATGTATTCTGATTTGAAATGCAGAATAAACAAACAAACAAACAAATAAAAGCTTCCTCAAACTTACAAAATATCAGAAGGTATTATCATACTAAGACCATCTTCAAAATCATTCTTGGAGTGAGTTCTCCAACAGTTTGTTTGTTTGTTTGTTTGTTTGTTTGTTTGTTTTTTAAATCTGAGAAAAACCAACTATATTCAGAAAGTAAATAATTTAGTAAAATTTAGTGTTGACTAAATTAGCAAAGAAAAACAAATGAAAAAAGTGTATCCATTATAATACAGAACTAAAAACTTAAAATGATAACTAATTATTGGGGTTGGGGTGCAGGAGAAGGAGTGGAGGGAATCAAGAAAGGGAAGACCAGAAGTTTATGACACACTGAAGCATCTGTCAAATTTGGGCAGTGACATAGCTATAGATAAGTGTGAGAAAGTAATAGAGAAAAACAGATACCAGTGTGGAAATTAATACTTTAAGGGTAACCTAGAGAGGAATAAAAAGAGAGTGTGCAACTATGAAGTCAGTAGAATGAAATATTCAATAGAATAGATAAATATATAAATAAATAGAAATAAAGAAATAAGATTGCAGAAAAGTTCTACTATTACACTTTTAAGAAAAGATTTTATTTATTTGTTTGACAGAGAGAGCACAAGGAGGGAGAGCGAAATGCAGAGAGAGAAGAAGGCTCCCCACAGAGCAAGGAGCCCAATGCGGGGCTCGACCCCAGGAAACTGGGATCATGACCTAAGCTGAAGGCAGATGCTTAACCGACAGAGCCACCCAGGTGTCCCTGTACTATTACATTAATTACAATAAATGTAAATGGAGTAAACTGATCCAAAGAAGATGTGCTCGTACTGAATTTAAGAAAGGAAAAGATCAAGAAAAGCAGTAAAAACTACAACATTCAGCAATATGCTGCCTACAAGAGACATAGTTTCAACAAAGTGATGCAAAAAGGAATGGAGAAAAGATATACCAGACAAAGATGAACCAAACTGAGAAAACAAGTTCGCTGACAGACAAAACAGAACTTAGAGGGAAAATATGATATGAAACAAAGCTTTATATTATACACTGAAAGAAGGAAAAACAGAAGACAGATGTACACAACAAGATATCCAAAAATATGTTAAGCAATGGAACAACTGACAGAAATACAAGGAGAAATAAGAGGAAAGCAACAACTCTGATAGGAGACTATGATATTTCTTTCTCAGAAACTGATCAACAGATTTTTAAAAAGTAAAAAAGATACAGAATGAATATATTTTAAAATTTAAAAGATGGAGAGAAGTTTATGTCCAACAGAAATGCAGCATTCTTTGGATATAGAATTTTGTAGATAACATATATTACACTGCACAGGAAGCTCCAACAAATTCCAAAGAATTAACATCAAATCAAGGAGGTTCTCTGACCACAATGTAGCAGAAGTGGGAGTAAAGAACAAAAGCTTTATTTTTTTTAAAGCCTACATATCTGAAAGTTTGGAAGCATACTTAAGCAAAAGGAAATCATAGGGGAAATTATGGAGTATTTATTGTTGAATGAAAAAACATTTTGTCAAAATTGGTGAGCTATGCCTAAAGCAAGGTGACATTTTTAGTTATAAGTCTGTTAGTAAGAACATTTGAAATAATGGACAAATCATTCAACTCAAGAAGCTAGAAAAAACAAACGAAGGAGCCAGGAGGAAATAATAAAGAGAAGTGCAGACAATTATATGAAGAGCGAGAGAGGAACAGAGAGGATTTGATAACTGTCCTACTGGATGAAGCTCTTGATGGAAAGGCCACCGGTGAGACCAACCATCAGAGAGACAGTAAAGATGAAATGAGGAAAAGAAGAATAAGAAAGGGCAAGTAATTACACACACAATAAAATTTTAAGATACAATGAGAGCTAAATAACTATTTTTTTTAAAGATTTTATTTATTTATTCGACAGAGACAGAGACAGCCAGCGAGAGGGGGAACACAAGCAGGGGGAGTGGGAGAGGAAGAAGCAGGCTCATAGCGGAAGAGCCTGATGTGGGGCTCGATCCCATAACACCGGGATCACGCCCTGAGCCGAAGGCAGACGCTTAACCGCTGTGCCACCCAGGCGCCCCGAGAGCTAAATAACTTTAAAAACCAAGATGAGATAATCACATTTCTAGAAAAAAAGTATTTTAATGCCAAAGTTGACACAAGAAGAAATAGAAAGCCTAACTAGACCAATGAACATGAAAGGATTTAAAGTGGTAACTGAAGACCTCTCTTGCTGCAAGATGTGGCTTAGATGTTGATTTCCCTAATCCCTCTGCAAAAACAAAAGAAGAAGCCCATACACAATATGTTAAACAAAAGTACCTGACAAAATATTCCCTAAAACCTCAGAGTACGAGCAGATGGGAGCAAACCACCAGCAACAGCTAGGGTCTTACCAGCATTGCAAGAGCATACCAGGGGCACACGGATGGACTAAGGAATAAGAAATCCAGAAATTGCTTATCAGTACTCACCCCCAAAAGTGTGGACTCCTTTAGACTGGAAGACTTCACTGGCGTTTGAGAACAATAGTCAAAACTGAAGGGGCTTCTCAAGGTCTAATGTGTGTGCAAGTTGTCCATGAATTATGACAGACTTTCTGGAGGGGCAGGGGCAGAAATCCCAGGACAAAGAGCCCTGCCCTAAGGGACAGCTGCTTGGAATGGGACAGAAGTGCTTGGGGAGAAGATTCAGATGTTACCAGTGAACTGGATCTGGGAAGACAGAATTCAGGAAGAAGAGTTTAGTATCAGGAAGTCCATCATTTTCATAGATTCTGAAAATAAAATTCAATACCCATCTTTAAAACACTCAATAAAATAAAAATTGGGGAACATTTCCTGAACACAGCCCAAAACTGACATCTTACTTAACGTGGAATCACCAGCAAGGATTCTTAATTATGTTTGATAATCTATGTATTAGATGCATAAAAAATTACATATTTATTTTCACTAACCTCCAACAGAAATATAGCTTTCCCTCCAATTATGACAATAGGTAATAAACCACAGTAGAATGAGAATCACCTCTGATTTTGTTGCTAATACAGTTGTTACACTTGTTGCAGGTATCTCAAAAATATTATTTTAACTATGTTAATTCTTCCAATCCATGAGCATGGAATATTTTTCCATCTTTTTGTGTCTTCTTCAATGTCTTTCAAGAGTGATTTGTAGTTTCTAGAATATAGATCCTTTACGTCTCTGGTTAAGTTAATTCCAAGATAACGTATGATTTTTGGTGCTATTGTAAATGGAATGGATTCCCTAATTTCTCTTTCTTCAGTCTCATTGTTTGTGTATAGGAATGCAACTGATTTCTGAGCATTGATTTTGTATCCCGCCACATTACTGAATTGCTCCATAACTTCTAATAGTTTGGGAGTGGATTCTTTTGGGTTTTCCATACAGAGTATCATGTCATCTGCGAAGACAGACAGTTTGACTTCTTCTTTGCTGAGGCTCTTTGGGCAACTAATCTTTGATAAAGCAGGAAAAAACATCCAGTGGAAAAAAGACAGTCTCTTCAATAAATGGTGCTGGGAAAATTGGACAGCTACATGCAAAAGAATGAAACTTGACCACTCTCTCACACCATACACAAAAATAAACTCCAAATGGATGAAAGACCTCGATGTGAGACAGGAATCCATCAAAATCCTAGAGGAGAACATAGGCAGCAACCCCTACGACATCGGCCAAAGCAAACTTTTTCATGACACATCTCCAAAGGCAAGAGAAACAAAAGATAAAATGAACTTGTGGGACTTCATCAAGATGAAAAGCTTCTGCACAGCCAAGGAAAAGTAAAAAAAACTAAGAGGCAGCCCACGGAATGGGAGAATATATTTGCAAATGACGCTACAGATAAAAGACTGGTATCCAAGATCTACAAAGAACTTCCCAAACTCAATACACAAGAAACAAATAAACAAATCATAAAATGGGCAGAAGATATGAAGAGACACTTTTCCAATGAAGCCATACAAATGGCTAACAGACACATGAAAAAATGTTCAAGATCATCAGCCAACAAGGAAATTCAAATCAAAACCACACTGAGATACCACCTTACGCCAATTAGAATGGCAAAAATTGACAAGGCAAGAAACAACAATTGTTGGAGAGGATGTGAAGAAAGGGGATCCCTCCTACATTGTTGGTGGGAATGCAAGTTGGTACAGCCACTCTGGAAAACAGTGTGGAGGTCCCTTAAAAAGTTAAAAATTGAGCTACCCTATGATCCAGCAATTGCACTACTGGGTATTTACCCCAAAGATAAAGACGTAGTGAAGAGAAGGGCCATATGCACCCCAATGTTCATAGCAGCATTGTCCACAATAGCTAAATCGTGGAAGGAGCCAAGATGCCCTTCAACAGATGACTGGATTAAGAAGTTGTGGTCCATATATGCAATGGAATATTACTCAGCTATCAGAAAGAACGAGTTCTCAACATTTGCTGCAACATGGACGGCACTGGAGGAGATAATGCTAAGTGAAATAAGTCAAGCAGAGAAAGACGATTATATGGTTTCTCTCATCTATGGAACATAAGAACTAGGAAGATCGGTAGGGGAAGAAAGGGATAAAGAAAGGGGGGGTAATCAGAAGGGGGAATGAAACATGAGAGACTATGGACTCTGAGAAACAAACTGAGGGCTTTGGGGGTGGGGGAATGGGATGGGCTGGTGATGGGTAGTAAGGAGGGCACGTATTGCATGGAGCACTGGGTGTTATACACAACTAATGAATCATCGAGCTTTACATCAAAAACCAGGGATGTACTGTATGGTGACTAACATAATATAATAAAAAATATTATTATAAAAAATATTATTTACTCCTCTCATTGCCTCAAAATCATGGTTTTATTGGACCTGCCACTATATCTTGTTATTTAATATGGAGTAATAATATTTCAGTAACTATTTAAGTACTTGGTTTCCTTTGGAATCCTATGTATTTTATGCATTTAAAATCTTAATTCAGAGAAGAGGTCCAGGGCATGAGAAAAGGGTTATGAACTCCTGCATTTGTCACTTTCCTAACAAATGAGGAACAAAACAAGGATATTCACTACCTCTAATGGTGCAAAGGATTTTAAGGCCAGAAATGTATCAAGTCTGCAAATGATAATCAAGCCTTTTGCCACCCTGTTGTACAAGAGCTTTTCCCTTACACACATACACATGCACTCAGCTCTGGTTCCTTGCCAAGTGAGAGGCAAGAGTGGGAAAGTGCAGAATGCACAACACACAATGCAATCCTTCTGTCTCCAACATTTGCAGACCTCCAACCCTCTCAACTGAGGGCACAGCATGAGTTTGAAGCAAATCCTGGCCAAGCCTCACAGGAGGTAGCAGGGCAGCTGCAATAGTGGGTGGGACCTAGAAACGAGGGTACTGTCCCAGTCCAGTGCCCTGTGCATCTTAGGGGCTAGCTGCGGATCCACCAAAGAGGTACCAACATTTACTCCTACCTTGTTGCTCCTTCTGGCTGTTTGGGCTTCTCTGGACTTCCCGACACACTCTGGTTTCCCTGCAAATATATTACAGCCCTGCCCTGAACCTCCATCCACTGTCTAGAGCCCTGACTCCTTATCTGGCTTTAACAAACCTCCTCCCCCAAGAATGGGGGGTTCACTGGAACCAAAGAGGCCATGATGCTGTAATTGACCTGACAATGAACAAAGACCACCATGGCTTAGTGAAGTATTGCATGCCCAAATTATTAGGCAGGTCAAGCAGCTATGCACTACATATTAAGAAGATAGGAGGGCAGGAGCTGGGCTGGAACAAACATCTTCAACTAAAGACATTCAAATAATATTTTAAAAAAATGCATCACACCATTAAGTAAGCCAAACAAAGCAAGTCTTCAGGCTGTATCCAGCCCCAAGGCACACCAGTTTGCAACCTTAGCAATTCTTGCTGTCTCAGCAGATTACTCAGTCCTGGGGGGAGAGGCTGTGCTCAAAACCAAGCCTTTACACATGACATTCTTTGTACCCCCTAATCTGGACTATTGGCTCCCTCCAAGAAATGTGGAAGCATGGAGGCCACCCACCGCCATATTGGATTTCCTCTTTCTTATATTCAGCAACTCAGCAGCTGAGCAGCCAGCATCCCCAGCGCCTGGGTAATGATCCACCCTCCTGTGAGTCCTCAGAACCTCTCTTCCTGAATGCATGCACAAAATTGCTGCTATAACCAAAGAGAATATTTGACCAAAGAAGGTGGCATGGGGGAATCTAAATATAGTTACCATTCAGGTGCAATTTCTCCATTCAATAGAGAGAATATGTAAATTGGATTTTTTTTTTTAACTCTTGGAGTAAAATATATGACTGTGGGCTTCATTCATGAACCAATTCTTTTACATAATTCATGCTTATTTAAAAACATCCTTGTCACTTGACAGCCTACAGGAAGGTAGGCTGACTAGAAAATTAGCATTAGCACTGCCTGCAAATTGCAGGTTTTAATAGCTCTAGTCCCAGAATAACCAAAGAGGATAAAATTAAGGAACTGGAGCAATCCTAAAGGCTCAAAGGAAAGGGAGAAACACCAACCCTTACTGTCTCTACAGCAGTATGCAGATTGCAAAGGGCTTTCGTGTTCATTATCTACTGTGATCTTCATAAGCCAGGTTTGGAGGGGTTATTATCTGCAAACCACAGATGAGGAGACTGAGGTCCAGAGTGGCTCCCTCAACACTGCAGCCGTTAAGCTCCAGAGCCAGGATCTGAAGCCAGGTGTGCTGGCTCCAATCCCAAACTGCCCTATTACACAGGATGGCAAAATTTCTTTGTAAAACCCTGGATAGTAGTCTGGACTCTGAGGACGGTATTGTCTTTGTTACAAATACTCAACTCCGCCTCCGTAAGACAAAAGCAGCCACGGGCTGTGTCCCATTTAAACTTTAGTTACAAAGGCAGCAGGAGGCTGGATTTGGCCCCATACTACAGTCTGTTGACCCCTGCTCTACCACGTTCCTCTGTAGTCTTAGGAACCAGCTCACAACTGAACTGGTCTGGAAGAGGGAACAATGGGGAAAGAAGGGAAGGTAGAGGAGTCTGATGAAGTGCCACGGTAGGAGAAGAGTCCCCAGAAAGGACAGTATTTCACAAGGAGTTGGGTCAGAGTCCTGGGTGTTGAATGTTAGTGAAGAGGTAGGACAGACGCCCCTCTAGCTTCCTCGTGAACTAAGGTGTACTGCCATCCACCAAAATTCTTGTGTTTCCTAGAAAAGAAACAGAAGTTTCAAAGGTACAAATCTGATGGTCAGTTTGGTTGACACGAGTTTCATGATCAAAGCTGGACTAGAAAGAGAACCCCGGGCTGCTTGGTCCCAGATCGCTCCCCACTTGCATCCACAGAAGTCCTGGAGGCTCACCCATGCCCCAGGTTGCAGGACCTAGACTGCCTTGGGAAAATTTAAAGAAGCCCTAGGTACATTGCCAGATGATGAGCACCGTGTCCACTTGCTCTTGACCTGGGGTCTGTTTTCTGACCCTGGTTAGGCGGCCAATTTCTGCCTTGTGGGCTCGGTCCACTTGCTCATCTGGAGCATTGCATGGAAGCTGGATCCCTGTCTTGGTCTCCATGCCTTGGTCTCTATAGTTACATCCTGCTCCACCCCTTGTCCTGCTGTTGCCAGTTGCTCTGCTTCAGGGGGTGCGTTCAGGGTCAGGCTGAGGACACTTCCAGGTTGCAGTCCTATAGCAATAAACTCGTCCATGCCTGGCCATGTCATGTACCTTCCCTGCTCCTTCCTCACTGTGTGGGTATCTTTCCCCTTCCCCTAGGAAGACAGGACACACACGACATGCTATCCCTTTCACAGCAATACAGGCTATCCCATTCTATTAGAGATGATGGAAGAGTCATTTACCAACACTGCAAACTTTGCATAAGCAAATCTCCCTTTGGCGGACACAGATTTTTTCATGGCCAGTGGGAAGTTCCAGAAAGAAAGGGCATCCTTTCGTCATCGCTCATAGCAGAGAAGCCGGAAGGCTCCAGCCACCAAGAAGTAAAGTGGAGGACCCATCAACATCTGGAGTCTGAGAAGCAGTTCTGGGAAGGGACAAACTCTGGGCTCACCCATACAGCGGCAGGTTGGTGGGTCCTGGGGAAGAGGGTCTGTAGGTGACCAAAGGATAGCAGCAGCCCCAAAATAAGAGTCTCCAAGTTAAGTTCATCAGAAGCTTCCAGCTCTAAGGTGGGGGGGGGGGTGGCGTGAGGTGGGGCTCTGCTCTCGCTGTCGGGATGGGAAAGCAATCGTCATTCCTGGCCAGGTGACCTTCTGGGAATGGGAAACAGCCCTCGGGCACCTGGCCAGTTCTCTCTCCTGACGGGGGAGACCAAGTACAGACCCCAGACTCAGTTGTGGCCACTGAAGAGGTAACTACCATGGACTGTGCTTGCAGTGGGCAGAGTGGGCTGTGGGACCCGAGAGGACACCCCGAATCCAGAGCGAGGGACCTCTCCCTGGGGATGGCGGCCAGGCAGTGAGCCAGTGGGGAGCAGGACTGCTGACTTACATGCTCCTTTATCAGAGTCAGAAACTGGCTGGAGCTGATCCAAAGATCTTTTTTTTCTCTCTCACCTAGTGTTTTATATTAGAATTCACTGCCCATATTTTAAAATCCAAAATTTCATTTAAAAACTGGACTCCTGTCTCTTTAAAGAAATGGAAAGAGTCACAATGCCAAGGCACATTTTTACATGGTACCAACCAGTTGGATCTGAGTAGCTAGCATCCCCTTTCAAGAGGGTGTGCCCTCCCCAGTGTGCCGGTCCCCACACTCCTCAGCACTGAAGCTGACATTGGCTGAAGTCTGTGGCTGACGTCTTGTCACTCCTTTGTTTTACTGGAGGGCCTCTGGGATGTGTTTGTCTCTGACCTCGTATTACCCTGTCACTCTTGCCCTTCACCTTCCCCTCCCACCACGGTGCCCAATCCACAGTGCGCATTCAATCGGCATTTGATGAACCAAACGGGAAGTTGCCAGCTGCCCTGTATTGCAATGGAAACAGAGCAGCAGGGATGTGGAGGAGAAAACACAGGACTCAAGCCCAGGAGACGCCCGCAGTAACCTGCTCTGTGCCGCAATATGCCTAAAACAGAACCTCCGCCCCATCTAAAAGCTGCAGTTGGGTTACATGAACTACCAGGTCCCTTCCCGCTAGGACGCACGCCCCTTTCACAGTCCCCAATCAACAGCATCAAGGGGTTCCCATTAACTACTGAACTGCATCCAAATTCCAAGTTCTAGAACTTTCCAAGCCTACTTCCCATTGCTGCCACCCACTCAGCCATTTTTAAAATGTAATTTATCAATTATGTTTATCTATTACATTGATGGATTTTAAAACATTAAACCCACATTTTTTCTAAGCACTGCTTTAGCTCCATTTTGTATATTTTAACATGTCGCGTTTTTATTATAATACAGTTCAAAACACTTCTGTATTTCTTTTTTTTAAGATATATTTATTTGAGAGAGAGAGCGTGTGTGCACACATGTGCATGTGAGCAGGGGAGGGCCAGAGGGAGAGACAACCTCAAACAGACTCCCGGTGGAGCACCGAGCCTGATGTGAGGCTTGATCCCACAACTCTGAGATCATGACCTGAGCCAAAATTAAGAGTCAGGTGCCCAACCAACGGAGCCACCCAGACACCCCACATTTTCTGATTTCTAATCTCTTCTCCAACCCAAGAATTTTTTAGAAGCATATTTGATTTCTAAATATTTCCAAGTATTCTAAATAGTTTTCTAAAATCTTATAGCTATTGATTTTTAATTCAATTCCATATGGTCAGACAATGTACTCCATATGATTTCAACTATTTTAAATCTATTGAGACTTGCTTAATGGCCTGATACATGGGTCTATCTTGGTGAGTATAACAAATGCACTTCAAAAGTATATTTTTTCTTCAATTGTGAGAACACTGCTAAACAAATACCAATTAAGGCATCTACGATTTGCTGATATTTTTTTCCAGGTATTGCATCACCTGCTTAGGGTGGGGTGTTCATATCACCCATTTCCTACTTTGTCAGTATTTGTTGTACATGTTTTGATGCTTTGTTAGTAGACAAATCTACACTGACGGTGTTTTTGTCTTCCTGACGAACTGATCCTATTGCGATTATGAATTGGCCCTCTTTATCGCTAAAATACTTTTTGTCTTGGTGTCTGATTTATCTAATATTATTGTAGCCACTACAGACTTCTTATTCACTCTTTGATCTTTTTAAAATCCATTTACTTTTTTTTGTTGAGGTATAACTGACATATAACATTATATTAGTTTCAGGCCCAACACTGAGATTCATGTAAGAGATACAAAGGCAAATTCTTAGCTTAGGACAGTACTTCCAGCTTCAAATATCTGGACGATATTTGACGATAAATGACGACATCGTCATTTTTATCCTTTAAATCAATGGGGGGGAAATAAACCAAGCCAGCCTTGCTGAATATGTACTAGTAGAGGAGATAAGTGAGCTTTTCTCCATGCCCTTTCTCCTTTCGGCCTGTCTCTTCTCAAAATGCTGCAGGAGAGCCTGCCTTTCCAAACCTACTTCCCGTCGCTGTCATTCAGTCATCCATTTGTCTTCCTGCTAGTCTCCTATGCTTTCTGCAGCAACCGTGTGCTCCCCTGAACAGCACACAGGGGGGCTTACTCGTAGTTGTCCTGCACAACAGGTATCCTCCCCATTTTCCTGGCTCTTAGACTCAGAGCTCCAAATCCATTTGCAACAGCAGTGCCCCAGCCCTGGTGATGAATGGCAATTTGGTCTAATCCCAGCATTTCTCTCCTGTCATGTTTTCTCAAACATAAGACTTCCCAGCATCCATAGAGGGAAGAAGTTGCCATGTCTCCCAGCTCCAGACAATGCAAATTAAGGAAAGCTGCTGGAAGCCTTGGGGAAGCTTTGGTTTTCCTGATTAACTGGGTAGATGCAGATGGTATTATTTCTCCATGCGATCCCCACCTTGGACATAGCTGTGAAGCCTGGAGCTGCAGGAGCCATCTGGTAGCCATACAGGGACAAGCTATCACACTAAAGATAATAGAGCAACCAAACAAGAACAGAGGGGAGGTAGAACCTTGCTGCATCATCAAGCCCCTAAACCATCCTTCTTGGACAGCCTCTCTTTGGACTCCTTGTAATGTGAGAGAATTAAAAATCTTTATCGCTTTATCACTGATATTTGTCCCTGAAAGAATGTCTCCTCCTCATGTTTTCTCTGGCTTTCCGAATTCCTCCTGTTACAGTGAAGCCAATTTATATATGGTACCTAGGATAATGTCTGGCCCTTAGTAGGCTCTTTCTAAGTCATCCCTATTCCCACGCTCAGTTCCTTGTCCTTGAGACTCAGATCCAGGCTGTCCTTCACGTCCATAGCTCCCGTGGTTTTGTCTGAGCCAGCACATTGGTAATGGATCTCATAAGGCTGCCTACTTAAACTACCACTTCTTCTGGGTGTCTTCTCTCTTTTACTAGAGTATGACCTCTTGAGAGGGGAGGTCTGTCACAGTTTCCCCCCCACAATATTGTATTTCATCAAACCTAAGATGTTGTTAATTTTTAAATGCACCATTATTTTATTATTTTTTTTTATTTTTAAAGATTTTCATTTATTTATTTGACAGAGACAGCCAGCGAGAAAGGGAACACAAGCAGGGGGAGTGGGAGAGGAAAAAGCAGGCTCCCAGTGGAGGAGCCTGATGTTGGGCTCGATCCCAGAACGCTGGGATCACGCCCTGAGCTGAAGGCAGACGCCCAATGAGTGCACCACCCAGGCGCCCCTAAATGCACCATTATTTTATGAACTATGAAGAAAGAAAAAAAAAAAAAGACCTTTGCCAGTAAAATGACGACATCGTAGGGGAGGAAAACCTTTCCCTCCTCCCATCTAGATTCTTCTTGCTAGCCCAGTAATCAAATTGACAGAAGACAGACTGACAGGAGAGAAATAAGTTTAATTTTATCTGTGTGGGAGCTCCACAAGGACAGGAGAGACTCCAGGACAGTCAGGCAGTAGAGGCTTATCCTGAGCTGAGGAGAAGGGGGTAGGGGTCCTGGACTTCAAAGGGGAGGAAGACCACTCACAGGAAGATTGAAGAGCATATGTTGGGTAGACAAGTGTTTGCCCCACCACGCAGATACATCTTTCTGATGTAAAAAAGTTACCTCCAGCAACAACTCTTTCCCTGGTACAGCCCCGCCCCCATCTACATACGTTCCGTAGTTAAGGGAGAGGTAAAGAGCACCTCTGGGGTCTGTTGGGCCTTGATCATCTTCAGCCAGAGATAATCTACAACCAGAGTGGCACATTCTAGGGTGGCCTGCCCTGATCCCCAACGACATGTTGTACAATATACGACATAATCTACTTTCAGACGTGTTACAGTATGGTGCCTTGCAGAGCTGAAGACTGAATACACAAACTGAAGATGGCCCGACTGTACACTAACACAGAACACTGACTTACAACCTGTGGCCACCAGTCTGGAATATCTGACCACAGCCTCTGTCACAATCCACCTCAGATGCCCCAGACTTGATTGATAACTGACAACTTCCCCAATTTTTGCCCCTGCTTCCAACTTAGGACCAACTGGGGAAGGCCACTAGAACCAACCACCTAGGATGCCCACTCCCAGTTTCCCGGCACCAGCAATCTCCAGCTAGGTGCACCTGCAGTTTTCCCCTTTGTCCACTGTGAAGCTTTCCCACTCCTCTATGGGCCTTCGATGTCTGCCAAACCCAAGTGATGGTGGCAGCCTCCCTTCCTGCAGCAAGTTCAGAATAAATAGCCTCTGCCTGGTCCCACTCGGGCCCTCTTTGTTTATTTCCACAGAATCAGTGATTTCCCATGGCAGTACTTCTCATGGTAGTGCTTTTGTTCAGCCAGCAATTATCTTCCATGTACTGGGGGGAGTATGGATATCCAACTGGGGGATGTTCAGAGAGGGGCTTGGTAAGGACACCACTGACCATCACAGTCCAGCTGTGAAGCCGCTCAGGCCCAGGCTGAGGCAGAGGGATGAAGAGGGTGGGTTGGGCACAATCTGGAGAAGAGAAATGTCAGATGTGAGAGGGAATCAAAGGAGAGGGAGAGGCCACTAACGCTGCGGGTGGAGAGGAAAGCCAGGGGAGATCAAGCCCTGTTAGCCAGGGGCTAAGGAGACTCTTAGACTGACTGTGACTACAGGGAAGTCAGGACAGGCACCAGGTTCTGGGGGGGAGAGCTGAGTCACAGATGTCGAAAGAACATGCTCCTCATCATGAAGGGGAGGAGGGGGCTGAGGGCCAGCAGAGCAGCATAGGGTGTGATGCTCTGTTCACCTGTGCATCCTGTAAGGGACAAAGGCAAGACCTAGGGCCCTTGATTAACACAGTTGAATGTGACCCTCCATAGAAGGTGTCACCTGCTACTAGGCTGCATTTTGTTGATCTCTTTCCCATGGACATCACTAACCAGATACTGAATTAGGTTTAATACCAATCATATCATGACTTCATTCTAAGGGCTAGCACCACAGAATAAAAGCCAGTCATTTGTTAGTCTTTTCTCTTCCTAAAAGTCCCTTCTTCTAGCGTTATTGACGTCTTGGAAATGATGAGGTGTGCTCCCGGTTGCAAAGCTGTTACTGACAGGTGAGCAGAAGACTGGGGAATTCACTCAATTGAGTCCCTTCATTGAATTCTCCCCTTTAAAAGCCTCAGGAGGCCAAGTATAATTAAACAACATTAATTAAAATTCTAAAGAACAAAAAAGGGCAACCCGCAGGAGGGACAATGGAACAGCATCAAAGAGATGGGAAATGACAAAAATAGGAGAGATCACCATGCATTAAAGCCCCAGGAGGGTGACAGCCCAGCTGGAGCGCCTCCAGGAAAGCTGCAGACTCCAGCCCCTTAGGGCAAGGAGGAACCATGGGGCAGGAAGGAAGAGTCCCCTGGGCACTCAAAGGGTGTCCTTTCACTCTCCACAGACATCCAGGAGGTGCATGGCCTCTCTGGATCATAATTAAACGTTTTCCTAGGGTTACCTTCAGAAGTTTCTGTGAGTGCAGAATGTACTACGGTCTCGTGGTTTTAATATGCTGCTGCATCATCTCAGTGTTTCGGCTTTTAGTTAAAAAGAAGGAATTCTAGCATCTTGTTAAATATCAGAACTACTGTCTCACATAAATTTCTCTAGCTCAACCTCCATTAGATTTAAAAATAAAGCATTTAAGCCCCCGTCAGTAGTAGCTGCTCCAGTTTAAGGGGCTGAGGTATGCTGGAGATGGATGACCCCCAAGGTGGGCTTGTGGGGGCCACATCCCACCAAAGGCAGCCTGACACAAGTTTCCATTCCCAGAGACAACAAATGCTGTTCAACTTCTCGTCTATCCTGCCAGAGATAATCTACGTGCATTAAGCAAATACATGCACAAGTATATTTTTTACAGAAATGGTAGCATATATACCATCTATACAACTTTTGATTTTTTCACTTAAAAACATATTTTTATATATACCTTCCATGCCAGATTGTGCTGAACTGCCCTCACTGGGGATCTTTGGGAGTATTCCACTGTATGGATTTGTCCTCATTTGTTGAACCAGTGCTCCAGTAGGTTTCCTTTCTTTATTACATTCAGTGTTGAATAAGTAACCTTGTACAAGGGTCAGTTTCATCTGTGCAAATACATTTAGAGGATAAATTCTTACAAATATAAGTGCTGGGTCAAGGCATATGTAAAATGAAGATAAAAATAGCATCTACTTTCTTGAGTTCTTTTGAGGATTACAGGAGCTTTTGTATGTAAAATCATTCTAAAGGCTCAACAAATAGCCCTGTTGTTTTGGGCCCTGGAGGGAGAGGGAGAAGTTCCTAAACAAAAGTGAATTCATAGTCCCTCCCTTAAATGTTTAAAGTCCAGTAGGGAGCAATTCTCGACAGCAGAACACACAAGTAAATGCTATCTTGGGCATATACACAAAATTCTAATAAGCACAAAGAAGAAACGGATAAATTCCAAGAGGAGAAGTTTTCACAAGAAATGCAGCTTACGCGCTGGATTTTGAGGAGGGGAGGGTTTAAACAGGCAGGAGAGGGCAGAGGCAACATTCCAGATGGGAAGAATTACAGAAAGCCCAGGCACCCAGAACTGACCCTCAGAACACTGAATTCTTGGAGATAAAGTTATTCAGGAACCACAGTCTCTCTGGATAAACCTCAAGCATGTGCTTCATTGGCAAACCTCTTATCACTCTGAAATAAATCAGGTAAGGACTGGCCAGATGGAACTTACACATGGTAAATGCTGGTGCAGAGCCCTGGTCGATTTCTCATCATGGAAAGATGCTCTGAGGACTTAGGGACTCCGGGAGCTGGGAGGATCTTCCAGCTTCCGCATGGAACACCGACATCCCTGTGCCAAATTCCCTGAGAAATTACAGCAGAGCCTGATCCCTGGTATGTTCTTCTAGAATCAAAAGGAATAGTGACCACCAGGTGGCCTTGCAGAAGGCATCAATATTTCATCTAAACGGTGCAGCTACCACATCTGTTTTTACTGATAATGGTTTCTTCCTGGGGAATAGAGACTGATAGCTCGCACTTCACAACCTGACTTAAAAACATGCAGGCACTGCGTGGTCTAACTTGCTCTCTGCTCTCTCACCAGAGAGGCTTACAAAGGAAACCTGCAACTTGCAAGGTTCTTTGAAGGTCCAAGAGGACTACTGTACTTAGCTCTGGCATTCCGTGGGTGTGTCCTGAAGTGTCTCGTAGGTGGGGCTGAGTGATGGCGACTGCACAAGACCACGTTGCCTAGGACCCCTGACTGCCTCCCCATCGCATGTGAGAAGTAACGGGTCTCAAAACACGTGAAACTTTCCACTCAGGAAGGGAACATTTACAGATTTTATGGACAACGAATGCATTCCCCATATAGTAACTGTTGGGGCCATTTTATAAACTTCTTAGGTCAGCCCTGCCAACATCATTCAAGCTACAAATCTCAGGGCGATCTTTGGATCTCCCTCTCATCTCCCCATTCCACCGTATGCGGTCAGCCAGCAGGCTCAATCACTTGGACCTCTGCAGTTTTGCACCTGCATGCTCTTCTACCTTTCTCACTGCCGCCACCTGCTCTGAACCTCATCCCCCTTCCTTGCACCCCTGTAGCAATCTCCCGACCAGCCCGTCTGGCCTCATTCCCTCTCCATGCTGTTGAAGGCACCCAGGCATGGCCCCCCAAATTATGCCGCTTTGGCATATTGGTTATTCTGAGTTAAAGGCATTTGAGAAACAGCCATCTGTGCCTCAGAGGGCACTCTGAGCCTCCTTTTTATTCCTGGAAGCAGGAGATGAAATTCCTATGTGAAAGATGTCCCTGTCCCCCTACCAGAAGGAAATAACAGTGTCATCGTCAGGGATGAGACGTTGATACCAAGAGAGTTCTGGACAAACAGACTTTATTAAAGTAATTCCAGTCTTCCTTTCACCTCCCTGCATACTTCAGCTATTTTTCCATGACCGCCTGTCTTTGTTCAACCAACCGTCAAAGCATACAGCATCTGCCCTTCCATACAAGGGTGAGGGCGCCCCCGCCACATAGAGCTTACAGTGAGTGCAGGCTTCTCTCCCGCTGATCAGCTTTCCCTGAGGTTACCTCTCAGACCAGCAGAAAACCCTAAGAGGCTGGAGGGGAATCTTGTACACAGACACCAGAGACATCCTCAGAAACACGGACCCACACCATCTCTCTTGGGGACATGCTCGTGCCTCCAGACAAGAATCGAAACTCCCAGTCTGGCCGTCAGGACCCCCGTGGTTTGGGCCCTGCTGTCCACAGCCTCATCCCCTTCCCCTCTCCCAGTCCCTGCTCCCCAGACACGCTGGTCGTCTGGCATCTCTGGAGCGGACCGTGCGCAGGTACGACGTCTTCACCCCCTCTGCTGACTCAGCCTGCAGTCTGCTTCTTCTCCCCCTCTCTCCATGCCCCAAACCCCAGCTCCTGCTGACACTTCCCAAAGAGCCACCAGGCAAGGGCGTCAACCTCGGTGGAGCCATGACATTTCCTGTCCCCCCCCGGAGGCCTCGCCCGGGGAGACTGTGTTTGAGAGGAAGCCAGATTCAATCCATCTCCATGGGAACGGAGTTCCAAAAGGCAGAGTTTAAAGCCTCTTCAGAAATACATGAAGTTTAAATTCACAGAGTTCTAGGGGAAATTTTCCCACTTCTTAATGCCATAATTCCATGTGCTCGACAGGCCCAGATGACCCCAGTTTGCCTTGCTATAAAATAAAATACTGGTCTGAGTGAAAACAGTGATTTCCAATTCTACGTCCTATGGAATTAAACCACCCCTGCATTTCCTCCTTAGGACTGTGGGTGCCTACGTCAGCGTGTCAGGCACAAACCCTGTTTGATAGTCAGACTGTGGGACGCGTTGTCACTGAAACCTTGCTTGCAAGGTTTTTAAAAGACATAATGACACCATTTTACCAGATGATATATACTCATTATAAACATTCAGGTACTATCCAGATGCTGAAAACTACAAAAAAAAGTAAACAAGAAAATACCACAAAACTCCCCCAACTCCAACCTCCCATAAAAGTCCTCTCTCGTGTTGGGCGAGCACAGAAACTGGGATTGTGCTTCTCGTGTTATTTAAATAAAAGATATTTAATGTAATTTTACTTGTATTTAACAGAACAAAGAGGAATTGACGAGAAACTAAAGAAGTTGCTAAACTTGAGGTGAATGTGCCCTCAGCACAAGAGATATTCATTCCTCAAAGTTCCCGCTGAAATGAGGAAAATTCTAACTAGAAACGAAAGGTGTGAGAGTCCCTGTTTTTTAAGTTTATATTCGAGTCTTGGCACCACAGTGGAATTCATTCATTCATTCACGGAGCACTCAGCACACATGAGACTGTCCAGGCACTAGCCAAGCAACCCTGCAATCAAGATATAATTTCAGCTGGACACGGAGCTAGGAAGGGAAATAAAGCAGGGAGGAGTGTTGCAGGGGCCACGACATGGACAGCCACGGAGAGCCAGAGAGCCGCTCTGGGGAGGAGAGAAGGAGCCTGCCCAAGGGGAGGGTGTGAGCCAAGGAAACGAAACACATGGAGAAGGAGCATTCCAGGCAGAGAACTGTGTGTGCAGAAGCCCTAAGGCTCCGCCCATCGGAAGAAGGCCGATGTGGAGGACGCAGTGAGCTCCAGGAGGCATGGGAGGGGGAGGAAGCTGCAGGTCTCACCAGCCTTACACGCCTGGACGAGGCATTCACACGGTATTCACACATCCTGCGAAGCCACTGGCAGGTGTCGTGCATGGGAGCAACACGACCTGGTTGAGAAAAGATTGCTCTAACTGCTACATGGGAACAGCCTACGGTGGGCTTGGGCGAGCGCAGACACAGGAAGGCTGGAAGCCCGCTCGTTAGCAGGTCACTGCGGCAGTCCGGGGGAGGGAGGACAAGGGCGTGGGCAGGTCATGGTAAGGAAGGTGATGGGGTGCCAGACTCAGTCTACCTTTTGAAGGTGGCACCAGGAAGACCTGCCGGTGGGTGAGCATGGGGCGTGTGCTAGTTTCTGAGGACCCCTGGAGCGAGCAAAACCTGACCCACTGGGGGCTCGACAGCAGAGTCTCTTGTCTCGCGGAGCCGGAGGCTGGAAGTGCGAA
The DNA here is from genome assembly GCF_024610735.1 of Ursus americanus. NCBI lineage: Eukaryota > Metazoa > Chordata > Mammalia > Carnivora > Ursidae > Ursus > Ursus americanus. The sequence goes on from NC_142154.1 coordinate 1,139,430, forward strand.
GTCGGCAGGGTCTCGGGGGGGCTATGCTCCTCTGAAGCCTGCAGGGAGTCCTTCCTGGCCTCTTCCCAGCATCTGCTGCTTTGCCAGAAATCTGACTTGCCTGACGTGCAGCTGTCGAGCTCCAATCTCTGCCTTCGTCTCCACGTGGCCCCGCAGTGTCTGTCTTCTTATGAGGACACCGGGCACGTGGGGTTAGGAGCCTCTACTCCAGGGTAACCTCATCTTAACTGCTATATCTGCAAGGAACGTAGGTCACTAGGAACCCCCAAGACGGCTAGCAGGATTGAAGCAGCCTAACACGATAGATACCACCCAGGGGCGTCAGGGGTCTGGTATGGGTAGGGACAGGACAGCCCCTGAATAAAGAACAGGGCCCCGTCCCTCAGCCAAACCTGGTAGCAGGTGTATAGAGCATCAGTAGAGCCAAGTAACCTGCAGGCAGCAGGGAGGGTTAACCCAGGGCCCCCACAGAGCACACGGCTGCACCAGTCCCAGGGCGGTGGGGGACACTGACGGCTCGTCTCTGGGACGAAGGGATGGAAAGGGGGAAGAATGGGTTCTACGCCTGGGCCAAGTTCACGTGCAGGCACCAGCCACGGGAGCTGCAGACGGATGGATAAACCCAGACTGGACGGAGAACGTCCAGTATGCAGTGAACAGGGAGGGACTAGGGCTATAAAATTAGAACAATTGGTAAGAAAAGGAAACATTCAAGGAGCAAGAGAAAATGCTGCAGAGAGATTTGGGTAAGGGGATTTTGGAGGGGTCAGGGTCCCTCCTGCACACCGGGCTGCCTCCCAGCCTGCTCAATGGTGCAGAGACATTTCCCACGGCGCTGCACACCGGGTCCCTGTCGGGTCCTGGAGGGTCCCTCAGAGCGCTGGGCACCAGGACTGGCTCCACGCCTGTCCCCGCCACCCAGGGAAGCCATCCCAGTAAAACCTGAGGGAACCCCAGATATTCCTGAGCTCACATCATATTTCAACATAAAACACGTTTAGTATTTTCCACCTCCAGTCAGCAAAATAGAAAGTGTATCCTACGTGCCAGACATTAGTGCTGTGTAGCTTTCTCTCCCACCGACATCGAGGGAGAGTCTGATTGAGCTGTCTCATAAAACTAATGGGGTAATTCCTCATCTTCATATCCGACTCTTATTTAATTATTCTCCGAAGCACAAAGCCAATATTTGATACACGCACACACCCACATTTACCAGATTTATTTTGTAAATGTCCTTTTGCACACACATAACATTGCCTTATTACAAATTCCGTAAAGAGAAACTGCATATTGATTTATGATCTTGTTTTGATAACATTATAAAATGGATAAATTAATTACATTAGTTCTGCATCATTTAAATCCTGACTTGACTGCTTTTGTTATCTATCCTACAAGATAGGTCCCTAATTTTTTTCCAGTGAAATTTATAATAGTCCTTGAAATGCTTATTAGCATGTTTGACTGAATTGAAAAAAAAAGCAGATGTTTATCTTAACAGAAAGTTAGAATGATTCAGCTGGTTGGTTTTATAGTGAGGACTGACTTTGCCACATAGTTTCTATAGCAGATATTTCACGTATACTTAATAAACAAAACATAGTTCCAAGGTTTTGATGAAAATATCTCCAAAGCACATGATAATTAAAAAGCACTATATCGAAAAAAATTGTCTCAGCAAAAGTGGAAGGTACTAATGATATGCTGTCGAACTGGCCAAACAAGTTGCCTCTAAGTCAAAGAGTAGTTGGGCTCATTAACAGAGACTTGGTAGTACTGAAAATGCCTTTTTTGTGTACTTCCCAGTAGCTGAAAAAGCAAATGACTCTTTGCTTTTAACAAAATTAAAAATAATCTTGGTGATAAATCAATGTGATTTTGGCATCTCACTCGAAAGGCATTCAAAGAACCCAGTGACAGTGATGCCGTGAAGTTCTCTGTGTACTCTTTTTTGGACATTTTACTCACTATTTACATCTACAAAAAGGAAGATGCTGGACTGTGTCATCGCATAAATAAGTCACATTCATTAGGAGATGTAAGAAATAATTGGGAAAAATCCCCATTCATCTCATTAACAAACGTGTTTCCAATAAAATTACTTATATTTAATAATTATTAGTAAAAATTTAATATATGTTCTTATTTTTGATCATGTGCTACTAATACTTATAACTCAATACAGAGGACTTTTAAACACTTAAACCCTTACAGTCACAGAAAAGACAACAAATTTAAAGTTTTTAATTTATAAGACATAATCTTATTGTAATAAGTATGACAGAATGATCAACCAAAAACTTTCAACCATGAAACAAAGGAAAACAGAGACAAATCAAAAAACAGACTCTTAACACTAGAGTACAAACTGATGGTGACCAGAGGGGAGGGGCTGGGGGATGGGGGAGACAGGTGATGGGGACGAAGGAGGGCACCTGTCCTGATGAGCACGGGGTGATGTAGGGAAGTGTTGAATCACTATATTGTACGAAACTAATATTACACTGTATGTTAACTAACTGAAATTAAAATTAAAAAAACCTCTAAGGATGAAACATATGTACATTAATGTAAAATTTTGTGGGAGAAGTGGATTAAAACTATGAATCCATGGGTAAAAGGAAAACAAAATTTCAAAACGTTGGGGAAAAAAAGAGTTTGTTTACATACTTCAAGTAGGAGAAGGGAGACCCCATATCATCAGGACACTTAGATTCAACTGGATGCAACTTCAAATTCGTAAATCGTGCGTTCGCATAGCACATGGGAAATCACAGCCTTTGTAATGACTAAACGGAGGTGCAAAATCTGAGATATTAATTTTATAATGTGCATAATCATCATTTTCTGAAAGTTGTTTAGAGGTACATGAGCAAAATGTTTGCAGACCACGGTCCTAGACCGTTAGAGCTTGACGACCTCGCAACCCAGCCCCTCCACTCACCAGCAGCACAGTGTTACGGACGAGAACACTGAGCCCAGAGGGATTTGCAGACCACGGTCCTAGACCGTTAGAGCTTGACAACCTTGCAACCCAGCCCCTCCACTCACCAGCAGCACAGTGTTACGGACGGGAACACTGAGCCCAGAGGGAAAATAGAGCGAGCCCCTCTCACTCCCACTCCCCAACCCCATCACCCCTGCTGGAGGCACACAGGCACACACCAAATCCACTGTGGGGGGGAAACTGCAGGCACCCTGACCTCGTTCCAACATGGCATCAACAGCAGTGGCTGGCTCTCCCTCAAGTGGCCTGTGTCTCCAATGAATGTCACCTTGCCACGCTTCTGTGCCTCCTTGTCTTCTGGGCTGGCTCAGCATTCTGAGCCTCTCACTCCAACCAGGCGCAGAGGCTTAACAGCTCTCTGCTATTGCTAATTTATCAGAATCATGGGAGCTGCTATGAGCAAATGAAACCCAGAAGCCTAGGGAGACGTTAGGGACCGAGAGGGAGGAAAGGAGGACTCATGGGCCGGGTGCTAAAGGAAGATGCAATCCTGCAGGGACAGAGAGGAAGAAGGCACTGACTACACCTATTCCACGCCAGCCTGGGGTAAGACTGAATGACACCATGGCCAACTGTGTGGCTGGAGGCTTCCAGAGTCTCCTTCATTACCCAGCCTCTGTTATACTCGGTGTCAGTTCTTCGGGCTCAAGGATAGACCCAGAGCTGTGGCAGAGACATGACACCGGGGTCCATTAATATGGCAGGGCAGGCAGAAGATTTCCAAGCCTGCTTCAAATATGCAAAGGGGCATAAATTACATGCACTGATAGCCAACTTGTGATGTTCCAGACCCTGTTAAACTTGATTTTGTGATCTCAGCTCTCAAACCAATTTGATGTAATCACTAAAAAATATGTTTCCTTCAGGTGGCAACAGTATGTTACAACTGTAGCTTGAAATGTTAATGTTTATGTCCTACCCTGAAAAGGAAATTAATACACTTGGAATTTTTAAGTCAAAAACAACATAAAATGCTAAGTGAAATAAGTCAAGCAGAGAAAGACAATTATCATATGGTTTCTCTCATCTATGGAACATAAGAACTAGGAAAATCAGTAGGAGAAGAAAAGGATAAAGAAAGAAGGGGTAATCAGAGGGGGGAATGAAGCATGAGAGACTATGGACTCTGAGAAACAAACTGAGGGCTTCAGAGGGGAGGGGGGTGGGGGAATGGGATAGACCGGTGATGGGTAGTAAAGAGGGCACGTATTGCATGGTGCACTGGGTGTTATACGCAACTAATGAATCATGGAACTTTACATAAAAAACCAGGGATGTACTGTATGGTGACTAACATCATATAATAAAAAAATATTATTATAAATAAAAAAAATTTAAAAAATAAAAATATTTATGTTCATTAAAAAAGAAAAAGGAAAAAAAGAAAGAAAAACAACATAAACAGAACCAAAATTCGTTCATAAGCCATTTAATTCGAGTTAAACTGAGCATGATATTTTGGAATAATATTTTGCTATTATTTTATTTAAAACATCTATATTCACCAAAGAGAACTACAAAGCATAAAACAAAAATGGCACCACTCAAATAACTTGCTGACATTTTAGGAACAAATTTTAAGTGTAGTGAATGAAAAGACAAGCTGTAGACTGGGAAAAAAGACTTGTAAATCGTAATCTGATGAAAGATTTCTATCCAGAATATAAAGAGAACCCTCAGAACTCAGCCATAAGAAATCTCAATAAAGTCTGTCTGGAGCTCAGTTAATCCTAATGTGCTCATGTCATCTTCCCAAGACTTGACAGATATGCCTCCATGATGAAATGCGGTAACAGAAGAAACTGGGTAAGAGTGCCAAGGCAGTGCTCTGTCCTATTTCTGCACCTTTTCTGTAAATCTGAAGTTTAGGAAAACTCAACAGAATGAAAAGAAGGAAGGAAAGACGGAGGGAGGACGGAGGGAAGAAGGCAAGGCAAGGCAAGACCTAGGTATACAGGGTATCTGCAAAACCCCACAGGTAACCTCACGCTTAGTGGTGAAAGACGATTAAGAGCCCTTAAGATTACGAGCAACACAAAGGTGTCAAAAGGCACCCCCGTACCATTTTCTGTTCCACATTGTACTGGAGATTCTAGCCGGGCAATTAAGCAACAAAAGGAGTAAAACGCATCCAGATTGGAAAAGAAGAAGTAAAACTATTTCTATTTGCATATGAAATAATGTCATATATAGGAAATCCTACGAATAAAAAAAATTACTGGAACTAATAAATGGGTTCAGCAAAGTTGCCGGATATAAGAGCAATGCACAAAGATCAACCGTATTTCTATACACTTGCAGTGAACTATCCAAAAATGAAGTTAAGAAAACAACTCTGTTTACAATACCATCAAAAAGAATGAAACACTTAGGGATACGTTCAACACAGAAAACGAAACTTTATATTCTAAACTATGAAACATTGTTGGAAGAAATTAAAGAAGATCTAAGCAATGGAAAGACATCCCATGTAACGCTGTTAAATTTATCTCCAGATTCAAAGCAACCCCTACCACAGTCCCAGCTGTGACTTCTTTATAGAAATTGATGAGCTCTTCCTAAATCTGTTATGGAATTGCAAGTAACCCAGAATAGCCAGAACAATTTTGAAAAAGAACAATGTAGGAGGGCTCACATGTTCCAATTTCAAATCTTACTACAAAGCAACAGTAATCAGGAGAGTGTGGTACTCGTGCAGCGGCAGACATACACACACACACACACACACACTAGAGTTACAGTCCAGAAATAAATCCATACTGCACGGTCAACTCAAATTCACAAGGATGCCAGGACCATGTATTGGAGAAAGAACAATCTTCTAAATCCTCACCTCCAACACCCTTCACACTGATGACGTACTCCTATTGGTCAGGCCTAACACACGACCCAGTAAGAAGAGACGGTTTTCATCGCAGTCATTCTGGTGACCAAAGTCATCACGTAGGAGCTCACCGAGTCTCTGCACTTTGTGGCTAAAGAACTCAGCAATTTGCTCAAGGACACACAACAAACTCTTTCCAGTGGAGAGAGGAGTAGCCGGGTTTTCTGCCTCCCGAAGCTGGGTTATTTCCATATCTTGAGTTTGCCTCTCTAAACTATGTCTCTTCCATGGAGATAGGAAGAAAACAACAAACCAAGTCAATACATCAGAGTGACCAAAAAAATAGACACCCACCCCCACCGTACTCCTTCCACTGGCCTGGCAATTCATGAGCAAGCACCTCTTCTTGCTTAAAACATGCACAGATCTGGAGAGAGTTCTAAGAACATGAACGGTCTGATTGAGAAAAGAAAACCGGTTCTCTCTTCAAAATGTAACTGAATATTCCATTTGAATTAATGCCTGGGTTCATGTGTCAGCTGCTGGAGATTTGATTTTTCCATGAATCATAAAGATCATCTGAATGATGGGCTGTGCACTACCCGTTCCTAGTTCCCCCTCTTCCCTCCAGACCCCATGCCCTGTGGCCCACTTCTGAGACTGGGAGTTGTGCCAGAGGAGAGGCTCACATCCCCACAAAGGGTGCTGGGGGCTTCCACGCCATGAAATGTATCCCATGCTGACCGCAGAGAGGGTTACAGACATCCTCCCCTCTTCTTAACACAAACCATGCAACTTCGTTCTCTTGGGAAAAGACTGAAGCATTCCTCTCCAATCACGCCTCCTGCTCCCCCAGATCTAACAGGGCGGTGGGCTGTCCTGACCCCGGTCTTTTCCTCTATTCATGTCCATACGTGCATATGTTAATATGCACTTACTTTATTAGAATGGAACCCCACTCTAACACTGTCCCACCTTTGTAATAACACGTCTGCACACCGGCCTGCCTTATTCTTGAGTGCCCCGTGGTGAGACAGCCCGGACCGGCGTGCAGCTCACTCATGGTGTGGAAGGACCTAGTCCCAGGACTTTCTGTGATTAGCTCTCTCCATCCCCACGGTAACTCTATGAGATAAATCAAATCATGACGCTGAATTTATAGATGAGGAACCTGAAGAAGTAGGTCATTTTCCCAAAGACACACAGCTAAGTGACGGAGAGGCGGATCAGGCCCGGGCCGTGTGGCGCCAGAATGCCACGCTTTTACCCGCGAGGCTGCGTGACTTCTTCATGATGGAAACGCTCGATGATGCATTTAAATCCTTCCTTATTACAGAATCTTTAGATTGCTTCTAATTTTTCACCGTTATCAACAATGCTGTAATTACATCCTCATACATGTAATCAAGTCCATCAATCTCTCCTCGTGCAGCTTCTGAATGCGAATCTTGTGTGGGAAGGGCTTCAGCCCTGGCTTATAAATAACCCTTCATCTTCTTCTAGAACTTTCATGGTTCGGCTTAATTCATTTAGCACTTGAGCCCCTGTGGAACTTGTTTTGATATATGGCATAAGTTAGAGGTTTAATTCGATTCTTTTCCATGTGGATAGCCAGTTATCCCAATATCATTTTTGAATAGTCTTTTGGTGGGGGGGGGTGAGGAAATATTTCCCAAGAAAAATCTCTTAAGACTTAAAACTTTACATCAACACATTAAAATCTACCCATGCTTAACCAACTGTTGAGAAATAAACTGTCATCATAACATGGTTCATTAACAGACAGGGAAAATCCCGTTTACAGAATGGGGACAAGGAGGACAGAAGCCAGAGATCTTCCCCCACACCAAACCCACTGAGGGGATAATGTTATGATGGATGGATGCTGGACTTAGTTCAGGTCCTGGCTCTACCACTTAAAAAACCAGTTGGTCGGAATGACTCCCACAACGTCTGTGCCTCTGTTCCCTCACCTGTAAAAGGGGTGATGGTGACACTTGTCTCAGAAAGAAGACGTCGTGATTAGAGCACCTGGCCTGCCCTAGGTGTACCATTCACCGTGTAAAGTCTGAGTTCCCATTTAATGTCAAGGAACTAAAGTGTCCCCACAGGCAGTCCTGCTCATATACCCAAAAGCCTTTACATGGTGCAATGACCACTATTCGAAAAGTGCTGTTTGTGTCCATGGGACATTGTACAATGTGCTCAGTTGGACCCTGGCTCCCAGGGACAGGTTTTCAGAAGTAAGTGCAAACGTGATTGTTGATTTCTGAATGTGCCCCCCCGACCACCCCTTACCCACCCCCACCCCTGAGTGTGCATTGCACCCTCCCTGACTGCCCCCTCCCCATCTCTTCAGCCTCTCCTCCTCTCTGTTGCCTACTCTTAATCAAGTCCTAAGCATGTCAGGTCTTTACCACCCCCCCAACTCCACACACCCCTCTAGTTGCTGCCCACCCAACAACCTAAAAGACGGGGTGCAACCTTGCTGTACTCATGTCCTGTCCTCCCTGGAACTCTCCGCCGACTGTAACCTGGCTGTCACCCCCAACTCCAGACCGGCCTCACCAGGGTCAACAGGAATGTCTGCGTGGCAATCTCGTGAACACACTTTGGTCCTTCTCCAGCTCGACCTCTTGGCATCCATGGGCCCTTGACTACTTCCTCCTAAGACACCCTTCTATCTGGGATGTCAGGATGCTAGCGCTTCTTGCAGGTGCTCTAAGCACGTTGCCACTTCTTCCCAGTCTCCTTCAGAGCGCCTTGCCCTCTGCCGAACCCCACCGGCAGCTCTGGTCTGGGCCCTCTTCCCCTTTCCCCACAGGCATTCCCTGAGAGCTTCTACAGCACGGCTGTCATGAACCTTCACGTGCTGGTGGCTTCCGAAGCCATAAATCCATCCTTGACCCTGTTAGTCCATCTCGTATGTATGTCCAACTTCCCAACAGGCAGTTCTGTTTGGCCACCCGCCTGAGCACAACATAACCAAGTTACATGTCACCATCACCCCCACCCGACCCATCAGCTGTGAGGATGGCTGGGTGCTCAGGCCATTCTGCTCTCCACCTTGCCCCTCTTCTCAGGCCCTGTCCATGCTGCCCCTAAACATCTCCTGAATCCATCTCCTCTCTGGCTTCACAGTCACCATCCTGGTGAAACCACATCATGTTGCAACTGGATTTCTGCTGCCACCTCCCAACTGGCCCCTCCCTGCCTCCACCCCTCCTTTCTCCTGTCCTGTCTGGCCCTGCAGTCAGCTCCAAAATCTCACATCTGACCTTGTTATTTCTTTGCCTTAAGCCCATCAGTGATTCCTCATTGTGCTTAGAAGAAACTCCAGAGTTTTTTAAACAGTTTACAACCCTGCATAATCTCAATTCTGTATCTCTCTCCAGCATTACCCTTTACCAGCCCCACCCCATTTCCCTGGCACACACACATTCCCCTTACACTAAACATTTTCTGTTTCCCCAAATGCCCCTTTTGCTGTTCCCTCTGCCTGAAATATTCTCTATCCAGCCCCACCATGACCACAACCACTTTCTACCCAACTCACGCTTTAGATTTCAGCATACAGCTCACCTCCTCAGGGAAGTCCTCCTGATCCTCTCCCATGGGCCATGGCCACCAAGACCACCCTTAATCGGGATTAGGTCTGCCTCATTCAGTTACAAGTTCTGCTCAGCTGTCTGCCTCCCTCACTGGTCTGACAGCGTGGGGACCAGGTCTTTTGCTACTATCTTCCATCACCTAGCACAATGCCGGATCAGAGTTGACACTCAAAACACTGAAGAAAACAAGAATCTGTCACCCCAAAACATGCCTCCTTGACATAAAAATTATTCTAAGCTGAAGGCAATTAAGAAGCAGCGAACAGGTGACAGCTCTCTCTACCTTCCTTTTCTGCCTGAAGGCAGGATGCACCATTCTCCTTTTACTGAAGATAGACAACGGAGGCACCAGAGGTGTCTGCAAGCATGAGCTGCTCCACTGGCTTCCTCCCAGGTGATCACCGTCCCTCAGCCTGCCCCCCTTGGACACTCACCGCCTTCCTGCATCCTGTCCCTTCTCTGCAAATGCATATGCTGTGTAAGCCAGAGTTCTAAGGCACTGTGTTGAGTTACTCTTCACTTAGGTTTCTCCCATGTAATGCATACTACAGGAGGTAGTCAACTTGATCTCCTGTTAATCAGTCTCTGTTACAGAGTTCCAACTGAAAACCTAATGCGGGTGGGGGTGAGGGTCTACCTCCTCCTCAGCGTATTTCTGGGTGAGTGAGACATGCTTTCGGGGTACTCACCATTTTATCAGGATATATCATATCGACAACCATGGTCTTCCAACCAGAGAGTTAGTCAAGGTTAAGTGGGAGATATAATTATTATTTTTTATTTTTTAATGATTTTATTTATTTATTTGATGGAGAGAGATAGCCAGTGAGAGAGGGAACACAAGCAGGAGGAGTGGGAGAGGAAGAAGCAGGCTCCCAGTGGAGAAGCCTGATGTGGGGCTCAATCCCAGAATGCCAGGATCATGCCCTGAGCTGAAGGCAGATGCTTAATGACTGAGCCACCCAGGCACCCCGGGAGATATAATTAATATGGTCTTTTTTATTGGGAAAAAGTCATCATCAGCATTTACCAAAAGAAATTCTTTTTTTTTAAAAAGATTTTATTTATTTATTTGACAGAGAGAGACAGCCAGCGAGAGAGGGAACACAAGCAGGGGGAGTGGGAGAGGAAGAAGCAGGCTCCTAGTGGAGGAGCCTGATGTGGGACTCGATCCCAGAATGCTGGGATCACGCCCTGAGCTGAAGGCAGACGCTTAACGACTGCGCCACCCAGGCACCCCAACCAAAATAAATTCTATTTTAAAACTATTATAGATGAAATGCCATTTATAGCAAAAATTGTGTTTAGAAGAACATCCTTGGGTGCTTGGAGTGCCTTCCACTCCCCACTGCTCCACAGATGACCATTTCCAGCCTGACCCACAGAGGAAGCACCCTCACCTACAGACCCCAGAGCCTGACCCTGTCTTCAGGAGACCTGGGACATTTGGCCCTAACAACTGAACCAAAGGCATCAGGACTGAGCAGAGAAGGGGCCTCTGGAGGCCTTGAATCATCTGGTTTTCCAGCCGTAGTACTCAACACCACATTTCCTTATATTCCAGCTGTGTTCTCTGACACACTAGTGAACAGAATCACATTTTCCTGACATGATCTTCTGAGCTAAAAGTAACCCCATGCCCCACATATGCCCCTTCCTATGTCCACCGAGGATGACTGACCACTTGCCACAGCATCTCTCTGTGCTTCCCCCCAGCTAGGAGTAACCTAAAGAGTTACTTTACAAAATCACTGGGAATTTCCATTTTTCCCTATCCAACTTGTCTATTAAGCATTGAAAGAGGCAACATTGCAGAGAACATGGAGTTGCAGTGATATAGATCTGAGTTTGAAGTTGACGATTTACCTCACCTGCCTGGGATTCAGCTGTCTAACCTGAAAAAATAGGAAGAATATACCAACTTCATAAGGTTGATTTGAGGATTAAATATGATCACATATGTGAAACACCTAGCAATACATACCTTCCTTCTCCTCCCCCATATGCTGGGGATTCAATAAGGTCAGGCCCAAAGAAAGTCACCCAAGCTCAAGGACAGATCAGCAAACGATGCTTCCTAATTGTCAAGGCTCCAAGCCAGGCTCTAAAGGAACTTTGAGGAAATCCCTTTTCACAGCAGCAATTAAACGACTGAGCAGAGAAACTGGAGTGGGTCTGGGTATCCATCCAAGGGAGGGCTCCTAGGTGAGCTCAGAATTCCAGGCGGTGTCAGCCAAGAGAAGAAGGCCACAGAGTCACACGGCCTTCAGTGCAGAGGATCCAAAACACTTTATCTTGACCCACAATTGGGTGACCACCCTCATTCTCCTGAGAATCTCCTGTTTACATACCAAAAGTTCTGTGTACTGGGAAACCCGTTCGTCCCGGCGAAACCAATATGACTGGTCACTCTACCCAAGATAGTGAAGCCCCTGGCTGATGAGCATCCAAGGGAAGTCTCTATTCGTAGGAACGCAGCAGCTACGATGGGGTTTTCAGGGCATTCTGAGTCCCCTCTGGGGTCTGGAGGTGCCAATGCCCCCTCAGCCAGGCCTTAGAGTTCAGGGACTCATGCCCATGGCTGCACATGTGCATCTCCTGGGGAGTCGCCCAGAGCCTGTGACTTACTTACTCTGATATGGCACCTGGGCGGGTAGTTTCAAAACACACCAGGTGACTTTAAAGCAGAGTCAGGGTTGAGGACCACTGGGTACATTCTTCACAATAGCATGTCTCCATGTTCATCCTTCAGAAACTTCAAAATGGCTTTTGAATATTAAAAGTGAGATTTAAGAATATAGAAGGCCCTCTTTATGCATGTGTAAGCAAAACTAGAAGATGCTTACAAATGGAAAATGCTAACACTCATAGTAAAACTGTCCAACAATTAAGAGTGAATACACAAAAAAGGGCTTTCGAGGGCAGCTTTGTCTTCAACAAAGATCTGAGGGTTATATATTTGAATTATGATGTTCCTTCAAAGTAGTTACTACATGAAGACAAGCCATAAAACCTATTTTAACGATGGTGCCACTATGGACACTTAAATTTATTTGAGAGAAATTGTCCTTTGAGACTGAGGTAGGTTTATTAAGATGTCTTGCTCTTTGGCTGCAGATTTAACCTCTGGAACCAAGTCGGGTGAGTTGGTGGTTAACCAAACCGGGAGGGCTCACTGTGGGTGTGAGGGCTAAGTAATACAGTCCTCAGTGGCTAGCGCGAGTTGGCACAAGGCACGGGCTCAGTGACTGAACTTAAATGAAGAACTATGACAATGATCACAAGTAGCCTTGAAGGTCATTCTCAAAGAGGAGATGAGATGGTTGGAGCAATGTTGGCCTCACTGGAAGGGTTTTCCACATGGGTAGTGTTCATGCCATGTGTTTGTTACAAAGACCACTTCAGCTCTTCCCAAAGACGTTGAATGGCCCGTGGCAAAGTCACGGTAGCTCCAAGAGATGATTGGCTGTGTCGTTGGCGCCTTCACAGGGGGACATTCATTATAGCAAACAACCCAAAGGGTACATCATACCCGTGTCCGTGCAGGCTCAACACAAGCTGCTAGCATGTGGAGAATGGGGGTGGACTCCCATTAGCCAGGATGCTGAGAAGGACGTACGACACCAGAATTCCAGTTAGTTATGTTACAAGGAGACGTACAGCAGTTGTTGGCCCAGGGTCCTCTGCTAGTTATGATCAGCACACTTTCTCCAAAAAAGCAGACCCGGGTGGGAAGCTGAGTCATCATCGGGATATGGCGCGGTGAGCAGGAACTCACGAGGAGGGGGTGAGTGGATAAACTCAGGACCACTTCTCGCGGTAGGGAAAGCCCTTCAACAGGAACACAGCACTCGACCACAATGGCCAGGATGCTGCCCTCCTCCTGAGGACGACATGGCCCACGTTCACCCCTCCAACTATGTTTTCCTTCGTATTTCCATCACCGTCCAACCTTGCTTCTGCCTGTCATGTCTTTTCTCTGTGTTACACATTAGGTCGTGTTACGTCAGATCCCGTGAGCCTTAAGAAATTTTTGTCTTTTTAAGATGATTTGCAGCTTTCACTCTATTATGAATTGACCTTATTTATTATGAACTTACCTTCTATTTCCCTGCTTTCCAAGTTTATGAAGGTCAGGAGATATACCTAACCCATTGTATTCTGACAACACTTGGTAGTACTGGAAGATTCTCATGTAAAAAAATTTTTTTTAAAGAAAAATCCATTCATTCATTCATTCATTGAATTTTGATTATACCAGGTGCTTTTCTTAATGTTGGCAATTCAGGGATAAATAAGATAAAGTCTTAAAACTCATGGGGCTTACATTCTAGTTGAACAAAGCAAATACACGAGAGAATAAATAGTTACATGAAATAATTTCACATGGCGAAAAAACGAAAATAAGTGCACTTAGAAACTCCTGTGAAAATGTTCGTTTGTAAATAGGAGAAAACTGCCTCGCCTGGGAGATTTTAGAGTGTCTGTTATGTGAATCTAGGATAGCTAAAAATAGCATTGTCAAGGCAGAAACATGGAAGGGAGGGTCCCGCTCAAAAGATTGCAAATGCACGTGGGCTCGGGGGCCTGGGGAGCTCCCGCGCCCTGGACAAGCCGGGCTAGTGCACTTGGCAGTCCCAGAAATCGAGTGTTCCTCCTGCCAGCGCTGCTGGGATTTCTGCCAGTTTGCTCAGGGTCTATGGCCTTGAGTGATGCACGGAGAGGGGAAGATGGAATGACTTTGTCATGCCTCACCTGAATGTAATGTCCAGCAGATATTACAAAAGTAATATCTCACCATGAGAGGTGGACAAAAATGGAAGCAAGGAGCACCTAAGGGCCTGGAAATAGACCCATCATATTTAGCCTATGGGGAAGCAGTAGCCGGAAGTAAAGATGACCACTGTGGCAGGTGTCCCCTATCCAGGGCCTGCTGTGCCAGGTGTCCGGAAGAGGCATCTGCACACTTTGCCCAAACAAATTCAAGGACCAGTGTGAGCCAGGCTCCATGTGGTCACACCCGAAGAAATAGATCCAGCAGTCAGAAGACATTTAAAATAGTTCTGTTCCTTATTTGCGTTTTGAAATAAACTCCTCCAAATCCCCTTTTGTCTCTCCTCTGCGTTCACATACCTTCTGAGGTCCGGAGCCCCGTCCCGTCCTTCCCCTCCATCTGCACCCAGAGCCGCCTGAACACGTACCCCAGGGACAGGCTCTTGCGCTTCTTTCTCTCCCCTCCCCTCCCATTTCTCTGGTCCTGTACCGCTGATCTTTCTCCCAGCTCTGCACCACCCAGAGTATGAGACAAGCAAGCCAGAGGTCATCGTACAAGGCAGGGAAAGGGTGATGTTGGAAAGACAAAGACAATGATACTTTCACTAGGCTGGGACCAGGGCAAGTGGCAGAAAGGGGAAAGGCTGAGAACATCCACGTGTTAATACGTATGAGAAATGACTGTCATAATGGCCCGGGGGATCCCTGTCCCCATTTCCAGGCCCTCTGCAATGGGACACACTTCTCCTGAAGGAGTCCTGAGATGGGAAGGAGACTGGTTTAGCCTGCCAGAGCGTGAGCCTCCACATGGAGGAGGAGAAACCGAGGCAGGACCTGGGACCAGACACACAAGCGAGGCAGGTGCACTCTGCAGCCCCAGTGGGGCCGCCTGACGACACAGTCCCACAGGGGCTCCCAGCAGAGGTCATCCACGTACACAGCATTAGCTCGTGCGATCCTTCCAGCACAAGGTCATTCTCTCTAGTCTGGACATGAGAGAGCGAAGGTCTGCAAAACTCAGCGCCTCGCTCAAGGTCACAGAAGCACCAAACGTAAAACTAGGATTGGTGCCCTGGTCTGCCTGATTTGGGGTCTCATTCCCACATGGTCCTTCGGCTCCCTTTCTGTGAGAGCCATGAGTAATGTCTCCTGAGAACCGTTCCTCCTGTTCCCCTGGAACAGTCTCTCGCTGCCCATCCCCCACTGCCTGGCACCTGCCCGACTCGCTCGCGCACATCTGTACTGCCGGGAACGCGGACCCCGAATTCCAGCTGGCGCTCAGTGGCACCGTCTATATGGTTAAGGACACCGTTCTGTCGCCACTTCAAGGCATTTTAGTGGCTCTCCTAATGTCTTCATTTTTGCTCACTGCTGACTCTCATTTATTAGTTCTAAGAATCAATATCCATTGCGGGGTGTTCACGAGGGGCCACTCCACAAGCTCTCGACAGGCATGTTTCACCTTCCCCCACGCGAACTGGAACACGTTGCTGTCAGCATCCCTCTCTAGCCCATGCAGAAACTGACGCTCAGAGAGTCATCCAGCTCGTAGGGGGTGTCGCTGGGAGGCGCCCCCAGGCCTTTGATGATGAAGTCCGAGCACTGAGACTGGTGGATTATACTCCGTGGTGTTCTGGTGAAGGGTTCACGACTGGCTCTATGAGGACAGGAAAGCCGTGGTGTGTGCGTAGCCTTTGCGGATTCCCATGGTGTAAACGCTCCCATCAACGTCAACACCAGGCCGACAGAGTGACGTCACTGAGGGCAAAGCTGCGAAAAGCAGAAAATGTAGGAAGAGCCTGCACCCCAGGCCTCCCCTCCAAGACACAGACACGGCCTAGGACACGGAACGTGGGGATCCTGGCTGGTGGCACAGCCGTCCACCGGCCGTCATGAAGCAGGAACGCTGATAAAGAGCGCAATCCAGAAAACCGAGCCGACATTTAGATGCCCCAAACCTGTTTCTGCTTTCCTGCGGTGCCCCGACTGGTCCCTGGCCACTGCAGGGCAGGCCATGTTCCAGGACGCGTCATACAAACCGCCTCGTCCAGAGCGAGTTCCCCCTCTGGATGAAGCCCCTTCCCCTCACGGCCAGCAGAGGGTGGCCCAGCCAGGGTGCTGGCCTCGTGGTCTGGGGGTTCCAAAGGAGCGCAAGGAATGGTGTGCATGTCTCCCTGGGCATGGACACTCAGAGAAGCAAGTCAAGTCAAAGAAGAATGCGAGGCCGGGCATGTGGGCTCTGAGCTCAGAGACTCCCGCACAGGATTCCCAGTTCCGCCCGGTGTGCGTCGCGGGACCTCAGACGAGTTCCTTAATCCTCCCGTACCTCAGTTTCTCCATCTACAAAATGAAGATACCGATGACATCATCCTCACAGAGTTACGAGCAGTACGTATGTTAACATATACCAGGCTCCCAGCACAGTGCCTGGCGCATAAGGAGGCTCAGGAAGGAAGAGCTCTCGTGGGCGAGGATGCGGAGAGAGGGGAGCCCTCGTGCCCTGCTGGTGGGATGCAAGCTGGTGCCGCCGCTCTGAAAGAGTGTGGACGCTCCTCAGAAAGTCAGAGAGCTACCCTATGATCCAGAAACTCCACTGCTGGGCATTTACCCAGAGGATACAAAACACTAATTTGAAGGGACGCACGCACCCCGGAGTTTACAGCATCCTCATTACAGTAGCCAAGATATGGGATGTCTTGTCCCATAGCCCAAATGTCCACGGACTGATGAAGAAGATGTGGCAGATATATAAAATGGAATATTACTCGGCCAACAAACAGAATGAAATCTTGCCATTTGCAACATGGATGGAACTAGAGAGTACTGTGCGAAGTGAAATAAGTCGGTCAGAGAAAGACAAATACCAGATGATTTCACTCATATATGGAATTTAAGAAACAAAGCAAATGAGCAAAAGGGGGAAAGGGAGAGAGACAAACCAAGACGCAGATGCTTAACTCTAGAGAACACACTGATGGTCACCAGCAGGGAGATCGGGGGCGGGGGATGGGGATTTCGGAGTGCGCTTGTGATGATGAAAACCAAACTCTGGGCATGATCAGCTGTTGCTCCAGGAGATACTGGAGCCCGGACAGCAAGAGTATGGACCACAGACAGCATGAGCGGCAGGGGCAGACAGATGACAAGGGGGCAGAATCACACAGGGAGCTTTACACAAACATCCTGATCCGAGCTTTGTGCTCTAGAAAGAAGGCCTGGCAGGCAGGAAGAGTAGATCAGAGCAGAGAAGCGCAGAGCCCCTCAACACCGATGAGTGATGGTGAAGGCTTGTGCTCAGAGCAGAGATGCTACGAGGGTTTGGGGGTTCCCAGAGGAGGACGAGCCTGGTGTGCTAATGGTGCAGGTGGGTCGGGGAGAGGAGGAATTCCAGGCTCAGGAGGGCCTGGCGGCCAGCAGGACGGAGAAGGTGTGGAAAGGACACAGAGGTGGAGGGTGTGCGGGTGTAAAAAGAACATAGCAGGTGGGGACGGTGGCAGGCCGCCGGGGAGGTGAGTCTGCAGCGCTGGGGGCTGAGTCGGGTGATGGCCGGCCGGGGGGGCCCCATCTCCTGCAGCCAGCCTCCTGCGGCCTCCCCTTCAGATGCCAAAGCTTTCACCGAAAGTGATCTAAATCTCCGTAGAGGCCGAGTCCTGAAAAACCAGCGCAAGGATAGAAGAGTCTTTGCGTGAGGAGCTGGGGAAGGGATGAACAGCGGCTGGTGGCCAGAGAGCAGCTCTGCGGGCAGTAAATAGAGCCTCGCGGAGATCAGAAGGAAGGGGGTGTGTTAGAGCCTCAGCACAACCTCTCCGACTGCCTTAAATAGAAGAGACAGTCAAAGAAATTAGAAAACCAACACTCCGTTTTAGGGTGAATCTTTTCCCCATAAAATAAATTAGTCTTCCATTATTGTGGGTACGAGAAGCTTTTGAAAATGACCAAAAATGGAAAGCTGGAGAAAACCACAAAACAGCTTTCAAACAAACACTGCCATTGTTAACGTTTTAAGGCTTTTCCCCTCCAGTCCGTTTTGACTGTGGCTACTCCTCGGGAGGTGGGAGTCCTTTCTTGGTACAGTTGATCTGTGCGTGTGGGGGTGAAATCTTTGTATTTTGCTTTACAGAAAAATTAGCCTGAAAATGGAACATTTCGATACAGAAGAATTTATCAGACACTAAGAGAAATATTAAACACTCAATGGGAGAGGGGACGTTTATCAACAATCAGTTGGAGAAAAGCATCACGTATCTTCTCCCTTGCACTAAGACAGATTGCTGATGGATTAAAATATGTTTTTAAATCAAATCCAAAAACTAGAGCAAATATAACTGAATATTTATCAAACTTCTGGGAAGGGACTGTCTCCTTTCTCAGTTGAGACTCGGTAGAATAAATCAAACATAAACTACAAACGATTAATATTCTCTGTCCTTGGAGAACTCAATCAAATCAATAAGAAAATCACTAACCCCCTCATGATAAAATGGCAAAAAATACAAAGAGACAAAAGAGAAATACAACCAGCCAACAAATGGAAAAATGGTGGGACTCCAGAAATAATCAAGGAAATATAAATTAAGCACAATGTTACCCTTTTTCTTTTACCCATTAAACTAACAGGCTTTACAAACTGTACTCAGTAAACAACCGGGAGAGGCTGGTGATGTTGTGTTAAGAACCAACCACAAGAATTCAGTGGCTGAAAACAAGGGTGATAAACTCTCTCTGTAAAAGGCATAATAGTAAATATTTCAGGTTTTGTGAGCCACAGTGTTTGTTACAACTCTTCAACTCTGTCATTGTAGCAAAACAGCAACCACAGATAACCCATAAATGACTGTGCATGCTGTATTTCAATAAAACTTTATTTAAAGAACGTAGTGGGCCAGATTTGGATTGCAGGCTATAATTTATCAACTTCTGGCTTAAATGGGCTTATTTCTCCCTCCTGCTACATGTCAAATTGCAGGGACATTCTGTTCATTACAGGCAGTCAGGGATCTGAGCCTAATGGCAGCTCCAAACCCACTTCTTGTCCTATGGCTGCTTCACTGGGGGATTCTAGAAAGTCATACGCAGGCTATTAAATGCTCCAACCTAGAATCGACACACTCACTTCTGCTCACTGGCCAGCAGGAGTTCCCCAGCCTGCCCAGCAACAAGGGGGCCGGGAAGATCTGGTTTGCCGCCAGCCAGAGCTGGTTACCCACAAGCTGCACTATCGCCTCAGTCGGTACTAGTGAGGATGGGGGGAAACGCAGCTTGTACGTGCGAGGAGGTTGCTGACACAGCAAATGAAGAGACAGGTCACTCAGTCAGACTGAATTTCAAGCAGGCAGCAAATAGCTTTCTAGAACCCAAGCATGGAGTGCCCCGTGTGTCCAAGGCTGTGGCCGCGAGGTGACAAACCCTCGTGCCAAGGACGTCGCAGTGAGATAGAAACAAGAGCTCAGGTCTTCAAAGAGTGCATTTCCCAGGTTCTTCGGTCCATTCAGAGGTCTGGTGTCTCCTGTCATGTGTGAAAGGAATTTTCTGAGGTTACCCTCCACTGTCCGCTGGGCAAACACGTTGTAGTCTGTGCAGAATAGGACACTGACGTCGAGTTCTCTCTTTGCAATGAAATGTAGATTTTCCATTGAAAGTCAAGTCCTTCGTTTCTAAATGCTGAATAGGATGGCGCTTTAAAAAGAATTCCAGATGGTTAAATTAGGAGGTTGAGAATTAAAAAAAAAAAAAAAAAAAAAGAGCAGCCCAAGATTACTCACAGATCCCAAAGCCTTTAATTTGGTTATGAATGAAATGCATTTTCATTTATCTTAAGTGTGCAACTTTTCCTAGTTTGCTCTGAAATCACTGCTAAACCCACGGCAATGAGCCCTCGGGCATTTCTTCTGACAAACCCAAATCCTCCACCCCAAGATAAGTGTACCTTGAGCTTCCCGGGAGAGAAGACGAAACACAATGGAGGTAAGACTGGGGCCTGGGCAGAGCTAGAGAAATGAGGCTGCCCTCAAACCCCTCCTGCTGACTGATACTGATGGGCGAGCCCAACAAGGGTGCTGCTGCCCCAGGCAGGGGACTGACCTCCCAGGTCTGTTGCTGCATGTTGCCACAAGACCACATCTGAGGGAAAATATAGAGCAAAACATCAAGGCCTGTTGCTGAGATGCAAAAGTCAAAAAGATGGAGCCTAGATCCAAAGGGAACTTGACATTTACTTATCATTTTTCCTTCTGGAATAAGAAGGTGGGTCATGGGTGGTTGGTGACACTGATCCAGGAGATTTAAGATCTTAGGGCTAAAGTCTCAGAGATTTTCTTCGCCATTCCCTCATGAACCCAAAATAACTGCTGCAATTCCAACCATCACATCTGCATTCCAGGCCAAAAAAAAAAAAAAAGCACATCGGCTGCATCTGATCCTCAGTGGACAAGAGAGATCTTCTCGGAGAACAAAATGAAGGGGAGGCAGTATGACTGACTGATGAACCACTGTGCTGTCAGAGAAGGAAAGTGCTTCTTCCTGTACGGCAGGACTAGTGATCACAGCATGTGGTTTCCCCTCTTCTCCGCTAGGGTGAGGTTTTACTGTGATTATCCGGTAGAGCAGGTATTTTATTTCCTGCAAACGGTGACACCTGACAGGGGCTCCAGCGGTGAAGACATTGATTGTCTCACGGAGCTAGATGTCTGGAGGAATGAGTTCCAGTGTTGGTGAGCAGTCCAAGGACGTCGTCAGGAACAAAGCTTAGTCAGTAGGTGGGCTCCTATCCCTCATTGTATGGGATTAACACACAGTCCTGGGAGGGATATTCTCTTGCTGGGGTTCCCATGCTGGGAAGATGGGAAACTGAGGCGTCTGGAAGCCAGTTCCCCCAGCACACAGAGTCCGAGTGTCAGCAAGAGAAAATCAGTGCACGGAGGGAAGAGCCAGGCCTCAGGCAGAGAGATGGCACCATGGCAATGCCGTCTGAGTCCTGGGGCCCCATGGGCTGGAAGCCCACGTCCACGTGTCCTGGTTTCCTTGTCCAAAGCGCTTCCTCCTTATTCTGTCTTCTTTGTAATTTAAAGATGGGGGTGTGGGGGGTCCAGCAGACCCACTTCTGCGTGTACACCCGAAAGCACGGAAAGCCGGGGCTCAGACAGGTGTTTGCACACTCATGTTCACAGCAGGACTGTCCACAACAGCTAAACTGTGGAAGCTGCCCAAGTGACCATCCGTGGATGGACAGGTAGAGAAACGTGGCACACACACACTGGAATACTGCTCAGCCTTGACAAGGAAGGAGCTCCTGACATGGACGGACCCAGAGGACACCAGGCCCAGTGAAGCAAGCCGGTCCCTGAAGGACAAATTCTGTAGGATTCAGCTCCTGGAGGTCCTAGGAGGAGTCAAGTTCATAGAGACAGAAAGGAGCTGGTGGGCCAGGGCCTGGCTGTGGAATGGCACCAAGTGTCAGGTTTGCAAGAGGAAGAGCTCTGGACACGGATGGTGGGGATGGTTGCACAACCGTGTGAATCGCTCCCGCTCATTAACTGCAAGACAAACGTACCGGATTCTTACTTCTAAAGAACGGAGTGGGGTTCTGTCATGTACAACTGGAGGGATCCCGACTGTACAAGGAAAAGCAGGAAGGAGGAGGAAGGAGGAGGCAGAGAAGGAGGAAGGCTGCTGCAGAGACGCACCGGGCGGGGACGGGGACCCTGGCACTGAAGGACAGGCGGGAGGAAGAGCAGATGGCGGAGCTGCCTGGGGCGACGCTCCCGCAAACAGATGTGATGACAAGAGAACCCAGAGCAGGAGAGGCTCCCAGCTGGAGGCCCTGGTCAGCAGGTGAGAGTGGCCTTCACGGCTCTCAGCGTCGGCGGAGCTGACTCGGTGAGGCCCCAAAGAAGACCCGGATCGCAGTACATCCAAGAGTGATGGGAAGTGAAGAGACGGTGCCGACGGCGTTTCCACGTTCTGACCGGCCTAACTCTGACCCTTGCTCCGGACGTGTAGCCGGTGCCGGCAAACAGTGGACACAGCTCCGCCCGTGGCCGCAGTGGCAGCAAAGGCAGGGAGGCCCACACCAGGCCCCGTCCAGGAACCTGCCCCGTGGACCCTGCTCTGGAGCCCTGGGCCGGCCTGCATGCTGCCCTGGCCTCTCCCCTTCCTGAGCGTGTCCTGCGGACGCCACCCTCAGGCGGAGCTCTGCCTCGCCGCCGGCCGAGTCTGATGGGGGGCAGGAGGGCTGTAAGCAGGACCAGCCTCACACCACGGCCCAGAGCCCCCACCCCTCAGCTAAGCGGACCCCACCCTTTTTGCCTCCTGCTGCTGTGGGGGCCCCTCCTCATGCCCCTCGTGTCCCAGGGAGGAAGTGGAGGCCCTGCCTTGCTCCTTATGTTTATGGCAAACACCTGTTCCCTCTGCTGGTTTCGAGAGGCCTGCCTATCCTCCGTGGTCTCTCTCCTCCCTATCCCTGCCCTGCAGGACCCCCACCACTACCGCCACGAGCCCCTCCCACAAGGCAGGACCCCTGAGACCCTGTGGCTTCCTTAACATTCACAGTGACCCAAGAAGGCTTGTATCGTGCGGGAACTGGCGCCTGGACAGACTAACGGAAGGATGAAGGCCTGAAGCGGTGGGAGTGAGCTGACCTGGCATCACAGCCTGGTCCTGTGTCCTTCCATGCCACGCCCCGTCAGCCCCACTGAGCGACTCCCACAGGGGCACCCCACACCGGAAGACCACCCACTCTCTGTCCCTGCTAACTGTCCCTCACCACCTGTGCAAACACGCTCGTCACCCCTTCACTCCCGGATGACTGCTCTGTGCCTGACCACCCCCATACCTGCCACTACCCTCTGAATACCCCACTTGTGGTCACCGGACCAGCAGCTCCAGACATCACCCGGAGCCGGTCAGAAACACAGCACGTGTGGGCCCCCCAGATCTCCCGAGTCGGAACCTGTGTTTTAACAGGAGCCCGGTGCTGCTGTGTTTCCCCTGCTCTCCAGCTTCCTCCACCAGCTGTGGCTCCATCCCCCCCAGCCCCTCTATCCCCCCAGCCCCTTTATCCCCTCAGCCCCTCGACCCCGTGAGGCAGGTCTCCTCCCAGGCCCACGGGTCTCCGGTTCTCCCTGTGCACATTGCATGGTGACCACTCTGTGCGGGGCAGCACAGTAAGACCTTCTGGAAGAATCTCCGTAAGCTGGCTTGCATGCGTCTCTTCTTAAATTCCTTCGTAGGGTGTAGTACTTGCATCTGGAAGGGATTTTCACTTTTAGCCCTCTATAAATAAGCCAACGCATGATGTCCTTCGTCACACTCCGCCTGGCAGCCCTTCAGTCATTCCTTGGCGCTCGAAGCCCGTGCCCCCGCCTCCCCAGCTCCCGGGACCGTGTCACCCTCAGGCCTGTGGGCCCGACCTGGCTGAGTGCCGGGCCTCACGCAGGACTCTTGCTCTCATCCTGAGCCCTGTCGACCTGCCTCAGCTTCTGCTTCTGTTTGGAGGCTTCCGTCCTGAGTCTCAGGGTTGTCACCGTCCCGAACCCAGCCTTCCTGGACAAGCTCCTCCCGCAGCTGTGGCTCGGTCTGCCCGATGCGGAATCCACGGGCTTCCCCGCCGGCAAGGACACCTGCCACTCATCTTGCTGGTGTCTATGGCATCCCCCAGAGTCTGCCATAACCTCAGAGTCCTGCTCTGACTTCAGTCTCGGGCTGACTGATGGAATGAGGGAGAACATCTTGGCAGGAGGTCTGGGAGGAGTTTCAATGGGACACGGCAAGCTCATGTTTTTGTTTTTCTGAGATGAACGGAACGGACTTTGTGTCACCTCAGTTTCCCCATGAATTCTTTACACCCTGCAAACCGTCCTACTTCAGACCACTTTCCTCGCAAGGCTGTCTGGGTGCCCCTGGGATGGGGGGCTGTCCAGGGTTCTGGTGGGGATGGACAACACCAGCACGGGGAGGCGCTCACACTCACCGCCCTGGCATGCTGTACGGGTGAGTCAGAAGAGCACTGGGATGAAGGTGGCCTAGAGTCACAGCCCAAAAATGTCAAACGGAAAAGGGAGGCAGACAAAGAATTAGAAATCAGGTCTCGAGTAAAGTATCTACCACTGAAATCAGCTGGAAAAGAACAGGACAGGAGGCAGTCTAGAGAGATCCTGGAGGTGCAGGTGCTGAGACGGTGGGAGGGGAGGGTGGTTCACGGAGAGCCCATACACCGGCCACAGCAGGGCTGACATGGAAGGGCGAAGCCGGCTCAGACCAAGCAAAGCAGGACGGGGGTGCTAGCTGGTGCTACCGTTCATAGATCCTGGACCAGTCACCTCACTGGAGAAAGATCGGATGTAGGTCATTGCACCAGCCAGAGTCAGGAGTGTGGCAGGACACGATAAACCACGGAAAATGCCCAACATCCTTGCTCATGAGTAAAACACAGATTAAAACTATGTGAGCTATCACTACCCTACTCATCAGAACGGCTAAAATTTTTAAAACTGACCATAGTAAGTGCCGGCGAGGATAGGGGAGCACGCAAACCCCCATAAAGCGCTTGTGGGGGCGGGAGGGTATAAACCGGTACGACCACTTCGGAAAACCTCCACTCCCAGGAACGTGCCCAAGATAAATAAAAGCCTGCGTCTACACAGAGATCCGTACCCAAGTGTTCCTACCATCGTCATTTGTAATAGCCCAAAGCTGGAAACAACCGAGTTTCCGTCCACAGGTGAGTGAATGAAATCCACATCTGTGAGTAGATTAGGGCCCAGCAGTGGCCCAGAATGAGCTGCCAAGTCACAGGGATCCGGGGATTTCTACAAATCACGATCTGAGTGAGAGAAGCCAGTTGAAAAAGAGCACCCTAGGATTCCCTTTATAAAAAATTCCAGGATGTGCGAAGCCATGTGTGGTGGCAGAAAGCAGGTCGGTGTGGCGGGAGGACGAGGCCCAGGGGAGCAAAGGGCACCAGAAGCCTGTCCGGGGAGACGGAAAGGTTCATTTCTTCATTGTGGTGACGACGTCAGACACATGCAGGCGCAAAAAACATCAAGTCGTGTACTTCAAATGTATGTGGTTTACGATACTTTGTTCATACCCGTCCCCACACAGAATAAAAGCAAAATGACACAAAACACACAAAACTCCAGTGCGCAATTCACCACGTTCCCTCTTCCCTCCCAACGCGGTAACCCCGTCAGCCTCCATTCCTGGAGGACACACGGGAAAGGTCCAGAGCCTCCGCATGGGAGGAACACGCAGGACACACGCCGTTGGTGTGGTAAGCAAATGAAGTCTGGGGTTCTGTATCACTGCAGCACAACCTAACCCACCTGACTGATGACAGCCCCAAACCCAGCGACCCAGCGTGTTGTCCCCAGTCTCATGGGCGTAAGAAGCTGGAGGTCCAAACCGCTATAGAGGCTGGAGCGCCACAGTGTATGAGACTTGCCCACAGAGTTTGCGAAGCACGAATCGGACCGCTGTGTGTTTAAGTGACGGAGTAAAAATCAAGTCAGTCCCTCACAACGTGTGTGGTTACCCGGGGACAGGGGAACGCTGGCGGCGAGGGGGGATCAAGTCAGCCCCTCACAACGTGTGTGGTTACACGGGGACAGGGGAACGCTGGCGGGCAAGGGGGATTTCCGATGCGCCACACCCACTTGTGTCTGACACGTGGCGCACCGAGGGGCACGGGGTACTTTCTGAAGAAAGACAAGGGCAGTATTAGTATAACGGCCTCCACGGTGAGGGGAACGGAACTGTCCCTCTGCTCTTGGGGAAGAAACGTGAGGCCACATAGAGACTCTGAGGCACCGTCCATCCCAGATGGTTTGGACGAGCCTTTCTCGGATAATAGGGGCGATGCCTGGAATAAGAGTAGAAACGACATCAAATCAATGCTTATGAGAAATGCAAATACCTGACAAGACTCTAGACTGCTAGCCCAGGAAGAAAGTGAATGTGTGGTTTGGTAAAGTATTTCATTTCAGGCATTTCAAGAAGGAACCGGATGCCGTCATCACTAAAGAAAGGAGACGGGGATGTGGGTCCGGCTACTGGGTTCACCTCCTGCTCCCGGCGGTCTCGGGAGTTCGAGTCCCGATGTCACCGCACACATCGACAGGACAAGAGGATGTGCTTTTGGCACGGAGCATCCCACAGCACGAGCCAAGTAACGGACTCTTCCGAGCGGACCGGGTATAGGACGTCTTTGTGTCGGAAGTGTTCGTTTGTAAAATGTAAGTCTTAACATGGGATCCTCCTTGCAACCGGCTCATCGTCCCTTCACTCTGACAACAGTGAGGATGGCCTGGGTGTTTTCCGTGGCTGAGCAGCTGCAGACAGCATGCACACACGCCCCTCACGCCCGACCCTCACACCAGAGTGCCACTGCCTGCCTCGGGCCCGCGACAGCTCAGAGCAGGGCTGCTGTGCTGTGCGGAGGCATGCAGCTGCCAGAGGACGGAGCCCCGGGATGCCTGGAGGGCTCGGTGGGTGAAGCGTCTGCCTCTGGCTCAGCTAATGACCCCAGGGTCCTGAGAGCAAGCCCTGCTCAGCGGGAGCCTGCTTCTCCCTCTGCTTGTGATCTCTCTCTCTCCATCAAGTAAATAAATAAAATCTTAAAGAGAAGAAGAATAAAAAGAACAAGAACAAGAAGAAGATGATGACAGAGCTCCTCTGAAAGGGGGCTGTGGGAGCAATAGGAAGGGGACCGCGGAGGAGAAATTAAGGAAATAAGGGGGTTCACGGAGGACCTCCCCCGCCCCCGAAGGCCTCTCCTCATCCCACAGCGTTCAAGGTGGTGAGTTGTTGGTATAAATTGTCCAGTGCTGGGCCGCCGTAGGACACTCACGGGGGTCACCTCAACACCCGCCGGGATTCAGAGCTTCCCCCCAAAGCTCCCTGCAGTTCAGCCTCTGGATGCCTTGGGTCACAAGCTGTCCCTCCCTAGTTCCCTGCACTTGTCCTCACACTGGGGACGACAGACAGACGTCGGCCATCACTGACTGTTCACGGGGCCTGAAGGACAGCCTGGCCACAGACTCGGAGGGCCTGCCTGAGCTTGGGGTGGAGGAACACCGGGACTGAGTCCCGACAGCCTCCCCGGGAAGGCGGGCAAAGCCGGACCCCTGCGCTGCCTGAGACTCACTTCCTGACCTCGGGTCCGGACTCAACCCTATTTTAAGACAAATCTCTAATTAGACTCCACACTGCCTCAGTCTCCAAACCACCCGATTCCTGGGGGAAGTATATAAGGCATAAGTCTCAGATAATAGAGTCAGGGAAAATATATGGACAATTAACATAGCAAGATCATGGGGCGGGGATTCTGCAGAAGTAGGCGGCCTTCCTCCGGAGCTGTGGAAATCATGCCGTGTCCAGACAGCCCGCCCTCCTTCGCCCCAGAGCAGCCGCTCCCTCACGCGAAGACAAAACAGGAAGGGGGAGTCTTCACCTCGAATCAATTCCCAATCCAGGTGGGGTGGAGGGGAGAGCGAGGGCATAGTTGTGTCAAAGACGGTCACCGATGTTCATTTTCAGAAATCCGACAGCCATTAAAAAGCATAATTACGACGATCGCGCAGGAAACCCAGAACACGCGTGCTATATGCCGATATGAATGATGACGTCCCGTGGCTGAATTTTGTGTGCGTGCGGGCGAAAGCTGGGGCAGAGCATGAATAAATATGAGTAGCTGATTCGTCCTAGCGGTCGGAGCACGGGTTAATTTTTTTTTTTTTTCAGTTTGGTTTCCGTCAATGCTGCTCGCACGACAAATAATATGTAAAATGCCATTAAGGTGCCTTGGTGACAACTGGAAAACCAATTATAAATCCTGCCTCTCTGAAATGAGCCTGAGCCAGTGGTGCAGAGCCGAGCCTCAGCACCCGGGTTTTTTTTTTCCTGAATAAAAGGCAGGCTTGATTTAAAGAGAAAAGACATTTTTATCCAAGCGTCACTTACCTCTATTTCATTCTAAGAACACGGCCTGTTTACAGAGGTTTGCTCCAATGGCCTCCAGGCTTCTTAGCGTGTACTCGCTGCCGTGCGGCTCTGTGAGGTGCTCACCTACGGCCCATGTGCCCCCAGCGTCACCATCGCGAGTGCCCTGGGCAGTCCGCGCCTCTCTACAGGGCCTTCCGTGGGCACCGTGCTGGTACCCGCAGGAACCATGTAACATAAACGGCCCCATCCCCAGGGCCCTGGCAAAGCTGGCTTCATTGCTGGTCCCCAAGCAAAGACCCCCGCGTCCTGAGGGGAGGGGCCGGGACTCAGAGCCCAGAACGAGCTCCCCACCCCCTGCCAGCCAGCGTGCAGACCAGTCCAAGGCAGTCATGGGGCTCCCGATCTGTTCCATGAACGCATGGAAACCCAGGGTGACGCTAATCAGCACAGGGTTCTCCTTCGCCTCGGGTTGACCTACCCGGGCCAACGACTCTGGGGAAGAAGGCTGCTGGGTTTCTCTGTCTGAATGTGGCCGCACCCACGCGTGAGGTCTGGAACTCCATGCGGGCCGAAGAGCGAAGCACGCAGGATTGCGGGAAGACAGAACGGTCTGGATCAGGTCAACCTGGGGGGAGCCCCACCTCGGAATTCCTAGTCACGGGGCCATGCTGCTCACACCAGCTCGAATTCCTCTGTGTTGTACGTAAGTGGTGTTTGGCTCCCTCCGGGGCAGGACAGAGGAACCCAGATGACAGGGAAAGCGGGCAGACAAGACACAGCTCCAGAGACGCTCTTCCCCTCTGTGCCCCCATTCATCTGCACCCGCGGCTCCTGCACACTCGTGCACGCGCTCCCGGAACTGTGGGTTCAAAGGACAAGAGAGGCGAGATGGGCCGTAGGCACCACATTCACAGCGTCTCACAGTACTGATGAGAAACCGGGATTTAGGGCCAAAAGGAGCTTGCCAAGTACTATTCAGAGAGGCAGAGTATCAGCTGTGACCCAACCAGACGTTGGACTTCTTGGCAAACTCTCCCCAGTAATCACCTCCCCCACCACTCTCCGAGCAGGGTCGGTTTTTCCTTGTTCACGGACACCAAGCACGTTGCGCCCACCTTTACTGTAAACAGGCCTATGACACTGCACCAACACTGGTCCCCACGAGACTGTACAGCTGGGGTCTCAGTGACATAGAACGCTATCTGAGGTCCAGGTGTACAACACGACACGACGCTCGTACACACTGTGAAGTGACCACCACGGTAGGTCTTGGTGACATCCGTCACCACACTAGGCCATAGAATTTTTTTCTTGTGATGAGAACTTTTTCAGGATCTACTCTCTGAGCAACTGTCAAATATACAATATACAGAATTATTACCTGCAGTCACCATGCTGCACATGACAGCCCCGGCGCTTCTTTAGTTTATAACTGGAAGTGCGTACGTTCTGAGCCCGTTCGCCCCCCACCTCTGGCGACCACCAATCTGTTCTCTGTACCTGCGAGCTTGTATCAATGGTTTGTTTGTTTTATATTCCACATATTCCACTCATATTTCTAGGAGTCTGGTTTTTTGTTTTGTTTCTAGATTCCATGTATAAGTGAGAGCCATAGGTGTTTGTCTTTCTCTGACTTGTTTCACTTAGCATAATACCCTCAAGTCCCATCTGTTTGTCACAAATGGCAGGATTTCTTTCTTTTTTATGGCAGAATAGTATTTCATTTCATACATACACCACATCTTCATCCATTCAATGGATATGCAGTTGTTTCCATGGCTTGGGTATTATAGATGTTGCAGTGAACATGGGGGTGCGATATCTTTGAGTTAGTGTTTTTACTTTCAGATAAATACCCAGCAGTGGAATTACTGGATCATAGGGTAATTCTATTTTTCACTTTTGGAGGAACCCCATGCTGTTTTCCACAGTGATGCACCAGTTTGCTTTCCCACCAACAGTGCACGAGGGTTCCTTTCCCTCCACATCCTCGCCAACGCTTCCTATTTCTTGTCTTTTTCATAATAGCCATTCTGACCGCCGTGGGATCTCACTGTGGATCTGATTTGCATTTCTCTGATGATGAGTGATGCTGAACATCTTTTCACGTACCTGTTGGCCATCTGGATGTCTTCTGTGGAACGTGTCTATTCAGATCCTCTGCCCATTTTCTAGTCGGACTGTTTGGGGTTATTTCTGCTATAGAGCTGTATGAGCTCTTTATATATTTTATTTTAAATATCCTTACCAGATATATGGTTTACAAATATTTTCTCCCATTCCGTAGGTTGTCTTTTCATTTCATCGATGGTTTCCTTGGCTGTGCAGAAGCTTTTTAGTCTGGTGTAGTCCCATTTGTTTGTTTTTACTTTCGTTGCCTTTGCTTTTGGTGTCAAATAAAAAATATCATCACCAAGATCAATGTCGAGGACCTTACCACTCATGTTTTCTTCCAGGAGTTTTATGGCTTCGGGTTTTACATTTGAGTTTTTGATCCATTTTTAGCTTATTTTTGTATATGGTGTAT
The DNA here is from genome assembly GCF_024610735.1 of Ursus americanus. Classification (NCBI taxonomy): domain Eukaryota; kingdom Metazoa; phylum Chordata; class Mammalia; order Carnivora; family Ursidae; genus Ursus; species Ursus americanus. The sequence continues at coordinate 1,170,113 of NC_142154.1, forward strand.
GTCTGGTGCTTTCTTTTCTTGTGGTCTCCTTGTCTGGTTTTGGTATCAAGATAATGCTTGCTTGGGAAAATTTAGTTTGGAAGAGCTCCCCGCTCTTCTATTTTTTGGAAGATTTTTGAGAAGGATTGGTATTGACTTTTCTTGGAATGTTTAGTAGAATTCACCGGTGAAGCCGTCTGGTCCTGGATTTCTGTTTTTTGGGTCAGACTGTGCATTTCCTGAAGGCAGAGATCACTGTATTCCGGCTCCTGGTACTAGAAGGTGCTTCACTGTTGAACAGAGCAAGCCCTTCTCCAGTACAGCCTCGTCATGTCAACCCATTCATTCCAACTTTGCTCGCATGGAATCCGTGATATTTCTGAATGGGGCTGTGGAGGGAGAGTTTCTAAAATGACCTCCAACAGATGTAACATCCTATTCCTTCAAAACCTGTCACCATAATGAAATATCACTCCTGTGATTATAGTATATCGTAGGGTACAACCAGCCATTCAAAGGAGAGATTAATCAGAGGGGCCTAAGATGGTTACGGGAGGCATGAAAATTAAAGAACTTTCTCTGGCTGGGTGCAGAGGAGGAAGGTAGAGATTTGAAGCATGAGAAAGATTTGAGGCACCCCTGCAGCCTTTCCAGACAAAGAGGGCTGCAAGTCAGGGAACACAGGCAGCCCCTAGGAGCTGAGAACCCCTGGCTCATAGTCAGCAAGCAAAAGGGGACCTCAGTCCTCCAGCCATTCAGGACTGAATTCTGCCAACAGCCGAAGGGCCTGGAAGTGGACTTACTCCCAGATAAGAGGTCAGGCCACAGACACTGTGATTCCAGCCTGATGAGACTCTAAGCAGTAAAGCAGCTGAGCTTGCCTGGCTTCCAAACTATGAAACCGTAAGATGATTAATAGAGAGGAAATGCTGCTTTAAGCTGCCGGAGTTTGTCAAAGACTAATACAGAGGGTTATGGGTGGAGGTGAGCAGGGAGGAGTACTGGAAAGCACATGATCAGATTTCAGTTCTGATGTCCGCCTACTTAGAAACGTCTGGTTTCCAGGCAGGTAGTAGAAGGGACGTGGGGGTCATTTGACCCTGGGGAAATAGGATGCATCTCAAGGCAGATCCAGTCCCAACCAGCGTAGCTACTGGGTGGACCCTGTCGTGAAGCCAAGCCTAGATTCAGGGTAAAATAAGTCTGTAGTTAAGTAGTAACACAGGAGCCACAAACGTGGTAGGGACACAGAGCTCCTATTCCTACTCTAACCTTAACCTACCAATTTGGGAACAGCGGATCGAGGGAAAGGGCAAGATGACAGTCAGTAAGTGTAGAACTAGGAACTCAAGCCTCCTAGCACCCAAATCTAATTTTCTTTGCACTGTTCAGCTTCCTAACCTCTGCCGAGCTTCAATATTGATGCTGTTCTGATTCACATGACATGACGCCCCAGACCGGCAGCAGCCAGTGGCTCCCACCATGAGCACTAATGTCCGTCCAGGGCCAGAACCCGTCCCTGGGCACCTACCACCCTGCAACCCACTGTCTGTGGTCAGAGCTAGCCAAGGGAAGGAGAACATCTCTCGTTTTCCTCTCCCTCACTTGTCCCAGAGAGGCAGAAACAAGTCACAGCCCTGGGATGAAGTGACAAGGCTGAGAGGGGAGACTTCAGTCCACTGGGAACACCAAAGAAGCCTCAGAGACACAAAGTGAAAGTTAGCAGAGAAGCAGAGAGGAAGCAAGCAGCTCATAGACCATGGGGGACCTCCCGGAGCTGCCGTGTTTATTGTGATACTCGGCGTTGGTGGGCCCCACCTGGGCAGCTGAATTGCTTCTCCTGGGCTCTTATCGGGGTCCAGACAATGGCCATTTCTTCTCAAGGAGGTGTCCGCTCTTTGGTTTCTTCTGGGCTCTGCCAAATGGACTTCTGATTATAGCAGTCCCAGAGTGAGCCCAGCTTATATGTGAGGAGAGGAAATCAGCAGGGAACACTCACCTTATGATGCATAGAGAATGAGCTTCTCGCTGGAAATGCAAATTTTGAAGGATGAAAATCTCACTTCTGAATACATAATGGCCCCTAATTAGCTCACAGCTAATTAGAGCAATTACCAGGGGCCAGCACACTCTTAAAGTCTGTGTGCCTAGGTTTCCTTTCTCTAGGGAACATGTACCCAAATGGTTAAAATCCCTTTTCAGTGAAGGTTGCATTTCCCCACGTATTAACATTGAACCAACTTTGGTTGTGTAAGTGTGGTCACATACGTTCCTGCCTACAGCCTTCTCTGTGAGCCACTGCTGGTAGGATCTTAGCTCCACTCTTCACTCTGTAATGAGGAAGGACAGTCTGATTCAAAGACATAGAGACACTCATCCATGGTGTAAGACAAGGGTCATGGGTGGGCTGATTTGAAGTCAGTTATAAAGTTCTCAAGGTCTGAAAACACTAGTGTGTAATGCTAGGCAACACTAGCCACTTTTCTTTTTTGTTAGCAGAACTCCAAATTCACCCAGAGTACAATGTGCCTACTCCCGGGTCACCATTTATTTGAACCAATCTGGAAAATCCTTTTCTCCAAGTTTCCAAACTCCCTTGCAGCCAGAGAAGTTCATGTGACACTTTTGGAAAAAAATGATCTAATGGGAAGTCCGCTATGTGGAGCCCAGGAAACCTTTGTTTCCTGATAAAAAGTGGAGTGATACGGCAAGCACTTCCCCTTTCCCTTTCTTTCCACCTTGGATGTAGATGTGAAGTCCGGGACCACTGCAGCCCTCTCATGAGCATGAGGTGATCGGCATGAGGGAAGGGCCAAGAAATTCAGCCCTGTCCTTTTGAGTCACTTGAACCAACATCAAAAACTACCTTCAGTCTCCATACATTTATTTGTTTAAAACTCTGTGGTCAGGTCTTCTATTACTTGTGATCAAACACACACCAACTTATCTAGGATGCTGTACTTGTCAATTTACATTCCTATCTCACTGGGTTTTTACAGTAGGGGTTTAATGCTTGTTTTGTATTTCCCACTTACAAATAAGTTAACTGAGCCTAAGTGCCTTATCCAAGATCATCTCACTGTTAAATCTCCAAACCAGAATTCATACCCAGTCTTATATTGGAGCCCGTTTCACCGCTTCAAGAGCAAACAGCGTCCAGAATACAAGGAGACTGTACCGCAGAGAAAGGGATGCCGAACCGTGAGGCTGGTGAGAGGTGTCGAGTCCCGGTTGTGGATAGTGATGTGCGCCATGCCTGCCACGCTAGGGGGTCTGACCTTATCGTGTCAATGACAGAGAGCAGCAGTGTGGGAAGACCTGCACTTAGCAAAAGCCGCTGCCATGCTCCCAAAGCCTCATGCATGCTAGAGCTCAATAAATGTTGAATGAATGAATGAATGAACTGAGCAATAATTGGATAAAGTTCTCTAGGTACCTATGGAGAATGAATCAGAATAGACAAAGTTAGAGGCAAAAAGACCATTTAGGAAGTTAGTGCCTTATCTATTCCACAAGAGAGACGTTAAGGTATGAACTATGGCGGTGCCTGTAGGACTGGAGAGGAGGGAACAAATTCAAACGCAATTCAGAAAACAGAATTGATGGGGACACAGTCCTCGCATGTCCACCAACTTGTCTTCTTAAAAGCACATTTGTACTGGGCCACGCGGCTGACCACGATCCTCAGCGGTTTCTAACTGCCTGTAGAATACCGTTGCCTGGTGTTCACGGCCCTTCATGAGCTTCCAGCTCTAAATCTTCTCCACGCAATGACTCACCCAAGGCCGTGGAAGAGAAATGGAAGTTAAGTCATTGATTCATTTGCATAACGTTTAATCATTTGCAAATGCCTCCATGTACATTATTTATTGTTTGCATCTTCCCTCATTTGCTATTTATTGCCTCCCAACAACTGTGTGGATTACACCGGGGCAGGACGGGGCAGTGACGAGTTGCGTGGTCTTACAGATGAAGAAACCATGATTCAGAAAGACCAACTGTCTGGTTGACCCTTTGGTCAGACCCTCCCCATCTGCTGTCCCTGCAGCTTGGCCAGTTCATTCCTGGCCCCAAGGTCATGGTCAGCTCGCTGAGCTTATGGTCCCTGAACAGAGCGCATGCCTGGTATCCACCCGGCTCTGTCCAGACCTGAGATGAACTCACAGTCAGATCCCACACCCCGACAACTTTCCTAGCAAGAAAATTGAAGTCATCACTCTTAACCCAGAAATTGGTTTATAGCTCTTTGTCCCACACAGATGGATCATAACACTCTGTCAGATATGAAACTTCTGAAAGCTTTTTAATGGACAAAGATGATTCTAAATCTTTCACGAATCTTCTCATGATTATTGTTGCAAATATTTTCCCTCTGGCTTGAATGTATGTCAGTATCTGGAGTTTCTCACTAACTGCAATTCATCCTTCAAAACCCTGCACTAAGTCTGCCTCCTCCAGGATGCCCTCTGGAGTAGAGTTGGCTTGCTGCCCATCAAAGACTCATGGTTCCTTTCTATAGGTTTCAGCGGTTTTTGGAGAAAGTCTGCCTCGTCAGCGACTGCATTTCCAACCCTCGAAAGGCTAGATGGGGCCATGAGACTGTTCCTAACCAGTGAAATATACGGGAAAGGGATGAGTGTCATGTCCAGGCCAAGAACTGGGTGCATCTTCCTGCATCTCCCCAGTCTCCCATCAGCTGGCTGGAGTTAAACCCTAGCAGCCACAACGTGTTGAAGATGCAGGGCTTTTATTGGACCGAACCTCCAAATGTGGGGCAGAACTTCTCCATCTCCTACTGCCTCACCCCAACTCCACTTCCCACAACCAAGGGCAGCTGCAGTCAGCAAGTACATGGGTAAGGACCATCTTTTATAATGCCAAGCCACTGAAAGCTTGGGTTTTATTGTTGTCACTGTGCTGTTAGAGCTAGCATTATCGTAACTAATACCCCCTTCAAACCCCTTCAATGGTGTTCAACATTCCTTTCTTTCAGCCCGCTCACTTTATTAAGAAGTGCACTACAACGAGGTTCCACGGCTGCTCTTGTCCCATGGTGACATGGCAGAGTCACTCATGTGCCCGTCTTTCCTGCCAGCTCATACCTCCACCGGGGAAGGTATGGGATCTTTCCTGACTCTGCATCTCCTAGAACAGAGTGGCTAGTCATTTGTGTGTGCAAAATTAATTTCTGGATTAGTAGGTTAAATTCTATAATGTTTGCAAAGTGCTTCTCCCTTATTGGATTTCTGTTCCTATCCCCCTTAATCCAACGTATAATTGTGTAAAATTATTTTGCCCTCTGAGCAGGGAGACTATGGTAACACAATTCTTATTATCCTGCTTTAGCAAAAGAAAAAAAAAAAAAACAGAAACAAACACTTTCGAGGCTCTGAGAGTCTAACTTGTCAGGGTGGCCCGGCTGAGTAGAGACACCAGGTACCGCATGGTCTGGTAGTCAGTAATGACAATCTCTAACTGATTCCCATGGGGCGTATGTGGTCAAGGTGCCCCAGTTAATGACTTGCCTTCTGATGTAGCCATGTTTTCTGCTTTTTGCTCTTTGAGGCATTATTAAGAGATTTCACTGCCTGGTGGTGTGTGAGGGAGGTATGTTGGTTCTGTCATCCTTGGGCCTGCCTCAGCCCAGCCTGAGCAAATGTCATCTCAGAAACCTGGGAAATTGTGTAAATTGTAGACAGAAGAGCAGGTGAGCCACTGCCTGGTTTCCCGCCTGCTGGGTGTGGTGCAGCCTCATTAACTCTGGAATCATGACAGGCTTATATGCAATACTAAATGCCAGAGGTCAGCAGCCCGCCGCTGGCACTGTCACCGTCACTGGGCATTCCCCTCTTCTGCCTTGCTTTCTCCCCGGGGAATCTGACCTCCCCGCACAGCCAAGGGCTCCTGCTTTAGGAACGGGCACATGATGCAGTGCTGGCCAATGAGATGTGAGGGGCGTCTGTAGGGAATGTTCAATGAGTGAGAAAAAGAGATGTGGGAGGAGGTGGCCCTTCTTTTTCCAGAGAATGCGGCCAGGTTTGTTGTGATGCCTGGAACTGCTGTGGCTGACTTGAAAATGAAGGCGCTGGTCAGAGAAGAATGGACCAAAGACACACGGAGCAGGACAGCTGGAGCTCCCAAGTGCCACTCTTCAAGGCTCTCCTGTCAGTGGGCTCCTTGTTGTGCAAGATAAAAATCCTCTGGTCCATCTGATACAATTATACCCTTACTCCCTTTATTCCGCTCCTCCTAGGAGCCCTCTTAATGCTACTCTCTGGACCACAACTAATCAATATGTTGGCATCCTCTGTCTCCTCCGGGCTACAGGCCATCAACTTCCAACTGGTCTTCAGCCAACGATCTCAACCTTTAGATGCCTACAACTCTTCCCTCTCAGAAGTCCCTCAGATGAACACCGCCAGCCCCCACTGCCTTCCTCCCATGACAGTCAGCAAGTGACGGGCTCCCAAAGTCTTCACAATGCCCCGTAACAGCTTAAAGATGCTAGAGCGGTCATCATCTCAATTGTCAGTGATTTGAGGTCCAATCACTTGAGGGGGCAATGTTAGGCCGTTAGTTAAGCATGAGCAAGAAGGGAGAAAGCAGATGCTGGCTACACCCTCAGAGCCACACCCAAGAGCTAACAGAACCGGGAAGGCCTAGCCACAGGACTGACTCAAAAGTTACAAAGGGACTTCCAAGAGCTGAGCATGCACACAAAAGGTGCACCTTGCCCTTAAGGTCATAGCAAAAAGCTCATTAGAAACTCATAAATCTACAATACATAAATAAATACAATCGTAACAGAATGCAACACGGTCGGGTGCATGCGCAGAAGCCAAAATGTGATATAACCAGCAGCTATCCATCAAAGCCAAATTTACATACGCAGGAAGCAGGCTTAAAAGGCTGCAGCTAGCGCTTCTCGGGGACCATTGCCACTCTTGCTGCGGCCGTGGCCCACTTTCTCCCTTGAATGTGTACAATACTTATCTCCTCGATAAACTCCATCTCCCCATTCTGGTCTTGGGTCTCCAAATCTTTGGTGCATCTGGGACAAGAACCAAGCTACTGTGTAACACATTAAGCCATCTTGGGTGGATGTCATGTTTCCTTGCATCTGAACACATCCAAGACAACGCGTTGCCAGTGTTGGTTAGCAGCTGAGTCTGGTTGAATATAACAGAAAACTAAGAGAAACTTAAACAAGATGGGACATCATTTCTCTTCTACAGCAGGAAGTCTAGAAGTAGGTGATTCCTGACACTGGTTTGGTGGCTCAAGGATGTCAGGGCCAGGACCTCTGAAATTATCTTGGCTTTTCCCTCATATTTGCAAGATGAATGCTTCAGCTCCAGCCATCATACCTGAGTTCCAAGAATTAGGAAGGGCCAGAAGGAGGAGGGCATGGTATCTATATCAGGAAAGTAAAACCCCAGAAAATGTTTGCTCTTACAAAGACTGGCTTCGAGGATGGTGTAAAATAATAATCTTTGATCCACGCATAATGCCATGCTCAACACAGGGGTTTCATTAGTAAGAAAGAGGGAAAGAATGTCCACTGCGTAGAAACACAGCAGTTTCTTTTTTCTTTTTTCTTTTTTTTTAAAGATTTTATTTATTTATTCGACAGAGATAGAGACAGCCAGCGAGAGAGGGAACACAAGCAGGGGGAGTGGGAGAGGAAGAGGCAGGCTCCCAGCAGAGGAGCCCGATGTGGGACTCGATCCCGGAACGCCAGGATCACGCCCTGAGCCGAAGGCAGACGCTTAACCGCTGGGCCACCCAGGCGCCCCGAAACACAGCAGTTTCTACCACGTCACTCTGTAATGTTCAAGGCTAACTTCCCATTGAAACAAAGGCAATCAGAATCCTTAATCGGGATATCCAGAACACAGTCAAAGTAAGCAAGTAGTGGTCAAATGGTACCGTGCGTGAGTGGTCTCTGACACCATAAAAAGTCCAACAAAGAAGAAATTCTGACAAAGGAGACACAAATAATGGATCTGGACCATAAAGATCAGAGTTTAAACGGTGATCTGATCATGAACCACAAGAAGATTCTGACAAGGAGATGGTGCTTTGGCTCAGCCCAGGAGCTGTTGGGGCATAAACCAGTTGCAAGCATGGTTAGTCCAAGGTCTCCTGAGATGGCAGTGGAAAACCTGTCTGTATACAGAGGCAGGGTGCAGAAAGGCAGCTCCAAAAATGCCATTTCAATAATGTCACTGTCCTATCCAAGAACTATGCTAGCCTGGTGCCAGATGGAAGCTGGAGCTCAAGTATACGCCTTCCCATTCTCCTGATTTTCTGATACACTGTATAAAGACACGTAAAACAGGAAAATCTGTATTGGTGCAATGGAAGGTGCTATCAGATGCTAGGAAATGTATGTGAGTTATGTAGAATGCAACTGGTTTAGGGGAAGTTTCTAATCACCCCTAATTGGTAGACAGCATCTGAAGAGAAGCAAGTGGGAAGTGTCCCTAATAGAACTACAAACACCAAACCTGCAACGGAAGGGTTTAAAGACAAGTGGATCATAGGGCAGCTCAATTTTTAACTTTTTAAGGGACCTCCACACTGTTTTCCAAAATTGAGTACCCTATGATCCAGCAATTGTACTACTGGATATTTACCCCAAAGATACAGAAGAAGTGAAGAGAAGGGCCATATGCACCCCAATGTTCAGAGCAGCACTGTCCAACTAGCCAAACTGTGGAAGGAGCTGAGATGCCCTTCAACAGACGAATGGATAAAGAAGATGTGGTCCATACACACAATGGAATATTACTCAGCCATCAGAAAGAACGATTACCCAACATTTGCAGCAACATGGATGGGACTAGAGGAGATTATGCTAAGTGAAATAAGTCAAGCAGAGAAAGACAATTATCATATGGTTTCACTCATTTATGGAACATAAGTAGGAAGATCAGTAGGAGAAGAAAGGGAAGAAGAAAGGGGGGGTAAACAGAAGGGGGAATGAACCATGAGAGACTATGGACTATGAGAAACAAACTGAGGGCTTCAGAGGGGAGGGGTGTTGGGGGAATGGGATAGGCTGGTGATGGGTATTAAGGAGGCCACAAATTGCATGGTGCACTGGGTGTTATATGCAAGTAATGAATTGTGGAACTTTACATCAAAAACTAGGGATGTACTGTATGGTGACTAACATAATAAAAAATATTATTATAAAAAAAATAAAGACAAGTGGAGTTGGGAGACAGGCACCCTTGTCCCTATATATTGTTTATGGATGTGCCCCTGTGTTGGGCACAAAGTGGTTGTCCGTAGGTGTCATCTCCAGCCTTTCCATGGAGCTAATTGGATATTAAGGAAAGCTGAGGTATAGCTTCGGTAGACACGAATGTCCGCATCAAAGGATGGTAGTCTGCTGGTCAATGAGCTGCCCCAACCAACACAGAAAAGAAACCGTTCTGCCCAAGTGTCCCCTACAGCATGACTCTGGTTGCCTCTCCACCTCCAGCTAGAACTCTAGCTTGAAAAACATCATCTCTCAACTTGCAGCAGCAAAAGCTGAGACAAAACCTCCATGGACAGTCAGAAGGGAGAAATCTGTGCATTATCGGGAAAGTGCAAGGTCTCAGAGCTCAGAACGAAGGGCCTCTGCATTCTCTCACAGCCCGTGCTCAGTGGGTGAGGCGGTGGTGAGTAAAGCAAGGACATTACCAGCTAGCACCCCACAATGACAGTGGAGCTGCGTACATGCGGCTGGGGGTGTCCGTGGTCGCGCTGAGACCCTACCGCACGGAGGGAAAGGCAATCATGCAGCACACCGAGAAGAGCTTACCGAAATCTGCCTGTGTCTGTAACTCCCCCACCCCAATTCCTCACAGACAAACGGACATCTAGTCTAACAAGCCAAACTACTATAAAACAATACTTTCTGTCCTCTTTTTTTAAAGGTAAGAGATCTGAAAAGGATCCACACCGTTTTTATCCGCTTAAAACTCAATAATGGAAAGCCAGTTACCTCTCCCTGCCCAAATGAGAAAACAAACCAGTCCCTGAACATATGAAAAGATTAAGGTATTAAGAGAAAGGAATATTATCAATACTTATCACTTTGAATGTCAATGGTCTAAATGCACCACTTAAAAAAAGACTGTCACAGTGGACCCGAAAACAAGACCCAGTTATATGTTCTCCACAAGAAACCCACTTTAAATATAAAGACACATATCAATTAAAAGTAAAACGATGGGGGGGCGCATGGGTGGATCAGTCGATTGTGCACGTCCAGCTGTTGATTTTGGCTCAGGTCATGATCTCAGGATCATGAGATCGAGCCCTGTGTTGGGCTCCATGCTGGGCATGGAGTCTGCTTAAGATTGTCTCTCTCCCTCTGCCCTTCCCTGTTTGCACCCTCTCTCTCTCAAAAAAAAAAAAAAAAAAGTAAATGGATGGGAAAAAATATACCATGCTAACACTAATCAAAAGAAGGCAAGAGTAGCTATATCGCCTTAAAACAAGGCAGACTTCAAAATAAGAAATTTATCAGGGATATAGAAAGGCATTGTGTAAGGATAAAGGAGTCAATTCTCCAAGAAGATATAATAATCCTTAGAATGTAAGTACCTAACAACAGATCATCCGTTTTTTTCCTGAGGCAAAACTGATAGAATATCAAGAAGAAATAGTTGACTCTATCACAGTTGGAGACTTCATCATCCCTCTATCAGAAATGGACAAATCCAGTAGGTCAAAAGACAATAAGGACATAGTTGAACTCAACCACACCATCATTCAAATGAATATGTTTGTCATCTATAGACTATTTCATACAACAACAGCAGAATACACATTTTTTCTCAAGCTCATGCGGAACATTCACCAAACACATTCTGGACAATAAAGTACACATTAAATTCCACATATGAGTGAAATAATATGGTATTTCTCTTTCTCAGTCTGACTTATTTCACTTAGCACAATACTCTCTAGGTCCATCCATGCTGTCACAAATGGCACAGCATAATGTGTAAACTTGTTGAATCATTGTGTCATGCACCTCAAACTAATATAACATTGTGTGTTAACTATACTCAAATAAAAAAAAATTTAAACACACCTTAACAAATCTGAAAGAATATAAATCATACAATGTCTGCTCTCAGGCCATAGTGGAATTGAACTGTAGAAATCAGTAACAGAACGATAACTAGAAAATCCCAGAATACATGAAGAATAAACAACACACTTCTAAATAATACATGGGTCAGAGAAGAAATCTCAAGAGAAATTTTAAAATATTTTGAACTAAATAAAAATGAAAACACAACTATCAAAATTTGTGGGATATGGTGAAAGCAGTGATTAAAGAGAAATTTACAACATCAAATGCCTATGTTGGAAAAGAAGAAAGATCTAAAATCAATCATCTATCAACAACACAAGAAACAACAGGTGTTGGTGAGAATGTGGAAAAGAAGGAACCCTTGTGCACTGTTGGTGGGAGTGCAAACTGGTGCAGCCACTGTGGGAAACAGTATGAAAGTTCCTCAAAAAGTTAAAAATAAACTCAATTATCTAATTTCCCACCTTAGGAAACTAGAAAAAGAAGAGCAAATTAAATCCAGAGAAAATAGAAGAAAAGAATTAAGTATTAGAGCAGAAGCCAATGAAATTGAAAACAGGAAATCAATGGAGAAAATAAATGAACCCAAAAACTGGTTTTTGGGAAAAAAATCAATAACATCAATAAGAATTTAGTCAGGCTAACTAGAAAATGAGAGAGAGGATGCAGATTGCTAATATCAGAAATGAAAGAGGGCACATCATTACAGATCCCATGGAAATTAAAAGGATAATGAAGAAATACTACAAACAACTCTATGCCCACAAATGTGATAACCTAAGCCAAAATACACCAATTCCTTGAAAGACACACAGAACAAATTACACACAGGACACAGATAAAACACACAAGAACAAATAGATGCCCTGAATAGGCCTATGTCTATTAAAGAAATTGAATCAATAAAAATAACCTTCCAAAATAGAAAACAACAGATCCAGATGGGTTCACTGGTGAAGTCTACCAAACATTCAAGGAAGAAATCACACTAATTCTCTACAATCTCTTTCAGAGAGTAGAAAAGAGGGACTACTTCTTAACTTACTATATAAAGCCAGCATTCCCCTAATACCAAAACCAGAAAAAAGATATTACAAGAAAAGAAAACTATAGCCCAGTATCTCTCATAAACACAGATACAAAAACCCTCAATAAAATATTAGAAAATTGAATTTTAAAAAAGTATAAAAAGAATTATATACCACAACCAAGTGGGATTTATCTACTTGGGAGATGCAAGACTGGTTCAACCTTTGAAAATAAATTAATATGACCCATTGCATAATCAGACTAAAAAAGAAAAATCACATGACAATATCATTAGCTGCAGAAAAAGAATTTGACAAAATTCAACATTACTCATTTATGGTAAAAATTCTCAGTAAACTAGGAATAAAGAGGAACTTCTTCAACTTGATAAAAACTATCTACAAAAAATCTACAACTACATCACACTTAATGAGGAGAAACGCAAAGCTTTCCCACTAAGATCAGGGACAAGGCAAGGATGTCCTCCCTCACCACTCCTTTTCAGAATCATACTGGAAGTCCTTGATAATTCAGTAAGGCAAAAAAGTATATACAGATTGCAAAGACCTAAAACTGTCTTTGTTTGCAGATGACATGATCATCTATGTAGAAAATCCAAAAGAACTGACCCCCCCCCAAAAATAGAAGCTCCTGGAACTAATAATCAAGTATAGTAAGGTTGTAGGATACAGGTTAATATACAAAAGTCAATTGGTTTTCTATTTATCAATAATGAACATGTAGAAATGGACATTAAAAACACAATGCCATTGGGGCGCCTGGGTGGCTCAGCCGGTTGATTTCAGCTCAGGTCATGATCTTGGAGTCATGAGATCGAGCCCTGCACTGGGCTCTGTGCTCAATGGGGAGTCTGCTGGAGAATTTCTCCCTCTGCCCCTCTGCTCCTCTCTTCCTAAAATAATAAGTAAGTCTTAAAAAAATAATAAAAACAATGCCATTTACATTAATACCCCCCAAAATGAAATACTTAGGTATAAATCTAATAAAATACACAAAAGATCTATGTGAGGGAAACTACAAAACTCTGATGGATGGAATCAAAGAACTAAATAAATGGAGAGATAGTCCATGTCCATGGATAGGAAGACTCAATATTGTCCAGATTGTCAGTTCTTCTCAACTTGATCTATAGATTCAATGCAATCTCAATCAAAATCCCAGCAAGTTGTTTTGTGGATATGAACAAACTGATTCTCAAATTTATAGGGAGAGGCAAAAGACCCAGACTAGCCAACATAACATTGACTGAGTAGAACAAAGTTGGAGGACTTGATGCTGCCTGACTTCAAGACTTACTACAAAGCAACAGTAAAAAAGAACACTGTGGTATTGGCAAAAGAACAGACAAGCAGGTCAACACAACAGAATAAAGAGTCCATAAGAAAACCCTGTCAATCCAGTCACCTGATCTTTGACAGAGGAGCAAAGATAGTCTCTTCAACAAATGGTGCTGGAACAACTGGACATCCATGTGCAAAATCATGAATCTAGACACAGACCTTTCATTCTCCAGATCTTACACAATCAACTCAAAACGGGTCATAGACCGAAATGTAAAATGTGAAACTATAAAACTCCAGAAGATAACATAGGAGAAAGCCTAGATGACCTTGGGTGTCGTGATGCCTTTTTAGATACAACGCCAAAGACGCGATCATGGAAGAAATAACGATTAACTGGGCTTCACTGCAAGTAAACCCTTCTGCTCTGGAAAGACAATATCAAGAGAATTAGGAGACAAGCCACAGACTAGGAGAAAATATTTGCAAAACACACATCTGACAAAGGAGCGTTATCCAAAATATACAAAGAACTCTTAAAATTCACCGATAAGGAAACAACCCAGTTAAAAAGTGGGCCAAAGACTGGGTGTTATATAAGACTGATGAATCACTGACCTCTACTTCTGAAACTAATGATACATTGTATGCAAATTAATTGAATTTAAATAAAGAAATTAAAAAGAAAAAAAAAAGTGGGCCAACGACCTTAACACCCCACCCAAGAAGATACACGACACCTTATTTGCACACAGAAAACTGCTCCACGTCATCAGGGAAATGCAAACTAAAACATCAGTGAGACACCACCACGCACCGAGTAGACTGGCCCGAATCTGGAACCCCGACAACCCCAGATGCTAGTGAGGATGGGGAGCAACGGGAACCCTCATTCACACATGGCGGGAATGCAACACGGTGTGGCCACTTCGGAAGACAGGTTGGCACAAAAGCTCACATACTCCCACATACAGTCCGGCAGTCACGCTCCTTGACATTTACCCAAAGGAGCTGAGAACTCACGTCCACACAAAAACCTGCCCATGGATGTGTCCAGCAGCTCTGCTCATAATCACCAAACTTGGAAGCGACAAAGACGTCCTTCGGTGAGTGCATGGATTATTAAACTATGTCTAGACAATAAATATCATCCAGCACTAAAAACAGATGAGCTGTCAGGCTGAAAAGACACAGACGAACCTTAAATGCATGTTACTAAGTGAAAGAAATCGGTGTGAAAAGGCCAATATTCTATGATTCCAAAAAAATTGAAATTCTGGAAAAAGCAAAACTACGGAGACAATGAACAGATCAGTGATGGCCCGAGGTGGCAGTGAAGGCAGAACGTGGAGGACTTGTAGGGTGGGAAACATACTCTGTACAATGTAATAATGGATATATGTCATTATACATTTGTCTAAACCCATAGAAGGTACAACACCAAGACTCAGCCTAAGGTAAACTACAGATCTTGGGTGATTAGCATATGACTCTCTCATTATCCCGGCACCAGTGGTCCAATAGACTATCCCTTCCCCCAACAACTGCTTTTCCACCTTTGTAAAAAAATAAATCTACTATAGATATAAGGATTAATTTCTGGACTCTTAGTCCTGTTCAGTTGATCTGTCTATCCTGATTCTAGAACCATGCTATCTTGATAACAATAGCTTTACAGGGAGTTTTGAAATTAGGAAATAAGAACTCTCCCTTTGTCCTGCTGTCACTGCGCTGGGGTGGGTCCTGACATCTTTCCAAGCCGCTGAACTAGTGTAGACTGTGGAGCGCAGGGGATGCAGATTCCCAAAGGACCCGGATCTGTTGGCGCTCGCTCTCCAGAGGAGCATGTGTGCCGGGCGGGCGAGGAGGGTCTGCGCGTCCAAGCAGCACACCGTGTCGGGAAGAGGCAGGTCATGAAGCAGTGCGCGTGTGAGGCTCACGCACACACACTATAAAACCACGAACGGCACCGCTAGGACGCAGACAGCAGTAATTTGGAGAGGACTATTTCCTCATGGACACTGTTTCCAACGCACAGTGTGTGAGGTTAATGGAAAGCGGACACTTAACAGTTGGCGATGCACGGGGGCCGTGGCTCACCCAGGCTGGTGCAGGGGTGAGTCCTGCTGCTCTGCGCCGACACACAGGGAGTCCGAGCCATGCAGAGAGCCGAGAGCTCGCGTTCCAGAGCAACACGGACCGTCTTGCCTGTCCCGCTGCTCCCCACCAGCTCCCCAGCTCTGGGATCACTTCAGAGACCGACACCGCATCCAGCGCAGCCACCCGGCTGCTCCGCGACCAGGACGGTGCTGACGCTCCTTTGTGGAGGCCACAGCAGGGAAGGGGGACACGAGCAACCAGGCACCAGCCTCTCTGCATGAGTTACTTTATTTAAACTGCACAATCCCTTGTGAGGCGTGTATTATCATCCCAATGTTTCCACTGAGGAAAGGCAGGCACAGAGGCATTAAGACCCAGCAGCACACAGCTCTAAGTGTAGGCCTGGGATCCGAGCCTGATTCTAAACCCAAAAGTGCACCCTGCGCCGGCATCAGCTCCCAAGGCCCAGCTGGTCCCAGGACCTCCAAACCTCTTTTCGGGGTGGACCTTCCTCTGCCTGTGAGCGGGGCCCCACGTCAGCTGCACCGTGGAATCACCGGGAAGCTGTTCACAAACAGCGGAGAGAGGACCGCGGTGGCTCGTGGTTTTAATCTGAATGTGCAGCTGAGACTGAGATCGCTGCTCTAGAGCCCCTCCTCCACCTCTCTCTGCCCTTCGCACCCCGACTCTGCTCTAACCCCACTGAAATAGTTGGGGCTCTCCCACATGGGGTGTGTCTGCTCACTCGCAGGGCCTTTGCACTCGCTATGCCCCCTGATTAGAAACTTCTCTGTCTGCCCATCCCGCGTGCCTCAGCCCAGAGTCACTTCCTCTGTGGTCTCTCCCCAGAACTCCTGGCATGGTTTGGGCCACTTCCCCCCTCAGGCCCTTTGTGCACAAATCTGCTGCTGTCATTTATCCCAAGCTACCTGTATGATTATTGTCCCGCCGTCCCTTCTAGAACCTGAGCTCTGCGAGGACACAGGTGGCCGTTCTCCTACGTGTTCTTCATCACAGGAGGCCGTCCGTGAGAGGTAACCGGACCCCGGATGTATTTGTTAAATGCATATGTTCTACTTTCACAGCAATAAAAGCTACTACCTGGCTGGCAAGGAAGCCGTGCTTACTTGTTCTCTGATTCTGCTATTTCTACCTACAGTCAGCTTGACCTTGAAAATGCACAGGTTGTGGTCAGGTTCCTTCACTTACCAGGTGACCACCACCCCAATTTTGGTTCTGACATACGGAGAACAACAACGGAGCCCCAGGAGAGAGCTGGCCTTGCAAACTCAGCCCCTCCAGGTCCCAGCTGGGCCCTCCTATGCTGGCCTGCTGGCCTTACCCTGGGCTCCTGCTGCCCTTGCACTCCATGCCGGGAAACATCGGATTGTGGGGTTCAAAATTCCCAGAAGGGCCCCGACTTGCAATGAGGCCTGTGAGCCTGTCTCACACATCCTCTCTCGAGCTTCTAAACTACTCTTAAACTTGGCATTAGTATCCTTGTTTTACAAGTGAAGAAACAGAGGTGGAGGGAACAAGAGACTCGTCCCGCATCACAGAGCTAACCGGAGACAGAGCGGGAGTCCAAGGCCAGGTCCCCTGACTGCACCAACCACACCCCTGTCACTTGGTGCTGTCTGATCTCACTGAGGGCACACCCGAGGAGTCCCAGCGGGCTTCTCTACTCCTCAGTACTGACAGTCCTCTGCTGAGGGGACAGTCCCGGGCCCTGCAGGACGGTCAGCAGTATCGCTGGCCTCCACCTGCTACACCCTAGAAATGGCCAACTCATCCCGGGGACACGGTCAGCTCTGGTGCTTGCAAGTGTGATGCTGTGACCCATCCTGGTCACGTATGCTGCTTGAAAACAACTGCAGCCGAGCCCGGTTACCTTACGGGGGAAGAAGGGCACACGTGGGCGGGGTACCGACAGCACCAAATCCTCGGGGCTTCTGGATCGCCGTTCGGAGGCCAGGCCGCCAAAATCACATCGTGGGAAGACTTCATTCATTCCTCCCACAAATATTTAACTTAACAGCTATGGATTGAGTGCCTACTGTGTGCCAGGTACTTGGGACATATCAGCAAACAAAACAGACAGAAGTCCTCATGCCCGTGCAGTTTACACTCGTACGAATAAGCAATAAATATAAAACAATAAGCAAATAACACAGGATGTTAAAAGATGGGAAATGTAGCCTTTTAAAAATGCAGAGCAGGGTACGGGGGTGAAAGGTGCTGGAAGT
Organism: Ursus americanus; assembly: GCF_024610735.1. Classification (NCBI taxonomy): domain Eukaryota; kingdom Metazoa; phylum Chordata; class Mammalia; order Carnivora; family Ursidae; genus Ursus; species Ursus americanus. The sequence continues at coordinate 1,187,872 of NC_142154.1, forward strand.
GAGTTTGCCGGCCGGGCCTCGGGAAGCTAAGAGTCCAGCTGAGCCACACCGCCCACCAGGTCACTGCCCACGGGGACCACCTGTGTTGCCGCCTCCCCGAGACATGGGACGTCGCTGTTGGGGGAATGAATCTACGTCCCCTGCCTCTCTGCCCCGCCAGCTCCAGCCTCACAGTCTCCGGCGGGAGCAGGCGCTCGGACCGGCCTGGGTCACACGACCAACAGCACCCCCAGCTCCCAGGACGCGGGGCAGCAAGCATCTGACCATTTCAGCTTCTGTAGTAGGCAGTAGGCGCCCCGTCCCACGTGAGATGCCTGGCAGGAAAAATAAAAGCGTGCCCGGGGTGAGGACATAAGCCAGAAATTGGGCCAGCAGCAGGGCGGGTGGGAGGAATGCGGGACGGACGCCAGAGCCCGTTAGCAGGTGCTGAGGAGACGAGACTCCCGTTAAAGATCCTGGTTTCAGAGGCCGGCTCAGTTGGGCCCATTATGTGTCTTCTCATCAACACATCCTTTTTTAAAAAGCCAACAAACTGTAAATAATTCTGTACAAACTAGGTTTCCACTCCAATGAGTCCGCGTTCAGTAAAGTCTGATGAAGAAAGATGAGCCATTTACATGGCTGTTCCCGTGAGCAGAGCCGAGCGTCCTCCTGAGACGCGGAGGAGAACCGAGAGGGCGCAGGGGGTCATCGTCCGGAACACAGCGTCCCTCCCCCGTGGGGTGGGAAACACTGCCTCTGGCTGCTCGCCTCCACACAGAGCCCTGATTCATCCCCTAATGACCGTCAAGATGCAGTCCAGTCGTGAAGGGTAACACAAAACCCAAATCAGCAGAGAAACGAGCATTTGAGCTCCTTCCCTTTCCGTCCCTCTGGTTAGGGACCATTTGCATTCATCATTTATGAGATGTTCACATGGGCCGGCGGAATCCCCGCTCATACCCCACTCACACCCGTCCGGCACGTGCCATGGCGGCCATCCTTCTGCGTGTGGTGGCATCTACCAAGACTGACCTGAAGCTCGGCCACATGGACACTTAGGATTTTAATTCGTGCCAGTGGAGGCTTTGGGGCAGTTGGCCCTTCTTCCACAGAAGTCATGAAAGTCACACAGAACTTGGAAGTGACCTTGTGGGGCCTGGAGCCCACTCCCATGTCCCGGGAGAGAAACGAGGCCCGGGAGAGGTCAGGACACAGGGCACGCCCAGGCCTTCCTGGCTCCTGTGCTGGCCCCCAAGGGGAAGAACCCGACACATCAGGATGGGCAGCCCCCAGGACTGCTCGATCCAACACACACGGAACACAAGCCCCATATGTGATTAAAATTCTCCAGTGCCCACATGATTTTAAAAAAGCCATTGTCATGCTCAGTCTGGAGCAGGGACCCCGGGGAATCCTGGGTTTGCAGATGCTGTGTTCAGACTCTGGGGCAGGGACCCCGGGGAACCCTGGGTTTGCAGATGCTGTGCTCAGACTCTGGGGCACAGACCCCAGGGAACCCTGGGTTGGTAGGTACTGTGCTCAGACTCTGGGGCAGGTACCCCAGGGAACCCTGGCTTGGCAGGTGCTGTGCTCAGACTCTGGGGCAGGTACCCCAGGGAACCCTGGGTTTGCAGATGCTGTGCTCAGACTCTGGGGCACAGACCCCGGGGAACCCTGGGTTGGCAGGTGCTGTGCTCAGACTCTGGGGCACGGACCCCGGGAAATCCTGGGTTTGCAGATGCTGTGCTCAGACTCTGGGGCAGGTACCCCAGGGAACCCTGGCTTGGCAGGTGCTGTGCTCAGACTCTGGGGCAGGTGCCCCAGGGAACCCTGGGTTGGCAGGTGCTGTGTTCAGACTCTGGGGCACAGACCCCGGGGAATCCTGGGTTTGCAGGTGCTGTGCTCAGACTCTGGGGCAGGTGCCCCAGGGAACCCCGGGTTTGCAGATGCTGTGCTCAGACTCTGGGGCACGGACCCCGGGGAATCCTGGGTTTGCAGGTGCTGTGCTCAGACTCTGGGGCAGGTACCCCAGGGAACCCTGGGTTGGCAGGTGCTGTGCTCAGGGTCTCCAGACCCACACTGCTGTGTTAGCAGATGATCTAGGAGAGACTCTGTGGCCTCTCGGGGAAACGGGGAAATCCCGAGACAGAAGAGAAACCCTTCTTGGTTTCAGTGCTGCAGGATTCGTGCCCGTCTGTGCCGGCTGTCTAGAGTTCCCAGCCAATGAGCATTCACTCGAGTGGAGGGAATCCGGCATCAAGGGTATAGTTGTGCTCCCAGGTCCTGCAGAAAACCAGCAGTCTCCCAGCCCCGGGGCTCCCCTGAAATCCCGAGGAGAGGCCGTGACTTCTGCCATGTGCTTGCCTTTACGGGTGTGGATTTACCCTGACTTGACTGAGCTTCTCCACTTCGATGCAAGTGTGAAAATCCACCAACCCTGTTCTTGTTTCCCTGGAGTTGGATTTCTCTGGACACCAGTCCCCTAACCAGAACTAAGAGGATGAAGGCAGAAAACAACCAAAACCGTACTTACCTTCTGCCCCCTGCGCTCAGCAGCACACGCACCGCAAACCCGGGGTTCAGGGTGTGCACACGTGAGCCCCAAGCCCCAGGGACCGGAGTCTCGTCCTCCCTGCAGTCTAGGAGGAAGAAAGGAGCCGCCTTCCCCCTGTGGGACTCGGAAGCTCCCTGACACCCAGAGAGGGAGTCTCTCCCTCAGCCCGAGACCACACGCCTGCAAGCTAAGGTCCGGGCCCAGGCTAGCCCGTCTGGCCCCGAGATGAACACAGGGCAGGGTCTCGCTGGGGCGACCGCCTGAGCCACGAGATGCGCTTGTTCTAAAGAAGCCTGTGCAGTGAGCCTCTGCGAGAACCGCCTGCACGCCTACAGACGTCAGCCAGGGGATCAGCTGTTGCAGATCGCAAACACCAGACAGTCTAACTAAACCCTCCGACCTTGCCGTGCCAGTGAGACCTTGCCAGGCAGGATTCTGGTCCCCGTCCCGCGACTGTTCGTAGGGTGTCCCAGGCTGCCCAGCACACGTGGAAGATTCAGGAAGATGCCTGATCACACCCCTCTCCGTGCCGCATTGTGAGAAATGTGCCCAGGAATCTCACAGTGATCCAACCATCAGCTTTACTGCTGGCGTGGCTGCATCAGATTGAAAATCCCATGTGGACCCAAAGGCAAAGCAGCAGGCAGAGCATCTGAATAAATGCAGGGGGCCCCCGCCCACCCCACCCTGCCCCCCCCGGGGGCCACGCCTGCCCCACGTTGCTTGTCACGAGCGGAGGCGGAGGAGAGAAGGCAGGTGGTCACCAGAGTCCAAAACAGCGATGGGGACACAGAGGTTCCGGCAAGAGTGCACCTGTGTGATGGCACTTCTCCAAGTCTTACGCAGGAGAGGGAACAGGCCACCCCTGTCCCATGGGCAGACCCAAGAGAGAATGGAGAGACAAGCAGAAACCATTCGCAGCAAGCTCTGGTGGCTCAGGCAGTCCCATGGGGAGAGGAAAGGGATGTGTCCACCTGTAAAAATACACGAATAGCTAGCTCGAATGCAAATATCTGGTCAGCAGGTAAGAGGGAGGTGGCCCCAGGGGTCTCTTGGACCCGGAGAAGCTAACTGACTCATTCAGGATAACAGAACCCAAGGCTCCTGAGATCCCAGACCTCTCGGCACCCCAGCGCATGCTTTATCCTGGGACCATGTGTGTTTGCTTGTTTTTACGCTAACGACCCTGAGCACTTCCCATACGCCAAGCACAGAGCATCACACTTAATCTACACACGAGTCCTATGAGGTGGGGACTCCCTTGTGACCATATCATAGAGAAACTTGCTCACGGTAACGTTAGAGCACTTACCCAAGATCACACAAAATGACGACGTCAGTCTGTCAACCCAGGTGGTCTGGCTCCTGGCTGTGTACACTGCCTGCTCCCGAAATCTAGACCCATGCCTCCGTCACTGTACTGCCCCACTCCTGCCCAAGCGTGGCAGGGTGCTCGGGGGACCATCCAGGAACCCTCCCACCCACCGGCCCAGGACGACGCGGAGCTCCTCTCCTCCTGCATTCACAAAGACACCACCAGACGGTTTCTTGGCACTGAGGGAGCGTGGTGAGCAAGACGGCGTCCCTGCCCACGGAATTCACAGTTCTCTCAGGAAAACCAATGGGAAACCGAGTTAAGCGGAGGCAGTGAGAACATGATTAACTCTGGCATCGGGCGGAGTCCTGGCGGGACTCACATGACACATGCAGACGGGGGCATCTGAAGAGAGACTGAGACGGGACTGTCGGCAGGGGTGAAGGCAGAGATTAGCCCTGAGACCCGGGATGGCCCGACGCCGTCACCCTCCCTACGTGGGTCGGGCTGGGCAGCCTCTCGACACGGCTCCCCTTTCCAGACTCCAGCACCTACTCAGTACCTCCAGGAAGGGGAATTTTTAAGAACAGTGTCTGTGGACTGCTCACAGGATCCCTGTGAGATCCATGGAGAAGAGCAGAACGGCAATTTTTAAATTTTTTCTTTTATTTTTTTAAAGATTTTATTTATTTATTTATCTAGAGAGAGAGAGAGAGCATGCTGGGGAGGAGAGAAGGAGAGAGAATCCCAAGCAGACTTCCCACTGAGCATGGAGCCCCACATGGGGCTCGATCTCATGACCCCAAGATCATGACCTGAGCCAAAACCAAGAGTCAGACGCCCAACCAACCAAGCCACCCAGGTGCCCCAGCCATTTCTTTTTAGTTTTCTTGGTTGCACGATGTATTTGGTGAGTACAATTTCGACTTCTCCTAAGCTGCTTGGAGCTCCAGCTCTTATGTGGGTCACATGTTGACATAAAATCACGCATTCTGTAGGATTCTGTAGGACACTTGGTGGAGGCAGAAGATACAGAGAATGGGTCTTGCTGAAAATATAGTTTGGAGCCAGAGTGTTCTCTTACTCTGTGGATGCCTGCCAGGGAAATGCACAGAAAGTCCTGGGTCCGACCCAAGAACTGAGGGGTGGACCAGGGGGTGGGGAGGGGAGAAGATGCGCATCCTCCCTGGGGAGGGGAGCAGGCAGGTGGATGGATCCAGGCAGCAGTGTGCAAGGACTGAGGGATACACAGCTGGTGGTCCAAGGGAGGGCTGCCTAGAGCCCGCGGTGCCTACCGGAAGGAGTCTAGATCAAAGAGCTTTAGTGGGATTAATTCCAAAAAAGGCAGAGCCCCCAGCTGGCATGAGACACCACCAAATTCTCTCAGTTAAGGACACCCTGCCATCTCAGGTGAGCCGGGAGTAGAAGCCCTATGACAAAACGAGCTCACCAAAGTCAAGTCACCCGAGTCTGATTGGAGGGCTGTGTTCCCGTTTAGACAACGCTTTCCTGGCCTCGAGGCAGTAGGGAATCTCAGGGTGTCATCCGGGAGAAGGTGGGCCTGGCACTGAGTGTTCTCACCTGTGCCCTCGGCACTCCCATGTCCAGATGCCTGTGCACAGGGCACCCGTCAGCGCGGGGACCTGCCCCGTGGCTGCACGGGCATTCAGGAGCAGATGCTGGTAACTATCCTTGCTACGGAGGATCGCCTAATCTAGGTGCCTGGCCGGAGTCTTGAAGGGAAACTCAGATATAAACTTTTGAGGCTGAATGAATTTATTTTTAATTAAACCAAGTACCCGAGTACACCAAGCCTTGGAAACGTAGTTCTGTTTAACTGATGTTTCTGTTATTCGGCCAGAATTTAATGAGCCCCTGTCTGAAATAACATCACCGAGAATGCTTGCGAATCATGTTTGCTGAGAGTAAGCAGCCGGATCCAACGCGCCCCGCTCAGAAATTAGCAGAGCGCCTGGAGAGTAACTACACACCATTACTTTAGCACCAAAACGTCCCACGCAGTGGAAAAAATAACTGCACACAGAATTGTCTACACATCCTTTTCAACAATGGAATTCTAGTTTAAATGGAGGGTGGGAGATGGGATCGGGAAGACCATAGTGTCCGTGGTGGTGTTCGGGACGGACTTGCCTTGAAGCCCCACCATGGTGGTTTGCAGCGTCAGGGTCTTGGTTTCCACTAAGAACAGAAAGTTCTTTCATGTTGACCTGAGAGGTTCATATTCCCCCTTTAATAACTTCATCTGTCTTGTTGCAAAGTCGGTGTTTATCCGGACTACCCGCTCACTCACACCGAAGCCCTGCAAACCCAGCTAGCCAGGATTTCTAGTCTCGCTCCCTTGTGAGCGCACGGGCATGCACAACACCCCCCAACACACACGTGCACACACACAGATACACCCCCCCACACACCCAGGCTTAGAGCAGGTTTCTCAACGGTGGCATGCTTTATAGTCGGGGCTGGATAACTCCTGATGGGGACTGTCCCATGTGCTAGAGGACGTCTAGCAGCGTCCCTGGCCTCTCCCGCCTGCTGCCGGGAGCACGCTTCTCAAGTTCTGGCAACCCCAAATGCCTGCAGACATCGTCAGATGTTCCCTGGGGGCATCAGTGCCGAGGTGAGCACGTCCAGTGTAGACAACCTGATGCCCCGAGGTGAGCACGTCCAGTGTAGACACTCCAAGTGTGCTTGGAGCCCGGCCTCTTTCCCAAGGTAACTGTGAAGTCAAGGGTCTGACTCCAGAGAGAGACCTGCACACTTCTGCTCTGTGCCCTGAGGCGGGTGCCGGCAAGGACCCCCTCAGCCTATGCGACTGGTGCGAGGAGCTCCCGAACCAGCATCGAAGTCCCCCCCCCCCGCCGTTTAATTCCACTGTGACTCAAGTACTGACAGGAAAGTGCGCCCAGCTACGAAGTGTCCGACAGGAAGCCAGACGTAAGTCAACTACAGATAGCGAGACAGGGAGACGGGCGGAGAGCGGGGCCGTGGCGCTCTGGTGGAAAGCCTCCCCGCTCCGAGGAGGAGGTGCGGTGGGAAGGGCCCTGGCACCGGCTAGAGCCTGCTCACCCGAGTGGGCAACCCCCTAGGGTCACCTTGTCTCTGCAGAGTTAGGCACAAGTGACGCGCCCAGAGAGGGACTTACTGTGTGCGAGTCCTGGCGGCCTTCCATTCTCACAGGCCACCCTCTCTGGCTCTCCCTGGCTCACTTCCATCTCTGCCCACTCGTCTCCTCCCCCAAATGCTGGAGTCTCTCTCTGCAGCTTTCTCAAAATATCCTTTTATTCTCTCTCTGTTTCTCTTTCTCTCTCAATCTCTCCCTCTTTTCCTTCTTCTCTTTCCTTCCATTTGTCTATTAGTGTTCCTGGGCCATTACTTACAGGAGCAGCTCACTAGGGGACCTTAAAAATCATCAGGAGGGTCTCTCATTGGCCACGTGACTTTCTCACGAGCACACACCTAGTTAACATGAAAGTTGCTCCCACAGTGCTGCCAGTATGTATATCATTGAGCTGCATGGTCCTATCCGTCCTTCAGGACTGCCAATCCCACCTCACCTACTCCGTGAAGTCTTCCAGGATGTCCCCTTCCTCTGAAGAGTATGGGACCTGGGTCACTCTCATGAGCTCTGCTGCTGCTTGCATTGGTATCCGGGTTATCTGACCCGAGGGAGGTTCCTGCAGGCACCACACGTGTAATACCGTGGCCAGAATTAGGGTGAGACAAGAAGGAACCCAGGGCCAACCCTGAAGGAGGCACTCACTCTCAGGGTCACACAAGCACAGGGTCCCCCGTCTCCCCCTGCTCCCAGCCTGATAACACCCGATGGAAAGAGAGATCTGCTGTAACCTGTGTCAGGTCTGCATGTACTGCCATGCTCTGAATGGCTCCAGGTAGTAGGTGGACCACGTGAGGCCAGCCACGGCTAGCTGATGCCACAGCACTCTTAGCCCTCCTCCTTCTGACGCTCCCTGTGAAAGGCGCCATTCGGAGTGCCTGGACAGGCCCAGGAGGAAAGCGCACCCCACAGGTGCCCCCTCAAAGCATCACATGCACGGAGGGACCCCTGGACATCTGCCACCACCTTCCAAGGTGGGCAGTCTGTGAGGGGCGCAGTCCCTTTACCGAATTCCATTTTCTGTCCCTTCCAAGTAGTGATTTATTAATGAAATGTGCATCCATGCAATCATTTGAAATTCGATGAAAAAGTAAAAAGAAATGGGATGAACAAAACAGACCCATCTATCATTTCCATTGTCTTAGGGTCCAAAGCGCTTCCTTCCACGTGTGTTCACAGCTGGGTGCTCCGACTCCCAGGCTGAGCTGGCCAGCAGCCGAAGGCGGCCAGGCAGCCAGCTCCCCCTGCGCTCCCCCGGGGTTCCACAGACTGGCAAGGTGCTCAGGCTTCATCCCAACCACGTGCGAGTCACCCCTGGAGGGGGTGAGGAACTGACTTAGACGTCTGCTTGCAGCAGTGCGAATGGGAGCTGAGGGGCCCATCGACTGGTGGCTGAACCGGTCCGACTCCAGGCTGCTCTGGCCCCCAGGGGGACGCATGATTCTAACATCCAGCTCCCTGGACTTGGCATTGCTCCAAACAGCCATCACACCGTTTGGGTCTACAGGACAGCCCCCAGGGGTGACCCTGTATCTGTTCTTCCAAGGCAGGCCATGTCAGGAGCCCTCATTAGGTCACCTTGACTGGCCCCAAATTCCTGGCCTTCCTTCTCTGTGCCCGTGCAGCTTCTGACCAGCCAGGAGCCACAGCCATAATCCACTTGCCCCCATTTCTAGCTTTTCTTGTCCTCCACCTCTCCCCCTCCCCCTATCTGACACTCCAAAATCTTTGGTAAGATCTCTGGAGCATGCACAGCAAAAGCCCATTGGTTCAAAAACCACCCAGAGTATCGAGCTGATGAGATGACTCCAAGAAAGCAAGAGGTCCTTCACCCTTTCTGGCTGATACGCAATCACCAATCATGTCGTCACAGACCTGTGCTCCTTGATGTTCTTAGGACGACACCTCCTGCAGTCCTGTCAGAAAGCCAGAGACGATGACGCGTCGCGTCACCACTAACCACGAACCAGTGAGTAAATGAGGGGACGCTACTAAGGCCAGACAGTCAAGGCGGAGAGGAGCAGAGAAGGGCAGGCACCGGCTCGTCTCAGGGGTTTGGATGGAGGACTCCGAGGGCTGAGTGGGATGGGACGGGCTCGGCAGCAGGCCCGCAGAGCTGGGAGCTGGGAGCTGGGAGGAAGGGTCCAAGGAGGACAGGGACGACATGACTACACCTTCACCGTGTCTGGACCTGTGGTCCACTCTGTTTGACATGGCCTTGCCCCCTCTTCTGTCTGGAGAACACTCCCTGTCATCCCGCAAGGCAGGCGGATCCATCAGAGGACAGCACTGGGTCACACGCTCCTGAAGCCAGATGCTCGCTCCTCTGTGGGTCGGCTTTGCCAGCGTCTGCCGCTTTCCGTTTCCATTCATCTGCTCCACTCTGAGGGCTGGGTCTCTCAGCCTTACTGACTCCACCCAGGCGACCCTGACAGAAAGCTAGGAACCCAAACCTCCTGGATGTAAGGGTTAGGACACCTCAAGACCTCCTGAACAGCCCAAATCCCGGACGTCTCGACTCTGAGCCTGAGCAGTTCGGTGTGTCTTTGACTTTACACCTGCTCCTTCGTGCATTCTCGCTCTTTTCCAGGTAGCCAGTAACAGGAGTCCCCCTCGGGGTGGCCCTGCCCGGGACCCTACAGAGAAATGTCTCCCACCCAAAGGAGTCATGGAGGCAGCCTGTTAAATCACAGCCTAGGAGTTATAGCCGCTTACTCAGCTGGATTTGATGCCATTCACAGTGCAGAAGGAGATACAGGGACTTCTACCTTCGTACCCTGTTTGAACAGTGTTCTTGAGACATGATTCACCAACTTAGATTGTACGATTCGGTGGTTTTTTCAGTACATTCAGAGTTGTGCAACCAATACCACAACACATTTCAGAACATCTCAGTCTCTCCAAAGAGACACACTGCACTTCCCGTCCCCCCAGCTGTTACGGCACCTTCTGTGGCGATGGGTCCCTGCTGAGCACTTCGCATAAACGGCACCACACAGCACCGAGCCTTCTGCGTCTGGACTCTCACTCAGGATAACGTTTTGGGGGCCCATCCAATCTCCTGTCTGATATAGCAGGTCGGACTTACCCGCTCGTCAGCTGAGGAGCGTCGGGACTCCGTACGCACGTTGGCGGTTCACACACTACGTGTTTATCTGCGCACACGCACGTTTAGGCTTTGGTGTGGGCCTGTACGCTCTTGTCCCTTAGTCGCGGGCCAGGGAACGTCAGCGCCTACGAACTTCTGAGAAGCAGCTCCACCCTTCCGTCGGCAACGTGTGACGGTGGCACTTTCTGCACGCGCTCACCAACACTTGTGATTCCCTGTGTGTTTTCTTCCAGACGGACCAGTGGCTGTGAAAAGTAACTGCCTTTTTGTTACCGGGTTCTAAGAGTTCTGACCATCAGGCCCTTCGCACCTGACCTGCAAGCATTTCTCCCACCCCCGGGGTCATCCCCTCGCTGTCTCAAGAGCATCTTCTGGGACACAACATGTCTCATCTGGATAGAGTCTACTATACCTGTATTTTCTCTGGTCGCGCGTGCTTTCAGCATCATGTCTAATAAGCCATTTCCTAATCCAACATCGCGAAGAGTCATTCCCGTGTTCTCTTCAAAGAGTTTGATCATTAAAGTCCTTTTATTCCTTTCGAGTTAATTTTCACCCGTGCTTTGAGGCAGGGGTCCAACCTCGTCCCTCTGCACGTGGATATCCGGCTGTTCCAGCAGCACGTGTTGAAAACACTGTATTTCCCCCAATGAATTGTCTTAGGATCCTTGTCAAATCTCAACTGACCGTAAATACAAGGGTTTATTCCTGGGCCCTCGGTTATACCCCATTAACTTATATATCTATCCCTGTTAGTGTCCCACTCTTTCCATTACTGTAGCTCTGTAGGGAGTTTGAGCCTGAGAAGTGTGAGTTCCTCAATGACTTTTTCATGGCTATTTTGGGTTCTTTGCATTTTTTTTTCTTTTCTTTCTTTCTTTTTTTAAGATTTATTTACTTAGAGAGAGAGAGAGTGGGGGGAGGGGCAGAGACACAAGATCTTCAAGCAGATGCCTCACTAAGCACGGAGCCCCATGCAGGGCTCGATTCCACGACCGCGAGATCATGACCTGAGCCAAAACCAAGAGTCAGATACTTAACCGACGGAGCCACCCAGGAGCCCTGGGTTCTTTGCATTTCTATACGAATTTTAGGACCAGCTTGCCCTGATCCAAAATGGCAGCTGGAGTTTTGGTAAGGACTGTCCTGTTGTAAATCTTACTTGTCCTTGTTTTGCTTCACTTGGTCTGAATGACGGGATTTTGATTCATGGAGCAGGAGACGTGGTGTAGTTTGCCCCTGTGATGCCTGCAGACACCCTAAAGTCTACAGAGTGCCCCTAAACAGCCCCCGAGCCAAACCAGTCTGTCCTCCCCTGTGTCACCACATGCGTGCACAGACCACAGCTAAGGGGCAGGCAGTCTGAAGGAGGACAAAAAGTCCTCCCCGACCCCCTTCGAACACTCTTCCAAACTAGAAACCCTATCTGGTTATCGTAATTAAGGTTCTCAAGCCACGAGGGAATATAAACCAGACCTTTCACTAAACCGTACCAGTTCGAATCTGTACCTGCCACACACACAGCCCCAAACACACACTCAGCCCCCAACTCGCCCCCCAAAGACTTTAAACTCCTAAAGCTCAGTACATCCAGACAAGGGCTTTTCCAGTCGTTCAACAATGGTTTTCCAGGGGAGCCTTGTAAAAGCTGCCGCTCAGCCCTGGGGCTTCTGAAGGGACAGGAGGGTAATGAACGAGGAAGGCACAGTATGCTGGTCAGATTTGCACATGCAAATTAGGCGAGCATCCCTAACTTCTCCTCCCCAGCAAAAATATGCTAGGGGAAGCCTCAGTCTGATTAAATTTAAACATATTCACCTGGACCTCAGCCGTTTTTTGGTAAGTTAATAGCTGGTATATCAGACTGCATCAGATAGAAAATCATTCTCACATCTGTGTCCTAAAAATGGACTAACTTGCTTTAAATAAATTTCCTTTTAACTCATAATGAATGTAAAGGGAGGCTGACAACATGAATAAGTATGCATAGTCGAAATTCAAGTTCGACCATGTCCTAAATGCCTTCTTTTTGGATTTACCCTTTGGAGACAGGCCTATGCTCTGCACATTCTGGACACAAGAATCAGGTAACATTAGTTAAAACACACGCTGACCTTGCAGACTCCCATCTCTAAGGTTCACTCATGTTCCTGGAGTGCAGAGAACCTTTGCAAGTAGGAAAGAAAGTAAATGAAGTTAAGTTAATGTATACAAATGGTGCTTTATAAGCTGTCATATGATTTTTAAAATGTTAGTTGTCACTATATTACTATCGTGATGATTATCATCAGAGCAGAAATCAGGAGGCCTTGATTCTATTCTCTGGCTACAATATACCCTTTTCAGTTTTCTGATTCTTTGGGGCATCCTTTACCAAATACAGCAGAAACTGACCTTTTCCATCACGGTACCCCATGCGCAGAGCAGGGTTTCCACGCCACAAGAAAGGGATGAGAGAGGCCCTCTTCTTCCCTGAGTTGAAGGCCACAGACCCCCAGACTTTGGGGTTAACCCATAGGGCCTGATTCCAAGCTCCCATCCTCTCCATCTCTTCCACTCTTTCCCCTCCCAGCCCCACCGCCCTTCACTGGCCACCTGCAGCTGCTGTCACCATCAGGAAAGCTGAGCCCACAGATGAAGACCCTGAGCCTTGGACACACAGCTCCTCGAGGATGGATGCGTGCAAACCTACAGGGCTCGAGGGGACACCATCCCTACTACCCTACACAGCAAGCTAGAACTTGTGACTCAAGACATGGGGTAAGATGACAAGTGAACAGTGCTCACTGGTCTTGGCCTGGAGTCGGGGAAGAACACCATACGGACCCATCTATGCAGACGGACCCCCACGTCCAGTTCCCCAGGCTGCTGACACTGCTGGTCTGGGTGTGGTTGCTGCGAAGATGGAGGAACAGGTGAGCTCCTTCTCTGCCAACTAAGCTGGCATGAGTGCCATCAACTGGACTCAGTGAGGGCACAGAAGACCAAGGGGGTGGCGAGTTCTGCACAAATCCCACCAGACGCAGAAAAACAGGAGTCTGGTCCTGGCTCCCTGGCCCCTAGGATGCCACTACCATGGCGAGTTATACCGGAAACACTCCGGAATCCGGAGTGAGACATCCTGGATGAAGTCCCAGCACCCCCCACTTAGTGGCCACGTGATTCTGGCTGCTCTTTGAACTCTTGGAAGTCTTGGTCTCTTCATCTGTAAGATCGAGATGCCCAAGCTACCAACCTACCAAGGTGTTGGTGAGGGTCCAGTGGGATCATGGGTGGGAAAGTCCTTTGAACAGAACTGTACCGTGCCCACAGAGATATTCCTGGGCCTGCCAGCGTGAGCTCGTGAGCACATCGGTGTTGGCTGCAGAGAAAATCACTGCACGTGGCAGTTTCCTGACCAGCGGGGCCAGTGCAGGGCACACAGACCTCTCTGGGAGGTGAGCCAGAGTACAGGTAAAGGGGAACGGTGGGTCCAGACATGGGCATATGTGTGGTCACCAACAGCCCTTTCCAGGAAGAACAGGCCACCTTTTCGTCCTATTCCAGACTGGCGCCCTGGCCGTGATCACGTACCTCACGGATCTCCAACTCCAGACAGTGATTGCCCTACGACTCCAGCTGTCTCTGAAATCCAGCGTCCTGTGCATGCCAAGGAGAAACTTCCCCGATGTGGCTTTCCTCTGGAGATGGAGTGCAGTGGGGCAGGAACGACAGGCCTGTTCCCGGGGGCGCACACCTCCCATGGCTGACACTGGCTCGGGGATCTCCCGTGGCTTTGCCAGGCCTTCCTTGGACTGCTCGGCAGCCTAGGGGCTCTGTCCACCTCTCCCTCCCAGAGCCCGTCACACAGGCAGACACTTCACATGCAAAGAGACCTGCTCAGAGAGGACACATGCCGTGTAGACTGAGGCCCCCACGACCACAACATTCTGTAGCTCTGTTTCCCTTTGCCCACAGAGGGATGGGCCGACGAGAGGCAACGGGGAAGAAAGCATAAGCAGAGAAGAAAGACTTTTCTTAATTGAAGGGAGATCTATTTTTAGAAAAAAATAGTAGAGCTTTATAACACCGTCAGTGAAGGGGTGTCCCAAGGTGGCATCGGCTGGCTGCCTGAGGAAGCAGCGAGGCCCTGTCACGGGAGGTGTTTGGTCACAGGACTGAGGCTACTTTGCAGGGATTTGGGCCACACGACATGTGGGGCTGCTCAATCCGAGAGCCTGTGGGGTCTAAGGTTCTAGAAATCATTCAACTCAACGCAAAGGCGAGACTGTCCCCTTACAGTACCTTAGCACTGGGACAACGTGGAGTCCCGTCTCAAACGCCCAGTTTCGTTCTTTCATGAAAATGACCCCTGTCTATCAACTCTTCCATGCCTTCCTCCTACTCTAGACCTTGAAGAAAGCCCCAGTGACCAGTGAGACTCCAGTCCCACTGTCCCAGGGGCAAGGGCACTCTTGGTGGGTGCAGGAATGGACAGCAGCCATCCTGACAGGAGCACTGGGTCCTGGGGCTTCAGAGTGTGAACCACAGATGCCACGTTGCTCAAGGACACGCATCAGCAGTGGGCTGTCACAGTGCCAGAAGTGAGGCCACGCCAGGGCAGGGCGGAGGCTCCAGGCACACACGGGCCTGGGGAGGCCGAGGGCTCCCTGCCTCCCCCAGGAATTCGGCAGGTTTGTTAGCTCACCGGGGATGCCCTGGAGGGGAAATGGCGGATAGGTAAGCAGGGGATCCATGCCTGGAGTGAAAACCAGTCTTACAGGAGGAGAATCAGGTTCACCCCGGGTGGCTTTTTCCCCGGCCCCCTGCCATTCTAGGAGGAGTCACCTCCTCCCCTTCTCCAGGTCCCCACCCCATGGCTCAGCCCACTGCGGCCCAGCCCCCATCACTATATGACCTTGCTGTCCTCAAGGCCACTGGGCCCTCCAGCTTGCCAGATCCAAAGGACAGTGCCCTGTCCTGGTCACACCTGCTTTTCTGGAGAATCTGCCAGTGTTGGCCCCTGTAAGCTGTCTCCTCCCTCTCTTTCTCTCCAGCTGTCCTCTGTTTACAGTCCCTCCTACAAAGATTCCTTCCAGCAGCGCCTGCCGGGCACTGGCTCAGGCACCGGGAATATGGTGGTCACCAATTCCAATCCTTACAGAAGCGACACTCTAATGGGAGAGTCATACATTCACCAAACACCTGCACAAATAAATGTCAGACTGCAACCGTAACAACCGATTCATCGGAGGGGGACGCTGCACGGTGCAGGGGGGAGGGCTTAGTATCAGGGGCTTTGACCCAGTCAGCGAAGCCAAGAGAGTCTTCTCTAAGGAAGTGACGCCCGCCGAGCGCTGGAGGGCAGACCGCAGCTCAGCAGATGGGCAGAGGCAGGAAGACCGTCCGAGGCAGAGGGAACTACTCAGAGAAAGGCCGTCTGCAGGCAGACCGTGGGGGGCCGGTCTGAACGGTGTCTTAGGTCACGTTTCCCAGAGCCTACAACGGGCATTTGGACGCACGTGGCTTATTGAGGGAGTACGCTCCATGTCCTGAAGGAAGCAGCATAAGGAGCAAGGACGTGACTCACACCAGGCTTGGTTCCCTTGAGTCAGGGCAGCGGAAGCCAGGCCGTGGGCAGCAGGGGGAAGGGGCCGCAGGGAAGTAGCCCCCACTGACCCAGGAGGTGCTCCGGAGACGCGGCAGCCGTGAGCTGTCAATAATGACCGCGCACAGCGCCTGGAGCAGGGCTGCCCCGGCCCCACAAGGGGGATCCAGACCAGACCCGGCGGCATCTACTACAGATGCCACACGGCCAGGGTTCCGAGCAGAACGACGCTCGCCCCAGTCCTTGGCCCTCCGCTAAGTCCTTCCCCCTCTCTTGCCCTAAGTTCTCCTTCCTGTAAGATCTTTGGGTGCCTCTCTAGCCCATTCACAAAACACAGCTGTTCTTCCCTGTCTTGGCCCCCAGGCAGGAGCTCATTTCTGGATTCAGGATACAGCCCGGCACACCCAATGCACGGCCCCAGGGCTCTGCTCTCAGCATCAGCTCCCTGCACTGCAATGAAAGAACGGCCGGTCAAGTCACATCCACGGCCTGATGGTGAGATCTGAAGGCTCAGGGTCCACGTGGGGCAGGCCACCCTGTTGACGGGACGCCGGGAGCCCAGACGCGGGGTGCCAGGTGTCAGAACTGAGGCGGAGGGCAGGCCCGGGAGGACCGGGCTGAGCCTGGCGGGTCTCGGTGCGCCTGGGGCAGGGATGTAGGTGGAAGAGTAGGTTCCCCCAGGAGGCTGCTGGGCTTGAGGGGTGGGGCTCTGCTCCCCTCAGCTCCCTCCCCCACCTTGTGGGGCCGCTTCTGGGCAAGTGCGAGCTTTCCTTCCTCCTTTGCAGCTTCTCGCAGGAATTTCCACCCAGCTGACACCCCTATTCTGTAGAATAGGCGGGACACTAAAAACTCAAAGTCAGCAGAGAACGCAGCCAGCAGAGGAAGCCAGAAGAGGGGGAAAAAAAAAAGAAAAAGAAAAAGAAGAAGAAAAGAATGTTAGGATTTTTAGCTTTAAAAAAAGTCACCCATGTATGCATGTGTGTACAAATAACTGTGAGTCGCCGGCTCAAGGCAACCCACGTGCTAAAACACTGAGCTGTAACCGCGCTCGCGCACTCACCACCCGGTCAGCTCCACGTTCCTGCTCGTCCACGGCAGGCACCGCGAGCCTTCCGTGGACAAGCACGCCGGGCATTGCATCTGCTATTTAAATAGTGCCAGGTGTCACACAAGCATCATTCTCGTCCTTCCCACAAGGCTCAGGACGGTAAAGCACGTCCATCCCACAGACGGGAACACCGAGCCTCACACAGGGCAGCAGGCCGGCATGTGGAGACTCTGAGCACAAGCTTGGATCTGTCTTCTGACCACAGAAACATCAGCTCTTCCCCATCCCAGCAAAGCTTCCTGCGAGAGACCATAGCACAGCCCTCACAAGATGCGGCATTGTGAGCCCGAAGCCATCTGCTGGCTACACTCACCATGGCCAGGCTTTGTCTTTGGAGGATGGAGTGGACTTTCAAAGGTGGTTTGGAGCAGAGGCTGGGTGGGCGCGGGGCAGGGGGCAGGGGCAGGCGAGACACAGAGCACACGGGTCCTGGCGCCACCCAGCGTCCCTCTGTCTGCGGAGGAACGGCCTCCCCGGCCTCCTGACTTCAGACCACCCGCACGGCCTCACCCTCCTGTGCACTGTGTCTGGTCCAAGAAGGGGCACAGGGACCAAGGAAAGCAGCTCAGACATCCTCTCTGTGATTCAGTGAATCAACGTTGGAGAAAATGGTTTTCTTTCCCTCGGATTGTGTGTTCGTTTCCTCCAGCTGCTGTAACCCGTTCCAACAAACTCTCGGTGGCTCGAAGACACGTGAGTTTATTTCCTTGTAGTTCTGGAGGTTGCAAGTCCAAGAGCTGTCTCCCTGAGCTAAACTCAAGGCATCGACAATGCTGGCTCTTTCTGGAGGCCCTAGCAAAGACTCTGTTTCCAGGCCTTTTCCAGCTTCTTGAGGCCACTTGTATCCCTTGGTCTGTAGCCCCTCCTCCATCTTCGAAGCACGCCACTCTGACCTCATCACCGTCCCCTGCCTCCCTGGTGTGGAAGCCTCCGTGATTACACCCCATCCACCTGGATAGTCCGGGATACTCTCCCCATCTCCATCACAGGTTCCAGGGAACAGGACACAGACATCTCTCAAACCATTGTTCTGCCTAGCACAGACTCGGAGTTTGGGGGGCCTCAGTGACAGCCACGTGGGGGAGCCTGACTGTAGGAGACAGGCTGAGCAGGAGGAAGGGGGCGAGAGAGCCGGCTGACAGTACCCGTGAGCCTCTGCGTTCCGCTGTCCCAGAGGGAATGACAGTGCGGGGCCCCTGGGCCGCAGATTGAGGCAGCTGGCCAGGAGATGGGGCGAGGCGAAGTCAGGCCCGTGGCCCCGCTGGGCTGGGTGTCTAGCATGTTTGCGTCACTGGCAATCGGAAGTGAAAAAGTACCATGCTTTGGTCAAGAGGGAGGTATGACCACCACTTTTTAGTGTCAAGTAACTGCCCCTAAAGCTGGTCCTCGAGGGTAAGTACAAGGTGGAGCAGTGAAATAGGGGTAAGGTTTTGGAAAAGGTTGGTCCTCCAAGGTAGGTACAAGGGGGAGCAGCGAAATGGGGGAGGTGGTTTGGAAAAGGCGTCTGGTATCCAAGGGGACTGCATGAGAACAGCATTCATCTGGGAAGTTATATGTCCTTATAATTTTTCCAAATGATGTAATGTTTTATAGGAGAGATGCTCACCATTGCTCCCCCTTCTCTTTCATCCAATTCTTAGAAAGTACATCCATGATTCATTCTCAAAGGGCCCCTCACCACAAGGCTACTGCCAGTCGATCACGGCAGCACCCAACCCAAGCTGACCAACTACGCTCCCTCCCGGGCCCTGGAGACTGGAACTCAGAGCCGCTGGTTCCAGCCAGCTGGTATGTTCACCGAGTTTCCACCACGACCACAGAGGGCGGACGGGAGGAATGATGCGGCTGCGCAGAGAAACACAGGGTTGGCAGACCAGGGAGGGAGAGGCCAAGGCAGAGACAGCGAGAGACACACAGATGCACAGGCGGGGAAGGCAAACACAAGCACACACAATAAAATCACAGCATTCGGGGAATGCGGACGAAGCATATCTTGGGATTCTTTGTTCTCTTCTTGCAACTTTTCGGTAAGACTGAAATCATGTGAAGTTTTTTTTTTTTTAAGTTTCAAAAATAATGCAAACAATGGAAACGCTCCACGTACAAGACACCGTTAAGAAAATGACAGGGAGGGCAGACTAGGAGAGAACGTTTTCAAAACCTAGATTTGACGAAGGACTCATCCCCAAAATACATAAAGAACTCTGTCATCTACATTATAAGAAGACGACTTCAATTTTTCTTAAAAGGACAAACAATGTGAACAGTTAGCTCACCAAAGATGAGTAAGTGGAAGCAATTACGAGAAAAGTTGGTCAACGTCGCTGGTCGTCAGGAGAGCATAAACTAAAACCACACTCGCTGGCACGGCCGAAAGTAAAGACTTCGATGCCAAGGCGGGTGAGGACGTGGAAGCACAGGCTCTCGCACGTTGCTGGAGGGCCTGCCCGGGGCACACCCTCTTTGGGGGAGTCTGGCTGTTTCTTATGAAATCAGACTCACACTCACTCTGTGACCCAGCAATCTCACCCCGGGGTATTTACTACGAGATAGGAAAACCCAAGTCCACACAAAGGCATGTCCTTTATTCGGGGCTAGAAACAGCCCAAAGATCTACCGCCTGGTGAAAGGTAAGCAGACCGCTGCAGAGCCGTGCGAGAGACGAGAAGGCGGATAGGCGGCACAGGCACTGCGCTAAGGGGAGGAATCAGACCCAAGCACGCGCATGCTGCAGAATCCGTGGAGGAGACACGAGACACAAAGCAAAACCATGACCGAACGCAGAGATGCCAGGGACCCACGTGGGGGTGGGACTGGTCACCAAGGGCACACGGGCACTTTCAGGGGGATGGAAGCGTTCTCCCTCGTGACTGTGGCAGTGGTTACGTTAC
Organism: Ursus americanus; assembly: GCF_024610735.1. Lineage (NCBI taxonomy): Eukaryota > Metazoa > Chordata > Mammalia > Carnivora > Ursidae > Ursus > Ursus americanus. The sequence continues at coordinate 1,207,554 of NC_142154.1, forward strand.
TGGGTATCGTTTTCAGAGCTCATCAAGTTGTACTTCTAGAATGATGTATTGCATTGTATGTAAATTATCTCAATGACAAGGATTTTAAGAATCCAATCCTCTCCTCTCCTAGAGCAGAGGCTGTGTCAGGCCCCCCGAGGTGGAGCAGCCCCTGAGGAGAAGCACGGACAGCACACCTCACTTCCCCGGCAGGTGATCCCCTCACTCAGAAAACATCTCCCTTCGTCTCGCATTGATTTATCTATCGCACTTGCAACCAGAAAGGCTTCAACTAAGGTATTTGTTGATGGGAAAAAATCAAGCTGAAGTAACTCAGGAAGTCCAAATTACTGAGAAATAGAATAGCCTAGAATCTGCTAATATTGTATTCAGACGGCTTTCTCCCTTCTGCTAATTTCAGCTCGCCGTCCTCCTCCTATCGTTCCGCGCATAATCACAGCGATTCACCCTCCAACTGGCAGCAAGTCCGTTTGAGAACGAAACTCATCAGACTATAATGATCCCAGAAATGAAGATGTTCCGGGCAGAATGCTGTCCGTGGTCATTCTTCCTGCGGATCACACAATTTGAAGTTCAATCCTCTGCGATTACTCGTCTGCAGGAACGGTGCTAACATGTGAGGATGCAGTTGCTCCCTGTCTGGACCGTGGCATCCGGGCAGCTCTGTGCTTCCAGAGGGGGCAGGCGGAGCGCTAAGGCCCGTCTGACCCCCAGGGCTCCTGGGCTGTGGCTCCGGCCTCCTTGTCCTGGGGCCCCTGTGACAGTCCCACGGAGACCATGACCCTCCCCCTGATTACTGACCCACACGCACCGGCTCAGAACCACGGCAGCGCCGGGCCGCGAGCACCGAACGGGGGCTGTCGCCCCCCACGGTGGGAGGGCTCGCCGCAGCATTACAATTCCACTGGATGCCCGGAGTTTCATTTGAGGGAACCCGTGGCCAAACATTCAAGTGTTTGTATCATGACAAACATAATAATGAGACCAAAAGGGCCTATTAGTTCTACTGTGCAATTTTAAACCTCAGACCGCCAAAAAGAAGCCTACCATTACGGCGGGGTCCCCAGCGCTCACTCGGAGGCTGGGGAAGCGCCCTCCTGAGCAGACAAGGCCTCGTTCCATGCTGGTTCGCGTGTCTGAGCAGTTTAGAAGCAGGAGGCTGGGCCAGACAACCTGAGGGAGTCCCCAGATCTCTCAGCTTGGGTGTGCGACACTGGACAGAACGTGTCTGACTGTACTGTTTGTTCTCAACCGGGAGGCTGCCGTTGCTACTAACAGGTGCGTGTTTCTGCCCGTGTGGGTCTGAGTGTGCACATGCCGGCATTTGTGGGTCCGCATGAGTCTCTGGGGACTCGTGTGTGATTGTCTACACCCATCATCTGTATACGTCTAAGTGCCGGTGGTTCTTGGGTGTGAGTTCACCCTTCACGGTCACCCACGTGGTGTGGATGCATCAGCCACAGCCTCCTCAGGGGCCTGGTGATGGAAAGAAAAGTGTCCTGAGCAAGAGGCCCAGGCTGCAAGTGGCCGGCTGTTTAGCATTTAGGCAAGCCCCTTTCCCTGTCTGTGTCTCGTTCCTCATCCGTAACATGCACACAGGACTACCTGACTCCCGGTCCCTGGGAGGGTTCTAGGAGCCACCACGTGCAGGACCAGCGTTGGGCTGTATAAGCCCGTTCTCCCCCAGCGTGGGCTCTGAGGCAAGGACTAGAAGGCAAGTGGTGTATCTGGGGGTTGAGGGACAGCGCAGAAGAGGTAGGCAGGGGGAGCCAGCTGGGAAAGGGCACATCACAAACCAGCCACTGTCATGGCGACGGGCTTCACCCCATGGGGCCACCCTGGGGAACGGAGCAGGACACCCTCCCCGGGCGTGAGCTCACCATGCCCGGGGTGCTAAGAGGCTCGCACACCAACTCTGGCTCTCGCAGGCGGGGAGCTGGGGGTGGGCAAGGTCGGCAGCTGCAGACCCTGCTGTTGGGACCGTGGCCCTCACTCCGCCCTGAAGCACAAGGCCCGAGGCCCGCGTCTGGTTCCGGGGTACAGCAGCAACGCCGCCAAGCTGGGTCTCACAACAAGTACCTAAATTCTGGGCAGGCCTGGATTCCAAAACAGGAACGGCAGAAAGGGCCATTTCAGGGGGAAGGCAAGCCAGAAAGCAAGCTCCTTCAGGCCTTCCACGGAGTCCCAAAAATGACTACTTTTGAGCACCTGCCTGTGAGGACCCTGTGCTGAGAGCTGCAGGCACGATGATGAACGAACAAGACAGACTGGGCTCTGCCCTCCGGGAGGCCTCGTGGGGACACCCCACTCACAGCATCGCTAGGACAGGTGCATGGTTACCTGTGGAGATGAGCGGGGGGAGGGCGAGGACACGCCAGGGAAGACTCCTCTGATGAAGTGACATCTACGCTCAGACCGGACGGCTGAGTAGGGGAGGGAAACTCCAGGCAGATGGCCTAGCATGTGCAAGGGCCCTGAGGCAGGGAAGAGCCTGCCACTGTGTGCTGGCAAACGTGTTTGCAGCCTGGTGAAAGGGAGCATGACTGGAAATGAGGCTGGAGACGTGGGGAAGGCTTTGAACCTCATCCTGAGCGCTACGGAGGCCGATGACGACTTTGCAGCCCGGGAGCAGGCTGATCAGACTGGGATTTGGGAGAGCAGTTACGTGGGGATGGGACAGCTGGGGCGGCGGTTCCCAGAGGAGCTCTGCACACGACAGAAATGCCGAGTCCTACAAGTGAGGTCCAAACGAAAACGTTCAGAGGAGGTGCAGGGGGTCCAAAAGGCCTTCCCGGGGGCATGGCCCTGGAGCCAGGCCTTGCGGGGGGAGGGGTGACGGTGGGCTGCGGTTGGTGTGGGGACGGTGTCCTGGGCCGAGGGACCAGAGCAGGTAGCCATCGTCCGTGCCCGCAAGGAGACAGCCCGGGAGGCGGCAGGAAGTCACCCAAGGGCATGGCTGGGCGCCTGCTGGGTGGGCTGTTCGCGGGGCTCCCCACCCTCTAGTTGAACTCGCCCTTGCTCCGTGAAACCTCCCACGGACCAACGAATAACCACCTAAAACCAATTTTCCGTTGGGCATCTCAGTAGACAGGCGTGTGTGCATGCACACACTCGTGTGTGTGTGTGTGTGTGTGCGCACGTGCGTGTCAGTGTGAATCCGCATCTGCAAGCATCCGCGAATGCGTCTCCAGGTCAGTGTGCGGAGCTCCCGGAGCTCTCGCTGTGTGCTCCAGGTTTGCGCCTGGTCACCTGACTGAACCCCCACAGTAGACTCCCTGCCCTCACCTCATGGACGAGGGAAAGCAGGAGAAACGTGAGCACACCCTCTGCATGTGCGGAAGGCTTGCTGGCTCCTAGAATCCCAGGTCGCGCACTGGCTCCTGGAAGGAAGGAGTCTCGTCTGTCGCAGGCTCGGGGGCACAAACCCGGGCTTCTTCACCGGAAAGCCTCTCAAACCTCTACACGACTTGGCTCTGAAATACAAGGACACCATTCTTCACGTGCTCTATCATCAGACGTCTGCCGAGTGCCCAGGAAGTGCGTGCAGTCGGCCGGGACAAAGGGCACGGGCTGCCGGATCGGCACTTGCGGGCCTGGGCCACGGTTTCTCTGCGCTCAGGGAACAGGTGGCGAGTCTCATCTCCGACGGCGTGTGCTCTGACTCGACAACTCTTAGAAAACAAACCAGTAAAATCTAATTTGCTCACACGAATGTTGTTTTTAGGTTTCCAGCACACGACATAAAAGCCCCGCCAGTAAAAGGCAAAGCATCCAAGTCACTGTGGTTCCCACTCCACTAACTCACTGTGGCTTCGCGTCCAGCTCTGGACGATCCAAACTGACCGTAACATGACGGTGTTAATGCGCGTGGGCACCTGGGTGGGCGTGACGCTGCTGGCTGGTGTCCCCTCTGTGCTGACTCCAAACAGGACCGGCCACACCCTGCGAGTCCACACTGGGGCCCCGGCCCCTTCTTTCCTGGGGAGAGTCCTGGGTATGGAGGCCACGGTGCTGTTCACCTGTGGCTGGGCGCTTGGTGCCAGCCACTCCGGAGCAGGCTTGCTGTGGGTGCTCGGCCCGGGGCAGCAGCTGCTGGGAACATCAGGGCGGCGGAGAGCAGGGCTTGTCCCTGGGGAGACGTGGGCTGAAACCCGGCTCCGTCCCTTACCGCTGCGTGACCTCACGAAGCCACGTCACTTCTCGGAGCCGTCTCGGCTGCAAACTGGGACCTGTAAGCTGCCTCACTGGCGGAGGGGAGGACTGATGTGAGGGCCAGCCACGTGTCAAGCGGGGACCCAGACTCAGGCGGGCTCCTGCCCTCACAGGACTCACAGCCTTGTGGACAGACGGATATTCGGCCGCTTATCTCCCGAGGAAATGTCTCACCAGCAACCGCAGTACAGCCAGGACACTCCACATGGTGAATCGTTGGGGAAATGCAGATGGAACCGACAGAGAGCTGCCCCTCGCACCCGTGAGGACCGCTGCCATCAAACACCGGGAAGAGAGCATGCGCTGGCCAGGGCGCGAGGGACGGAACCCCGTCCGCCGTCGGTGCGAAGGCCAAACGGCACGGTCGCTGTGGAGAACGGTGTGCTGGTTCCTCAGCACACTGTGCAGAGTCGCCGTGGGGCCCCGCTCTGCCACGCCCGGGGAGGGGGGACCCTGAAGACATCGTGGCACCAAGCGAAGCCCGGCCGTCATCGGAAGACAGCACCATGGAATTCCGCGCAGGGGAGTCGCCAAGTTCACAGGAGCAGGAAGCAGGACGGTGGACGCCAGAGCCCGGGGCCGGGCTGTAAAGGGACCTGGCTTCAGTTCAGCAAGATGAACAGAGCGCGGGGGCCGGGGGCAGGCCGGCGGCACAGCCACGGGCCATTCTGGCTGCGCAGTACACTGAACCACGGGGAAGGCGGTTGGTTTGTGTTACGTGTGTATTAACACGTACGATTTTAGTTTATCTCTTTTAAAGATTTATTCATGTATTTAGAGAGAGAGAGTGCGAGCAAGCACAGAGGGAGAGAGAGAATCTCAAACAGATGCCCCACTGAGCAGGGAGCCCAACGCGGGGCTCGACCCCACGACCCTGGAATCATGACCTGAGCCGAAGGCAGATGCTTCACCAATGGAGCCACCCAGGAGCCCCATCATATGACATTTTAAAAACTGAACAAGTGGTAGGAGAAACTGGAGATGGGGTAACAGATGCCTGGACGTGGAGCAGGAAAGGGGGGTACAGGTCCTCCTGGAGGAAATGACATCACAGCTGTCACAGTTGAGGAGGGGCCGTCAGCGACGCTCAAGGGGCAACAGGGTCAGCCCTGGAGAAGCGCATCCCAGAAGAGCGAGGGACAGGAGAGGCCACGCTCAGGTGGGAAGAAGCTGGCACTTTGGGGTCTGAGGGGAGGTCATGGAGGGCAAGGCAGAAAGCAGCTGGCGGGGTGGGGGGTCACAGGGCACCGCCCATCCTGACAGGAGGCTGCAGCAGGCTCCCTGGGGCTGGTGTGGCCCCAGCATGACAGAGTAAAGAGCACTCCAGTGGAAGCCAGGCCCAACAGCCTCACCTGCTGGGGGCACCTGCTCTGGACACCTGCCCGGGGCGGGTTCTCATTGAGTAGACATCCCCCCTCTCCTAGAGCATAGAGCAGCCTTCATCTGTCTTGGTGGTAAAATCTCCATCTCTTTGCACCCGAATAAGATCTGAGTCCCAAGAGGCTGCTCTAGGATCTCTCTCGGGAAGCCCAGCAAATCCTCAGGACAGAGGTCCCGGGAGCCTGGCTGAGATCCCAGGCTTCTCGGGAGGGTTGTGCACAGAAGGGAAACTCCCCACCTGCCCGGGCACCCAGGCTGCTCAACAGGACGGAGCGCGGTGCTCGTACCTGCCGCTCTCCTTGTCACAGCGGGGTCCTTACCACTCGCTCCTTCGCTCCTTCTCCCAAGACACCCCTCCTTGGAGTCTTGGCCCCTGAACCCACAGCTACCACTTTCCAGAAATCAGGTATCACATGGCCGTCTCCAATCCCCCAGCTCCTTTAAATCTGTGTCTTCTCTCTCTCTCTCTCTCTCTCTCTCTCTCTCTCTGTCTGTCTCTGCGTCTTCTGGGTAATTAAACCAAAGAGCCTAGAAAACCCTCTTCTAATCAATAATTCAAAGTGTTGGTCTCCTGTGACATTTTTTTCCATTATAATTCTCTGGGTCAGGCATTCATGAATTCTCCAGGATGGAGTTCCCTGCTGGGACATAGAAGTAGAATTAATGTCGTCTTTGGGTAATTACGTATTTTTAAATTATCCTTTCCCCCCCCTTAAGCAGCCAGAAAGAATTGTTTATGAATAAAGGAAAATACTATGGTCTCATGAGTTGAGCACTTGTAAAGAAAGAGACATTTGGAGTATTTGCTGAGTCAAGGAAGAGGTGAAAATAGTTCAAGCCCCATTTAAAAATTCCTGACATGACATTTTGGCTTTGTAATGAGCACCACTGGGTGTCCCTTCTCCTCTGCTCGCCCTACCCACCACCACTCTCTTCCAGGCTGTGGGAGACCATGCTAACAGCTCCACCAACACCCGTTCTCTCTTCCCTCAATGTTCTGTTTCGGTAATGCAATGCTGATTTTGTGCAGCATGGCAAGGTGTCCAATTTAAAATACTTCCCAACTCGACTCAGCCAGAGGTGACCAGGTGAACGTGTCTGGACAGCGAGATGCAAACAGAAGTCTAATGTGTGAGACCTCGGGGAAAACAAAGCCGACTTGGCTGGCGTATGCCTGTGCCCTTGATTTTCTGTCTTCCTCCTGCCTGGAATATAGAAGTGATGGCTGGAGGAAGAGCAGCCATTCTGCAACCATGAGGATAAAACTCACACGTTAAGAATGGCACAGCAAAGAGCTAAAAAACAAACAAAAACCCTAGACTCAGCTGCACTGGTCCTGAATAGACTTCTTCAGGAGTCTTGCGATCTATGAAAAACTAATTCCTGTGCGTTTAAGCCACTGTTAGATCAGTTTTCTGTTACATGCAGCCAGTGCAAGCCTTGAATGACATACATTTCTAGACAACAGGACACTCGTAGAGTGAACTAAGCCATCACATCTGCAGGAGCTCTCCTCTGCTGGACCCGGCATTTTGGCGACTCTCCATGCTCAGAGGAGATGTAAGCGTCGTCCGAGGCCATCCTGCACACACCTGGAACAGGCTCTGCCGACCTCCAGGCTGGGAATGCAGAACTGAGTAACACAGTCTCTGAGGACGACCACCTCTGGGGCCACAGTGAGCACCTGCCACTGGGGTTCAAGCCCCCAGCGTCCCCACCACAGCCAGGCTCCTCAAGTCCCTCTGCGGTGGTGTGCTCCCTGGTGCCCCCGGCTGCCCGAGGCCACTGGCCTCACAGCCAGTCTGACACAGGGCACCGCCCCGCTCTCTGGCCTGCAGCACCCTCTCTTCCTGCTTTTCCTCATGCTGCACTTGGCTCTTCCTCCCCAGGGGCCACTGTCTCTCCCCCTCCTCGCCCACGTGTGTTTGGTGGATCTCCACAAGACCCCATCTGGTCTCCTTCCTCCCAGGGACCTCCCCAGCCTGGCCCGTAGGATCCCCTGTGTGCCAGGGACTCGACGCCTTCTCTCTCCTGGACTGCAGCCCTGATTGACACTGCACGCCAGACACCGCCCCGGGACGGCTCAGAGGAAGCCGAAGCCTCCGTGTCCACACTTAAAGTTCATCTCACATAAATCAAAGCCACCGTGAGGAGCACTTCACACCCATTAGGATAGATGTTATTAAAAAAAAAAAAGACAAACTGGAAATAACCAATGTTGGCAAGGGTGTGAAGAAATTGCTGGCGGGAACGTAAAATGGTGCAGCCGCTGTGGAAAACACAGGGAGACTCTTCACAAAATTAAATATAGAATTAGTGTATGATCCAGCGATTCTGCTTCTGGGTACGCGCCCCGAAGAAGGGAAGGCAGGCTCTCAAACAGATCCGTACACGCCCACGTTCACAATAGTCGAAACACAGATGCAACCCAGGTGTCCCCTGACAGAGGAACAGAGGCAAAGGCGGCCCCGTGCACGGTGGAATATTATCCAGCCCGGAAGAGGAAGGACGGGCTGGCACCTGCCCCCACACAGAAGAAGCCTGGAGACACGACACCGAGTGAAACACGACAGTTACGCGAGAACGGAGTAGATGGCGGGAGCCACGGGCCAGGGGCGCCGAGCACGAGGGGTTGGTGCTGGTTGGGGACCTAGTTCCAGTGCGGGGAGATGAGAAAGTTCTAGAGACGGATGGTCAGGGCTTCCTGCCCCTGGACCTTCCATTCACACGCAGTGAAGAAAATACATTTTGCGTTGTATATACTTTACTATAGCTTGTTAAATGTTTGTTTCACCTTCCCTGCCTCACAGCACTCCCCTGCCCGGGTTGCACTTCCGTCTCATATAGACATAGGTCAGACATACATCAGAGGGAGAGTCCTAATCAGCTCAGAGAAGACTAAACATTACCCCAGGACAAAGCGGGACCTCACATCCTCCTCTGGGAATGGGATTGGTGTCTGTCTGGTTGCACATGGGCTTGGCCGTCTCATGTTACACAGAAGCTTGACCTTTCATTGTCTGTATGTGGAGATAAGTGTGGTCTAACGAGATGCGTGCGGGCGTCGAGTTCACAGAGTGGACCGTGGTGAGGCTGAACCACATTTCCCAGAGGCCAGGACAGGCGGGTGAGATCAGGTGAGAGGTCTGGGAGCCAGAGGGAGCAGCAGCCCTTCTGCTCACACGCACTGTCCCTCACCTGCAGGCCCAGAGCCGGTGCGGTGTGGCAGCGGGCCACAGCCACCCGCTCGTCCCCAAATCCTTCTTCAGCTTCCCCAGCTCCTGGGCCAGGCGTGCATCATCAGCCCCAGACACAGGGCCCCGGATCCCGCACAGCATCTGCACCACGAGTCAGAGGCCAAGAACAGACCCAGCCTCCAGCCCATCCACACGGTCTCCAGCTTGTGCGGTGGTTACGGGACGTCTTTTCCTCCCCATGGCCCCCCTGCGGACTTGACGCTCCCACACCAGACCAAACCCAGAGTCCTATAACTAACCCTGTGACAGAACCAGACCCATATGTGTGCAGCCCCCGCGGGTTCTGCCTTCCTGACTGTGCCTGATGACACGCTGAGAAGCTACCAAGTGCAAGGTGTGCTTGGCGAGGAGGGAGAGGAGTGGGCAGGGAGGCTGCACCAGGAGCTCCCGGGCGGACACAGGGAGATCGGGCTCAGATCGCTCAAATACAAGGGGAAGGGGATACAGGGCACGACAGGGCATACACCGTGTGCTCCGGGCACGGGGAAATGCACACCTGGATCATCGTCCTGGCCCCAGCACCTGCCAGCTACGTGGCCTGGGCCATGCCACCCCGAGGGTGTCTGCACCCCTTCCCCACTCCTCCCTGGGATGGCGCTCCAGGGGAAGGCATCTCGGATGGCGGGGACCACGTCAGGGACGCTGTCACAGGAAAGGGTGCAGTGTTCCACGCGGGCCTTGCGGGAGACTGCTTCCGCACAGCCTTTTCCCATCCGGTGTAGAAGGAGTTAATGCATTTTGGTGAGACAGAGTGGGAAAAGGTCATTCTGCGAATATTCAAAAGCAATTTCATGAAACAGTGGGCTCTCATCCATCTGCTGTAACAAACTGGTTGGGCGCCGTGAAGCCTGAAGCACTATACACTCCGTGAAATGATGACTCCCACCGGGGATAGCTCGTGTTTTTTTCCAGGGCTGAAATGAAAAGATATACAGTACGCTGTATACGCGGGCCCATGGTGCTGGGGAGGCTCTCGGAGCCGGCGCTGCTGTTTATGGAAGATGGGTGATAAATCAAGCCATATAATTTGCAACCGATGGTTTCATTTGTTCTTTAATGTTCCTCTGATCTTTTGGAAATGAAGGAATTTCACATAAAACAAGGAGTCTGACAAACTTTCATCTTGCCCATAATGGGATCATAAAGTCGGGTACGTGCAGTAATTAAAAGGACAGTGATAAAGGAGTCGGCGTGCAAGTTTGCATCAGGCCTCTGCCAGGACCCAGGGGTTCAGCTCAGGGCACACGGAAGCAGAAGAGGCCCCGTGGCAAGAAGACTGCGTGGTTGTTCATTTGCTTGCTGGTTAGAAGGAAACGTGTGGGTGAACAAGAGCTCACACACGGCAACGACCAAGTGGGCATCAGTGATAAAGGTCAGGCTTCGAGCGGGTAGTGGGCAGGAGTGCCTGATTTTTACCTGCGCGAGTTCACTCTTGCACGCCATCTGCACGCGGACCTGTCTGTTCCCCACTCTCTGCTGCTGCCTGACTCTGCACCAATGCAGCCTCATGACCAGCGCACGAGTCCCATGTGTCCAATCTCTGTTTCTGGGGTCCCCGCTCATGCCTGCTGGGCCTGCTCCCAGCCTTACGCACAGAAGCCACATCGCTCCCCCATCCCACTGGCCCCCACTCTTCCATGCGGCCTCCATGCCCCAGCATCTGGTCACCAGGACTCCACGCAGGACCTGCAGCAGCGAGGCCACCAGGCCTGGAATGGCCCCTGAACGCAAGCGGCTCTGTCGATGGACCCTTCATGGCTTCCCCAGCACCTCGCCCTGCCCTGCGCAGTCCTGCCCAGGGCCACTAACCAATCTCCGCACCTTCGCCTGGTAATGACCCAGACTCACGGCACGGACCCTCCGCACCGAGATCCCAGCCAGCTTTATTGCGGAGGGGGGCATGCTGATTCCTTCAAACCCCTGCCCTCCGTGACCCGTGGGCAGCCTCTCTTTGCAGCTCAGCATGGAAAACTATGATGGGTTTCTCAATGATGAGCTGACGACAGAATGGCCAACGGCCTCCTGAAGACTCATCTCCTTTGCAAAGGGCCGCGATGCGGTTGTGAGGACAAAAGACAACAATGGATTAAAGAGGGTCTGTAATCAGCAAGGCCCCCAGCACACACGACCGCACCGGCCCCGAGCAGATGCGTCTGCTCTACGGGCAAGGACCCGGTCCTCACAGAACGGGGGCCCAACTCGGGCTGGGGACACAGGCCCCTCTTGCACGCTAGCGATCAGGCCGCCTGCCTTCCTTCTGTCTCGTTTTAATAAATCATGTTTCTCAGATCTTTGTGTAGGATAAAGCAAACAGGGATACAGCCATGTTAACAGCATCCTACATATTCTTCCATTGATTTTTTTCTACAAAATGCAATTGCTAGGATTTTTTCCCTACAAAACTCAATTATATTGTGATGTACCACTTCGTAAACTGTTTTTTCTTTTTAACTTTAGAACTTGAACACTCCTTCTCTTTAGGTATTTGTCAACAATATTTTTAGCCTCCTAGCATCCACTGGTATAAATGAGCAGCCCGCCATGGCCATATGGCTGAAGTCCGCGGGCTCACACCACTCACCACTGTGAAAGCGGCCCCAGGCTGAACGTCCTTGTGCGTGACGCTTTGCAAATAGTTTGTATTATTTCCTGGAAAGTGAAAATGCAGGGTCAAACGCCTTAGCAAATTGTAAGATTTTTGCTACATTTTGCCAAAATACTTTCCAGAAACACTGAAAATCTTACTTGCAGAGCAGCACGTCACACTGTCCCTCTCCCCGCATCGCAGCCAAACCCAGCATTGTTGTTCCAGTTAGTTTGTACCTCTTGCACGGTCCGATCTGCGTTTCTTTGATGATACGTGCAATTGAGCATTTCTCGTATGTTTGTGGCTGTTGGTGTCTCTTTTCTGGTGAATTACCTTTATGGGTCTTTTCTCTGTTTCCACTGGGCGTAGCTCACTGTTTTCTTCCCGATCTGGGAGCACTTGCTGTGCAGCCCATGGAGCGGGACAATGAGAGACCTCCCATCGGGACTCGCCCTCCCCAGCCAGAGAGAGCCAGGGTCCTGCTAGGTGGGCCAGAGAGAGGGCGTGTGACAGCTCAGGCCTCCTCGCCAAGTGACAACGTGGCTGTGAGGTGGCTGCAGACAACATGTCGCGGGTGTGACACAGGGAGGGGAGGGGAGTGGGTACCACAGTCCCTGTTCCAATTCCAGAACAGGGAGAAGAAATAAGGAGAGTGGGGAGGAGGGGGGGGAGGGGGAAGGGCAGAGAGAGAAAAGAAGGTGAGGAGGTTTGTGCAGGAAAGACAGACGTCTCCGCAGGACGGTGGGGAATCCCCGGGCCTGCAGAGGAGCCAGCAAGGGCTAGAAAGTGTGTCTGCGGAGAGGTCAGAGTCACACTCCAGTCCTAGGACCAGTCATTTGAAGGATGTCAAGCAGGCAAATGGAGCTTACACTAGTGCAGGGAGGACGGGAGGTGGAGAGGGACCCCTACAATTCCTGGACCGCACGTACCCCGGACACGCGCCTGATGCCCGGGATCTGGGCCCCTGCCGCTCTATCACGCTCTGCATTCTGCGCCAAAGCCACTGGAATCACTGTACCTCCAAGAGGCACATCACCTCCTCTCAGACTGAAATGCTAGCAAAAGGCCAATCATTTTTCATCTCTGATTAAAATGTCTCAGGATGAAATTGGAAATAATTCAGCAAAGGAAGCTCCCACTCTCAGAGGTGCAGGGTGCACACGAAATCCGGCGTGGGTGGCAGGAAGACACACCCGCCCTCTCTGCCTGTCAGCACAGCCGGGCTCCCTCCCACCAATATATGAGGGTTCACTGCGTCGGCGGGCTCCCGGGGGCGACGGGAATATGCTTAGGCAACCAGAGTACATCATTCCTGCTTCAGACTCTCAAGAGCTACCTGTGCAACTTTCCCAAGAATGCCTTTGCTGGATGTACTTGTTAGAACTGCAGATTACCAGGTGTTTCTCCCCGGATTCTGACTCAGTATGCCTAGAGTTGGGCCAGGAAATCAGCGTTTTTAAACAAGGGCCTCAGGTATTTTCTTATGATCAGGCAAAGTGCTTTTCGTTCAGTACTTCTCACATTAAAATTTTGTTAATTTAAAATTAAAAGGAGATTTATTTTATTTTTTTTAAGATTTTATTTATTTATTTGAGAGAGAGACAGCACATGCAGGGGGAGTGGCAGAGGCAGAGGGAGAAGCAGCCTCCCCAATCAGCAGGGAGCCCCATGCAGGGCTCGATCCCAGGACTCTGGGATCATGATCTGACCCAAAGGCAGATGCTTAACTGACTGAGCCACCCAGGTGCCCCTAAAAGGAGATTTAAAAAAACAATACCAAGGAGATCCATTTCTGCCTGTGGCCAACTAACTTACACAGATCAGCTCTTCTCCCAAGAACAAATAGAAACTATGAACAAAATGTTGGCTTTTTTTTAAAAAAAAATTCTGTTTAAAAATATCCTAAAGCAATACCATGTGGGAGGTCTTAAGGCAGCTCAGAGATCTCAGAAGGAAATCACAAAGGTGAACCTAATATTCAGCACAGCTATTTGCCTTGAAGCATCTGCTGATTCTTAGGAAAAATCTAAAAGCTGAGAAGCTATGCTTTGTAAGAGCTGGTCAGCAAAGAAGCCAAGGGAAGGAGGGACAAAACAGAACCAGCAGCCAAGAGGCTGCAAGGCCAAGCACAGCCCTTACAGTCTGACCCCAGGAGAGCAAGAGCAGGGCTCAGGGCAAGCAGGGGGAGCCTGGTGTGCACCCCAAGCTTTCTGACGGGATCCAAAGCCCAGCAGAAACAGACCGGTTTGCACAAGGACCAAAGCCTGGCTTCCAATCTGCTCAATCCCAGATTGGGTTACGATGCTCTGCCCCTCCCTCACTTCCAAAAGCAGAAGTGCATCCTCTCAGGAAGAAGATGGCATCACCCAGACCCTTGAGTCACTTCACAGTTTTCACACATCCTATCTGACATTCAGTGAGCAAATCACACAATAGGAGATGCAGAAGGCTCAGAACCAAGAGAAAGAACAGACACAGAAATAGACCCAAGGAGACTCCAATTTGGGAATTTTCAGACAGACACTTTCAAAATAGCTGTGATGAAGATACCCGAGAAAATGAAAAACCAGATGGAGAATTTTAGCAAAGAAAACGTATTTTAAAAGATCAAATACAGGGATGGCTCGGTGGCTCAGTCGGTTAAGTGTCTGCCTTCAGCTCAGGTCATTATCCCAGGGTCCTGGGATCAAGTCCTGCATCAGGCTCCCTGCTCAGCGAGGAGCCTGCTTCTCCCTCTGCCTGCCACTCCCCCTGCTTGTGCCCTCTCTTGTTCTACTTCTGACAAATAAATAAAATCTTAAAAAAACATAAAAGATCAAATACAAACTCTAGAACTGAAAGATGTAATAACTAGAACTAAGAACTCTGTGGATAGGTTTGGTTGCAAATTAGGCACAGCTGAAGAAAGGAACAGTGACTCTGAAGACAGGTCAAAAGGGAATACCCAGGTTGGAAGAACAGAGAGAAGAAGAAACAGCAGCTGGGAAATCCTGGAGGGAGGGGAGTACACAGGACAGGACGGGGTGTGGTGGGGCTCTGGAGAGGAAAGAGCAAATGGGACACAAGGAATTTGTATGGAGATAATGTCAGAATTTTCCAAAACTGACAGAAGACATCAAACCACGCATGCAGGAGGGGCTATGAAGCCCAAACAGGATAAATACGAAGAATAGCACACCAAGGCACATCTAGCACAACTGCTGAGAACGAAAATCAAACAAAATTCTTTTAAAAAAAAAGTTGAAAATTAAATTTTATTATTTTATTTTATTATTTACTTGCATTATTTATTAATGATCAGTGACCTCAGGCTCTCTGAGAATTGGGCCAGGACACAGGCGGGGGTGGTGCTTTTTACAAATGCAGGTTCTAGGGCCCCTCCATTGGTGGAGACTATGATTTGGTCAACATGGGGCAAGGCCTGTGAATCCACATTTTCAACAAGCCACGGAGGTGATTTCTCTGTAGAGCGTCACCAGCCAGCTCTGCACACCCAGCTGTCCTCACCCATCAGGCGACAGCTCCAGGGCACACCATGAGCGGGCGGCAGACTCACAGTCCGTGCATTCTGCAGCCGGGGGGCACTCTGGCAAGCAGCTCTTCAGACCCGCCAGCCACGGGACCCCGGTGCACCGTGGGGAGGACGGGCACCCCAGGGGCCTGCAGGGACTCGTGACCAAAGGAACGGTGGCAGGAAGGGACTGAGCTTCCTGGTCACGCATATGACACTTTCACAGCCCTCCTCTGATTCCAAGCGGGCCCACGGCTACACCATCTGCCCAGTTCTCTGTGTGCGGGGCACTCTGGTGAGCGCGTATCCATGGGCTCCTTCATGCTCGCACCCCAAACCTGCGAGGTGTGGTTCTCATCCCCCATTGTACAGAGACATGGGGAAGTTCAGTCACTTACACAAGGTCACAACAGTCCATGCGTGGGGGACCCAGGATCGGAACCCACAGAGCTTGGCTTTGAAGCCCGTACTTAGGACTCCCATGTTCTAAGGCTCCCTGAACCACCCATTTGGTGTCCCCAACCACCCATTTGCACACACTCACCCCACAGGCCGACAGACGGCTCTCTGTATATCTCCCCTTGCAGAGAGTTTTTGGTGGTGGGGTGGCCTGACCGAGCAAAGGGAGCACAGGACCAGAACCAGAAATTCGGCTTGCCGCCCCATCCTGGGGTTCCGTGAAGGCTCCCTCATCCCTGTGCTGGTAGTTTCTCCGTCTGGAAAGCAGGGATGGAAGTACTAGCTTGGGACTGAGGCCAGGATGACATGCCCTTGAAGGCTGGTCACCTCTCCAAACGCTGAGCTCCGGGGTGCGGCCGACACGGGGTTCTGGTGAGCTGGACAACGGGTTCTCCTGGCCCAGATGGCCCCGACGCCTCATCCGCAGGGTGGCTGCACAGCGACGGCTCCCGGGAAGCCGTGAGGCCGGGTCCGAGCACACCCCTCCAGCCGCCATCGGCACAGCCAGCTACCTCCACGTTATTAAACAGCTACCCACCTACGCTAGCTTTCCGAAACAGCCCAAGCAGCCACGTGGCCGTCTACAGTGTTTTCAATAAACTAGGAAATCTGGTCATCCAATTCTCAGAGATCTCCTTTCTGGTGGCTGATGCTAATGGGATTTTTTTTAAACTTTCCTGTTAACTTTAATAAAAGATGGATAAACTAGACGGTAGAAATAAATGCCTTTACAGGTGATATTCAGGCAGCTCCGATTCTGGGCAAACTTTCAAGAGAATGAGATGAGGGATGGAGTCCCCAGCTCTCCTTTCCTCAGCCCCTCCTCACTCGGGGTGGCTGCTACCTGCCTGCACCCTTGCAGCGGCTGCCCGCGGCCTCCAGGGAATGCCCACACTGCCCGGAGTTCCCACATGGCCCTTAGCCCTAGCAGCACAACCCCACAGCACGGCTGTCTACTGGGGAGCACGGGACCTCATATCCACGGGACAGAGACCCTTCCTTTGCAGAGAGGCCTATCCTCCCAGAGTTCAAGGTGGAGATGTGGGGAAGGGAGAGGACAAGGTGGGAGATGGAGCTGGAGGGACAGAAATAAAGGAGGATAGAAAGGGAAGGGGGAAAGGAGAGGGGACGGGGATGCATAGTGGCGGGACCATCCGCACAGATGCTGAAAAGCGAGGAACAGAACCATGTGGTGGAAGACAGAAAGGCTCACTGGGAAATCAAGAGAAAACCCAGATTTGGGGGAAGAGGTCAGAGTCCAATAGAACAAAGTGGACAGCTGGGGACCGGTTGAGTGGGGGGACCAGCGGGAAGTCAGCCTGAAGTGCACTCCTGAGCTGGCGTGGAAACCCCAGCTGGCCCGCCCAGCCCTAGAGGGAAGGAGCTGGTTTCTGTAGCCGCCCTCACCGGGCCCAGACTCCCTGCAGAAGCCCCGTGACCCCTCCTCAGTATTGCTGGTCAGGTCCTGAGGAAGGAGACCCCTCCCCAGCATTTCCACCTTGCCCGGTGACTGACCACCTCTTTCACACGCCCGCAGGCCCAGGCACGGCGCTGAGCTCAAGCAGTCAGGCCCACGTGGAGCCCGGGCTCCAGGCCCCAGAAGAACTTGCTGGGGTGGGTGCGGGAAGGGGGTCAGGAGGTGGGGTGTGGGCAGTGAGAGGAACACGGGCTCACTTCCAGTCCACAGCCACCACACACTTGGAATACAACCCTGGCCTCAGTTTCCCCAACTGTGGAACAGGTATGTGACACCTCGCA
Organism: Ursus americanus; assembly: GCF_024610735.1. Classification (NCBI taxonomy): domain Eukaryota; kingdom Metazoa; phylum Chordata; class Mammalia; order Carnivora; family Ursidae; genus Ursus; species Ursus americanus. Next base: position 1,224,718 of record NC_142154.1, read on the forward strand.
GAGCTGTAAAACAAAACAGCATTCAGCTAACATACGTAACTACGGGGGAAGCAGCCGTTGGGCTTCGCGGATTCTGGTGGAAGGACTGCTGCCCTCTCCCCTGCTCCCGCCAGCCTCTCCCCTGCTCCCAGCCTACTGAGTTTCACACAAGGGACTGAGCATGTTGGGTTCAGCGTTTCTGGTTCCCGGTTCCTGCCTTCTGGATCTGACTCCCCAGCAGAAAACAGAGCTCCCTGCCCCACACCGGAGAGGCCTGTGGGCGTCTGGCCAGGAGGATGAGTGTGTCTAATGCGGGAGGCAAGCACTGGGCAGCGCACCTCTAGGCCAGACCCTTCCACCCATGACAGACCACGGCCGCCACTTCCCCTGCCCCCTCTTGGTGCCTCTGCCTGTCTCTCAGGGCGTTCTGAACTCTGAGAAGGAAGAGTCCCTTTTGGTGGCTCTGGGACATGGAAGACACTCCCTAAAAGCCAGCTGCATACACAGCTCCCAGAGGCATGGTCCTTCCACCCCATCTGGCCGAGACCCCAGTGAGTGATGCACCCTGGTGGGCCTTGGGGAAGCCATCTAGGTTGTATGTCACCTGCCTGCCCTGCCCCCAGGGTCCTGACACACGGCATCCTGTGCTTAGCCCCAGCCAGCACATTCAAGGTCTTCCTCCAATAGCACGTCAGATACTGTGGCCCCGAAGACACCTGCAGGCCTCCTGGGCTGGGGCAGGAGCCCTGCACGGGGCAGGGGACAGTGTTTTCTGTGGGGGGGTCAGATCCAAAGCAAGGGGGCCAGCCTGCATGTCCCTGCAATGACCATGCACGGGGCGCAGGCCGCCACCAAGCAAGGGCTGTAACCTTGGGAGAGAGGACTCTCTTCGGACCCAAGGGCAATTTCAGGGGGGTCTCAGCTCTGAGCCGGCAGCTACCTCATCCCCATGAGGGGGCCAGGCAGTACCTCACAGCACCCCCGGCGCTTCCAATATAGCTCGTTTCTCAAGTTCAGTGCTTGCTTGAAGCAAAAAACCACAGCTGTCAAGTTCAGACACAACGTAATCTCAGACAAGAGTCTAATTTACTTTCTGCTTTTGGAGAACCCTCTTCAACAGCATCTAAAGCAAGGTTTATCTGTCCGCCACCCATCACTCCCACTCAGAAACCAAGAGAACGTGAATCCCCGTCCACAGGCACTTGGCACAGCTGCTCTGCTGTGCCTGTCTGTGCCCGCCAGCTTTCCGTCTGCAGTGACCACGGGTGAAGGGTGTCAGCCGGGCCTTCTCCCTCTGTCTGGAGTTCCTGCAGACTCCACAGTGGGGACAATGGGTGACAGCCATACACACTCTAAGAGAAGGGACACACCAGCTGCTTTAGCCCGGGGACCTGAAACACAGGGCCTGGGACAAGGAGCACACGTGGACCGTGTTTTGTGAAGTAACCCGGGAAACTGGAGGCAGGACTGAGAACAGGGAAGCAGGAGGGGCCGCTAATCCCAGGGTGAGATGTCAAGTTGATCAGGACCATGGGCAGAGGCTCGGTGCTGCCACCCTGGCCATCCCCCAAGGAGCAGTGCAGAATGCACCTCAGAGCTGTCTGCCCCAAAGTTGGGGAGGAGAGAAATTATCCCCTGCCTCCCACCCTGTACTGGCCACGAGCTGCCCCTTGGGGTGTGAATGCCCCCATACTTCCAGATTTGCACATGTTCAGGAAAGACCGGGTTCTGTAAGGCGGAGAAAGAAGAGGAAGAAGAGAAGGCGGAGGGGGAGGAGGAGGAGAAGGAGGAGTACCCGGAGCAAGAGGAGGGAGGAGGAAGGGGAGGAGGGAGAAGAACAGGGGAACAGCAGGAGAACGGAGGAGGAAGGGGAGCATGGGGAGGAGGAGAAGACAGCAATGAAGAAGTCCTGATTGTCCGTGTCAGCTTGAGTCATTCCTGATGCTGACTGCAGCCCCCAGCCCTCAGCTAGCGCCTGGTAGACCAGAAGGCAGAGGGGACCAGAGAGCATCCGAATCTGGGCCCAGCTACCCGATGTAGCTCTGATGTCAGAGGTCAGCTCCACCAGGAGAAATGTCCCCTACCTGCAGACAACCGCATAGGATTTCCGTGGCTGGCCAGAAGGACATTCCAATCTGAGCTGAGCTGCCTATGTCTGTCTGTGAGAGCTGCCTATTCCCACGTTCTATTTATCTCTGGACTTCAGATCTTAGACCCCTGCAGCATCTCTGTTCCTAGAACTTCAGAATGCCTAAGAACCCCCTGCAGTGCCTGTTTCAAATGCAAATTCCAGTTCCCTGCCTCCAGAGATTCTGACTTCGTAGGTGGCCTAATTTAGCAGGTGATTAAGTAGGGTGGACCTTGCTCTCCAATAGAACTTTCTGTGCCGGTGGAAATGTTTAACGCTGCTCTATTCAGTAGGGTAGGCACAGGAAATGTGGTTAGTGTGACTAAGGAAGTGAATTTCAAATTTCATTTAATTTTAATCGATTTAAATTTTAGAAGCCGGCTGTGACTGGGGCTAGACCCTGCTACTCAGAATGCCCCGCACGCCAGCAGCAGCGGCATCGTCTGGAAGGTTGTCAGAAATGCAGAATTTCAGCTGCATTTGAGACCTATGGAAGGAGAACCTGCATTTTAACCAGATCCCCAGGCAATCCTTCTGCCGCAGAGACTGACGCCTTCCGGAACACACTGGTGCCTGAGATGGCCCACCGCTGAACCATCCACCGCTAACACACCTCCCCTGTGACAGACTGATTCCAGGATTCAATTGTGTGATCTAGCTCCTACCTGAAATGCCGGGTCCTGACGGAACGAGCATTATTGGTCTGAGAGGAAAAGAGGCACGTGCGTGTGTCTGCGACGAGAGAGACGAAGAGAGGTCGAGGCCGAGTTGGAAAGGGTGCTGCATGCGTGCCAAGGGTTTGCACCTTACTCACTGGGCAACAGAAGACCATGTAACCCTGCTAAGCAGGCAAGTGACACGAGTGATGTGTCCTGACAATGACGTGGGGCAGCGTGGCGGACGGGCTGGAGGAGGTGACCACACTGATCCGCTGTCCGCTGGTTCTTGTACTCAGTGTCGTTTCAGGGAGGAACACTTGCTGCCTGGTCGCATCCTTAGATCTGAGGCACAGTAAAAATTCAGCACCCACAACAATGTCTCTCTTCCACGGCATCAATATCCACGAGCATCCCAACCCAGGTCTCCAGAATGATACAGTCTTCCTCATCTCTAAGCTTGGGAGGAAAGGAACGCTTCCTGCATTTCAGTCCTGAAGAGACTATTTCTCAGTGATATACCAAGTAAATGTTTGCCATTTACAGTAACGCGAGCTCTCTGGGATCTGATGCGCCACTGAAACAACTGTTTCCTTCGAAAGCACATTTTAAATGTACCATGTTGAAGATTAAAAGTAGAAAGAAGATATTCCCAGGACACATAATGATCAAAGCCACGAAACACAATGGATTTTCCTGCAGACACCTTGTCCGTTAGTATTCACGTGGTATATTAACATTAACCACCAATAATAACTATTAAGATGGAAAACAGTTGCTACTGGCAGTGGGAAGAGGAATGAAATGAAAAGAGAAGTGGGGGATTTAGTGGGCAGAAATCCCTCACTGGCTCCAGAGGGCGGATCCTGGAAGAGCCAAGAGAGGGGTCTGCTGTCTCTCGGGTGACGGCGTTCTGTGACGTGCTCTGCTGTTAAAGGCCTAACTGAAGTTACTCCTCCTACACAAATATTGTGAGCAAGAGAACAGCCCCAAGCAGAGCCCCCAGACAAAGACGGGGAGATGGGTGCTGGGACACGGGGTCCAGAGATGACAGGGTCACGGAGGGGCCAGCACCCGCTGGAGACAAGACACACGCCCAAGGTCAGGAGGGGCCAAGGGAGCACGGGGGCCATCCAGTCACGGGCCTGCAGGTCCAGTGGGACCCCTTGTGGAGTGACCCTTGAGGCCAGCTCCCTAACCCACCTGGCCAGGCGCATGGGTCTCACAGCAGTGGTGTCTCCACATGGGGGACACAGCCCAGGAGCAGGCCAGGGGTCCACTGGGGTTTGGGAAGAAAAAACTAGAATCTCTCTTTGTATTTACTTTTTTAAGTTTACAAGACAAGAAGTTTTGCTCAAAGTTAAATACAGACGGACATCGGACCCTTGCTGCACCTGCCGTCAGACGTCCCACATCAGGTTAGTACGCAAGCTATGCTGGGGGAACAGGAGGGGGACGTGGGACATGGCCGGGGGGAGGGGGTTTGCTCTCAGCGTAGCGAGGCGTCCCTTGCTTTCCCTCTAGTCCCAGGCACAAGGACCTACCCATTATGCAGCTCTCACCGAGCCCGCCTTCTTAAAATGCGTAAGTGGCTTTAAGAGACTCTTAGAAACAGCAGACCAAAGAGAATTCTTCGGAGGAAGCAGGAGCGAGCGACAGCAGCCGATGCTTCGGCTCCTGATAAAAGCTACTCACCAGCCCTACAACAAGGAAAAGCAGTCACGTCTGCCAGGAAGGCAGCCCCCAAATCTGAAAGTTTCCCAAAGACACTCCAGCAGGAATCTGTGCTCCTCACGGTTCACGAGGCGCCTCTTCCTGCGCAAGGGGAAGTGAGAGGCCACCGCGGTCAGCGGAGGCTACAGACGGAGAAGACGAACCTCCGTGATGCTTTCAGTGACAGCGACTACCAGAAAACACTAATTCTAACACATTTTCAACAACGCTCACTACGTAATCATAAATGTCTATACGTCTCTAAAGGACAGAACACAAACGGAGCATACCACCTACAAAGACTCACTCTTCCGGCCACGGAACTATGGATCATACTCACGGAACAGTTGAGGGGGAAAAACCCTGAAAGAAAAAGAAAACATCTTTTACTGGATAACAGAGGAAAAACACTGCGGACAACCCAAAGAAGCTCAGGAGTAAATTTTTCAGGGTGGGAGGCTGGATCAAAGGACAGAAGCTTAAACTTACGGTCTCATCATGAGAAGAATGAATGAAAAGTTGAGATGTCAAAGGCATCAAAGTTGTGAGGAGGACAGGTGTCTCAAAATTAGCGGCCATGCGAACAAAGACCGAGTTTTAGGACGAACGACGCAAGTCCAGCTATGACGGGATTGCTCTGGTTGGCATTTGTCTGTGACGGAGAGCAGGGCAGACCCCCGTCAAGGCTCAGCCACAGCAACACCCCGTCGTTCACGGACAAGAAATGTGCCACGTGATTGGCGGTATCACTGATTCTATCCCACGGAACCCTTGACGACAGAACAGAATACATGAAAGATATTTTGGTTCCTCTACATTTCTGACAATCTCAGGGTAAAACACGTTTAAAAAGAGCCGAGAAGCTTCAAGGTGAGTTTGCATGTACTTTCTACACAAAGGTGAGCGTTCCACATTTTCCGACTTTCCCGTGGTACAAACGGCCACCAGTGGACCACTCCCTAAGCACATGCTGCCACAGAATAAATGCACCTGATCTGAATCTTGTGGGTAGAAGTCATGTGCCATCGATGAGACAGAAGGCAACGTCTTGTGACACACGTGGCGTGCACTGGAAATGACGTTTGGAAAGTTCTCATCATTACACGATCATGTTGCCACAGACCACGCGGGGCACCTATAAACACTTCCACGTCTGCACAACCGAAACACCTGGGAGCAAATTTCTGACTTGGTTTAAAATCTTTTGAGAGCTTCAGTACGTTTTGAACCCATGTGCTAACAAAGTGAATGTGTAGTGTCTTCTGATTAATATGCAGGAATGATTCCCATCAAGAACACGGGTATTTACTAGCCCGATTTCAATTAAAAAAGAAAAAAGGCCTCTGCAAAATTGGTAAACAGCACTGAAAATTTTCACAAGCGTAGCAGTGCTCCCGTATGGATCTGCTTATCTCTGGGAGGTATTGTTTTCAGCTATAAAAGCCCTTCAAACCCAACACTGAAATAAACCAAAATTAGAACCGGACGTTTCAATCATTCCAAGGGGAGTAAAAATAAGGTTTTCAAAAACAGTAAATTTCCAAAAAATCTGCATCACTGCTTTCCCTTTCAGGAATTAAGTACATCACAGATGACAGATAATAGATGGTTTCAATGGTCTCATCTCTTTTATTTGTACATGTTTCCTATTGTGCATAAGATGCTATCTGGAAAGGAATTTGTTGTTTATTTTTAAGCATATAAACCTAGATTTGGGGAGGGGGCTCCCAGGCATGAGTGGTCAGCCCTACAAGGAAGGGCAGGGACGATGACCATGAGATGCATGGAGGGGGCCAGCAGCACAGACCACGGGACACACATGGACCAGTCCAGGAGGGCGACACAGCCGCAGCAACACAGACTGTGTTCTAGAATATTCCAACCCAGAGATAATGCTGAAGGGGCAGAACCTCGGCAGCAGATGGCAGCCAGCCCAAAAAGCAGCAAGGGCACAACACAGACTGGGCAGCCTGCATGGTGGTCTGTGCCTTCCTCAAGAATTTACGGGCTATTATTTTGTGCTGGAGACTGTGGTGAACCACAGCCCCCCCCCCCCCCACCGCGACCTTGCTCATGAGGAGCTCATGGGCTCGTGCAGGAGATAAGTGTGCAAACACATGATTAAAATGCAGTGCAACCAACTAGATTTCAATGATTTCTGAACGAGAAAAGCAGAGAAGGGGGACCAGGACCCGGGCCTCTGCACGGAGCTGTCCACACCCGGATCCATGCATCGCTCCCAGGTTAGCGGGCCTGGGTGACTGGACGTTCTTAGTTACGTCTGCTGGTGGACCCGACTGTACAGTGTACCTTCTCGGTAAATTACAATCGGTTCTACAGCGGGGCAGCACCGTGGACGGACACTGGGGCTCTGCTGTATTTCCAATGGCTATTCCACTCCTACCTGGACCGTCCCCCCACCCATGCCCCGATCACGCCGGCTCGCTTCCTGGGTTCAGGGCCTTGTCCTCAGCCTCTGCTTATGCCCTGATGGGCGTTACCTGTGTCATCGAGGTTTTCCCCCTTCCGGATACACTCTGCATGATGACTACCGCCCGGTCCTGGCCACCAGGGTCACTGTTTTCGGGCGGAGACTTGCAGCCCTCTGGCCTTCCTGAATCACGAATCTCACATTTTAAAATGTTTTTTACTTTTATGCATAAATCACCAAATCACACGCTGTTATCCAAAGAACATGGATCTGTGCTTTAAATGCAGCCCTTGTGCACGTTCTTGCCTCATTTCCAAACACCTCAATCACCGACCGTCTGTGCAAGTGTCTACTACATTGCAGAAGGGTGAGCGTCAGCCCTCCTCTTTGGAGCTCGCGGTCTGGGGAAGGGGCAGCTGTGACAACCAACAGTTTATGCACACGACAGTACGACAAAGCTATCCAAACAAGCAGGGAACACTAACTCCGCCTGGGGGTGTAGAGGAAGACCCCACCCAAGAGGAGATGCCTGAGCTGAGTCTTGAAGGGGAGACAGGAGCTTCCGGTGAACAAAGGAAGAAAGGGCATTGCGGCCGACGGGGCAAGCATGCTGACAAGGTGCGGAGGGCAAGAGACACTGAGCTGCTCTGGGAAGGGCATGGACGTGTGCATCAGCGGAGGGGGCCTCCTACAGGAGAAGGCACCTGGCCACTCCATTACCTGTAGGCCCTTAACGGCCAGACTCCCAGATTCATGCTGTGTAAGATCACTTGGACTGGAGTTTGGGAAACAGAGAGGACAGCGCCAGACTGCGGGCAAGAGAGGCCAGATGGGTGTCTCCTGCCCATTCGGCTCAGAAACACCTTGAGCCTGGACACCAGGAGTGAGGGGATAGGGAGGGGAGGGGACAGGCATCAGCAGCATCCCGGAGGCGAACGCCACAGGATCCGGCACAGCAGGGTGCAGGGGGGGTGATAGCAGCGTCTAGGAAGACTCCCAGGTTTCCGGTCACGAGCAAACGGCCCCCACAAAATCCCCACTCCCATGCTGGGATGTCATCTGCCAGCACGCAGCCCACGGCGCATTACATTTCCAAAACAGACACCACAGCACACACATAATTTCTAACTGACGGGACATCAGATCTTAAACTCATAAGCGACCGACACACGGAGACACACGGAGATGGAACTGAAGCATTTAAATCATAAAAGGTTTCCGTCCACGAACCGGCAAAAGCTACAGAGCGTCAGACACGGATCTCAGGGCGAGCAAATGAAGTCATGACAAAGTGCTAGAATATTCTGGGGGAACTCCGTGCACACACACCGACAGGTCAATGAGCAGTCGCTGGGCCTCCCGAGCCCGCCAAAGATGGAGCAGGCCCGGGACAGGAGGTGCTGAAACCGTGTCCACGCCGTGCGAGGTCCCCTGGCTCCCACACTCGGGTCGGACCACAGCGCCGCACCAACACAGAGTGAACGCCGCAGAAAGACCCACCTGTCACGCTGACAGCCAGCAAGACAGGCTGAAAATCACACGGTCACTGCCTCATTTTTATTCACGTTCTACTCCTGATCTGGGAAGTGTGTTTTGCAATTACACTAGAAAGCCGGCAGTCCGTATGCTCATGGATGTCCTAACAGGGGGAAATGGACACATTCGGCTTTTCTCTGGGACAAGCCTTTGGCCGCAGGCGTCAGGGTTTATGCGGACGGCTCTTCGTAAAGGACTTCGTCCACCTTCATGTCATTCTCGTCCACGGGGACCTGCAGGCAGATCTGTTCTCGGAAGGCCAAGGCCATGGTGTAGGGCCGCACGTCCTGCTGCTCCAGGCAGCGTTTCAGGTACGCGTCATAGTACCCCCTGCCTCTCCCCAAGCGGTTCCCGTGCCTGTCGAACCCGAGACCCGGCATGAAGATGAGATCGAGTCCCCCTGTGGGAGAGAGGAGCACAGGTAAGAGTGTGGATGGTTTCTGAAAGAGACGGGCCCCTCGGCGGTCCGTGTTCGGCGTTGGAACGACATCTATCCTCTCCCCGACTGCTGAAGGAATACATGACCGCTCTAGAAAATCCAACAAGCACAGAGTCAGACAAACAGGGACACAAATACTCAGCAGCTCAGGGAGCCCGTCACCCATCTTCCCAGGCGTTCTCCTGAGCACACCTTGGATGACGTGTGTTTGTACTGTGGAAGCCCACGGTAACGCGGTACGAGACAGTGCTGTAAATGCGTTTCCTCGTCCTTACGATTTTCTGGACATTTTCTTTTCTCTGGATTATTTCATTGTAAGAACACAGCACAGCATACACATAGCATGCAAAATACGTAACCATCCACTGTGTCAACGGCGAGGCTTCTGGTCAACAGGAGGCTACCAACAGTTAAGTTCTGGAGGAGGCAAGAGTGACACGTGGATTTTCGACTGCACGTGGGGGTCAGCGCCCCTAACCCCCGAGTAGCTCAAGGGTCAACTGCATATACAAAAACAACAGATTCCTAGACCCCATCCACACCTAAAGAGAATTTCCATGGATAGGGACTAAGAATGTTTTTTCTTTTTCTTTTTTTAAGCATCCAGGCAATCCTACACACCAGCCAAGTCAGGGAGCCAGTGTCCCAGCATCGTGACAACTGGAGGAGTGAGAGAGGGTCAGAGAGAAGCCGGAACGGACAGAGCTATTCTCCAAGTCGGCGAGCAGGAAGAGGAAGGTGAGCTGCTGAGAGGAACAAGCCACCTGCTTCGTTCCCCTTGCCGCTGGAAGGTCACAGCCTGCCTGGCTGTCAGCTTCCCCAAATTCACAGGAGAGCAGGCTTTGACCCAGCCAGGAATATTCCAAGGTACAAAAGGGGGCCCCTAACTGTCCTCTGGCTGGAACCCTTCCAGGGAACACAGGGACCAGAAGTGGCCATGCATCATTGAGACAGGCACGTTGCTGGGGCTCAGGGTGCAAGGCAGGGTCTTGGAGGCGACAAAAAGCTGACGACAGTGGGGGGGGGGGCGTCTCGTGAAGAAGGCAATAAAGATCATGAGGTGGAGAATCTCCACGGATTTTGGGAGGCCCACCGAAGCTCAACCTTCTAGCGTCTGGCAGGGAGCCTGTCGGACCAGCACAACTCAAGAGTCACATCACACACCCAACTGTAGCCTTCCTGTGCCGGCCTCCTGAAGGCTGTGTGGGGGTTTCTGGGTGACCTAGAGCTTGGCATGGACAAACCACACATGCAGGGTTGTTGCCAAGGACATCCTGGGTTGGAAGTCACAAATTCTCTGGAACAAGGTGTTCGGGGTACAGGTGTTCAGTGCCAGCCAGGCTGGGCCCCCACTGTCGACAGCTGCTCTGACGACGTGCAGAAGTGCGGGGCGAGCCCAGCACACACCTGTCTACCCATGCCTGCCATAAACCCGCAGAGCCCGCCTCCGATCACAGTCGTGACCTTCTGCGTAAACCTGCATGTCCCTTCCAACCAAACGTGCTCACAGGCCCTGGTCGCTGATCTTTCCCTTTCCTCCCTGACCCTGGCCTGCTCCTCCTTCTCTCGTGGGATGAACGGTGACTCGTGCACTGAGACTGGGCTCGCTCCGGGGCCTTTTCGGTCTCCAGACCATGCTGGGGCTGAAAGCTCAGCGGCCGTCTAGACTCGGCACACCCATGCACAACACACCGTTTCCCCGGCTCCTGGCGGAGATGGAGCTCAGCCCAAATCAAACAAGAACATGTGGAACACCCATCCCCATGCAAGACAGCAAGCTCTGCCAACTGCCCAGAAGCCACAGGACAGGAAGCACCTGAGGCTTCAGAAGAGAGACAGCCCTTCTGTCTGGCTGGCCAGGGAAGGATTCATGGGAACCTTGCGGGACCTGGGTTTTTAAGGATGTGCCAGAAGTGGGTTTGAGTACGTTTCAGTAGGTAAGGGACAGGTCGCAGGAACAGAGTGACGAGGAGGGGAATACAGAGGGCAGAAGGATCCCGCCGAGGAGCAGAGAGCACAGGAGAGGAGTCTGCCAGGTCAGGAGGCAGAGGCAAAGCGATCCCATAGCTCAGCCGCAAAACAGCAAACAACCTGACCCAACCATGGACAAAGGACCTGAACAGATCATTCTCCAGACAAGACCAGAAATGGCCAACAGACACATGATTTCTGTATATTAATTCTGTATCCTGTGACCTTACTGAATCCTTTTATCAATCCTAGCAGTTTTCTGGCAGAGTCTTTAGGATTTTCTATATATAGTATCATGTTGTCTGCAAATAGGGACAGTTTTGCTTCTTCTGAACCAACCTGGATGCCTTTTCTTTCTTTTTCTTGTCTAACGCTGTGGTTAAAATGCCCAGTACTGTGTTGACTAGAAGTGGTGAGAATAGACATCTTCACCTTGTTCCTGACCTTATGGGAAAGCTCTCGGTTCTCCCCATGGACTGTGATGTTGGCTATGGGTTTCTCCTATATGACCTTTATTATGTGGAGGCTGGCTCCCTCTAGACCCACTTTGTTGAGTTTTCATCAGGAATAGATGTTGAATTTTGTCAAGTGCTTTTTCTGCAGCTATTACGACGGTCGTGATTTTCACTCTTCATTTTGTTCATGTGTGGACCGTGTTAACTGTTTTGCGAATACTGAGCCATCCTTGCGTCTCTGGAATAAATCCCACTTGATCATGGGGAGTTATTCTCTTAAGGTGTTGTTGAATGTGGTTCACCAGTATTTTGTTGAGGACTTTCGCTTCTATGGTCATCAGGGATACCGGCCTGTGATTTTCTACAGTTATAGCGTCTTTGTCTGATTTTGGTATGAGGGTAATGTTGGCCTCACAGAATGAATTTGGAAGCATTCCTTTCTCTCTTTTCTTTTTTTTCGGAATAGTTTGAGGAGAATAGGTATTAACTCAATTTTAAATGTTTGGTAGAGTTCCCTTGTAATCCATTTGGCCCTGGACTTTTGTTTATTGGGAGTTTTTGTTTTTTGTTTTTGTTTTGTTTGTTTTTGTTTCTGTTTTTGAAGTAGGTTCCATGCCTGGAGTGGAGCCCGACACTGGGCCAAACTCAGAACCCTGAGATCAAGACCTGAGCTGAGATCATGAACCAGACGCTCAACTGACTAAGGCACCCAGGCGCCCCATGGGGAGCTTCTTGTTTACCAATTCAATTTTTTTTAAAGATTTATTTATTTATTTGACAGAGAGAGAGACAGCCAGCGAGAGAGGGAACACAAGCAGGGAGAGTGGGAGAGGAAGAAGCAGGCTCACAGTGGAGGAGCCTGATGTGGGGCTCGATCCCAGAACTCCGGGATCACGCCCTGAGCCAAAGGCAGATGCTTAAGGACTGCGTCACCCAGGCGCCCCAACAATTAAATTTTTTTTTTACTAGTATTGGTCTGTTCAGATTTCCTGTGTCTCCCTGATTCAGGTTTGTAGCCAAGAGGCACATAAAAAGATGTTCGATATCACTCGCCATCAGGGAAATGCAAATCAACGCCTCAATGAGATCCTGCCTCACACCTGCTAGGATGTCCATTAAAAAACAAACAGAATATGATAAATGTTGGTGAGGCTATGGAGAGACTGGAACGCTTGCCATTGTTGCTGGGAATATAAAAAGGTGCAGCCACTATGGAAGACAGTACCAAAGTTCCTTAAAATATCAGAAGTGGAACGAGTAGGCATATTGAGCCAATAAAACCCTGAAACCCATGCACACCCATGTCCAGAGCAGCCCTACTCACAACAGTTCGGAGGTAGAAACATCTACATGTGCGTTGATGGATGAGGATACACGCAGAGAGGCGCGTGCACGGGGGCACGACTCAGCCATGTGAGAGAAAGAACTCTTGCACCTCCTACAGCGAGGAGGGACCTTGAGGACATTGGGTTACGCGAAACACAGCAGGTGCAGAAGGACAACTACTGCATGAGTCCACTCGTAGGAGGCACATGAAGCAGCTGAACTCACAGAAGCAGAACGTACGGCGGTGGTTGCGGGAAGCCGGGAGGAGAAGAAATGCCGGGCTGCCGTGGGTACCGGCTTCAGCCAGGCAGGATGAGAAGACGCGGCAGACGTCTGCTGTCCAACACTGTGCCCGTGGCCAACGTGGACTGCACTCTTAAAAGTTCGTTAAGAGAGTGGATCTCATGTTAGGTGTTATTTCGTGCATTTTTTAAAAATGCAAAGATACCAAAAGGAAAGCCAGGAGGAAATCGGGATTTCCACCAGCCAATACATGAGAACGGGAAGGTAGAATTTCAGACATGCACCTGCAGGCCGCTAGAAGAGAAGAAAGGAGAGAGAAAGACAAGAACATACCTTTCTCAAGTCCCTCCGGTAAAGGTGGTCTCACTCCCCCTGGTGTCACTGCCCCACCTGCACTACAGCCTCACCGGGGCCCACCCTGGGTTTGGATCTAGCAGGCAACATCCTGGGACGGGAAGATGGCAGAAATGTCACCTTGCACATTTGCTCAAAGCGAGCTCTACAATGAGTAAGCAAGAATGGCTCTGGGATTCTTGGGGGACGAGGCCGTGAGAGGGCCCTTCGGAGGCAGAGGTCCTGACATCCTGTCTGGGGTGTTGCTGCTGGACTCCCCGCCAACAGGATGGGTACCACTGCTCCCTTCAGCCATGGGGTCACCTACAGTCCCACTTCAGCTGCTCAGAAGCCCCCTCTGGCCTCTGTCTACTAGATGAAGCCAAGTGTCTTCCTGAAACACGGAGTTTCCTTGCTTGACCTCATCTACCTGCTGTGGCTAGAAGTACTTCCTGTGTCCTCCCCATCGTCACATGCATGCCTCCTCCTCCCTGGGTCGTGTCAGGCCTTCACAACAGGGTCCTGGATGCTTTCCCTCCCCAGAGGCGAGGCACCAAGGGGGCTTAAAGATCACACGCAGGCTTAACAAGCTCCCCTTGCACACGCTGCTCCCATCCTGGGCCGTCCTCGCGAACAGGCAGACCCCAGACCTACCCTAAGGCCCTGCAAGGTCAAAACTCAGCAGGGAGAGCAGGAGAAAAACGCTTGGTCTGTGCACAAATTCTCTCTGAGCCTTTGGCGTGGCTCTAGTTTCACCACGGGCTCCGTAAGAGAGGAGAGTGACATACAGCACAGCATGCAGGAAGACCCGCACACACACTCGTGTGTGCTTCACAGAGCACGGCTGGCACAGAGACCCCGCTGCCCCGGGACTGCGCCCCACTGCTCAGAGCGCATGCTCCGTAAGGCCCAAGACTGCTCTGCAGGCTCATGGTTTGTTGGGTGTCCCCCCCAGGCTTTGTTGGATTTCGAATGTGGTTCTGCACTCTGGACGGCAAGGCTCAGCCTCGGGAACCTCACCGGGCTCCACACAGTGGCTGCCCAGCCACTGCTGCCTTGGCGTTGGGCGCTGGCTCTGAACCACCAGTGCCCTCTGGAGGCAGCCCACCGCCGTGGCGTTGGCTGGGCCCAGAGGCTGCTTGGCTGCATCACGAGGCTTTCCTGCTTCAGTCTCCCAAGCTGAGAGAGGCAGCTGGAAACGGGGCCTGCCGCGGAAGCCTGCCCATGACAGTGAGTCTAGGTGATGCCTGTAAGCGAACTGCGCCCAGGGCCAGACCACGCTGTGTATGAGGACACACTGATGCTAAGAGCTTTCCTTTTTTGATTAGGAAATGTCAGACGCTATTTCTTGAGCCAGGTGGGCCAGGGAGGGGTGGGGCTTCTTTAGTATTCGGAGTGATTCTTCGGCAGGAGCTTTCCCAGCCTCCCCTGCGAATGGGCTCACACTCATGCCCTCAGCTCCTGGCGTGGAAGGAGACCGGGGAGGGCACTGGGATAGAACATGCCCTGTATGGGGCCAGATAACAAATAATCCAGGCTTTACAGGCCACAGGGTCTGAGTCATGACGACTCAACTCTGCTGTGTAGTCCGAAAGGGGCCACGGAAAATACATCCGTGAACAGGCGTGGCTGTGCTCCGATAAAGTTTCATTCACAGAGGCAGGCGGTGGGCCAGCTGTGGCCCGTGGGCTGCAGGGCAATGACCCTGTCCTAGAATATAAGGAAAGAGTTTTAGGAAGAGGGGAGTGGAACGCTGGCAGAAGGGAGGAGTACAGTTAGGACAAGAAGATATCTATTAGATTTGGCAACAAGGAAACCACTGGGGCCAGGATGTGCTCCGTGGGGACATAAGGACAGACACTGAGCCACAAAACCATCATCCACCAAACCAAAAAGAACAGGAACCAGGCCCTGATAGAAAATGAAGACAGAGGGTTTCCTAACTGCCCTTCTCTGATCACGGGACCCAAAGTCCAGTGCTCAGTGCTAAGGATTCAGTTCACTGTCACACAACGTCCTCTTTCTCCCTGGCCACGGAGGCAGCAGCCAGGCCTCAGACCCTCTTCAGTTACCTTGACCTCAGACTCCTGTCCTGGACTGTTCAGGTAGCGGCCTGTCCTTGCCCCAATCCTGCAGAGAAGGCTGGAAATGAGGGGTGTCAGGGCCTGGGAGCCATGCAGAGCTGTTTCCTCCCCACACTTCTTGCTAGCTCAGGGCTGGGGTGGGTCTCCAGGCCACCCCCTCCAGGTACCACCGCACAACCGGCAGGGCGCTCACCCCCACCTGGGTGCTCAGCTCCACCTGGGTCTTCAACCCCACTTGGGCGCTCAGCTCCACCTGGGTCCTCACCTCCACCCGGGTCCTCACCCCCACCTGGGCGCTCAGCTCCACCTGGGTCCTCCACCTGGGCGCTCACCCCCACCTGGGTCCTCAGCTCCACCTGGGCGCTCACCCCCACCTGTGTGCTCAGTTCCACCCGGGTCCTCACCTCCACCTGGGCGCTCACTCCCACCTGGGCGCTCACCCCCACCTGGGTCCTCAGCTCCACCTGGGCGCTCACCCCCACCTGTGTGCTCAGCTCCACCTGGGTCCTCAGTTCCACCCAGGTCCTCACCTCCACCTGGGCGCTCAGCTCCACCTGGGTACTCACCCCCACCTGCCTGTCCGAGCACGTGTTTCTCCTGCAAGTCCAACAGTGCGCCCCACCTCCAGGACCTGCTGGTCTCGATCCACCCTCAAATTCAGCCTCCGTCCTGACTCCCCTTGCTCAAAAACCTTGAGTCAATCACAGTCTCTTAAAGACAACATCCAAATTCTCTAACTGGGTGGGGGGCAGGACCCACCACAGCCTCATCCCCGATCACCATTCCAGCACTGTCTGCCGTGAAACTCAGGCAATCCCGTTACACAGAGGGGCTCACTGTCCCACAGCCCCACCCCAAGATGTCCTGTGTGCGAGTCTCAGCTCCGGCTATGCTGTTCTCCACACCTGCAAGGTCCTTCTAATCTCTGTATTTACCCGTCTGGTCATGACAGTCCTGACGTGAACAAACCTCAGTTAAATGTCCACGCAATGCCCCCTGGATGTGAAACGTGGTGTGGCCTGCTCTTATCCTACACGGCGAGAAGGCCCATGGCCCATTAAGAAGGAGGAGTCCCTTCCTCGCCTTCTGGGGAGAGTTCTCTCCTTTGCCCAGAGAGATGCTGAGTCCAGTTCTATTTACTACGAAAGAAAGAACAAGAGTGAGAGACAGAATGAGACTTTTGACCATATCCAAGTTGTTACCTGTTCGGAGTATCCCATGCAACACCTAGCTCTGATCCAAAGTCCAGCTTCTAGAAGACGAGAGAAGGTACAGGAACTAACATGTCTTACGTGCCCACAACGTGGCAGGTGCTGTGCTATACGCCAGGGAGAGAAGGGTGACTAGAGTCAGCATCAGCTGGTCAACATATCCACCTGGCGAGACAGGAGGGCAGGGCTTGCTCGCCCCAGTTCACAGATGGAGAACCGAGCTCTGTGCTCAGAGAGATCAAATTCCTCCTTAAGGGCAGTCAGCTCTGAAGAGATAAAGCTGAGACCTTGCCGCCCAGGTGGATGATTCGACACATACCGCTCCTATGGCTAAAGGTACCCATGGGACGAGGCAAAGGGACGGAGGAAGCATTAGGACGGCTGAGAGTGCAGGCTTCTAGACAGGCTGTGGGGTCTGCCTCCCAGCGCCAGCCCTTCGTAGCTAGGAGACATCAGTCAAAACTGCCTTGACCTGAAATCTAAGATGGATAAGCGTGTCAGGACGTAAAGAGTCTCCAAACTATTAATACCAAATGTCAATCCGTGGCTGTGTGTGTACTCCTCAGGCCCCACAACTGATTACAGACAACGTTTGGGAACACGAAGGAGCTGAAATCCTGAAATAAAATACAGAACCAGTAACTCATGGCGGCTCTTGCTGCAGAACTCTCAGAAATCAATACCAGATGCTTTGAGCTCATCGGGGTTGCCTCTGAAAGAACAGATGAAAGCAGGACCCCCCCTCCCCCGCCGCCAGATCCTCCTTCCTGGTACAGCCGTACAGAGCATGCGTGGTGGAGGGGGGGGGTCCTGCAGTCCCGTGATTACAGGACAGGTATGCTCGACTCCGACTGTATACACCCACGAGGGTTATTTCCCTGCAGTTGCGTACTACTCTTACGGTGTGGGCGACTAAATAAACCACCTAGGGCAGACAGCTGTTTGCTAATCACACCGTAAATGCACCTTCATTCTGCTGTGCTGGGTCACAACGCATGTTGGCCACTTGGGAATCTCCACATAGAATCAAACACACTGTAATAAAAATCATCTTTTTTTAAAAAAAGATATTTATTTATTGGGGGGCACATAGGTGGCTCAGTCATTAAGCGTCTGCCTTCAGCTCAGGGCGTGATCCCAGGGTCCTGGGATTGAGCCCTGCATTGGGCTCCCTGCTCAGCGGGAAGCCTGCTTCTCCCTCTCCCACTCCCCCTGCTTGCGTTCCCTCTCTCACTGCGTCTCTCACTGTCAAATAAATAAATAAAATCTTAAAAAAAAAAGATATTTATTTATTGGGGTACCTTGGTGGTACAGGCAGTTAAGTGTCTGCCTGGGGCTCAGGTCATGATCCCAGAGTCCTGGGATCAAGTCCCGCATTGGGCTCTCTGCTCAGGAGGGAGCCTGCTTCTCCCTCTGCCTGCCACTCCCCCTGCTTGTGCTCTCTCTCTCTCTCCCCCCTCTCTTTCTGTCAAATAAATAAATATTTTTTAAAAATATATATTTATTTATTTAGAGAGAGCGTGCAAGCCTGGGGAGGGGCAGAGAGAGAGAGAGGGAGAGAACCTCAAGCAGACTGCACTGAGTGCAGAGCCCGACACAGGGCTTGATCTCACAAGCCTGAGGTCATGACCTGAGCCAAAACCGAGAGTCAGATGCTTAACCAACGGAGCCACCCAGGAGCCCTGAAAATCATCTTTGAAAGACAATCATCACGTGATTGATCATTTCTGTGTTGTTACTCTAAAATCCTTTCTTTGAACACAGGGTCTAACATTCGTGTCGAAATACAGGGACTATGCTTGTGACAGCAGCACTGGGACAGGAGCCCACACCAGCCACGGGAGCCATTCCCTCCGTGTCCCCGGGCAGGACGGGCCACCACTCCAGCTCACGAGGTTTTTAGAATGTAAGACGGTCTCTGAGTTAAACCTCAGTGTTTATGAGCTCGAGGCTTTCATTCAACCCTGTGAATGTAGACTACTTGTTGAAACGAAGAAATTGGGGATTTAGACTCTTCTAGAAGGGCTGAAAGCAGAGACATGAGAAGCACGTGTAGTGTTTGGTGGCTTAGGCGCTGAGAGTCTCAGCGACAACACCCTCCCCGCCCCAGCCCAGAAAACCTGGAAAACCTCGAGGACAACAGGACAGAAGTTGAGCTAAGATGAACCGTGAAGACCGATCAGCCTTCTTCCTAGAATACAGGTAACCCCCCGTCAGGACAGCTCAGGAAGGAGCCACAGAAAACCAGCAACAGGGACCGGCTCTGGAGAAACAAACTGGGGAACAGGAGGACTTGGATGAGGAGGACGCCCCATACCTTCACTCCATCCTTTTGTACAGTTCAGATTTTCTACCACGTTCATAGATAACCCAAATTTTTTTAAAGATTTATTTATTTATTTATTTGAGAGAGAGACAGACAGCATGAGAGGGAGGGGCAGAGGGAGAGACAATCTCAAGGAGACTCCCGCTGAGAGCAGAGCCCGCAACAGGGCTCAACTCCAGGACCTGAGGACCTTGACCTGAGCTGAAATCAAGAGTCAGACACTTAACCGACTGAGCCACCCAGGCAAACCACCTCAAATTTTTTAAAAACCCTTTTGAGGGGCGCCTGGGTGGCACAGCAGTTAAGCGTCTGCCTTCGGCTCAGGGCGTGATCTCGGCGTTATGGGATCAAGCCCCACATCAGGCTCCTCCGCTGGGAGCCTGCTTCTTCCTCTCCCACTCCCCCTGCTTGTGTTCCCTCTCTCGCTGGCTGTCTCTATCTCTGTCAAATAAATAAATAAAATCTTTAAAAAAAAAAAAACCCTTTTGAAGTATCTACCTTCTAGCATTTGCGGGAGGAGGTATGATGCAGCAGTGGTCCTTACCGGCCCTGGCTGAGGGCGTCAGTCAAGTGGACATGACCCTGTCTCAGTCAGGTTAGGGCCACAGCAAAGGACAGACAGCACACTCAAGCTGCAAAGTCAGAGCGGTGAGTAAGGGAGTCATCAGAGGGCAGGCGGGACAAGAGAAGCAGCAGACAGCGAGCACGTCCCCCCACAGGGAACCTCGGCCACCTCCAGGCCTGAAGGTCGAGGGATGGGAGCAGGGAGGGAGTAAACATCCCACCTCACTGTCCTGCACCCTCTGGTCTCTGTTGGTGCCACCCGCTGGCTGAAGACTCAGAAGCCAAGGCCAGGGTGCCTGTGATGTGGTCCATGCAGGGGGACCTTCCCTGGCCCCAAGCAGGTGACAATGACAGAAAACAGGGGGGTCGGGGGGGGCACACAAAGGGACCCAGCAAACAATGCACACACGGCTGTGACCCGTGCTGACCTCCGGTTTGGGGAACTGGGCGTATTTATTATTTCCTTACAGTCCTCGGCACTGCTTGAATATATCTTATTTTTATCATCAGAACAAAATCATTTTCCTTTAGAAAAAGAAATACTTTCATGAATCCTCCGAAAAATTTTGTGTCTCCCTTCAAAGATGTACTTCAAACATGTTCGCTCTTTTCTTAGGTTTATCTTTTATTATATCATGAAGCTAGCTAGCATGTGTACAGAAAATAAGCCCAAACCTTAATAAATGATTAAAAGTAGGAAATGATAACTTGATTTGCATTTCTTAAATCCTCATCATGACCACCGCCCTAAACAACACACAGAGCTGTCTTCCGTGTGAACGACAGCAAGCGAGGTGCTGAGGACCAAAGAGGCAGGAGTGAGGTCCCCCCACCTGAGTACAGGGCTGGGCCAATTACAGCAGGGGTCAAATCTGGCCCGCTGCCTGCTTTTCTTTTTTTCCCCAAGATTTTATTTATTTATTTGAGAAAGAGAGAGAGCATGAGCGGGAGAGGGAGAGGGAGAAGCAGACTCCCCGCGGAGCAGGGAGCCCGACCTGGGACTCGATCCCAGGAACCTGGGATCATGACCGGAGCCAAAGGCAGACGCTTCACCAACGGAGCCACCCAGGCGCTCCCCTAAATCAAGTTTCAATGGAACACAGCCACACTCTGTGTCCACACTGAGACAGCAGAGCTAAGTCGTTATAGCGGATACCGGAGGGTGCCCGGAGCCCCAAATGTGAACTATCTGGCCCTTTACAGAAACCATTTGCCACCCGGCTTTGTAACATCTCCCATAGGTTATAAAGGCAAAACAGGAACACCGCACCTCAGCTTGTCCTATCTGAGCAGATACGGACCAAAATCAATCTTATCAGAGAAACACAATTAAACTGTATCACAGATGTGCAGCAAGGTCCTGCGGAAGACAGACCCGCAGCAGCGGCCTCACCCGCGTGTTCTGGCTCCGAGCCTGGGACGCTGTCCCTGCTGCTGGTAACCACGCTGGCCTTCAGAAGCCCTCTAAAACTGAGAAGACGTTACAGAACGCCCTGCGATTGGTCACAAACTTCAGGCAGCCTCTGGTTGTCCGCGTTTCCTCATCCGTCTGTAACATGAGTGGATGGAACGCTTTGATTTCTCAGCCTGGTTTACAAGGAAAGCTTAGCGGTTCGGAGGATTTTCAGGACAATTCCTTGTACATCCGTGTGATACAATCAAGGAATAAAGTAAGCCAGTCACAAAAGAGCAAACGCTGTATGATTCCCCGTATACAATGTCTCTGAAATACCTGAACTCACAGAGGTGGAGAGCAGAAGGGAGTCTGCCAGGGCCCGGGGCTGCGGGCAGGGGCAGATCGCCCAGAGGGAAAGCGCCGCAGCCCGTCTCACCACGCTGTGCATGCGTGGAACGTTCCTGAGCCACATATGTAGAGGTGGTTAGGACGGTAAACTGTACACGTTTTCACCGCAATCACAAACAGACATGAAAGAGCTTGGGTGCTCCAGTAAATTCAGGCTAGTCGGGCCGGCAGCCCGTCCCAGCACCGGATCTGCGAGGGTAAGAAGCACAGTGGGGCAGGAGGAAGGCCGGCGTCCACGGAGAAGGGGGTTTGCCTGGGAAAGCCTGCCGACGGAGGGGCCTCAGGACCGACCAGCAGCGGAAGGCTGAGGAGGAGCTCCGCGTCAGGATGGAGAGGGATGGAGTATCAGGAGTGAATGTGACGAGCAGAGGCATGGATGTGGAAAAGCGTGGAGTGTGTTCAGGGCCAGTGGCTGATTCTCTCTGGAAGGACCCATGAATAAAATAGAAGCAAGATGTCTAGAAGGACACGTCTACACTGTGGTGAGAAGCGCCTCCCGTGCCAGGGTAAGAAACTCACTTCATTCTGCGGGCTGAGCCAGCGAAGCCCCTGATTAGCCTCCAAGAGGAAGATCAGCGACTCTGGAGCCAAAACCAGTCTGCGGGAGAATCAGAACTCTCAGGGCACGTGGGGAAATCACAGAAGGAGCGGACAGCATCCTTGGGATCTCAGGAAAAAACATTAACAGATCTTTTCTGCCATCTTAAAAAAAACTCTACAAAGAATATTCCTAGTTAAGGGGCTCCAAGGTGGCTCAGTTGGCTGAGCATCTGACTCTTGACCTTGGCTCAGGTCTTGATCTCAGGGCCATGAGATCAAGCCCCACAGCAGGCTCTATACTGGGTGTGGAGCCTACTTAAAAAAAAAAATTAAAAATAAAAAAATGTTCCTAGTTAAGCAATTTCATTCCTTGTAAGATTTGTTACAAAACCGCCAGATCTTCCCACGTGCTCCCAACACCACCTCAGCAGGGCTCCTGGGGGCGCCCTTAGCAGCCAGGTCTCCAGGCTACAAACCTGTCCCTGGACTCTGGACGCCGACGACATATCCCCACTTAGCCAACGGGAAAGCTGGACTTCTCTAGAGCTCCCTAAAATCTTTAGAAGGAGGGACAGTCCTGCGTGTGGGAAGCAGCTGCAGAAATCTGCACGTGTGACACAACCACACAGAAATGCGTGTAAGCATCCTGCACATCAGGGCGTACACGTGCACACGGGTGACACTGAGTCAAGCTGCAGCAGGGTCCACGTCCTGGGGTCGCTACTCCACGACAGCTCCGTGAGATGCCACCACGGAGGCAGGCTGGGGGAAGAGAACCCAGGACCTCTCTCTGCTATTTTTATGATTTATTATTTCAAAATAAAACGTTTCAAACATGTTCAGAAGAACATCTCCTGCTGCGACCTCCAGCTCAAAGAATCTAAAACCAAACCAGCCGCCATCTACTCTCAATCTCGCCTTCCTTCGACTGACCTCAAGCTCTAAACATAATGGAGTAATCCCCCCTTGGCTGTGGTTTCACGTCCGCGGTGCACCGCGGGCTACGAGAAGGTGATTCTCCCCGTGACGCCGCGGACGGTCGGTCAGTCGTAGGCCAGCACTCGCAGTGCCTGCGCCCTCCCCTCACTCCATCTCCTCACGTAGGCTCCGGATGCTCCCACCACCAGCGGGCCGCGTGCGGAACAGCAGGTGTTCTGAGAGCGAGAGGGACCACACTGCTGTCACTGTGCTATTGCACTATGAGTGCCGGTGCCCGTTGCTCCTCTCTGACTGTGCCTGGTTTACTAACTAAACTTACCGTAAGTATGTATGCACAGGAAACGACAACGTGTATTTGGGGTTCAGTGCTCCCTATGGTTTCAGGCCTCCGCTGGGGGGTGTGGCACTCAGGGAAGAGGGAATGACTGTAAGCTATTCACTACTTGCCCAGACACACCTGCTCTCCAGCCTGCCCCACGCGTGTCCCACCGGCCACATGTCCCCCCTTCTGTGATTCCTACCCTTCCTTCAAGACTCAACCCACAATGACGTCCTTCACCTTCACACCAATGCACGGGGCTCTCGCCACCCCCAACCCCAGGGAGTGCCGGTGTCCGGGAAACAGGTGCTCATCAACGTGCCCTGCTGGACTCCAGCCTCTGCCCACAGATCGAATGCCCCCCACGCTTCCCACGAACAGACCTGGATAAGGCGGTCAGCGGATTAGAGGGAGGGGATTTCTCTGAGACTCTATCTTGTGCATTTCCCAACTCTGTCTAACACGGCCCGTAAGTGCGCCTCTCGCTTCCTTGATCTCTCGTAATGTACGACAAAACACATTTTTCTTTTGCCTGCTGTCTTTACTGGAAAAGATTACAGGCTCCTTGGTGGTCTGTGGAACTGAATGGTTTCTAGGGTTTCTCCCTAGCGTCACAAGTCAGGCCGCGCAGAGAGGGCGTGGAGTTACTCTACTGGCCACGTGCAAGTGCTGGTGTTTTATCCACAGTCAGATGAAGAATGGGATACAAGATCAAGGGTCACCTTCACACCCAGTAATGCCACATTCAGGCAACAAAATTAGCTGTTTTCAGTTTGTTTCACCCAATTATTTTAACCCAAGAACCTAACACCATATTCATTAGAATCTCTAAATATATACCTACCCAAATAAATTGAACAGCATGCTTCCGTTCCTCCAAAATATAAGTTCTATGTTGGGGCTACACCTTTCTTCTCTGTGACTTTGGTGGCTGACTCTTACTGTCATATGGCGACAAGAACATCTGGGTTTCGGCCTCGCCCCGCATGCCTGTGTGACCTTGGACGGGTCATTTCCTGTCTAGGCCTGTGCCCTCGGCTGCAGGACGGAAGGACTGGCTCAGAGGCTCTCCAAAATCCTGCCCTGCTCAACAGCCCCCGCTGTGCTAATTAAGTAAGGAGGTGAGATGCGGGATACCACAGATAATACCACCACTGCGGACCCACGCTGACATCTGCTGGAAACTGGGGAACCCTCAGCACCCCTCAAGTCCAGCAGCCCTTAAAAACTCAGCCTGGGACACTTCACTTTGAAAATATGGTATCAGCGATGCAAGTTTCTCATGAAATTAAGTTTTCTGGGTGCCTGGGTGGTTCAGTCAGTTAAGCGTCTGCCTGTGGCTCAGGTCATGATCCCGGGGCCCTGGAATCAGGCTCCCTGCTCAGCGGGGAGTCTGCTTCTCCCTCTCCCCCTGTTGCTTCCCCTGCTTGTGCTCTCTCACTCTTTCTCTGTCAAATAAATAAAATCTTAAAAGAAAAAAAGAAACTAAGTTTTCTAATACTCGATTTTCTAGGACTTAAGAAGATATTGAAGAAAATAGCATTACTTCCAAGACTTCTGGTCCCATCTGGAAATCTGAGCCGTGTTCCTCTGCTTTCCTGCACAAGAACTTGACAAGACAACGGAAAAATACTCTATCCACAGTAACAACAAATACTAGTTGACTAAGAATGCACTTAACAAGCAACATCCAGAAACAATATGACTCAAACCAAACACGTCTACAGAGGAACACGGAAAGGGCCTGAGACAACGGGGGAGACCGTACTCCTGGAGATGCCTGAATGTTGTAAAGAAATGTATTTCCCACAAACTAACCTAAAACTGTAACACAGTTCCAACCAAGATCTCTAGAGGATGCGGGGAAGAAACTGACAAGATAATTTTAAAGTTAATCTCAAATATGAATGGTTCATAATAGTCAGCTACATTTTTTAAACTAAGAATTTTGGGGGCCAGACTCCCTCTAGCAGGCATCACGGCACGCTGAAGGGCCACGCACAGCTGCACCAATCACGCACCAGCACCGGGACACTCAGAGACCCATGGAGAAGACCAACACGTCCAGGAACAGACCCCAAAACAGGCAAGAATGTAGTCTGAAAATGGCAGCATTTCAGAGTAGTGAGGAGAGGACAGATTATTTATGAAATGCTGTTGGGACACCTGGCTTTTTCTTTTAAATAAAAAATTAGGTTCCTGTCCAATACACTAACACACGTTCAAAAAAAATTAATATTTTAACATGAAAAAAATAAAGTACTAGGATAAAATAAAAATTTATATATTCTCCAGAATGAAGAAAGACTCCCTAAAAAATGAAGCCAAAGGCAGAAACTGTAAAGGAAAAGACTGATTTCACTAACAAGATTTTAATACATCTGTACCCCTCAAAACAGAAACACACACGAAGTTAAGAAAAATGATAAAGATACTTACAGCACATACATGGCTGACTAATGGCTAAATTTAATAAAGAATTATTATCAATTAGAAAGAAAATGATGAACACACAAAAAAATATATTTATTCCCCAACATAAATGGGGCAAAGAACAGCACTTTATGAAAGACAAATTAGGTCAAAAAACATAAACCTTAGCACACATTTTGACATTTGCCACAATGAACACGTTAACCACTACAACTCTTTAAAGAAGGAAGAAGGAGATTAAAACAACACTGGGGGATTCCTCCTGATTAAATCTTCAAAACAAAACCAGAAACACCGATGAGTCAACACCAAGTTACTTCTAAGGCTGGGAATCCAAGCAGCATGGGTCGTACGAAGACTGTTAGCCAGCTTCTTCAACGGACGAGCGGGTTTCCCGCTGCAGCGCACCTGTCTTGGGAAACTTACTGCTCTATCTCCTTCCGACACCACCTCAGGGTGAACCACGAGTCACCCTTGAAGACCTGGGTCAGCTGAGTCTTCCCAAACACGTCAGACAGAGAGCGCCCTCCACCCTGGGGCCCCCCGGGTGCTCCTGTGGTGGTCACTGTTGCCAGGCCTGAGGTCACCACCCCACATGCAATGGGCATCAAGGCCATCCGCATGTGCTTACGACGTCATGAGCAAGGTAGAAGCCTTACCCAAATTTTCTTACTCAGTCTTCATAGCAATTCGGCGAGGCTAGCATCATTACCTGCATCTTCAAACAAGAGGCCGAGACTCAGAGGGATGACAAAGGTTTCCCTGCATCCCCTCGGCCAGTCTGCGACAGAACCAGTGACCAAACCCAGCTCCCGGAGGCCAACGCTCCCGTCTTAACCACTGTTCACCCTCCCCTACACGGCTGGCTCTGTCCTCAACAGTCTGAGCTCCGGTGGCCAGACCACTCCCCTCGTGCGGCCTTTCCTTACAGGGCACAACTGCATGGACGTTCATTATTGCCTTCATTCGTCCATCCATCCACGGAAAGGAAACAGTTCTCTTCCATGATGATGTTGGGTGTGCAAAGCCGCACGGCCTTTTTCTGAAAGCAATATGGAACCATCTATAAAAATTTAGAATCCATCACCATTCCACAGCTAGGAATTGACCCTATGGCGTGGTTTGTGTAAGTATGCTAAAATATACCAGGGTGTTCTTCATGCCTCTGTTTGTAATTTAAAAAATGGAAGCAATGTAAATGTCCATTAACAGAGGACTGGTTAAAAAGTTAGAGCACGTCGATGCTACGTGACCATTTAAGCAGGAAGGTCGATCACCACGTGCAGTAATTCTAAGGTCTATTAATTGAAAAAGCAAAACACAAAACAGAATGTGGAGTGTCATCCTATCTGCATGAAATTTTTAAAAAGAACACACACAGACAGATGGAGAAGGGTACCCAAGTATGTTCACTGTGCTCACATCTGGGGAACAGACCGGGGCGGGGGGGAGCTGCGGTGGGGGCAGACACTGACTTTTCATTGTATCCCTCACTCAACCCCCGAAATTACTGACCCTGAGCACGGAATTACTTCCAAGAAGGAGCTGTTGCTCTACCCCTTGGGGTTGTCCTTTTCCGTCTGTTTCGTACACACGGAAATGCGGTAGGATTGGCGTGGACAGGCCCAGGCGCTGGTGGCACATCGGTCCCCATGCCTTCCAGTTCCTTCTCTCACAGACTGTATCCTCACCGTGAGGATCTGGTGGCTTGCACGTGGACAGGCCTGCTTCCCACCAACAGAAACCAAACAACGTACATGAGATCATCCCTGCCTTTAGCATTTTTCATTTTACCTGTCGAGCCTACAGAGGGTACCTGAGGGAGGCCGGTCCCGCCCCGGGGCGGCTCTTCCTTACATTTAGCGCTAGCTGAGCGTGCAGCCGCACATGCGAAGTTCATCATGACTCTTGGAGGGAGAGACGGCCCGAGCTGCCGGGTGAGTGGCAGGGCTGTTCTCATATTTCTAATTTCCTGCTTCCATCGATCGTATCGGCCCTGATATAAGAGTGTCTCGCCGAAAGACACAGCATCCCTTTCAACCTGCCTTTTCTGTGGCAAAAGCAGACATACAAAAACAACTATCTATAGTCTCTTAAGTCTAGCACATTGCTAATACTCATTTCCACGGACTTAAAGATTCTGTTTTCTCCTTTTAGCTAACCCTTTCCAAATTGATACTTATGTTTTCTCTCTACTTTTACAAACTATACTAATCTAAGAAATAATTTTAAAAACCAGGATCTAAAAAAAACCCTCATCTAGAAAGGGCAATGAGCATTAGTGTGGCCCGTGTCTGTCCCAGTGTCATCTTCTACCCATCGGCTCCTGTTTATAAACTCGGGGCTCACCCAGCAGCACAGTCATACCCCAGTGACTCCGGAATCAGTAACTCTTACTTCCTGATCTCTATGCATCCCACTAGCTACCTACAGCATCCCCTGGAGGCCCCAGAGCCACATAAACTGGGATTCACACCTGCTCCCCACCCCCACCTGCACCCCCAGTCTTGGTGAACAGCACCGTACCATGGAGACAAAGCCAGACTGTACCCCTGTGGCCTGATGCGGTCAGTCACCACGACTACATGCTGCGTGTGTCAGAACATGCGTGTCCTCTCCATCCTTTGAGTGATGGTCACTTATCCTTCCTATTCCAGCAGATTCCCAGCTGATGCCTTGCTACCCATCTCCTCGGTCTTTGTCTCCCCACCCCGCCCCCTCCTATGGCTGGTGGGACGATCTTTCCAAAACACAGACTGTCCACGTCACTCCCCTGATTAAAGTATTTCGGGAACTTCCCAGCGCCTACAGGATGAAGTTCAACCCCAGATGCAGGACAAGTGTGATCCTTCACGAAACGGGGCTACATGTCTCCATATTGAGTCACAGCCGGCTTCGGACTGGCAGAGGCCACAGCTTGTCCATCCGAACCCCCATTCTCCTCTCACACCCACCCTTTACCTCCTCCCTCACCATGGAACCGTAGAACTCAGGAGCCCACAAACCCCATGAACCCCATACCACAAGACTCCCACATAGCCTCTCATATTTGCTATCAGAGGGTGCTGAGGATTACAGTGAGGGGGAACCAACACACAGTCCAACACAAGGAGGAACAAAATCGATAACAAGGAAATTTTCAAGACATCGGGCTTTTCATGGAAGAGGAGGGTGGGTTTCCATCCACTTAAAAAATCTGCAATTAAACGTAACAGATAAGAAGTCTTCAGTGCTAAGAAACGCATGTTCCCAATAAGAGAAATGAACAAAACCTTCATTGCGCTGGGACAGAACAGTAGCACCCCTCAGACGTCTACCTCGACACAGAAACACAGTTTAAACCACCGAGACATTAGTTCCCGTACACAGGTCACAAGCGTGGGGATTTGCGTCTGCACACACTGCTGCAGACCTCACCCCGTCCCCACCCACAGACGACAGACTTTCCAAGTCTACATAACACTTACCGGCAGCAAGTGCTACTGACCCAGTACCCACACTGCCTGCTCTTCCTTATTAACAGAACTGTGACTTGTTAAAAACCAAACCAAAACAAACCAAAACAAACATTTTTTTAAAACTATATTGCTAACTGTCTTTATGGACAGGGGTCATCACAGTTCAAGCCAATGAGATGTAAGGGTTTCCAGGGACACTGCTTAAAGCAGGGACACTCAACCAGTGCCCCTTCCCTCATTCCTTCTTCTTCAAGCCCAATACAGACATGATTGCTGGATCTGCGCAGCCATTCTGCAACCATGAGAGAAAAGCCAGGAAGCCCGCAGATGCTGCATGCCTGACATCCTTAAGCTGAGGGGCAGATGCCAACAATCACCACCCACGGAAGTCCTCGTGGCATGAAAATAAAAATAACTCCTTTTCTTGTGTAAGCCCATTCCACAGAATTTCTGTTTCTTGGAGTTAAACACAGTTCCTGACTCAAGTATAGTAAGTGAAATGTGTAACCCAGAAACAAAGAGCTAATCAATTAAAAAATGATAAACTATAAGGGTGCCTGGGTGGCTCAGTCGGTTAAGCGTCTGCCTTCAGCTCAGGTCATGCTCCTGGGGTCCTGGGATCGAGTCCCGCATGGGGCTCCTTGCTCAGTGGGGAGCCTGCTTCTCCCTCTGCCTCTGTTGCTCCCCCTGCTTTTGCTCTCTCTCTCTCAAATAAATCAATAAAATCTTTTTTAAAAAATGATGAAGTATATGTGTCAATATTGCCTTTTCCAGAGCAGTGAAATTCAAAAGTGGTCAAAACACTTTAGAAATTTTTAAAACGATGTTAGCTGTCTCCTGAGCCAATGAAGAGTCCAATCCTATGCTTATGAAACAGAAGATAACGGGACCAAGTACATTATACGTAAAAATCCGCAGAATGCCATTAAAGCTATGCTCAGAGGAAAACAATAGAAAATTTAAATGTTTTTATTAACAAACAGGGAAGAATGAAAGTAAATGAATAAGGGTCAAAAAAAGCCCACAGGGGAGTAGGGATGTAATAATCAAGAAAGATAAAAAGTAGAAGTGAATGAATTGGGAGCAGGAGGAAACAAGCAGCGGTGGTCTCCGGTGAGCAAGGGGGGGGTGGTGGTCTGGAGGCGGGCCATGCGGCCCTGCACCTGCAGCTAAGAACACAGTGTGTATGCGGGGACACTCGCCAGGAGACTGAAGCCAATCCTCAGTGTTCTTCTCATCATCACCACCACCATCATCATCATCAAGAGAGTGGGAGGAAACCATCAAGAGAGTGATGGTTTATGCCATCAGATTGTGAAAGCAACATGAATGCTGTGTTTACAGTAAGTGCAGACAGAGGCTGTCTATCTGATAGTAAGAGCATAAATCGGGGAGGAAGACTGGTGCCATATGGCAGCCAAGTCACTGTATTTGGGAGAAGGCAGCATTTAAGTTGAGCCCTGAAAACGGATGAGATCGCAACGGGCTGACAAAGACGAGGGGCATTTCAGGCTGAAGGCACAGAGACCTTCTCAAGAAGAGGAAACACAGCAACACCCACACACTCACACCTCTCTCCTCAATCTTGCTGCAGAGGCTGGACTTCTGTTCCCAGCACAGGAGGAGTACAAGCCGGATGAGTTTTCGGGTCCCTCTGGCCGCAGTGGGAGGTGAGGAAGGCAGGTGTCTGCGGGACGGCCAGTGAGCAGGTCCCTCCACACCCTGGAGTGGAGAACTCACCCCAACACTAACCCGTCTCTGTGGGCAAAGGTGAGATTTCACTTCATTTACTGGCACGGCGTCCCTGAAGTCGCCTCTTGCCCTCGTGTTTCAGTGGGGAAAATTCTCTAACCCACTCTTCTAGAAAGAACACGTCATAATGTATCATAAAGGAACACCCAGTCTCGTGACCTTTCAAAACGTTACAATGAAGAATTTTAAAGGGGCGTTTTCGCTGGTGAAGGCATTCAGACAGATGCTCCTGGCTCTTGCCCACAGAACAGAGGAACAAGACGGAAGCGACGTGCAGTCAGGGGCTCCAGGGTCCCTGGGTCTGCCCACGATTGTTCATTAATCCTTGGGGGAGGGGACGGAGGGACAGACAGACAGAGAATGAGGGACCACTTGCTGACGAAGAGAGCAGTGGGCAAGATGAGGCGCTGTCTCTGCAGCCACAGAAACCCGTGGTGGGGCTTGTTCGCACACAGGTCTCACCTTTAAGGATCACAATTTACTTTTTTCTAATTCAAACTCCTCCTAAAAATTCTGCCTCTTCTCTGAATTGAACATAGAAATATACATACGTCTAAGAGACATTCTAATGTCTCGATTAAAGGTAATAAATAAAAATTGAACAAGGAGTTTCAACACGTGAGGTTCTATAGGTGGGGAGTTTTAAGTCCGCTGGCTTAGTCCCTCGAATGCTGCGTCCGGTGCAACAGGACCCTCGATGAATCATTATGCGGGACCAGAGTGCGCAGCAGGTCCGCCCATCTTGGCAAGAGTAACAGGCCATAACCTGTGACGAAGTACCTTTTAATCTTCATGGGCTGGGAGTTAACAAAAAGTAAATGACCACTCTCTGAAATGACTGTGTCCTCCCATGTGGCAGCAAAAGATGAAACCGACAATCCTGGAACGGCGCCAGGAAGCCTATCGCGAGGGCGCTCGTCGCACACATGAAGGCCCTGGCTGTTCTCCCTGTGTGTTTGCTGGAATACAAAGTGACTGGAAAAAAGGCGTCTTGACTTCAAGACCAGTGTGCTTTCAGATACGGTGACTGAGCGCAAGGTCTCCCCTGGGAAGCCAGGACAGTGTTCCTGCAGACGAGATCACCCAGGGTTCCTGCTCCGTGAATCACGCTCGTGCAGAACGCAGTCGGGACAGAGAAACACAGCCCGGAGGGACAGCATGAGGGAGGTGTTGGGAGGGAGATGGCACTCTCACGGGTGCCGGAGGGGGAGCAGGAGAACAGGGGACCAGCATCAGTAACCGCCCGCGGTCCTCAAGCAGTCACTCGACTCCCATGTGACAACCAGGCAGATGCGGTGAGGACCGCAGGGCCTGCCCCACCTCCCACGCACCTACGTCTGGGGGCTGCTCTTGACTGTGCACACAGAGGTCCCTGAAACTCCCGCACGGCCCTGTGTGATGTGCTCCAAAGTTACAGATGCTTTATGTTTAGTCATGACAATTTATTTCTAAAGTTCAAGTAAAATCAGTGAAGGGGATTTTTGTGAAGCGAACGAGACACATTAAAGGTCTGGAAACATCACTTCCAATAAGAGCACCAGCTGTCGCCATAAATCATCCCAAAGCATCCAAGCAGGTAAGAAGTTAGAATTACTTATTTCTTGGCTTAGGAAAATTCAACAAAGAATTCCCGTGCACACTGTGACAGTCGTCCATGGGGGCGGTGGTCTGAGAGTCCCCATGGGGCCCGGCCGGGTACCACCCACAGACGGGATTCCGCTGGGCGCTCTGGCCCGGGAGACGCAAGCTGCTCTCAGTCTGGTATCACCACGTGTACACGGCATTCCAGAACACACAGCGGCCCCGTCCACAGCTCCTTTCTTCCCCGAGCACACAGAGTCCATCAAGAGCCGGGGTGCATGCAGAGCCCCTGACACCTGACAGGTCCCACCAGTGCTTCACACGAACTGAGACCCAAAGACCCAAGGCCTACATGTGGACTCACAGTACCCAACCCAGGTATGGTAGCCGCAGCAGACAGGTAGGTGCGATATTCGACCTCGATCTGACCTCTGCAGCATCCCCAAACCAGTGCTGGGACAAGATCAAGCCTACGGTCATTCCCAGCAAGGACTGATGTCAACCCTTTACTCACAAACACCAAATAAAAATCTCACAGCATCTTATAAAACAACTATTTCTT